>NC_140595.1:678458954-679078061 GCF_964204655.1 Triturus cristatus
CGCGAGAAACGTGAAAAAGCGCTGATTGAAAAAGAAGAACGGAAAAATGACCATGTGAAAGCACAGGAAGCGAAAAAGCGTGAGGGAAAAGAACTGGCGGAAAAACAGGAGAAAGAGCACAGGTTGCAAATATCGGGTCAATATGCTGTTCGGCAGCCTCTTTATCCTGTCCTTACTAATCTTGAAGATGATTTTTCTCTATTAGATCGTTCTCCGCCACCTTATGTTGGCCCGTCCGCTCCGGGAGTCAAGGATTCTGGATTGCTCAAGGAGAAGGTAGACACGCAGTCCATGTTATCAACTGATCGCATGGGTGAGCTTCGGAAAGTTTCTCTTCGTGCGCTTAAAAATAAACTATCTTTCGCTGAATTATTGTCGTCTTTGGAAGGATGGCAGGATAGGGAAAAGTTATATTTTGCTGAAACTTTTTCTGATGAAGTGGTTACTGGTTTTCGGAAATACTCTGATGTTTTTGAGCCTGATGATATAGTAGTAGATTCTAAAGCATTACGTAACGGTGTCCTTCATCCCTCTAAGGTACCCGATGCGGTTCGACGGCTGTTTGCGTTGCGGGATGCGATGTTTCAACTCAAAGAAAAAGCGCGCTTAAAGAAAGAGGAGGAGCAATCGAATCCAAATGCAGGCGGAAAGCAGTCGTCTATCTTTCATTCAGATAAGATCGAATTAGTGCATGCTAAGCCGATGCGAGAGGCAGCGCCTCTGTATGTTCCTCCTAAGGGAGTGGGAAATAGTTCGGATATGTCTTCCCCCGATGCTAGAGGATATTTTGTGTACAATTGGGTTTATACTCCTTGGCATGGGGCTGATGGTATTGCATTGAAGAATGCACTACCCAATCCCCGAAAGAATCCTGCGCCTTTTATGAGGAAGTTGAGGGGGCTTTAAATTCTTGTACTATGACCTTAGCAGATATAGATTTGTTCTTTGGGCTTATTTTACCACCGGATATGTGGAGATCTGTACGGAAAGTAGATGATCAAGCTGGTTTTAACCCCTTCAGTGCCCGCCCCTTTCCCCGCCCAGTGCCGGCCGTTGCATTAGCGGGCGGGGTCTATGACGAGCTGGACTCGTCATGGGCACAGCGCCACCGCGGCCCATGACGAGTCCAGCTCGTCATGGGCACTGAAGGGGTTAAGGCGAAATGGTCTGATATAGAAGATGAGGATAGAGAGAGAAAACCCGCGCAAAAGCCGCCCCAGATTATTTTAGATCTTCCAGCTGCTATTTTGACTAAGTTAAAAACGATTATCCCCCCTAAAAAGATTGATTGGAATATGTTAGCCTCATGCAAACAGAAGGTTGATGAATCACTTTCTGATTTCTTTACGCGATTTGAGGAAACCTTTCATGATTTTAGCGGTCAGTCACTTACGGATGATACGGGGCGACATCTCTTTGTTGATAAATATGTGTCGAATTTATTGCCAGGAGTAGCAGCTCGATTAAAAGCGAGTGAAAGCTCTTGGACAACATCGTCTCCGGCATCCCTCCTGACGATGGCTCAGTATTACGAGCGTCAGGAACAAGAAGCGAAGGGTAACGAAGAGAAAAAGTCGAAAGATTTAAAAACAAAGGTGATGTTAGCGCAAGTGTATGGTCCGCCTCGCCGGGGTGCTGAGAGAGGTGGAAGAGGATTTTATGGTCCCCCTTTTGGTCGCCCAGATGTAACTAAGGATCAATGTGCGTATTGAAAACAGTTGGGTCATTGGGCCAGGGATTGTCCGGTATTACATGCACAGCGCCAGGGGCGTGGCCAGGGGCCGATGAGAGGTAGAGGAGGTCTTTCGGCGCCCTAGAGGACATTCAAATGATCGTGTTTGATTTGATTCTAATATGCGGCCACGTGATGGGCCTAATGTGTTTGATCGACGAAACCAGTATCAAATGTCCGATTACGAACGCCCTGGGTATCACGATTCACAACATGCATAGGATTGCGTAGGATGGGGGAGGAATCAGTTGAAGTGCCAGTAGATCAGAGGGGTCCTTATGTTACAGCACATGTTTTGGGTTCTACTGATCGGTTTCTGGTTGATACAGGAGCTACTCGTAGCGCTCTGTCCAAACAATTGGTTCCGAGGGCTCCCCTGTCTGGCTTAACGGTTACATCGATAGGGTTCAATGGCACATCTTCACTTAGCCCATTATCACAACCCCTTGCATTTCATGTTAATAAGTTTTCGACACCCTGTCCGTTTTTGCTTTCCCCGAACACGCCTGATAACATTGTGGGTCTGGATATGCTCAAACATTTCAGAGCCACAATCCGTTGCTCCCCTGAAGGAGTGCGCATGATTTTAAATGATAACTATCCAATGACAGGAAGGATGTGTGTGGTTGCAGAGGATACCGCATTGGCTTCTCTACCCCGCACTCTGTGGGCCACCTCGGATACTGATGTGGGACAGATGGTTATCCCCCAGTACACATTAGGGTAAAGGAGGGAGCTGTGTTACCACGCCTACCTCAATATCGCATTTCACAGGAGGGGGAGGAGGCACTCACGCGGATAGTGCAGGATCTCCTTTAGGTGGGGGTAGTGGAGGAAGTTCCATACAATGTCTGCAATAGTCCTATCCTTCCGATTTTGAAGAAAGACACTGATACTAGGATTTATCGTTTTATTATTGATTTGAGGGAGGTGAATAAGATAGTGATACCTCAATACCCAGTGCTTTCTGACATCACGACATTGCTTACTTTGGTCCCGCCAACGGCAACCACGTTCTCTGTTATCGATTTGAAAAACGCTTTTTTTTTCAAATCCTATTCATCCTGATAGCCGATACCTTTTCGGCTTCACTTTGAATAATCGTTCATATCGATTTTGTAGAGTTCCTCAAGGCTACACAGAAAGTCCTAGCATTTACAGTCAAGCATTGAAACGACAGTTGGATTCCTTTTATTTACCTGAAGGGGTGGCCCTCATACAATATGTCGATGACATCTTGTTGGCGGCCGATACTCCTGAGCAATGTGAGAAGTGCACGTTATCTTTGCTTTCCTTTTTGGCATCGCACAATCACAAAGTATCGAAGAAAAAATTACAATTCTGTAAACCAAAGGTAACCTACCTAGGTCACCTTTTGTCTAAGGAGGGGCGTGCACTCACATTAGATCGCATTCAAGCAATTTTGGACACACCAGTACCTTCCATACAGAACGACGTGCGTGCATTTTTGGGCCTCACTTCTTTTTGTAGGCAATGGATACTGGGTTTTTCACACATAGTTAAACCGCTGTTGGCACTTTTGACGAAAGACACTCCAATTCCCCTTCCCTGGTCAGACGAGTGTGGAAATGCTTTTCAACAATTACGACAAGCCCTTTGTTCAGCACCAGTGTTAGGCACCCCCAGTGCTTAATTTGTAAAATATGAAGTGCAGGTGCTCAAATGTTTGTCGGAGGCCACACCTACTTTTCTCTGGCTCCACCCACTTCCTCCACTGGTAAAAAGACATGTGGTTGTATCTTATGTGGAGGGAGATGCACCCACATTTAGCAGGGCATCTATAAAGTTCCAAAGAGACATGTGGTTGCATCTTAGTGATACAGGTTCTCATCAGCGCTACCATGCTGCACAAACCACCGAGTGGACAATCGCTTGCAGTGGCCACTTGCTGCCCCATCAATGGCAGTCCCGTATTGATGGCATGCCAATGCATACAGTAATGTCAGCCTGAGCCTGCCCTTACGAACATGGGAGTCTTGCAGTCCTCTCAGCATGGACCTGTCCTAGGCTGAACCTATGACCCTCACTGACCCTCAGATCTCAAGTGTACCAATATTCACAGCCTGGATTTAGACCTCAAGCTATCAGTAAGCATCAGCAGTCTCGGCACATTGCAAGCTGGGGTTCCACTTCCACACTGAGGCCAGCACTCTTTAAAAACCTGTGTGCCTGTGTGCGGCCGGCGGCGGCTAGCCTAGTACTAGGCGGTTGCTGGTCAGATAGTGCAGTACACTGATCTCTTCATTCATTCATGCAGCATGCTACACAGAGAGACAGTACTACAACACAGTGGCGTGGGGGTGACCTGCTGACGACCGTCACACTCCCCTAAATAAAAGCAGTGTTGGTTTGGCATGGAATGGGTGGCACATTATTGGCATCATGATGATCATTCATGGCACGGACGCATGGTGGTTACCGCGCTACTAGTTAAGTTACTTAACTTCTTATCTTCAGTACTGCTCAACACTACTGCTGTCTATTGTTAACTTCAACTTAGTGGTTCATTTGTGCTGGGCTGGGACCTACTGGCTGCAGTGCAGCACTGCCTTAGGATGCTACTTCGGGCAGCATTAGGCCTGCCGCCTGCCTGCCTGCCTCATCTGGTGCTGTTGTTACCGGCGGTACCGTACTACTAACAGTACTACTACTAGTGCTGCTGCCAGTCCTGGGCTCCTCTACGCCAACGTCGTCATCGGGTAGCGCTGGGTGGCTGGCGTTGAAGTAGTTGAACGGGTGTGACCCAGTACGATGACTCGGTGTGGTGGGGCGGCCGGCCCGCGAGGGTATGTTGGGGTGTAGCAAATGCGCAATCTGAAAAAATGAAACTGCGCACGCCACGCTGCCTACTGCGCACAACCCCAACCCCCGCAGAACCAAAACCTAGCCCAAATCAGTGTCCCTCCCAACCCGCCCATTGGGCCGGCAACACTAAACTAAGGGTGGCGGCCTCCACACCATTACCATATCAAATCATTCAGCATCATGAATCTCCAATCTCTTCTTGGCATCACGATTGATGATCATGGAAATACGGGGCAGGCGCATAGCAGCTACCTACTACGCTACTAGTAGTTAACTGTTAAAGTTACTTCTACTGTGTCTGTGCTCAGCTTAACTCACTGGCTTAACCTTAGCGGCGCCGCGGTTCGTTCGCGGTGAGCCGGGCCGGCCTGGCCGGGACACACACTTAACTGCTGACTGCAGAGTCAGTGCACAGCACTGCCACTGCCTCATGCTGCTGCACTGTAAGCTTTATTAACTGATTGGGGGCCTAGTGCCAGGTGCGTGCCAGTCAGTCCCTTTAACACCAACGTCGTCGTCGGGTGGGTCGTGTTGGCTGGCACTCAGAGTGACCGAGTTGAAGGCCGTGGCTGACCGCCCGTTAATTGAACTACGAATACTCGTTAATGGGGTGCGGCCGTGCGTGTATGCTGGGGCGTGGCAATGGATGCGCAATCTGAAATCTGCGCATTTCCCTCCTGCAGCACAGCCCCACCCCCCACAGAACTAAAATCCAGCCTAATTCCGCCCACTGGCCAGGACGGTAACACTTTTAAGGCCGAGCCCGGCCTCCACGCAATCAACATATGAGACAGACACTGGCTGCCGATGCAGAATTTGAGTCATTCATGATTGAGAAGAAGAAGATTGAGATTCATTCATTCATGAATCTCCATTTTCTCCTCTTGACTCAACCAGTGCAGTCCAGGGCACAGATGCCGCCGGGCTGCCCGCAACACAGTTCGCTGGGAGAGACCGGACCGGAGTACTAGTAGTACAACTGACTTTGGCTCACTGACTCATTCACTGACTCGGGAAAACTGTTATGCAGGGCGTCGGGACTCGGTGAGACCACTGCCAGAGACGGACAGTCAGAGTCAAATAGTGACTGCACTGCAGACACTGTGGACGAGAAGCGGGAGCGGGACACGGACACCTAACTTATCTCTCTCTGTCTCCTCCATACTGCCAGGTACCAGCGCAGCATGTGCAGACAGACTGTAGACTGACCGGCATGATGCTTCCCGCCTGGCGCCTTCCCGGACGTTTTTAAAATCTTTCCCGGCCCGCCCAGCGGCACACCAGAACACTGCTCTAGCAGCACCTAGGCAGTACACGCACTACGCAGGCCCGCTGTTCATGATGTTACAGTCAGTACCCTATTCCTGTCACTTCACAGTGCACCCCCTCCCACCCGCAGTGCCAGACGATCCGGTGTCCATTCTATTTCACTTTCAACTCCAGGAGCAGTGAGCACACTGACTTTTGCCAAGTCATGACACATAGGGCTGCCTTCCAAGTCGGACCCTTCCTGGTGTGTAGTCAGTGTTACTTCAAGTTCCATGACAAAACAAAAGCAACCAAACCGTAACAGTAACACTGTGCAGCTGCGCTATAATCAATGTCGTGTAGCGTTGCATGTAGACCTGGCCCTGATAATTAAGTGCCGGTGCTAAGCACCGGAAAGCACCGGCACAAATTAAGTACTGGGCACCACTGATTATACGAAGCCCTTTACATTGTATGTACATGAAAGAGATGGATGTGCGTTATCAGTTTTAGTACAGATGCACGGCGACAAGCAGCGCCCTTGTGCATATTTCTCGGCAGTACTTGATCCTGTTGCCCGAGCGTTGCCTGGTTGTTTTCGCTCGGTTGCGGTGACAGCTGTGTCAATACGCCAAAGCGAAGGAATTGTGTTATCTCATAAGCTATTGGTGCTGGTCCCCCACGCTGTTGATGCCCTGTTGAATCAGACAAAGACGCAGCACTTAACTAGTGCTCGTCTAACGGGATATGAGCTGACGTTGTTGGCTCCTCATATTACATTGAAGAGATGCGCAACACTAAACCCAGCCACATTGTTGCCATTTCCGGAGACTCAGCCTGAGGCACAAGAAGCACATGATTGCATCTTTGTAACTGAGGAACAGACAAAGGGTCGTATTGATCTCCAGGATACGCCCTTTACAGATGTAGATGGAGAACTGTGGGTGGATGGGTCGTGCCTGAAGATACCAGATGGTACGACTTCAGCGGCGTATGCAATCACCACGTTACAAACAGTAGTGGAGACAGCACGCATACCACAGAAATCAGCTCAAGCAGCGGAACTGATAGCATTAACACGAGCATGTGAGCTTAGTGCAGGATTGCGTGTGAATGTCTATACAGATAGCCGTTATGCCTTCGGGGTAGCGCACGACTTTGGCCTACTCTGGAAGGAGAGAGGGTTTCTAACGTCACATGGAGCACAGATAATGTATGGAGAGTTAGTTCACAACCTCTTGACTGCATTAACATATCCAAAGAAGATTGCCATAGTTAAATGCAATGCACATAAAAAGGTGATAGATAAAGTGGGAGAAGGGAATGCTCTGGCAGATCGAGTAGCACGAGACACTGCGATGCACCCTGACTCCACTGCAATGTATGTTGTGAAGTCGCAGACAGAAAGATGGCACGATGCTAGGAGAGAAGTGTTAGAGATGCAGAGGACAGCTTCCGATAAAGAACGGGAGCAATGGTCTAATGACGGAGAATTGGACGATGAAGGTGGTTGGAGAAATAAGCAGATGGATAAATGGAAGTTACCCATAGCTTTTGTACAACCTATGGTTCAGATGGCACATGGGCTAGCTCATGTTGGAGCTTCCGCAATTGTAAAATTGCTCACGCGAGTTTGGGAGCATCCAGAGATTGCTAGCACGGCAAAGAGAGTGGTGCAGACTTGTATGATTTGCCTAAAGTACAATCCAGGAAACGGGACACAAACTCCAGCAGGAGGATTTGCAACACCCACTGCACCTTTTGAAGTTTTGCAAATGGATAATATTCAGCTTGAACGCTGTAATAATCTGAAGTATGTCCTAGTAGTGGTTTGCGCCTTCAGCAAATGGATTGAGGCATACCCTATGAAAGACAATACTGCAATTACTACAGCCAAGGTGTTATTGAAGGAGTTCTTCCCTCGATATGGTGTTTGTTGATTGTTGTGGAGTGATAACGGACCTCATTTTATAGCAGACGTTATCAAGTATGTCCTGAAAGGATTGGGAATCACACAGAAATTCCACGCAGTGTTTCACCCTCAGTCTGCGGGATTGGTTGAGAAGTACAACGGCACTCTGAAGCTTAAGATAGCGAAAATACAAGCTTCCACTTCTCTGACTTGGCCGGATGCTTTACCTCTGGCATTATTGTCAATCAGATCAGTACCGCATTCTCGAACCGGTCTCACGCCATATGAGATCGTGTTTGGACGGCCGATGAACATTTGGGGCCCACCGAAACCAAAGTCAGTGTATGATGTACCTTGTGTAATGATGAGTGATTATCTGGCACAGTTAACTGATAAGTTGGTCTTTATTCATCAACAGGTTCGAGAAGCGCTCCCTGACCGGTCCACAGATGAAGGCCATGATCTCCGGCCCAGAGATTTTGTTTTGGTGAAATCGTTTGAGAGGACGAGCAGCCTAGAGCCGAGGTGGTGCGGTCCTGAGCAGGTCTTACTTGCAACGAGAACGGCTGTCCGGGTCTCCAACCGCAAAAATTGGATCCACTCTATACACTGTCGTAGAGTGCCGCCCGTATTGGTGAAGCCCGCTGTATTGACCGACCATCGAGAAATCCTGACTGCGAAGAAAGGCCGTGCTGTGGAACCGGATGACACTGAGGAGCTCTTCCCGGACCAAGCGACCCCTGGAGTAAGAAGATATCACCTCAGACCGAGGAAGTGAATTTTTGAGTATCGGAATACGTTATCAGAGCAGCCCCTGGGTTAGTGAAACAGAGAGCCGATGAGGCGGGGTGATATCAGCCCTGCATTAGTGTAGCGACACCCGTCTTGGCCCGATGGTGAAGAAATCAACCGCTGCCTAGGGGGAAGAGTTCTGACAACCCTTTTAGTTTCAGGAAGATATTGACATTTGTTTGAAAATGGAGAAGAAGAAAAGGTTTTGTGCAATAGGTTTCATTGTTGCTATGGCAATTGCTGCTACAACCACGTGGTTTGTTGAGGATGTAATTCCTGCCCGTGAGTTGCTTGTTGTGCCTACTCCAGTGCCTGAGGAGCACTACTTCTACACCCTTCCATACCAGGAATTGAAGCATCGCCAGTCCTATCTGAATAATACTTTCATCCAGATGCTGCATCATACCCACGTTGCTACAAATGCTACAAACTGTTGGATATGTGGTATGATGCCAGCCCATCAGAAGAAAGGGGGAACACCATTTATACCTCTCCCTTTCTCCCATAATGGCTCTTGTAGAGCATGGTACACTTTGCTTTTTGCCACACGAAAACCTACAGTGGGACGGTTACTCTTCAGACTTAACAAAGAGTGTCATCAGGATAAAGAAGGCTACCCACAAGCCAATGGAACAATATGGGAATGAGAAGAATGTCGACCAGACAATGAATCGACTCCCTACATCTTTACAAATACTAGAGACACTAATGGAAACGAGAAATTTGTAATTTCAGTGGCACAAGCCCAAGCGGACCTGTGTGTCCAAAGCGTTGGTCATATTCCTGTTGGTATCAGTGATTGCATTGTTGTACTAAATATAGACGGATTAAATAACAGTACATTTCTGACCTCCCACAATACCTATTTTGTGTGTGGTAATAAAGGTTACTATTGTTTGCCTGCCGGATGGTCCGGGGTATGTTATGTGGCATTTTTATTACCCCCTGTATTCTTAGCGCCTGCGTCTTATCATAAAGACTTGAAGTTATTAAACAATGTAACCGTAAATAGGTATAGACGCACTCTATCTGTTGATGACGTTGTCCAGACGGATACCAGTTTGCAACAGTATATTGATTTTAATCTAGGACTGTTTTTCTTTGTTGGAGCTGCCCTGAATAGTAGGAAGGTTCGACGATTAACTAGGGTTGTAGAGGCTGTGACGAATCAAACTGCTGCTGCTCTCGGGAACATTACGGACGAATTGCAGATCACTAGAATTGTCGCATTACAGAATTGTATGGTATTAGACGTTATGTTAGCAGATAGAGGTGGAGCATGTAGAATTATAGGAAGTAGTTGTTGTGTGTTCATCCCTGATCACACACCATCAGTTTATAAAGCTATTAATAAATAGCATAAAATTGCTGCTGACATTCATACAGAAAATGGCACTTGGACCTTTTCTGGATGGTTTTTGACCTTAATTACTACATGGGAATGGAAAGTTTTTACTGGTCTATGTATAATTGTAGCAATTTTGTTCACATGTTGTATGTGTATTCAATGTGGTCCTATGATATGTTCCCTATGTGTTTCATTCTGTATCCCCAATAAGAAAGCTGTTGCCGATGCCACCTATCAAAAGAGCATAAACAAAGAAATAACTGAGATGATGAGAATCGATATAAATGATGATTATCTTGATTGTCCTAGCAAGCCGAATGTCTTCAGCAAATGCTGAAAGGGTCGTCTGTTGTAAAAAAAACTGCGATATGATTAAGCATTCACTGAAGACATGTGCTCTTCATGTCTGAATTACGTTTTCTGCTTTATATTGACTAATATTCAGACTCCATTCTGCTTAGCCATCCGCCATTTTGTATGGCCATGGGACCACGTGCTCTGCACGAGAAGAGTCTTACCTCTTCATTAGTCACTCCCGAGATCTGCCTAGCAACAGTCTATAAATAACTCCTTTGTGCGTTTAGTGCATGCTCAGAACTGACCACATCTGTCACTGATTAGGCTTTGCTTGAATGTGTTTTCGCGGGTCTCAGGAACCGTTAACTCCACCCATGTATTGATCATGCACTGAACATGTCCATATAAGACCATAAATCTTTCTTCATGTTGTATCCGCCTACTTATGAGCCCCTCTATTATGTATAAAAGGGGATCATGTGCACAAATTCTTTGTGCTACTCTGTGCAATACTGTAGAGTGTTGTATAGGCTGTAGGACCACCTTTGAAGGTTAATAAACTTTGTCTTTGTATTTGCAGTTTCCATGCCAACTTCCTTCTAGTACTTCGTACACAGAAGGGCGAACCCTTTGTACTTGCGGGCCTAGCTGGGGCCTGTACTCGTCACCTGACTCTCCATCATAACACTTGCCAGTTCCTCCGGCAATAAGCTTGTTTCCTGGTAAGATGGATCCACCTTTGAATTCTTAATGCCCTTCACCAGTGCTCTCAATACTTCTGGGAGAGCACTGAGCTTGACTATAATGGTGGAACATAGGCAAGGTTTACCCACATCCAGAGCTCTTAGCTTCATGCCCAATTGTGTTAGTATGCTTTCTATTTCTGCCAAATGTGTTGCAAATGACTGAAGAAGGTCTATCTGAAGTTCCATTTTACTCGACTGCCAAAGAAGCGCCCGGCCATTACATCATGCCGGGCACTTATATTCCCCAACGTAGAAATCTTTTCGGAAACCAAATCTGAAACAGGGGATTAGTTGCAAGCCCTCTGTCCAATCATCTACCTTTTATTTAGCATATCCTCTATTTCTGCTTCCATGACGGATAAAAAATGATGTGAAAGGTTTCCTTGCTCTTGATCCGAGGCATGGCCGTTTCCAACCATTGTTGGAATAAAAGATGGAGAGTTTATAGCTGTGTTTACCAAACAATTAGCTCCTAATGGGCATTCAACTTTATGGGGGAAAGTGAGTCTTGATCATTCCCTGAGTCCTTGGTTTGCTAGGGCAACTACTAAGATTTTGTTGTTGGTCGGTGAAACCAATTGAGAACTAGATTCTTTATTGCCAGACTTGAAAGCCAGGGACAATAAGTAGGGTACCTGATCAAATTTGTCCTCGTTGTCCTCATTGTGGGGTATGTTGGCAACCATAACAGATATCAAGGTGTTCTGCACTGCTTGCTGGCAGCTTAACTTGTCTCCTTGTGAAACTTCATCTAACAGCTTCAGACACACTTGCGAACACACTGCCAAAGGTGAATTGAAGCTGATGCTGAGTAAGTTAGACTCTGCAGATAAAGAGGGGTATAAGCTTTGTCTAAACCGGGATCGGTACACCCTTAAACAAAGGCAAATCCAAAGGCACACTGGTAGACCAAAAGCAGTTCCTGATTGAGCCTCTTGTAGAGTGAGTCACCTGACCCTCTGTGTCATTACAGAGCACAGGCAGGGTCGCCCCCTCATTTCGGGACAGTATCTCCACTTCCGGTAATTTCATTTCCATAGTAGGTTCCGTGGCTTTGCGCCTCCCCATTTTAGGGTTAGACAAATTCTTTAGTGTGCCTTGAAGGATCTGATTCTTGGACCAGAGCAGATCTGATTTCCCCCAAACAAGGGAATGTATACAGGCAGCCGATGCAATCTACTCCCGCCTGCGCCACAAAACCAGCCACAGAACTCCTACTTTCCAGGCGAGGATAGGCTGTGAGCCACTTTACTGCTTACTATGGTCGCTGTTGTTGGGTGATAAATAAATGATTGCGTCACTTTAAAATCCCTTTTAAAACCACTTATATTATACTCTCAGACTTCCGGGCTAGATCAAAGCACTGGAAAACAGCAACACAGTGAAACAGTACCACTGCCAGTATCACCGACACAAGTCCTCGTGGAGGAGTTACTAAGGGGGGTATGGAGGCTGGGGGGCCGAGTACCAAGTAGGGCACACCAAGGAACACTCACAAGCCGCACCTGACACTAGTCAGGCCGTCTCCGTGGTCTCCTTCAGGCTCACACTTTCGCAAGCTGCTATCTGCAGCTGCTACCCTTGTCTGCCATCCTCTGCCTGCCCCCCTTCCCGCTGCTACCGTTCTACTTGGGTTGTTGGAACTGGGAGCTGGGGATGATCACACTTCTCCACATCACTGCTTTCCCCTTAGCAGCCAGCCAGTCGGAACCGTTAGGTCCTGTGGGCATCTTGCTGCTGTACTGCAGCTGCGGGTGCGACCAGGCTGTGGGCTTGAAGACTAGCTCTCCACAGTGTGAGGGCCAAGACTGCTCTGCGGGACCTTCGCTTGCCTGCTCCCACAGCCACTGTACCACCGTCGGTCCGCTTGCACTGCCGAAAAGGGACCTGCGCTGAACACGAAACTGAAACCAGAAATGAGCCTGCACTGTCAAGTAAATTTCATTGTTTGAATGTGAGAATCATATATAATTGATATGTGATAAACTACAGATATTAAGAGAGATGGTTTCACATGGAGTAGGATTTTATTTTTAATATGGCCCCTTCCCACTATAAGATTAAGCTCATAGGACCCGGGAGTAGTCCTTTAAGTGGTTGATATAATGGTCCACATTCGGTCTGTGGTTGTTTAATTGGTCATTCCTTCTTGTATTTTTTCCCAGGGCCCCATATATTTATTGGAGTTTGTTGAGGGCTGTAGGGGTGTATGGCTCCAGTTTTTTGTTTTGCTCTCTGTGTAAAATGTAAATAATATATTTTGTATTGTATGTTTGTCAATTGTATTGGTATTTATATTTTCTTGTAATAACTTGTCTCTATGCTTGTTTTTAGATAAATGTATTGGCCTTTTAAAGTATGCTGGTATTAGTTTTGAGTTTTACACTGGAAAATTGAAGGGGAAAAAGAAAAATGTGTTAGTCCTTTCAAGCCTTTGAACTCTCCGAACTACCCTCAACAAGTATAAAGGCTCATTTATTTTCATGTTTGGCTTTTGAAATATGAAATAATATATCTTTTCAGCACCATACAATTTGTAAAACGAACCATTGATTTTATTATGTTTATCTCAATGATATGTTCTTGATTTCTTTGTTTGTCTCGTATATCATCATATGAGTACATTTTTATTAATAAATAATATTTTTGTGTGTTTGATGTATATTGCATTTATTGCACCAGTTGCACATGGCCCACAGGGGCATTTTTTTTACTATAAGGGAAAGCTTTACTTGTTTGTCTACTTATGTTGAGGGGTCTTTCTCTTTGTGACTTACGGTGCCACTGTGACGCATCTTTGAAGAATTATTCATTCATATGTGGTTCATCACCTGTTGCAGGAATCTTACCACCTCTCAGGTTAAAAAAACAAGATCATTAACGTAGGACGCAAGAGATGAGTGCCAACAGGGCCAAACAAGAAAATGATCAGGGAGCCCTACTGGTGACAAAATATGTTAGCACACAGAACAAAGCTTGTCACACTGTAATGCCCATGCTGGCAGTGATAAGCATATCAAATCAATCACCT
Source organism: Triturus cristatus (assembly GCF_964204655.1). Classification (NCBI taxonomy): domain Eukaryota; kingdom Metazoa; phylum Chordata; class Amphibia; order Caudata; family Salamandridae; genus Triturus; species Triturus cristatus. The sequence goes on from NC_140595.1 coordinate 678,472,887, forward strand.
GACCATTGACTCCTGTAGTAGCAAACAAATGGGGTATTACCACACATTAGGTACTCAAAACATTTTATGATGGTCCTATAGGCTAGAATATTAATGACTACAAGTCACATTTGCTGGGAAAATGAATGGCAGCAATGGTCTGGATTGCGTGAAAATCTGTTTTACAAGGAATGCATAACAAATTAACTTATCTCACAAAACAAAGTTCAATTTGCATCTATTAAAATGAAAAAATTCCAAAAATTTCCAATTTGAGTATTGCATAACAACACTTTACAGTGCACAGGCATATGCGATGGTTGGTAGAATAAACAATCTCATCACAGAGTTCACTTGAAATGGCTCTGGTTTTTATAACATTTAGTTGCTGTTGCTCTATTACAAATATGCCCTTATTGCGTAAATGTAACATGGTACATGTTCCCCATAACCTAACAATAATAACGGCTTTGGTAATTCCACGTTATAATACACATTCTTGTATAAAGCCCTAAACACCAGGAATGTCAAAGGTCTACTTTCGGATGGATAGGTAAATCAGAACCTATACCCAGAAGCAAAATGTAAATGAGCATGCATACTAGATCAACATGAACAAAGCACAACATGGTAAAGAAGACCACAACATGTCAATTTTGGGTGTGAGAATGGGTGAAGGTAAGAGAACACACACTCAAATCTTCTTACAAATGCACTTAACAGATACAAGGAATTAAGGCGGACACAGTCATCTGTGACGACAGAACCTCAAGGAGCATAAGTGGGATAGTTCCTTGTAAACCACAAAGTGTAGCAAGAAGGTAACATGCTTACTTGTTGTTGATGATTGTTCAAAGCCAAATACCCCCACTTGCAAGAGAGAGTAACTTGGTCTCTGCAAATGGTCAGAGGTGAGGAAAGTAATGATGTTCATGTGTACTTCAAGAGATGAATCAATTACCCTTTGTGAATCAGTTATCATTCCAACTTGTGAGTCTGTACCTCTTCAATGTGTAAATAGCCTAACTCTGTGAGAGAACACTACATTAAGACACATGAAAGTGTGTAAAAGTACTACCTAGGACATTCTAAATCATCTGTAGTCATACTGCCACCCTGCCCAATTAGATTTGTGTTAAGCATAGGAAGGTGAGAGTAGGATATTAATCTTCACTGTCAAAATCATATCTCATGTGACCAGGTGTATTATGATAAAAGCTGTCAGTCATGATACAGCCATTCTCCCTTAAAGATGATGTGATGCCTGCAAGTGATAGCACAACCACTGCATATTTTAGAAATCATCTAAACAAGTCAAGGTCAAAAGCAGAATTAAATAATCTATTTTAGATTTCAATTGATTAGATATCAAATATTCGGTGTCTTTTGTAGCCTGTGTGAAAAAACTAAGTAATTACCCCTCGCCCGAGCTGAAGAAAAATCTAATTACCACACTGAAATTGCCCTGGCTCACTCTTAAGATCAGAAGCATTTTCTGGACTGAGACCATAGTTCCATAAAGGCATGATCAGTCAATTTCACATTCATTTAATTAAGAGGGGGACTTTTCAAGACTCTGCCTGTGGTGTCAAGAGAATGGATTTGTTGTGGTCTGATATTGTTGGTTTCCAAGGGATGGAGTTGGGAGGTAGAAGAGAGTTCTGCTTTTCTAGCAAGACATTCTGCATTGTGGTAGGTCCCTTGCTAGGGCTCCTAGTGGTGCTTAGTGTGTGCTGGTGTTTGCCAGTTCTCAGCACCGGTATGTAATTCTTATTATGAGCACATGATTATGATACTCCACCACATGGTTGCGCTGTCTGGCATTTTATGAACATAGGACATGAGCACAGCATTTATAAATTCAATATATGTTATAGTCTTACAACTTTAGGTGACCTGGATAGTCCAATTGGTAACTTTTGTGAGGGTGTGACGACAATTGGCAGGGGCAATGGGTGGTAAAATCCGCAGTGGCCTCTAGTAACATTCCCTGGGCCCTGGCACTTATATTTCTATAAATTAAGCACAGGTTCCTAGGATATTATTTGCCACAAAGCATTGTTGTATTGCAGGAAATACACACACTGCTGGGAAAGTGCAGACTGGGGGAATTTATGTAAGAATAAGTTAGGGGTATCCAATATGTATACATTTTTATTGTATAAGTTAAAAATAAAACCACATACAATAAAAACTTTAAAAAGCTAACTCAATTACATATCTAATCATAAGCAAAACATTTGGTTAGGGATAGCTAATGTTTGATGTGCTAGTTTTACCCAGTGAAAGCACAAGCTCAGTACGGTGATCATACAAAAGAAGGCCTGAAAAGAAGAACAGTTAAAGACTTCCATGCCTACTGCTAAAGAGTACAATTTGAAGAGTTGTTTCAACATCTGGCTTCATTATCTTGCTCACACAAGTGTGTTGGGGAGTTTTCTGAATTACTCCTTGTGACTGAGTAGTCTAACTCAGCAGAAGACAGCCTGCTTCCCCATGATGAATCTTACCTTCTGAAGCCTACGTGCTAAGAACCTAAGAAGGTCAAGTTGGATAGAGTTTTTTGGGTCAGTCCTAAAGCTCTGGAGCTGTATTCTGCTCCAAGCAGTACAACTGACAGAGGGAGGATTTGCATGCCAGGTTCACCACCACTTGGATTCACTGCCTTTGGTTTCAACATCTGCTCAGTACACAAGGTATTTGGATTAGAACGGCTGTGACTGACTCAAATTGTGTTTTCTTTTAAGTCAGAAGGTAAAACACTACACCAATTTTAAGCCTTCATTCAAGTCAAATGCACAAACTTAGGATTCAACCCTCCTAAGTCTGCATGTCCCATTAGGACTACTCTATTTATCGCTTTGGTCCATTATTTTCTATAAGAATGTATGTTTACCTCATACCTTGTTAATTTCTAATAAATTATTTCTCATGTTTTTTTAAAATTATTTTTGTTAATTGAACTTCACCTTAGAGTGGGCCTCTTAGCTCCTGCTTATTTGTTTGAATTGTTGTACTTTTAGTTTGCTACATATAATACTTTGTATTTTCTTCAGTGGTTCCTTTGCTCCTCAGACACTGCTACGAAATGTGAGCAAAAGATATCCTGGGTAAACTATACTGGACTTCAGATGTTGCATAATTTAGTCAGTATAGGGGTTCAAACACTGCTAACCACACTCCCCAAAACCTAAAAGCTCAATTTCCTATAATAAAAATCACAATGTCACAATTTGTGCATAGTTCTGATTTGGCTAAGGGTTTTCTATGTTGGCTTGTAGAGGGAGGATTCGCATGACCATATCACGTGGTGATTTTTATTTCTAACTCCTTTTGTGATACGATGGTGGGTCTTTTGTCTATTGGTAAATAAGACATGGATGTTTTAATGCAGTGCACCTTGAATGCTGTAAAGTGAAAATTAACAGTCTATCTGAAAAGGAGCTGTTGATGTACCTTAGGATGGAGTTTTCATGTTTAAGTAAAGGTTGGTAGCTTGCTTTCAGGTTTAAATTTGTTCCATGCAAGGGGTAATTGGTTCCTTTGTTACTGGTTACTTGAATCTAAATGTCATCAGCATTCACATATGTTGTGTGAGGTAATTATGTAAGCCAGTGTGAGAGGTACATGTTTACAAGGCGGTGCAAACACCATGACACCTGAGAGATCACCTGAGAGATTCCGCTAATTGATGTTGCACCTTGGCAAGGGCCATTTGGACACATCCAGTATACTCTAAGATGAAGGGACACCTTACATCACAAAAGCTATGCTGATCACAATGCAGACAATCTGACAGTATGGTGCAGGGGTGTCTGTTTTGCACATGGCAGCATAAAGCTAAGGAGAGAACAGAACAGTGCCACATCTCTCAAAATACGATGTTGTTATGCTCCTTTCCATTCACGCAACACAGAGCAAAAACTCCACTTGCTGTTCTGCATTGCATTATTTATTTGTAAATCTGGGTTGACGTATTCAAATAAAAGGCAGAGCAAATAATGCTCATGCACTGATGGAGGCTTAAGTCAAAAGTTTCATTAAGATCCAACAAGAGGTACAGAAATTAAGAAGTTCCTTCAAGAAGACATCATCATGCATGTACAGGAAGGGGTGCTTAAATAGTGAACTTGTTTGATTCCTAGTGTGAGAGTTGGGTTGTTGGTTGAGAGTGGTGGAAGCCACACTCAGGAATCACCACAATCCTTTTCAGGATGAACCACAGAAGTCACTAAATTAACCTGTGTGTAACCCGCTGGTAGCATGACCCAAAGCAGTAAGGGTCAAGTTAGAGGCAATGTGTAAAGTATTTATGCAGCACACAGACAGAAATAAAGTGAAAACAAAGCACAAGAAAAATCAGAAACCAATTTAGAAAAATAGATTACATTTTAATAAATAAAATAGAACCAGAAAGACAAAAATCCAATCAGTAGAACCAAATATATTGATTTTGATAGCTTTAGTTAAAAATAGTGTCAAGATGCAGAAAGCTCTGGAGCTGTATTCTGCTCCAAGCAGTACAACTGACAGAGGGAGTAATTTCTTCAGAAGTTCAGTTAAGAATATCACAACTTTCATAACAGTGCCAAACATTTAAGCAGGCTTCTTGAATTAGAAACCAGCTACAGAGTTACAGAGTACTTTCACCATTAAGGCAGAAGGATAGCTCGTTGGCTACCAGCTCAGAGCCTACGAAAACGGAAAAAGGGTTAAAAATTAAAGTCGATTAAATGAGAGTCCATTAGCATAACCAAGAAAATAGGGAAAATGGGAAAAAATGGAAATGGTCGGCAAAGCAGAATGGCGTCCGGCTATAAACAAAAATGAAAGGCATTTGTCCTGCCCCTCCTTTGGGGTTTCTTCTTTTATAATATTTTATGATCGTACAAGTGAGATGGAATCACACCACAACAAAAGACCTGATGTCCATATTCACATAGTGCCATATGGGACACTTGCAACATTGAGATGGTTTCCCATGCTAGTCTTGAGAAATGAAAGATCAATTGTCCATATAAGCCTAGTATCAGTAAAAAAGATCCATAGCAATAGCTGAAATCTATTCCCAAAGGAATATTCCACTGTGAACATTAATGAAACGTTCAGGAATGTCAGGGTGTGCACATGTATGCGACAAATAAGCCCCATTTCACTTGTAGTAAAAGACCCGTTGTATTAAATTAAAGGAAAGGTCAGCACTAGAGAAAAAGCATTTCAAGAAGGCCTTTAAGTTAGCATTGCACATTTAAATTAAATGAGCTCTAAACCAACATCAAATATAGCAAAATGAAATCAATTTAAATAGAGAATATATACAGCTTTCACAAATCATTATTACTTGAAAATAGCTAATGTTGGAAATAACCTACTACCACAAATTTTCCCAATATTCATATAAGTGCATGTTTTTGTAAAGTCATTTACAGTTTTCCAAATTTCATTTGTCGCAGTGTCTGACATGTGCGATGTGTAATTTCAACTTTACGTGTCTTCTGTGAATAAACATGTTGTGTATTATGATTTTTAAAATCATTCTGCATCAATATCTAGGGGTGCTTTACTTGGAAGAGTGAGGTAACAACACTAGTGGTAATATTCTCCACTGATAACATTGTGATCTGACAACTACATGAAGATATTTTCCTTCTGACCGATTTCAGATATAAAATGTGGGTCCTTTCTTCAATCTTTCTGGTTCACTAACATTAAGCTTGAAATTAGGGCATCATTGAGGTTTCGTTTCGGTTAGTCCCTCCACCCTGTTATTGTGTTAATGGCAATCTTGACTCAAGCTTTTTTGTTTCTTGTGGTGAAGTTTTGAAGGTGGGTGGCAAATTTAAATCCTGATGTTTCTTAAATGATGATATTTAGTGGTTGCAAAAGTGGCTGGAATGTTAAATAGATCATTTGGTTTATTTGTAAACCATGACAATATTTCCATTCAGAGTTTCTGTGCTTGGCTATGTTGGTGTATGACTTTCAGATGAAGCGCATTTCACCTGGAGAGGTTTATTTTTTTGTGTGTGTGTATGTGCATTTGTCTGTTTGTGTTTGTGTGAGTGTGTGTAAGTGCGACAGAGAAAACAAGTAAGAAACTCCGTGGCTTGAATTGTGAGTGGTTGGAAAACGCTGTCAAATTTTCAGATTAAAGCATCTTTTTAACTACCCTTCTCACTGTGGCCTAGCAATGCAGTTATTGTGGATTTTATATTTTGTATTGATCATGTTGTTTGAACAAGATAGTTATCTGCTCAGACATAGCTCTGGGGGTTTATATCATCATAGTGCAGGATAAATCATGGCGGGTGTGAATGTAGCAATTGGGAGATTGTTTGCCTCTAGGTGGACTCTAAGGTGGTGTTAGATTCATTTGATATCCAGCGCAGAACTGAAAGTGAGAAGAGTCATCAGGTTATGATCATGTCAACCATTAAGAAATGAAAACTTTGCATGCTTCAGAGCCTGGTCCAGATATTGCGACAGCATTCATAATTTCTGTAAATTCAATTGAGAATTCCTGTGCTGTGCGAAGGAAACTCACTGCCACCAACAGCACTACTTTTGCCCAACTTTGGTCTTTGGTGAGGTTATGAGCCAGATTTGCCAACACTTTCCACTGTGGCAAAGTCACTAAAATTGATGCAAACCGGCACAGAGTGTTGTTTTCTTATATACTGTCTTTGCCCTGGAAGGTGCCTAAAAGTTATTCAAAATAGTGCTTTGCACACCTTTGCAGTGTTGTGGGACAAGTGGGTGTTCTATGGTTGGTACATAAGCATTCTCACTTTACTACCTATGATTTTGATGCAAAAAACTCTCTTCTAACACAGAGGAGGGGTCCCCTCTGGACTCTATCAGGAGCTCCCCGGCTGAAGTTCAGTGCTGAGGGGGCCCCCTGGAGCTTGGGGCCCCCCCTGCACTGCGGGGGATGCGGGGGCCTGTGTTACGCCCCTGGGGCTTTTATCCTTGAGGGAGGCCATCAAAGTTCATTAGGATATCTTCCTAGGTCCCAACTTCAGGGAACTTCTTTGACCTCTTTTCTGATCTTTAACCAATGACAAAGCAACGGGTCCATGTGCATCATGTATCCTATGTTTCCTACTCCTACCGCGAAGGCTTTGGTCTCTACATCACCTTAAAGGCTCCATATTGTGCTGTCCACACTATGGGTGAAAGAACCAGGCTGAATAATCTCCCTCCCAGCTATACTGAATATTAGGAAGAGGTCTGCTGTTCAGCATCGAGTGTATTTCATTGAGTTTAATTACCAAATAACATTTGTTGTCTCACACCTGCGGTCTATTGTTTGGTCAAAAATAATGTTTTTTCCTTTTTGTGTTTGGAATTTATCTTCCTCCCTGACAGTCAGCTCAGTATGATTTTTTATTCTGAGGAGAAGCACTTGGTCTGAATGTGTGCTGTGTTTTGTTTCTCTTCCTTATGAGGAGTGCCTCAAATTCTTGGTTGTCTTCAAACAACTACGAGCCCAGTGCCATGTGCATCACACAGCCCTTTACCCTGCTTCTCCAGCGCTACTTCACATAACATAATGGCAACCCGAGGAGCAGATACGACAAACCAGAACAGGGGAGCGGCCATTGCAATAAGAGACATCATACCAGGGGTGAGCATGGCGGAGGCGTGAGTGTTGGGCAAGTAGCAATACATGTGGCTCACCCATGCCAGTTAGACTGCAGGCACTCAGACATGGGACGTATGGCTTAATAGGGCAGATGTCAGCATGCCCTTACACAGGCCAGTCGGGGAAGAGGTACTGCACCCTGAGCACCTCCAACAAATACACGCTACACAGGCGGGTACCGGCGATCAGGGAGACAGAGACCGTCGCGAGGCATAGGAGAGGGGAGGAACCTGCGACCCTTGTCCAGCAAACCAAACCACCTGGGTCGGTTTGAACAAAAATATACCAAAGCCCTATGCCTGCACCAACCAACCCTAACCCGATCAGAAGCTTGTGGCTGAATACTGGCAAGTGGTAAGATGCAAACGACTGTTTGCTAGGAGGGCAGAGCAACACCCAGCTGTCCCAAGTGCCATAGAAATCCAGTGGCAGTCGTTACACCAACCGAGAAGGGCTTTGCCAGGATGCCAAGTAGAGAACCTCCTTGGACCAGATGTTCAACTGTTATGCAGGGGAGACTATAATGCTGTGGCACTGTGCTGGCATTTTGAACCGTGCCAATAAACAAGCACTACAGGTCATAGAGAAAGCGCTAGCATGGGTGATTGATCGCACATGAGTCCACGCCAAGGTCCAGTGCTGGAGAGGATTGCCCTGACGGCTGCTCCCGGTGCTGAACTTACAGACTAGAGATGCCAGTCCAGTGGCAGAGTTAATAGCTGATTGGGGGCTGTCATTACGGCATGAGGTGGGTGGACGTGCCTCTAAGGGGCTGAGATGCGGTTGGTGTACCTCTAGGAGACAAACTGGAAGTGGTCTGGATTCCCTAAGGCTCTACATACGGGCACCGGAGAACCCAAGGGCTTAAGACGCATAGGGAAAGCACCCATAGAGCTGCCCAAGGTTGAAATAAGTAGACACAACTGACCAAACGATGGGGAAAGACAGGACACAAAGGGGAGCATAACAAACGAGAATAGACCAATATACCGCGCAGGGTAACACAGCGCAAACTTAAGTGCGCAAAGACCCTCAAAGAATGGCTGAGGCTCCGTAACAAGACCCCATGGGAGCACAGATCCTTGCCGAAATTGAGGCCTCTAGTGCAGCAGTCCAGTCTAAATAGCGACAGTGTCATTGGATGTTGGTCTGCTGAGGGTGGACTTGTGGACGGTAGAGGAACGCTTCATAGCTACAGAACAAACAGTCTCAGAAATGCAAAAGTAGTAAACGACCTTAAGAACGGTGCTCTCAGACCTTACAGCAAAGAGCGTGATTTTGGAGCAAAGGGCCAAAGATGGAGAAAGACGCTCAAGGAGCTGTAATATATACGATTTGTGGGCTTTCCAGAGGGCACTGAGGGGAGAGCCCCGGAATAGTTTTTGGAAAACTGGATCAAGAAAGTCTTGCTGGAGTTGCCCCTGTCTGATCTATTTATAATTGAGAAGGCGCACAGAGCGCAGATCCCGGCTCCTCCTGCAGGCTCTTCTCCTCATACCCTCATAGCGAAGATATTACACTATAGAGACCAGGACTGAATCCTCAGTCAGGTCAGAAAGCTGGGAGACACCCAGTTTGAGAACCACACCATATGCATATTTCCGGACTACAACTAATTAGTTCAACAATAGAGGATGTTGTTTACTAGCATGAAGTAAAAACTGAGAGCCTGCAGCTGCAGTATATGCTGCTATATCCACCAAAGCTCAAGGTGCTACATGCATTTCTTTACTTCCCCTAAGGCAGTGTGGGACTGGCTGGAGGCTCAGGGGTTAGGGCGACCCATGCCAGCGAGGGTGACAAGCTCCACGAGTTAGGGTATACAACAGTCCTGCAAGCCCAACAAGCACCGGTGGACCAATAAGCACCCTAGTCGTTCTTTTCAGCGGATAGTAGTCTGGCAGGATGGATCACTCGCTATGGAGATAACCATGTCAGGCCTGGAGGAGAGACGCTCACCCCACATGGACCTGGCACTAATGCAAGCTGAATGGGAGGAAGCCAATCAGCTAGTGGAGTTGTGACTGAGTCTGGCTCAGACACCAGCTCTGGAAACATGGAAGAAGACACACCGCAAACGGATGTTCCACAACCCATAGGCACCCAGCTAGCGGAGCCCGGAACGGACAATTAAGATAAGTGGCAGGTGGGGGTCATGAGCCAAAATAGGCAACAAGATAGTCTGAAATATGGACATACGAGCTAAACTTAGCCTGGATGGCACTGGGGTCTCTACAAGAGACGGCGTGAGGGATGAAACATATAGATACGAGGTGGGCCAGGGAGGCCTCCTACCCCCCCTACTCTATCTTTTGTTCTTCACATCTCCTTCTTGTTTCACTGAATTCATATACAGGCTCTTCTTGTCTGGTTATCTTCTATCTCTTTCTATTGGATGTGAGTGGGATGGTGTGAGATGGTGACTGACTGAGTGGATAGGAGCATGGACAAGGTGGATTTCTACCTCAACGGGTTCCTTGTCTCATCCAGCAATTATTTGAGATTGAACAATTGGGCCACGGTCGAGTAATTCAAGACTAGAAGTGAGTGTATTTGGGAATGAAACAGGGGAATATTTTTGAATGTGTGATTAGTTCTATTTGGTTGTTATATCAGTATCTTTAGGATTAGGCATACAACTTGGGAGGCACGGATGGTTCACCTAGTGTTTACCCAGGGGGCTGGGGTGGGGGGTTGTTTTAGTTCCAAGAGCAGTTATTGGCAACAAAGGCAGCATAAGCAAACGGTTATGACATTACGATGTCAATGGATAGATGGCACAGATTAAAATTGTGAAGTGGAATGTGCGGGGACTGAAACTCCTTCACAAAACAATATAGGGTGCACACATACCTCCCCACCATGGCATACACATAGCACTGCTCCAAGAGATGCACCTGACTGAGACTGAGGTAACCAATATCCACAAGAAAAGAAGAGGTCAGATGTATGCTGCAACATACTGTACGTACTCCGTTGGGGTGATTATGTGAGTAGCCCAGCAGGTACCATTCAGGCTTCTTGGTAGTGAAGCAGATATTGAGGGAAGATACATTGGAGTGCATGCAGAACTAGCTGGCAAGGAAATATGCATATTAAACACCTATGCCCCCAACATAGATGACCGTGACTTCTTTCTGCACTTGGAGGCTATGCTGCTGGATTTCTCGTGCATGCCTACAATACGGGCTCGGGACTTTAACTGCATGCTAGATCCCAAACTAGATAGACACCCTCCCAGGGCTACCTCAAAACCGAACATGAGAGAGGCCCTGAGAGGTGTTATAGACAGACTTGGGTATTCGGACACTTGAGCATGATGCACGAGTATGATGGAGGTTATACCTGTAAGGCTCTGGCTCGCACAGTCCTTAGTAGGCTGGATCGTTTTTTGCTCTCGGGTGAAGCCGCAGTACGGGCAATCCAGATACAGGTGTTAGGGTACTATCTATTGGACCATGCCGCAGTACTCCTGGGGTGGGGGCTATGGTGTGGCAAACCCAGGGTTCCACCATGGAGTCTGCACCCGCAAACATTAAGGGACAAGTCCTTGGGGGGAGCACAGGGATGCAATAATCACCTTTTTAGAGATTAAATGGGGACCCACTAATGGAAGAGAGACAGAGTGGGAAACATTAAAAATAGTAAAACGGGGAATGCTGCAGACGGGTAGGGCCACAATGGCAGCAGCTAGAAAAAGAGTTGATGCAGGCAGACAACGCATTAGTAGGGTTGCAGAAGATGTTTTTACATATCTTGGGGTAACTTTGGGTTGGAAACTAAATTGGCAACCCCAAATTGACTTAATGGCCCTCAAGCATGCTCAACTCGCTGGTGTTCTGGGGAAAGAATATAGGTTATCTCAGACGAAGCCGGTTGGACCAGCTCTCCAGATTTACAACACTAAGGTTAGGGCCTCAGTTCTATATGGCACAGAGTTGTGGGGTTTTGACAACGTGACTTCCCGAACAGTGGCCCAGAACAAATTTGTGAGAGCTCTTACCGGTCTTCCTCAATCTACCCCCCTGAAACCCCTTTATTTAGATTTAGGGTGTTATATTTTTGAGGAGGCAGCACAATATAGACCGGCAGCTTTCTGGAGAAGGCTTTGGTCCACCCCGGAGCTGGTTGTTTATGCTAACGCACTAAAAGATGTCATTAAAGCCGAAGTATCTTGTAAAATCCTTTGGTTACAAAAAGTTAAAAGTGTACTGCAAGATATGGGGTTAAGTCACTTATGGGAGGATCCTGTTGGCAACTCCTTTCCTACCAAGAGGGTTTTTAAAGAAACATACTGGAATATGGTGAGAGTAAAATCAGTCTCCCACCATATGAACTCTTCCCTGACCAGGTTATTTTTGGAGCACAAATGTGTGACCCGATATGAGGATTACGGGAATTTTATATCCAAACCGGGTGACAAAAAACTTTATTTCAAGTTCCGTGTAGGTACTCTCCCGCAAAAAGCCTTTAGTCAAAAATGGCAGAGTGTATGGGGCAATACATGTGTTTTTTTGTCCTGCGCAGGTTGAGACAGTTCCCCATATATTTTTTGTTTGTCCGGCGTACAAATCTCCAAGAGCCAAATGGATCAAAGCTCTTTGCTCTAATATGGGTACTCGATCCTGTGCCACGGCCTTCCGAATACTAATATCAAACACAGATGAGTATATTGTGATTGCCGTGGCAAAATGTTTGAGATGGGTGTGGAGTATAAGGGCAAATAAGATGAAGACTAATGAACATATGCTAGCACCTTAGGCCCAAGCTGTACCGTTTTATTAATACCCTGTGAAATTTGGCCTTATAAATTATACTTTAGCTCATGGAACCACGGGTCAAGGGGGCAAGAAAATAACCAATAGCTATGAGCCGCTCCCTTGAGTATTTTATTCTTGTCTTAAACTATTGTTTTTAGTAAATAGTCTTATAATGGAATGGAATTTATTCAAAATATCTTATTGATATGTTTTTTTAAATCGATTTTTATTTTATAGTGTGTATTATTGATATAATGAATTTATACAAAAATGTTATTATTGTATATAACTGTTGTGTCTTTTATGATCATAATGATCGCAATAAAGACGTTTGACTGAAGACTGCGCCAAATGGACCCCAGGCAGCGGAACATCTACTAGAAGCCCACCGTCGGGCGGGAGAAATAGGGACAGACTAGATTGTTTGGTCTGCCGTGAATGCAGTCAGCTGCTCCATTGGGAGGTAGATAAATCAAGTCGACTGCTAGCATGGTTGCTAAAACGTGACCGGCCTCCCCAATTATTCTCACATTGCGTAAACCAGATGGCAGTTATGCCGTTTCTCAAACAGGCATTAATGCACTCCTGCACACTCACCTGGCATCCATATACAAGGAGTGCGCAGAAGTACCTCCAGACACCCTACTGCATTCCCTTGATGACCTGGAGTTACCCAGTCTCAAAGACGAGCAGCGTAGGAGCCTCGATGTGGGGCTCATACTAGAGGACCTGTGGGAGGCACTGACCGTAGTGGCGCGGAACAAAGCTCCAGGCCTGGATGGTCTCACAACAGAATATTATCAAACATACGCCGACAATTTGCTCCCCCGACTCCTGGAAACCCCGACAGGAGGCCAAGAAAGTAGGGCATCTGCCTCTATCAATGAGGAAAGCCCAGATAGTAATGCTCCCTAAGCCAGGGGGTGACCCCTGTGTACCATGTGCATACCGACCCTTATCGATGCTGGGAGTAAACACAGAAATATTCGGTAAGGCCCTCGCGATGCAATTTGGTAGGGTAATTGCTTAACTAGTCCACACTGACCAGTGAGGTTTTATGCCAGGCTGTGGCACCCATATGAATCTGCGGAGATTGTCACATGTTTTACGTGCCACAGCCACAATGGATCTCAGGGCTGCAGTACTCGACTTAGATATCGTAAAAGCTTTTGATACCTTTGGATGGAATTATCTCTGGGCGGTATTGGGAAGAATGGGATTAGGACAGGAATTTATTGCTGGACACGCCTTCTATACCATTTACCCATGGCACAGGTGGGCACCGGTGGGGTGGTTTCCGAAAGGTTCTCCATGGAGCAGGACACACAGCAGGGGTGCCTGCACTGCCCGCTCTCATTCACCCTGGCTATGGAGCCGCTGGTGATTAGGCTGTGCAGTGACATGTCAAATTGGGGTATACCGGTAGATGGTCGGGTACACGTGGTGTCTCTGTATGCAGATGACGCCTTGTTATATTTAATTCCACCAGAGGAGGCGTTCCCTAAGTTACTGGATATCTTAACGAATTTTGGCATAGTGTCCGGGCTGAAAATTAATAAAGGAAAATCTATGGTGTTTCCACTTGCTGCCTCAACAAAAATAGACGCAGCAGCACTCCTGCTCACAGAATTCCAATGGAGGTGCACTTTCTTCCGCTACTTGGGGATTCAGGTGGCACATACGACAGAGATGCAGCATGACTGAACTTAGGTGCAGTGATCAGGAGATTAAAAACTTCCATTGACTTCTTGATTCGCCTCCCTCTCTCTGTCATAGGGCGGGCAGCACTGGCCTGGATGGTGCTTCTACCGAGATGCCTGTATGTTATACAGAGCTCATTCTGTGTTATCCTTAACTACACTTTTAAGACCCTTAACAGCCTCCTACTATCGCTGGTCTGGGCTAGTTAACGTAATGGAGTAAAACTGGAGAAAATAAAATTAGACACTGAGCAAGGAGGGCTTGGCCTACCAGATCTCCAACTGCACTATTTGGCTGCTCTCCGCCAATATGCGCAGAGGGCCCCAACATGGAGAAGGAGCTTTTGGCGGACCGGAGACGGGAAAATAGCCTACTGAAAAGCCTTATGATGGGAGAACGAACACCGCCACATCACCCATATGTGGTGCGACAGGTGGCAAGGGCCTGAGAAAGGGCAGTCACACTAGTCTGTGTAAAGCACAGTGGCTACTGCCAGATCCAGGAAGTCATGGACTTGGCAAGATGGTCAGAGGGGGGATGCACCATGGCAGGGGACCTATACTGTAATGAGACATTTCTTACATTCGGGGAGAAGCAGGAGTGTTTTGACCTCCTGGCCAGACAGTATCTACAATATGCGAAGATCTCTCGCACCGCACTGGAGATATAAAATACCTTCCGAAAGAAACCGACAGAATCTCGCACATTAACTGCAATTCTAGACCCAGGTACACATAGGGGCTTGATTTCAATCCTGTGTCGGGCACTCAAAACCGATCGGAAAGTCGATATTACACATGTCCGGGATAGATGGTCCATAGACTTGCTGACCCCGCTCACAGATGCGGAGTGGAAGAGGGCGTTTGAGCAGGTGCGCAACATGGCCATCAACGCCCACTTCAAACTCATACAATTTAACTACCTGCACTGCACTTATTTGACACTTCAAAGACTGGCACACATTAATATGAGACACTCTGCAGAGTGCCCTCGCTGTGGCATGGAACCAGCAACCTTTATACATCTGAAGTGGGATTGCCCTAGGACTTCAGCAATATTGGAAGGGGGTGCAGGAGAAACAGAGAAGTGACGGGTCTCCGTATCAAGAGCACTGTTAAGCACTGCCTACTAGGGGTACTGCTGACCCCAAGGACGAATAATAAAATGCAACACAAGTTTGCACACCTAGGACTCGTACTCGCTAGACTTCGTATTGCGATACATTGGATGCAGAATACACTACCCACAGTCACAAGTAGATGGCAGAATTGCGGGAATGGGGGGGTGGCTAAGGAGAGGCGGCAGTGGATAGTGTGCACGGATGAGAATGCCGAACAAGATCTGGAAACATGGGGGCTGTTACTAACTGATCTACAAGCCCAAAGTCAGATGGGGAGGGACGCGGCAACCCACCCACACTCAGGTTCCCTGACGACGAGGCCTGGAGGATATGAAGCTATCACAGATGTCCCCATCTCAGGTGTGTAGCATACCACATCGGCTCAGGGGGGTGGCCACTCCCGGAAGGCGAAGAGAAATATGCCATTCATCTATGTAGGGAACCCCTAGCATATTAATATCCATAAAATGACCATGTAATTAAGTTAAGGAAAGCTCAATGCACTCTCAGTCACCTAGAATGATATATACCTAATATATAGAATGACACATTGTCCTTGGACAAACTGCTGCACGGCAACTCCATATGATACCAAGTGATGTACTAAAATCTTCTAAATTAAATGCTGCCTAAACTTGTCTGCCTTTATGTTTATGTTATGTAGTAGTTGTTTTTCTCATGCTTAAAGGCAAATTGTAAGCACAGTTTGTAGTAAACAAGAAAATAGGGATGTGTAACCTTTATCAGATGTGCCTTGTTACATGCTTCATAATGTAAGTAGGGAACCTACATTGTTATAACGCAATGACTGCAAATGTATGTTGGAATATACAAAGGAAATAAATTGCATAAGCTCAAGCTGTAACAGCGAACGACCTTTACAACGCGGTCGTTACACCGTGATACATTTACATCGCGGTCATTACAATACAAGTTGTTACAACGACCTGCGGTGGATGGCACTATACACTAAGGAATAGTATGATTTACTATTCCAACACCTTCCCTACTGTTATGTAGGCTGGAGTTGGAATAGTAAATCATACTATTCTTAAGTCTAGCGCCCTCCAGCGCAAGTCGTTGTAACGACTTGTGTTGTAATAACTACAATGTAACGTACCGCGATCTAAATCATCACTTTGTAACATCACATAATCACTGTAACATAATGCCGCGGTAATCCTGCAATAATATATATATTTTTTTTAAAAGCTATCTAGGAGCTTTTCACTGAAGGGCTTGCTGAAAAATCATCCTCTCCAGTAAGAACAGGGGAACAAATTCAGCTCAAACTACTACATTTTGTAAAAAGGGCGGTAAACAAGGCATTAAGTTAAGAACCCTTCATCAAAAGCCGGAGGATGCTCACTCACAAACACAGCACAAAATTTCACTAAAAAAATTGAAATAGGTCATCAAAAGGCAGCAGGATGACGAACTATGGCATAATTAATTTGGGAGTTGAGATGGGTGGAATATTATGGCGGAAACTAGGGCACTGAAACATCGATCTAGCCCTCCTGCAATCACTCATATGACTGCATACGGACACATGGATGCAAATCAAGCTGGGTACTGGATCACATCTCTCTAGGAAAATTCCTACTACCAAAGGACTGAAGCAGGGGTTTGTGCTTGCAACCACTCTGTTCAATTTCTTCCTGCAGGATTTAACGTCTAAGCAGAATATCAGTGATTCCCACCCCCCCCTCAAATTCAGTGGCATAGTGCTTCCTAATCTTTTGAATGCCGACGACTTAGGGCCACATGTACAAAGCCTTTTTGAGGTTGCATGAATAAGCCCGTTTGAGAAGGCAAAATGGCATTTTGACATGTACCAAACTCAAATAGCGATTCGGTAACCAGTTACTGAATCGCAATTTGGGTTGGCGATGCGGTATTAGGACGGGGCGTCCCTTCCTAATTCCGAATCGCTGCAGTATGTATGAATGAAAATTGGGTCACAAAAAATTCGCATTTTACCACCAAATTGAATTTGGTGATAACCTATTTGCAAACGGGAAGGGGTCCCTAAGAGACCCCTTCCACTTTGTGAATGTTTGTAAAAGCATTTTTTAAGAGCAGGCAGTGGCCCCACGGACTACTGCCTACTCTAAAAAAAAAAGTGAAAAGCAAGCTTTTCATTTATGTTTTTGAAATTCTTCCCGTTTTTCTGTAAGGAAAACCATCTGCATTTTAAAAAAAATGCTTTACTTGAAAACAATGACAGATATGGAGGTCTACTGATCCCAGCAGCCCACTATCCCTGTGACTTTAGCAATTCCCTGTGGTTCGCAAAATGAGACCTATCTCATTAATATGTATGAGGTATGTCTATTTGATGACAAACTATCCTTCTCAGCCCACACAAACGCCATCGTCTCATCATCATTCTACACTCTCAAAATGATCAAAAAACTTCTACAGTTCCTCCCCCCTAATGCAGGAAAAACTCTGGTCAGCACGCTTGTGGTGTCGAAAATTGACTACTGCAATGGGCTGCTCATCAATGCCCAACAAAAGATTACCAACAAATTACAGATGGTGCAAAACGCCGCTGCCAGATTAATAACAGGCACCCCCAAACGCAACTCAATTTCCCCAGTGGTCCGGAGTCTGCACTGGCTACCAATAACAAGCCGCATCAAGTTTAAAGCCCTCTGCATTGCCTTCAAGGCCATACACAACACTGGACCAGACTTTCTAAAAAAAGCCTTCTGTACCCATGTGCCTAATCAAACCCTACGCTCCTCCACCGCCAACATGCTGAGGGTTCCCCGCACTTACAAGGCATCCTGGGGTGACAAGATATTCACCATTGCCACTTCCAAACTGTGGAATTCCCTTCCCCTTTGCATTAAAACTTGTCCAACGCTACCTGCCTTCAGGAAACTGATAAAAACCTGGCTTTTCAACCAATGAGCACCACACTAAACCTCTACTGTCTGCAGTCCGTAGCGCCGAGACACCCTCGGGTATTTGCGCGCTCTATAAATCGCTCAAATAAATAAATAAATAAATATTTGCGACCCACCGGGAATTGCAAATGAAACTCATAAGAGTTTCATATATTTGAAATAGCAATTTCCTAAATGCTATTCGTAGGAAATAACAATTAGGATCTAGCTATTTCAAAGTTATGTACATGTGGCCCTTACTCCTAACAATCTACACTAAGGTAGGGCTACAGCGATTAGTCAACATCACGCTGGAATAGTCCACAGAAAATGACTTTGCTATTATCTTAGACAAAACTATGGGGGATATTTTCAAGGAAGTGGGGGAGCGTGTTCTTAGCCTCCTTGGCTTAACAACACGCTCCGCCACTTCTGAAACACAAGGCTGTACCATATTTACTAGAATGTTTTTCAGCCTTGCGATTCCCCCTGCGATGGCGCTACGTTTAGCAACTTAGCGCCAATGCAGGCACCCTTGCACCAGAGTTCAAGGGCGTCTGCGTGCAGGGGAGGATTATTTATGTGTAGGAAGTGTCCCTTCCTGCACATAAACAATCCTAAAATGCCATTCTGTCACTTTCATATGTGCTGCTTCATGCAGCACACATGAAAGTGACAAAATGGCATTTTTTGTAAAGGTTTGTTTATGTATTGGAAGGGACACTTTCCTACACATAAACAACCATGACATTTTGATTTTTCCATGTGTGCTGCCCTGTGCAGTACACATGGAAAAAGCAAAAACGAGGAGAAATAATGCATTTCACCTCATTTTGCTAACTTAAGACCAGGAATTTCCTGGTCTTAATTTTTGTCCTCCTCCTTTGTAGGCCACCCTTGTACATAGGGGGCAGTGTCAAATACAATGGGTCTTGCAGTGGAACACCCACCACAACACCCACTGCATGCCCCTTTCGCGCTAATCATAACGTGAAAGGAGGCCTAATGTACAAGTCAGCGTTAAGCCATGTTAAGTGGCTTAACGCTGCCTTGTACCTAAGGCACAGCCCCTATCGCCACCACAACGTCCGTAAAAGTGATGTTGTGCTGGCGATAGGGGCTTGTACATATGCCCCTATGTCAATCAGCAATGCAAGAAGACGGATCCCGAGCTGGTACCTGTGCGCAATACGACTCCGACTCAGTAGGCGAATGTAAATGCCATGGACAAAGATGGGTCAATCATCCCCCAGAATGAAGCTATGAGAATAAAATGGAGCACACTGGCCATAACCTTCAAAAATCTGAAGAGGAAATCATCTTGCCATACTCTGACCCCACTTCTCCAAATAGTCCATGCAAAGCTATTGCCCACCATAACTTATGGGAGCAAACCCTGAAGAGAGAGGGACCTACTGACGTGGATAACATCATGATGAGAACATACAGAATTATTTTTAATCTCCCCAAATACACCTCTGCAGTGCAGATATGTATGGAATTTGGTCTCCAGAGGCAGTCTCTGGCAAGGCTTGGTGCCTATATCAACTGCTGGAATAAAATCAAGAAGGCTCTTCAAACTCCGACTCTTCATTTTTGGGAAGAGTTGCAGAACAGAAGCTCTTCATCTGCCAGAGCATATCTCAAAGAGTCACTAACTATAACTGAGACAATGGACCTTTGGGAAACACCACCAGTAATCTGTGCCTCAAATAACTGGTCAGTAAAACCATCAAAGACCTCTCAGTGCTTGAGTATAAGCCACTTTAGCCAGAAAAAAACACACTTGGCTAGATTTGAACAACTATAGATCCGCTACTGCCCAACTATACTTGCACACATGGTATAGTAACAATCTTAAAGAGAAGTTTCTGAAATACCACCTTGGGATATTAGCATTGCTGGTATATTTATCCCCCTGGCAATGGCAGACAGGTGCGAGCAGTCATCAATTGTGTGGCAGTGGCATAGAAGACCTACCACATTTAATATGCACTTGCAAAGAGATAATCGTAAACTACCCCTAAAAGCATCCTTCAACCAAAGAGCCATCTGCACACGGAGGCAGGCTGTGCTGGCTTGCTTTACCCCAAACGACCTGCAATTGAACTGCCGCCTAGTGACATTTCTTTTTATGTTTGAAAAAGCTTTATTCAAAGAAATATTAATACAAAGATATCAGCATGGGCATAAGAAATAAACAGACTTAAGCAAAATAATATTAAACCGGCTAATATCATGTAGAAACGAACAATAAGCCTTTTTATACATTTTAAGAAAATGGGAAAAAAGAGGGAGAGAGGAGGAAAAGCAAAAAAAAAATAAAAGTGTATCCGAAAGGCAGGTGCTGCAAGCAAAATAACATTCAAATAACTAGAAAAACAACTATAACAATAAATAAATCATGTACTATTGATAAATAAAAGAGGAGGTAATTTCCTCAAGGCGGTTCAAAATTTTCGGAAGTGGTACGAGGCACATTCTTCCGGACCATCCGATCTAAATATAAGGTAAGAGGTAACCAGAAGAGATCCCTATTGTGTGTAGGGGTACAGGAGGAAGCAAAGGCGACATCAAGCCTATGAAAGTGACAGAGAGAATTCCACCAATGACGTTTAGAGAGCTTGGTGAGACATTTCCAGTTAGAGGAAATATGTTGAAAGGCCAGAGCAAGCATAAGGTCACAGAGACCGCGAGAGTGCAGAGGAAGATCTAAAGCATCAGATAAGCTGCCTAGAAAAAGGATAGATATTGAATACTGAGGGGATAGTGTAAAAATATGAGAGATATATAGCCAAACATTGTTCCAGAATAGAGAGACAGAAGGACATAAGAATAAAAGATGAAAGAGATTAGCGTTAGGGGCAGAACAAGTCCAACAGCTAGACTGCGTGGAGGAAGAAAAACGAGCTAGAGAAAGGGGAGAGAAATATAATCTGTGATACAGGTAGAACAAAGATTGAGTGAGGAAAGCGGAGCGAGAGATTTTCAAAGATCTGGACCAAAGTCTATCCCATAGGGCAACGGACCAAACACAACCCAAGTCCGCCTCCCAAGAGAGTTCCAACTTAGATTTAGGACGATCTGGATTAGGAGATGAAAAGAATTTATAAATAAGAGAGGCTTTGGGAAAGGTTGAAAGGATTTGGAGAAGAGAAGATTGAGAAACGGAGGAAGGGGAAGAAGGAAGAGAATAAAAGATATCAAGAATGAGTGTAATTAGAGTAACAAACTTTTGCAGAAAGGAGCGAGGGCAGTGGAAGGACACCTGAAATTGGGGAAAAGAACAAGGAGACATTCCATCAAAAAACTGATTGACCCACACGATGCCCTTAGACCTCCATGAATTCCAGAAAATGGGTCTGTTGTTTATAAGGATGAGCGAGTTATACCAGACTGGTGAGTTCAGAAAAGACTCCCGAGTGACGTGTGTGGGAGTAAAGAGAGGCTTTAAAAGAGAAGAGGTATGTTTAAATAAAGGGAAAGACATATGTGGAGCCTTGGTAGAAAAGCGTATGAATTCTTCAAAAGAGAAGGGCAGCAACAATGTTCGTTCAATATGAAGCCAAAGAGGAGCTAGAGGAGAAGGGGCTGTCGTAAGCCATCTGGACGCCTGACGAAAAGAAAATGACTTATGATAGAGACGAAAGTCTGGAAAATTAACACCGCCATTGGATTTGGGTTTACGAAGTTGTGTTAAAGAGATTCTGGATTTCTTTTTATTCCAAAGAAACCTTGACAAACAGGAATCAATACGTTTAAAATAAATTGCGGGAATGTGAACGGGTAACATGGACAAAGTATAGATTAAAATGGGAGCTATCATCATCTTAATTGAGTCCATTCGCCCCCACCAAGAGAGAAAGAGGGGATTCCATGAGGAAAGTAAATGTTCAATACGAGACAAAACTGTAGACATATTTAGGGTAATTGAAGAGGAAACAGAGTTGGAAAACCATACTCCTAAATATTTAATACTGGAACTATTCCAAGCAAAACCAGTGGAGGAAAAGACATGGGGGGTACAATATTTTGTAAGAGGAAGAATTTCAGTTTTATCCGAGTTGATTTTATATCCCGAAACCTGTGAAAAAGAATCAAACTCAGACAGCAGAGAAGGAAGAGAGGTTTCTGGAGCAGATATGAATAAAAGAATATCATCTGCATACGCAGAAAGCTTCAGTTGTTCATCTCCATAAGGGAAACCTAGGATAGAAGCATTATTACGAATAGAGGACAAAAAAGGCTCAAGAGAGCGAGAACAAAAAGTAAAGGGGATAGGGGACAACCCTGGCGAACACCACGCTGAAGAGGAAAATATGAGGAAACCTGACCATTGACATAGACCGAAGCTTTGGGAGAAGAGTACAACAGAGAAATAAGAGAGATGAAATGAGGACCAAAACCATGCCAACGCAATGAGGCAAATAGAAAGGACCAGTCAACTGTATCAAAGGCTTTCTCCGCGTCAACAGAAATAGCCGCTAAGGGAATAGAAAGAGAAGGAGCCTTGTTTAAGACATTAAGGAAGAGGCGAGAGTTATCGAAAGTAAGCCGGCCTTTAACGAAACCACACTGCTCTTTACCAATAAGATGGGACATTAAAGGATCTAAGCGTAAAGCTAGCACTTTAGCAAACAACTTATAGTCCACATTTACTAAGGAGATCGGCCGATAATTCTTGCAGAATTTGGGATCGCGACCTTCCTTGGGAATAAGACATATGGTGGCTTCTTGAAATGTACCTTCTGCCTTACCCAACAGACAAAACGATTGAAAGAGAGAGAGAAGCTTGGGAAGTAAAAGGTCAGAAAAGTGTAAATAAAATTCAACTGAAAAACCATCAGGACCTGGAGTTTTGCCTTTGGTGAGGGTATCCAAAGCCGCAGAGAGTTCACGTAAGGATAGATCAACTTCCAGATCTGGAAAATTAAGATGAGACGTTGAGGGCTGGGGAAGGCTATCAAAATAAGCTTGGACAAGAGAGGGAGAAGGGGGAGATTCCGGTGTATAAAGAGTACGATAAAATAACTGAAACTGGTTAAGAATATCCTGAGCTTTATACAATAAAGTGTCGTTCGAGGAGTAGATGGAGTCAATAAAAGAGCGCTCCTTACGTGACTTAAGATAATTGGCTAGGAGCTTCCCTGCCCTATTGCGACCGCCATAATAACGAGCACTGCTACGAAGAAGCATCGATGAAGCATTATCCGTAGTAGATTTATTAAATTCCAGCTTAGCCCGAATAAGTTCAGGGGGGACAGAATTATTGGGGGAAGAGTAGAACTTATGTTCCAAGGATTTAATATGAGCCAAAGTGAGTTTCTGCTTCTGAAGGAAATGTTTCTTCTTCCTAGAGACAAAATCAATAACAAACCTGCGAGCTGTAGCCTTAAAAGAGTCCCAAAGAAGATGGGGGGAGATATTAGAAACGTCATTTAACAGGAAAAAATCAATAGCAAAAGAACGAACAGAAGAAGAGAAGAAAGGATCGGTAAGAAGAGAGTTGTTAAACCGCCAGCGAGAGGGTTTGGGATGCGGAGGAAGGAGGTCAAGGTCCGTCACAATGGGAGCATGGTCCGAAATGAGTATAGGTTCAATAGAAGAAGATAACAGGTTTTGTGATAGGGAAGAGGAAAGAAAAATATAATCAAGGCGAGAGAAAGACGAATGTGGAGGAGAGAAAAAGGAAAAATCAAGAGAGTCAGGGTGCGAAAGTCTCCAAGAGTCAGTGAGGCAAGCCTGAGAGATGGTATCAAGAAATTGTTTGTGAGGTTTGTGAGGCAAGAATCGGACCGTTGACTTACGGTCAAGAAAAGGATCTATAATCTGGTTACAATCACCACATAAAATGAAGAAATCATCTTTATATTGAATACATTTGCTCGTAATTGAGGGCCAGAAAAGTAAATCGGGTTGTGTAGGACCATATACATTAAACACAGTGAGGGGAATAGAATTAATTGACAGCTTAGCTAATATCCACCTACCATCAGAATCTGTTTCTTGTAATAAAACCTTGCATTTTAACTTTTTATGACACAAAATAACAACACCATTTTTCTTATTGGTAGAAGGGGAAAACAAAACCGTACCCACCCAACCGCGTTTTAACTTGAGGGATTCAGCCTCAGAGAGGTGGGTCTCTTGTAGGAGGACTATGTCAGGACTATATGAGGCGAGGTGGGAAAGAATCCTCTGACGTTTAATGGGATTATTAAAACCTTTTACATTCCAGGAAATTACTCTGAATGCAAACACTGAAGAACATTAAGAGGAACAATACCTACAGCAACAGGTAAAAGAGAAGAACATTTCAAAGAATAGAAAGGAATAGAAGCTAGATAAAGAGGTTGAGGTAAGAGAAAGAAAAAGAAAAAGAAAAAGTGCAAAACTGAAACGCAACCAAAAAAAGAGGAAGATAATAGCGCAAGCTGAGGAAAGTCAAAGATAAATGATAACAAGGAAAACCAAGGGGAGAGAAAAGAAGGGGAAGGACGAGAAAAAGGAAGTACAAGAAGAGACAGTACATATCCAAAAAGGAAGACTGAACATAACATACCTGAGGGGGAGATAAAGAGATAAACGGGGCTATGGAAGGAATCGACAAGAATGACCTCCTAGAGCCAGGAGACCAAGCCGCACCAGGGCGGAAGATGAATAGGACAAACCGTACGGAATGAGGAGGCACACGTCAGGCAATCTAGACAAGGGAAAAGAATAACACAGACAGTTATACTAAATGATACAACAGAAAAGCAAGAACCAACAAACCATTGAAAATAGTAACAAGTGAACAAACAAAGGCCAACATGAGAACAATATCAGGAGAACCTGCAAGAAAAAGGAGAAGTTAAGTAATCATCCATTAGCAGAGGTGGAGGTATCCATGCCGGCATTAGTCTGAATGTGAATAAAGTTTTTAAGTTCGGCAGGATCTTGAAAAGTCCAGGTTTGGTTTTGATGAGTAACCTTGAAAATGGAAGGGTGGAATAATCCATATCTGGCACCCAGAGAGCGTAGAGGAGCCCGAAGAGTCAGAAACTCTTTCCTTCTTGCAGCAGTAGCACGAGAGACATCCTGAGAGAAAAATACCCTCTGGCCCATCCAGGAGACTTGGCGTTTAGAACGAGCTGCAGAAAGAACCAGAAGGAGGTCAGTGAATTTCAGGAAAAGGATGATGACACCTCTTGGTTTAGTGGAAGATGAGGAACGAGGACCAAGTCTGTGGGCTCTTTGAATACTTAAGGAAGTAGTAGCAGGAATGTCCAAAAGCTTCAAAAGAAAAGAGGAGAAAAACACAACAGGGTCATCTCCTTCCAAAGATTCCGGCAAACCATAAATACGAAGGTTATTCCTCCCATTTCTGTTTTCCAAATCCTCAGTGTGTTGCTGGAGGGCGAGAACAGACTTCTCCAGTGAGGAGATACGTTGAGAATTAGTGTGGATTTCTGTAACCTGCTGTTCCACAGAGGACACACGGCTTTCCATAGTCGACCACTTTGCCTCAAAAAGCTGCATCTTTGTGTTGGTCTCTTCTACAAACGGGCGCAAAGCACGTATCTCCTCCAGCAATAACTCCATAGATATAGGAGATGACGGTTTGTCAGGTGGAGGGGAGTCTTGCTTCAAGCGCTTGGATGAAGTAATAGAGGGAGAGGTTTTGTTTAAAGCTGGCTGAGGCGGAGAGGAACGATTAGACGCAGCTGTCGCCATTTGATCTGCAGAAGATGAGGAGTCTGCTGTCGATGAAGAGGAAGAAGGGACCTTAGGAGAACTTTTCGAGGGTACAAAGACGAACTTTGGGTTGCGTAGTTTGCCCATGGAAAGCCGGACGTGCAAGTTGTGAAGTGAGCAAAGACCAAATTACAGGTGCACGTCGTATTCTAAGCCCAAAAGTTACCAGGATGGTCCGCAAGAAGGCACAAAAGACAGCACGAAGAACAAAAGACCGCCTCAGAGCATCAGCGACCCAAGTTCCAAAGAGCGAGCTAAACGTGTGCCAAACACCTTCTCCTAATAGTGGCAAAGTGACTGTAGGTCAAGTTGGGACTTTATGCGTAGGACCACAATTATCCTTTTATATAATCACAAAAGCTGCAGGACCACAGTGGGTGTAGTAATCATTGATTGATCAACGCTCCGTGGCGGACCAGTAGGCACAAAGTCATTAACCATTTGTGACAGAGACTGAGTTCTCCAATGAGGGAGTGCTACTAGCAGCGTCGGGGCATTAGATAAATATGCAGTGACTCCCCGTGAAACATTTTCAAAAATTGATGAGAGAAAGTAGACTCCTGGCAGAGCATTTGTAGAATTCCTGCTACACAGCATAAACAATTAGACTGGTGTGCATCTTTAACTTGAGGAGCAAGGAGAAGCAAAAAGCGTAATTAGCCAGAAACAAACCATATTTGAAAAAGAAGTCATCAAAATATTCTGTTTCCTCGCATTCTGAGGAGAAATGTGTGCAGTCTAGCGTCGCGCTGATCGCAAGATGGCGGACGTGCTGAAGGACTTACATGTTGCGATGTAAACGGGGTGAATCCAGCGTGGAAGGTGAGTCTGGGAGTCACATCAGTCGTGCACCACGTTCCGCATTCCTAACGTGCGACGAAACCGCTGAAAAAATTATTAAAAAAAGCCGAAAGTAAAGAAAAGTCCGTGTCGGCGCAGCGGAGCTCCGAGCTCAGGCGGCCATCTTGATCGGCGTCCAAGCCACGCCCCCTCATAGTGACATTTCTAAAAAGGGTAGAAGGGGAGATGGCAAAACTGTCGGGTCCCACCTGTTCTGCAAGACCTTGTTATGTCTCCTTCCATTCAAGCACCTTACCAGTTCACCCGGCTCACTTACAGGGATGACCCCCTGCTTCTACTGTCCTTGAACACTCTACTATCTGCCTATGCCAGGGGCCTTGTACAACTTAACCGAGCATCTAAAAAGAAAGTAAGAAAATGGGGAATGTGTACTAATCACCAGGAGTTGCAAGCGAAGAGGACCCTTTTACTACCCACATCTGCAGCTAATTCTCATTGTTTGCACCTTTGCACAGTTCTGTACCAGACTGCCCCAATAAACATGTATATTCCAATGATATTACCTTTATAATAGGGGAAGGCTAGTACTGATGATTCGCATTGTGAATGCACCTTGTCTGCTTACAATTGTTGTTATTCTCTATCCAGTAACTTTTGCACATCCGTACCATGCATGCACTTTACTTGCTCATAAGTGCTGCTACCTTCTGCTTTATGATTTTAGATCATCAGTACTACATACACACTTTACATGCTCATAACTGCTGCTACCTTCTGCTTTATGACTTTAGATCATCAGTACTACATACATACTTTACTTGCTCATAACTGCTGCTACCTTCCACCTTCTGACTTTGCACATCTTTCAACCCATTACCTCTGTGGCTTTGCATATAATGCCCAATTACCATACTCTGACAGGGGTAGGCAAGCATTGTGGTCCACTTACAGATACGTATGTTATTTGTCTGTGTCTCTTAGCTGCCCCTCTACCTGAATGTCCTTGTGACTCTGTACATACCGGCCAAAGATCATCGCTTCGCTAGGGGGCAGGATTTACGAACTAAAGGATGCACCATTTGATCTCCTTTATAAACGAGGGCAGAGTTTCCCACCAGAGCTCAGCACAGAATATTGTGGACTTCATCTCCTGCCATGGCCAAGACTCTCTTCTGTGCAATATAGTCTGTTATTAATGTTAGTTATGTTTTCTAAGGGCACATCTATTTGACAATCTATTCATACAGTCTGCCTGTAACATCGTGCAATTGTGAAAACCTGCTCTTTAAATTGATGTTGTATTTTGAGCTGAGGTTTGTTTTTTTTTATTTTTTTTTATTGTTTGCAATGGTTTTAACTAAACGAGCAAGAATACACTTAGGGTCAGATGTATCAAAGGGTTTTACCCATTCTGCTCTATGGGTAAATGTGTTTGTACATATGGCCCTTACTTACTTATGTACATCTCTAGGCTCGTTTCTAGTCGTCATACACATAAAGTCTGATTTATAAACCACTTCATAGTACGTTTTGTAGTATGTCAAAACATACTACAAAGTGTACGTTTTGCCTATACTTATATTTGTGGAGTTCTCTGCCTTAACTGTGGAGTCTCTGCACATATAAGTATGGGTTTTAATAGTAAATGTGAGAGGAACACAAGGCAGTGGGTGGGAAAAGTGGCAGACTTACTACTAAAGGTTATGGCTTTAGGGAGAAGTTAACAGGGTTTAGTGAGGGTCAGGGATGGTGGGATTTAGGGAGGGACGTCACCTACCCACATAAGAGCAAGCCAATCTTATTACTTTGGCGGTAGAGACATGTAACTTACACTGTTGTAGTAAATTTACACTCAGAGTTTGTGAATGTGTCAACTTACTATAAATGTAGCTTTGTGAATGAAGCCGAGAGTGTTTTAAACTGTATGACACAAAATACTCTAAAGATGGTAGGTATGTTCATGTCTCCCCAACGACATGTAAACTCACACTTTTCCTAAACACAAACATGTGCAGTCTCATGCTTGCGGTAATATGTTTGAGCAGTCTGACATACATGCACAGCATGAAAGCACTTTCAATGTATGCTGCACTGCACTCACACATCCCGACTCCTCCATTCCTCTAATGAATAATCTTCCTATCCCTCACACCTTTCGATTGAGCCCCCCACATGCCCCCAAGAGCAGTCAGTGAGAAGGGACAATAAGAGGACATCCCTGGATCCTAATGTTTGGCATTCTTATATTATGCTTCTAGGTCAAATAGCAAACATGCAACTTCCATTGACGGCACTCACATGGAGGATGGTGCTACCTGCAAATGTGCTTCAGCGCCTCGTCAGGGCTTTGTAGCAGTACAAAAAGCAGCTACAATACAATACAAAACAACTACAAAATGTGCTTCCAATAAATATCAGGTGACAAAGTAGTAATGATAGAGGCCCCCATCCTGATTATGGATCACAAGTAATGAGTACATTTTTCTCCTTTGGCCCTCTAAATAGATAGTAACATTTCTGAGTTGAAAAACTGAAATATTTTGAATTTTGCAGCTCGGAACAGAAGGCAAAATATGGTATTGCTGCAAGGTTACACCCCCTAGAAACAACATTTCCGCAAAATTGGAATTTAATTACATTTCATTAAATGATACTATATATAGTGATAATACCAAGTGTTACACAACGTAAAGACCTGTGAATAACAAACAGCGGAACTATCTTGCATTGCAGGAATATGGGTTAATACGTCACTGAATTCTTTTTTTGGCATGTGGTAGTCATGATGCTCTCTAGTGCCATGCTGCTTCTTTAGAGTGTTACATGTGTTAATGAGAGTAGGCGCTATGGACCCCCACCTCAGCAGCAGGTGCGTTTGCGAAGTTATTTTCTCACCATCTAGATTCTAGGTTTCCCTCCTGATTTTCTAGGTTCTAGCGCTGGGATGCTCACGGGTTACTACGCGCTCTACAAAAACCTTAAATAAATAAATAATAGATGAAGGCAAATACATATAAAACAGAAACACAGCAGATAGCTCAGAAGCCGTTTTTAAATCAATTACATTTTAGTGATGATCGCCCATCATTACATTGTGTGCCCTTTAGTTATAGAGCTCACAGACAAAGCATACAGCTATTATATTTTTTAAGAGCTGCGTTTTCAAAACAGAAATTTCCGGACGTATCATTGCTATAGAATGGAATATATGTCATCAATATATATTTTTTAACATGGTTATTTTCTTAAGTAGTATGCAGTAACTTATTAGTAGTGGTTTCTTCTAGAACAAGAGTACTCGCAAACAGTTTCTCAGGGGCCACAAAGTATGTTCTGTGATATGTACAATGCCAGCAGGGTGCGAGTGGGGCTTTGGAAGGGGTGTATGGGGGAAAGGAGCAGCGAAACACCTACATGTTGTGGATATTGAGTCAAAGAGTTATTCTGAGGGTTTCATTCCATATTGCCATCTAAATGAAGACCCTAATCTCTATGAGTCGTGGATTTGAAAATACTTTGTAATGCTGTATCAGAGTCATCATCCATCTACCGCACTTCGGGGCATATCAACAACAACCGGCGATAATTATCGCTAAGCGCACTTAGTGCTAGGGTAATTATCGCCGGCTAGCGTTGATTTTTATCGCTGAGATAGCGTGCTATTAGCAACGCTTATCTCAATAGCGATAAAAATCCTCACGCTAAGTGGCTAACGTGAGATTATCGCTGGAAACCCAGCGATAATCTCACGTTAGCTTGTTGATAGGGACAGACAAACTTAGCCATGATATCCTCCTTCCATAGGATATCATGGCTAAGTCAGAAAAATACCAGACGTAAAAAAGCAGCGTTAACCGCGGTTAGCGCTGCTTTTTTTGTCTCTAACTGGGTTAGCGATATTCTTGATAATAGGAGAAATGTCGCTTAGCAACATTTCTCCTATTATTTTACTCTGGAACGCCCCCTTTGCATCTCATTAGAGATGTAAGGGGAAGCGAAGAGTAAAAGGGTGCTAACATGCAAATTTGCATGTTAGCACCCTGTCGTTGATAGGGTGCTAGTTTTATCTCTGCTTTTTTGGCTTTTAAAGCCAAAAAAGCAGAGAAAAAGCCCTTGTTGATATGCCCCCTGGTGCTGTGTAAGTTACAACTTTGGCGTAACTCTACAAGGTGTGCTTTCCAACCCACAGGGGACACCAGTGAACATGGTTCAAGTGCGCATTGATGAATGTGAAAGACAGATTACTGTAGCTCTGCATAAAACTATTCAATGTGTAATTGGCACAAAAGCATTGCGTTTGGGTTGCTAACAATCCCGTAAATGGATCAAGGGTTATTCACTGTATCACACACACACACTGTACTAGGAAGAATTAACTTTTTTAAGTTAAAAGTATTTATTACTGCAAGAAAAATCTGTTTCTCAGTGCTTCTGAAACAACTACACAGAATATTATAAAAACATCAAGAAGGGACATTATGAATAATAAGAATACAATGAACATTTCTAGCATTGTTAAAATGTCATTAAAAATGTAATCCAGAACCTAACACCCTAACCTCTACTTCTATGCGGTATATTAAGGCAGCATCTTTGGGAGATGAGACACACGGCATACCTTGTTGACAGCAAAGGCTGACTTTATCAGCGGAGACGCGAAGACAGTGTTCCCCGCGAAGGGCAAACACACGCTGCGGTAGCAGTCAGTCAGTCTTCCTCCGGGACTCAGCATTATCAGCATCAGGTAAGATGTAGTATATGTGAAGTGTGCCGGCAGTAGGTGAGATCACCTGTAACGGAATCTCGGACGATAATCAGGGAGGACCTCTCCTAACAAGTAGGCAAGTGATAGTCCTTATATACTAAATCTTTTAAGAAATTGGAATTTCTGACATAAATGTAATAATGTCTGACAAAGATTATGTGCATCAAGGTTTGCGTCCCAGACATTTCCTTCTGAGCATATAAGTTAAAAGGACGCCAATTCAGACTACACTATTTTCGTTATATGTCTGTATGTGTTCTTAATTAACCTTGACATGGTGGAAAGTAGACATATGACCCAGACAAATTTCTCATTAATGGTTATATCTGTGTTATATATCGAATGGCTTGAAGCTTTACCAGTTCTTAGGAAGATAAGGTCAGGCAACATATGCATCTAATAACAGACATGACACTGATTATGCATAATTCTGGAAAGATTGTGACTTGCACTGTTTCAGAGTGAAGATGTTGACCTCAATTAGTCAAGATGCAGTCGAGGCCTATTTAAGATGGAACTGGACCCCAGGGACTTTACAGCACTTAGGGTAAGTCATCTCTGTTTGCTATTGCTACATTGGGAGAATCAAGAGTAAAAAGAAAATAACTTGATTATTGAATTAGAATGACATAGAATTGCACATTAATAAACTGGAAAACCTAAGATCAATCCCAGCTTCCCCGCTTGGCCAAATAATGTGATCCTAGGCAATTGTCCTATTTCACTTTGCCGCTCCTTTCTTCATTATAACATGCCCTTGAACATTAGTTCAGGATCTGCGATGTAGAAAAACTTCCCTTATCTTAGATTTAATAAATTATAATGTGCATTCATAATGACCCAGGTAACCAAGAGGTGACCGCATGACAACTGACTTGTCTCTTAGTTCACTATTGGCATTGTTGTAAGTCTGGGAGGAGGCATGAACGTTTGTATGTTCATTATTTAAAACTATCACTCTTGAAAAATACTTCTCAATGCACAGATATCTGATGTACTAAGGTGAAACACTTTTGCTTGTTAATGAAATTCACTTTCTTTGGAGTATTTATCAGATTTGTACATGTTTGCTACAAGATGGTATTAAAAAGGAATTTGTTCATGTTAATTTTTGAGGGACACCTCATTTGCTTCTTATCTTTTACTTCAGTTAGCATGCAACTAAATACTTGCCCCTTCAGTTAATATCTTTCTGAATGCGATGGGTCCTCTTGCAAAGGTCAGAAGGTCTATAGCGAACTCCAGGCCATACTCTGTGTATCAGTGTTCTAGAAGCTTTGCATCAGAGAGCTAATTGTGGCACATGTATGTCCTTTAGAAGAAAAACATATTCTAACCATAATCTAACTTAACACAACAACATAACAAAACATCACGTAAAGTAAAATCATGGTATAATACCGGATGTTGGAGTGGAGACATAGACAGGTGTGCTTCCTTTTGTGAGTGGGTCAACACCTTAGACCCATTTCTGAAATTTACTAGCACTAAGTCAGAGAGTACCATCCCCTTCCTTGACCTGCCAATCTCCATCCAGAATGGCGAAATACTTACCACCAATTACAGGAAACCTACTGACAGGAACAGTCTCCTGCTTTATAAAAGCCATCACCCAAAGGCCCTAAGGGAAAACCTCTCAGTGGGACAGTTCCTCCGTCTACGCAGGAACTGTAACACCGAAGCAGAATATGAAAAACAGGCAACTACCCTGACATCTAAATTACTGGAATGCCATTACCCACACAAGGTGATGCACCAGGCTTACAAGAGGGCAAAAGCAACCACAGGGAAAGCCTCCTGGAGAGTTGGGTAAGAACACCCACAAACACTCTTAATTTTTGTCACTACGTTCATCCCTAGCTCCAATAAAGTACAAAAGGTCATTAAGAGACATTGGGGCATACTCCAGACAGGTAACTTTACTCCTGGACCTACTCCCTTTTTTGCCTTCAAACACACTCAGAACATGAGGGACTTACTGGTGCATACCCGCCCATGAATTCAACCTACGAAACAACCAACCCTCTGGGCACTACCACCGGTAGAGGGTCATTTCCCCCGTGGGTCTTGTTTGGTATGCCACCTCACCACTGCTACCAAACATATAGACCTAGGACTTCAGAGGCCTTGGCATCAAAAACGACACACTAACTGCAACACCAGAAATTGTGTGTACCTGATCACGTGCCCATGTAATCTCCATTACTTGGGTATGACCACTAGACCTATGAAGGTACGAATTAGTGAACACAACAATCCTTTGCACAAAAGCCAATGCCAGCATGCACAGTCACTTCTCAGAGCCACATCACACACCAGAAAGCCTTAGTTGGACGATCATAGACTCCAATCCCAACTGGACAACAAGAACACTATTTACACAAGAGCAACGCTGGGTGTTCCGTCTACTGTCCAACACAGGAGGCCTCAATGACGATATCCCATGGGCTGAAATCCTTAATTAAACCCACTACACTAACTGCCCAACATTGTCAACACATTGGCCTTGATATCAGTTACATACACCACCTGAGGCAGTACAGAGTAGCGGTGTACTTCTATCCAACTTCTGGACGCTCCCTTGAATTGCCAATAGACATTCTCTGTACAACCTGCTACCATGTTCCTACTCCCCTTTCTTTAGACATAGGGAATATTTACCTTACAACTCCCTCCATCATTTCTCCCCTGTATGGGTAATTTACCTTCTATAGGTTATCTTTCTTCAGTCATGTTATAACCATCACACACAACTATGAAGTGACGACCCCTTCCTGCCCGAACACTCTTCTTCACTAATAGCTGCCTTTTATGCTTTTAGTAGCGTCTTGGGTTCAAAACTTCCCCATTACATGGGCAAATAAACTTGTGCTTTAGCCCCTTTTTAACCTGTTTCCTTGTTTGCAGAACTTTTAAGATGGCCGACCCATTACAATATGGCACCCGTAATACACGTCCATTTGTACCTTTATAACCTATTTTCAGGTTAGCGGCACTTTCAAGATGGCCGCCACACTTCTCCAACACACATGCCGCGTTACGCTCTATGCTTCCGCATCACTCGGCACTCCAAAGAGGACGCATAGGCAGACAGGTGTTGTTAAATACAGAAGCAGCGTTACTCTCTCCCACCAGCATTTGAGCAGCGGAGGGCAGGTAATGAGCTGTTATCTTGATGAAGTCAATGTGAGTATTTTCACCCTGCGGTCAGCACTAAGTAGGTTGTTTCTGCACTTGAAAACCCTCAACTATGTGTTCATTGTTAATTTATTACTCACAGGGACACTTCTCCATGCCATGCTCAACGCCGATGAGGCTTCCCTAAACTACCTGTTGGGGAAGGATGATGTGTGTTTATGTGTTGGGTTGTTTGTCGCATGTGTGTTGCGAAATCCACCACTTTGGATAAGGGTTTTTACTCTGATGAGCATAACTTTTTAAAAGCCTCACCACTGATCACGGCTCCTACGCCACACACCTCCTGTGTATCTTATTTATTTATTTATAAAGTTTTATATAGCGCTAGCTAGACCCGGGGGTATCAGAGCGCTTTACATACACAAAGGAAAAGAAGAAGTTGAACTACATCGTAGGACATGAGGATGCATAAAGTATATAAGCTTAGACATCACACTTAAATATACATTGAAGGAGTGAAAAACGCAGGTGGTTCAAACAGTCAGATGACCCCCATCCTTGAAAGTCAGAGTGAGAGGGGAGACCATTAGTCTATTGATGCCTAGGTTGGTTGACTTGGTCAGAGAAGTATTAGTTGAGGAGCAGTAGTTTCAGGTCCTTTTTGAAGCAAGGGAAGGAGGGGTTGCATCTGAGGTCAGTAGGGAGTGTGGTCCATTTCCTGGGAACATTACCAGAGAAGGATCGGCATTGGGTCATTATCCTTTTCAATTTCGGGGGGATGAGAAGAAGTGAGTTGGTGCTTCTCAGAGTTCTTGATTTTCCTGCTTTAACCAGTTTGTTGTTCAGGTAATTGGGGTACAGGGCGTGGAAGGCCTTGTGTTGAATGCAGGCCAGTTTGTAAATACATCTGCCTTCCATGGGAAGCCGGTTGAGTGAGTTGAGGGTATGTGTGATGTGTTCAAATCTTTTTCCACCAGTTATGAGTCGAGCCGCCATATTAAGGACTGACCTTAATGGGGCAAGGTGAGCTTTTGGTGCACCTGTTAGGATGGCGTTCCTGTAGTCTAGTTTAGAAAGGACTAGAGATTGTACAATTGTCTTAAAATCATCCTGGGGAATGAAAGGTTTAATTTTCTTGAGGTGTTTTAGAGAGTAAAGTGCACCTTTTGCAGAGTTCTTGATGTGGCCTTTCATTGACAGGTTCTTATCCAGGGTAATGCCTAGTGATTTTACCGAGTCATATAGGACAAGGGGGCAGTTTAGAGCATTAAGATTTTTGAGCCAGCCTTGGATAGGTCGGTGGTTACTTTTTGGAGAGAACAGTATTAATTCAGTTTTGTCTGGGTTCAGCTTTGGTTTGCGTTAAACCAGGTTTGGATCTTGGTTAGCATGGCATTGAGGTGTTGGACATTCTTGGGTGATTTGGTTTTGTGATATATTTGAGTGTCATCTGCATAGAGGTGGTATTGAACCCCTGCTTGCTTCAGAATAATTGCAAGGGGTTCCATGAAGAGTTTGAAGAGGGATGGTGAGAGGATCGATCCTTGCGGGACTCCAAGTTTGACACGTGTTGATGCAAAGAGGCAGGAGTTGATTTTAATTTGTTGTGAACGGTGATGAAGGAAGGAAGTGAACCATTTTAGTACTGTGCCATTAATGCCTGAGCGCCTCTTCAGAGTCTCAAGTAAAGCTGGATGGTTTATTGTGTCGAATGCCGCTGATAAGTGAATAAGGATGAGGAGACAGGCCTCACCTTCATCTAAGGCTCTGTGAATATCATCTTAGACATTGAGCATCGTGGTTTCAGTGCTACAACCTTTCCTGAAACCCGATTGAAAGGTGTCCAGCAGGTTGAAGTCGTCCATATCTTTGTTGAGTTTTTGGAGAACGCATTTCTCTAATGTTTTAGCTAGGAACGGAAGGTTGGAGATAGGTCTGAGGTTGTTAAGCTCGTTGGGGTCGGCCCCTGGTTTCTTGAGTATAGGGGTGATTTGTAAGGGTGGGCGCAGTGCTCCGCTCCGCCAGCGGAGTATGCATAGTGCTGCCTAATTCGCCCTTCGCAAAGTAGGCGTAGCAGGCACACTACGCACACGCCACGGCGGAGCAGAGTTGCCTGCCACTCGCCTCCCTCCCGCCCTAGCTTCTTCCTCACAAATGCGCATTCGCGGGCGCCCGCGCATGGGCATTTGTGAGGAAGAAGCTAGTGAGGAATCAGGAAGATGGAGCCCCGGGACACGGCAGCTCAGGTAAGTAATTTTCTTTATTTTTAACTTTCTAAGCTCGCTGCAACTTTGTCCACTGTGATTGTTGATACTGCCGGACCTGGGGAGCCTTTTCTGAGGGATATACTTGGCGGTGGGACTGCGAGGACCAGCCTGCATAGCGCTACCATCACCGCTGCAGCTGGGGCCTCTTCCCGCACACTCCTCCCATCAGCGCATTTAAAGACTCGCGGCCCCGGCTTCGCGGGAGCCGCTCGCTGCAACTTTGTCCACTGTGACTGTTGATACTGCCGGACCTGGGGAGCCTTTTCTGAGGGATATACTTGGCGGTGGGACTGCGAGGACCAGCCTGCATAGCGCTACCATCACCGCTGCAGCTGGGGCCTCTTCCCGCACACTCCTCCCATCAGCGCATTTAAAGACTCGCGTCCCCCGCTTCGCGGGAGCCGCTCGCTGCAACTTTGTCCACTGTGACTGTTGATACTGCCGGACCTGGGGAGCCTTTTCTGAGGGATATACTTGGCAGTGGGACTGCGAGGACCAGCCTGCATAGCGCTACCATCACCGCTGCAGCTGGGGCCTCTTCCCGCACACTCCTCCCATCAGCGCATTTAAAGACTCGCGGCCCCCGCTTCGCGGGAGCCGCTCGCTGCAACTTTGTCCACTCTGACTGTTGATACTGCCGGACCTGGGGAGCCTTTTCTGAGGGATATACTTGGCGGTGGGACTGCGAGGACCAGCCTGCATAGCGCTACCATCACCACTGCAGCTGGGGCCTCTTCACGCACACTCCTCCCATCAGCGCATTTAAAGACTCGCGGCCCCCGCTTCGCGGGAGCCGCTCGCTGCAACTTTGTCCACTGTGACTGTTGATACTGCCGGACCTGGGGAGCCTTTTCTGAGGGATATACTTGGCGGTGGGACTGCGAGGACCAGCCTGCATAGCGCTACCATCACCGCTGCAGCTGGGGCCTCTTCCCGCACACTCCTCCCATCAGCGCATTTAAAGACTCGCGTCCCCCGCTTCGCGGGAGCCGCTCGCTGCAACTTTGTCCACTGTGACTGTTGATACTGCCGGACCTGGGGAGCCTTTTCTGAGGGATATACTTGGCAGTGGGACTGCGAGGACCAGCCTGCATAGCGCTACCATCACCGCTGCAGCTGGGGCCTCTTCCCGCACACTCCTCCCATCAGCGCATTTAAAGACTCGCGGCCCCCGCTTCGCGGGAGCCGCTCGCTGCAACTTTGTCCACTGTGACTGTTGATACTGCCGGACCTGGGGAGCCTTTTCTGAGGGATATACTTGGCGGTGGGACTGCGAGGACCAGCCTGCATAGCGCTACCATCACCACTGCAGCTGGGGCCTCTTCACGCACACTCCTCCCATCAGCGCATTTAAAGACTCGCGGCCCCCGCTTCGCGGGAGCCGCTCGCTGCAACTTTGTCCACTGTGACTGTTGATACTGCCGGACCTGGGGAGCCTTTTCTGAGCGATATACTTGGCGGTGGGACTGCGAGGACCAGCCTGCATAGCGCTACCATCACCGCTGCAGCTGGGGCCTCTTCCCGCACACTCCTCCCATCAGCGCATTTAAAGACTCGCGGCCCCCGCTTTGCGGGAGCCGCTCGCTGCAACTTTGTCCACTGTGACTGTTGATACTGCCGGACCTGGGGAGCCTTTTCTGAGGGATATACTTGGCGGTGGGACTGCGAGGACCAGCCTGCATAGCGCTACCATCACCGCTGCAGCTGGGGACTCTTCCCGCATACTCCTCCTCCTGTTCTCTTCTCCATTTAAAAGACGATACACGGAATGCGCGCGGGACATAGCACGGGGCGAAGACCGGGCAAAGAGCGGGCCGTTTGAGGCCGTTCGAGAACGGGAGAGATAGGGCCTGGGCCACCCCTCCTGGCCCAAAATTACTCATCCAACCGTGGAGCTGAGTTTCGGACCATGACTGCAAGAGAAACAAGAAGCAAAACCACGCTGGCCGCTGGGATGGCAAGAGTTACTCTGGACACGTACTTCGCTAAGGCAGGGTCGCTCCTTATTGACGAAATAACCACCCTAGAAAGGCGTATTTCACAAGAAATCGACTGGGTCAGGAGATCCTCCTTGGGACCTCTTGCACTTGTCACCACCCCTGAACGAGCGCCTGACTGCACATTAACAGATGCTGGGGGGATAATTGCCATGCCTGACCTACCTGATTTAAGTAGCCCTATCATTTCCATTACTGATTGTGATATCTCCGCCTCTGCAGAGATTAGCATATTACCTCTCCCTCCACCCAGGCCCCTTTCACTTCCAACTATTGGCAAAGTGAGTGTCCCTGTTAAAGATGCAATTACTGATAGGGCTCACTTGATTGTGCAGTCAACACAGGGGGAGAGGGAGGGAGCTATCCCGAAAAGAAAAAGAAGGGCGCAAATCGCAGGGGGTCGAAAGCCCAAGATTCCAAAGTATAACCCGATGCGGGAGGATAGCCAACATGGCGCAGCTAGTAAGGGGTTAGACCCGCTTTAAAAAAAAAGGGCACTTCCCTCCCACACCCCGGCCCAGACATCTCCTAGCCTCAATGCCATATCGGGACAGGAGATCTTCACTCTCTCGGATATTAGCTCTCTCCTGAGGAAAATGCTTAATCCCCTAGAAGACCGCCTGGCAAAGATGGAAACATGCTTATTGAACCTCCAAAAGGGAACTGCACAATTAGTAGATGCTCCAAAAATAGCCAGTCAACGCACGAAGCTTACACTAGCACCCCCAGTCAAGGAAGGGTGTCCTCCATCCAAGCTTGCACAAACACACCATCTCACACCACCCACTCCAGAAACTTCAAATTTACAGGTCCCTTCCTGCGCAGTAAACGCAAGTCTTCAAGAGAAGTTGGCTGCGCCCGTAATAGGGGTACATGGCAATGGTACAAAACACAGGCTAGTCAATCTGCCACCGGAGGCCATTCCGTATACAGTTATTTTAGCCGGTATTCCCGAGTTAAAACCATCTACTAGAGAACCTATGGAGGCTCTAAAAAATAAGGTAATCCATTGGCTTTCCTCTAACAGGCCCCTCCCCGAAGGTATTCATAGCGAGGTCCTCATGGTGAGGAGAGTCCCTTGGCTAGGTAACACCAGAAAATCTATTCATGGAGACTGTGTCCTGATTAATTTCAGGGACCCTCTTACTGTCTCACATATATGTAGCTGGCCTCACCACGCCCAGGGGACTTCTATCCAATCCCTTCCCCTTTCTTTTTTCTATCCTTCCACCAGTAATGAGCAGGAAGAGGTAGGGTGGGAACCAGTATGCAAGAGAGGAGGTAGATGGGGCCCAAGCGAAAGAAGGGATCACCCTATCCCCAGATTTCAGCGCTATGACCATCTTTCCACCTATAATAGGTTTAGCAACCTAGATATGGTGGATTGACCGAGTAAGACGGGGGTGGAGAGGACCTGACCCCAAATAGGATTCTAATATCCAATATACGATTAGCAATCCCCACGGAGTAGGATTACTTTGATCACACCCAAATAAATGGAGAGGGACGTGCAGGGACCCCCAGCCCTCCGCACAATATATCTGAGGTGACGGCTGCCCAAGCTGGTAGCTTTGATTTTAACCCACCACGGGGGATACACTCTGGTATGCTTGCTCCTCCTAATTCACAAACGGAGAGAATTAACCCTTCCTCGCTCAAGATTCTATCTTGGAATGTGGCGGGCCTGGGAAATAAATTGAACAGCCCGGCATGGAGTTCCTTTATCGAGGACAAAGATATATGCCTGTTCCAAGAGACCTGGGCGAGGGAAGACGTCACCTGTTTGGGCTTTGCTGTATTCTCCACACATGCTACATGGGGGGGTAGAGGGCGTCCTTCGGGAGGTCTTGCAATTTGGGTGGCCAGCGACCTGGGATGTAGGGCCGCTGCCCTCCCACTGAACACGGAGGACATTTTAGCTGTATTGCTGGAATGGCCAAATTCACATAGCCTCCTGTTGATAAATGTCTACTCCAGGCCAGTCAACATCACACAGGAGTCACGCACCATCGAGGAGCTTGCGCTTGTCCTCAACGAAATTCCGGAGGGTATCCCTTTTTTAATAGGCGGTGACCTGAACTGTCATTTTGAGCCCCTTCCAGACACAATGGATGGTTTGGCCCAGGAGGAGGACCTGGTGTGGTCTATACCTCCTTCGCAGGCACCGGCCCCAAGAGCATGGACCCCTTTGGCTCTACAAATGACATCTCTAACCTTGAAATATGGTCTTCGGGCCTGTAATGAAAGGCTAAACTCGGATATCCCTCCAAGATGTACTTATAATAGAGTGGGGAGGGAGTCAAGACTTGATTATATCCTGGTTCCACTGGCCTCGTGGTCACTCATTAGAGACTTCCGGGTGACAGCTAGGGAAGATAGTGACCACAATGCTTTAGAACTGGAATATGATCACTCTGGTCTTGAGGACAGGGGGAAACGGAGGGAGGCATCTGATGCGGGGTTAGTCCTTGAGAACAACAGACGCAGAGTGAAGTGGGAGAGAATAGCTTCCAATTTAGGGAAGATATCCAAGCTCTATGCTCAGGTAATACCAACACTCGAAAAGGTCCGGGCACTAAAGGTGCAAGGCAGTACCCAGGGTTCATTAACAACAATGTGGATCAGCTGTATCCGATGTATTAAGCTAACACAGTTGAATGAATATTCGTGATGATTCTTGCTTATGTGTTATACGATTGATTTTAATCGAATCATGTCTGTTATTTTCACATCGTCTAATTTTTAATTGTATACTTGTTGTTTTCTTTTATGGTCCTAGTGACCGAAATAAAGATGGAATGATGATGAAGTAATTTTAAAATGAGGGCGGGAGGGAGGCGGGCGGCGCGTAGTGGGGCAACGCAGAGTGTGCGGTTGTGCATAGATTTGGGCACACTCCATGATGCTCCGCGTAGCCCCACTACGCCCACTACGCCCAGGGTTAGTGATTTGCCCTAGTTGTAGGGAGTCTGGGACGCAACCTGAAGCGAGAGAGGAGTTGATGATTTTTGTCAAGAAAGGGACAATGATGTGGTTGAGATTTTTTACTATTGTGGATGGGAGGGGGTCCAAAGTGTGGGAAGTGGGCTTTAAGCTGGCAATTATATTGAAGACTTTGATTTCTGACATGAGTTCGAAGTTCGTCCAATTAGCGCCATTCTTCTGTTGGAAGCAGGCCTGGTTGTCCATGGTCTGATTTTGATCTGTTTGATCAGGAATGGTTAAAAGGGGGCAGGTTGCGGGGGAGGGAGGCTTGGGGGTTTGGATGAAGGATTGCTCAATTTTTGTGACTTT
The DNA here is from genome assembly GCF_964204655.1 of Triturus cristatus. Lineage (NCBI taxonomy): Eukaryota > Metazoa > Chordata > Amphibia > Caudata > Salamandridae > Triturus > Triturus cristatus. The sequence goes on from NC_140595.1 coordinate 678,514,988, forward strand.
ATCTATAAAGAAACTGGTGATTTCTTCTCATCGATCCTTGGTGGCTATTATTTCTTGCAGAGGTGTGACGTTTGTTTGACTTTTTACAATTTTGAAGAGTTCTCTAGGTCTATTCTTTGCCTGGCCTAGTTGGGTGCGAAAGAACGAGGCCTTTTCTCTAAAGATGTGTTTTTTATATGCCTGTTGGGTCGACCTTAGTTGCGCTAGGTGGAGAGTTGAAGGGTTTAGTCTCTAAGTCCTTTCCGATTGTCTGAGTTGTCGTCTCTCGTTATTAGGATCAACATTGAACCAGGATTTAGATTTGGTAGATCTCACATTTTTGAGTTTGATTGGAGCTACTTGATCTAATACCTCTGTCATTGTGCAATTAAAGTGGGCTGTGAGGTCATCAGCCGTCAAATTGGAGGGCTGGGGTAGTAGATGGGCCTGAATCCTGGATTCCAGTTCGGTTATGGGGACTCCTTTGATGTTCCTGGTCCAGTGCTTAGGTTTGTCAGGTTGTGTAGAATGGTTTCTGACATGTGAGTCAATATTAAACATTATGAAGTGGTGGTCAGACCAGTCAATGGGAGAAATCGATCTCAGAGAGACCTGATCATTTTTGGTGATGATCGTATCCAGTGTAGCTCCTTTGATGTGTGTTGGTCCATTGCAAAGTTGTTTGAGGTTGGTTATTTCAAGCAGGGTGGAGAGGTTCTCTGCAGTGGTGTCTTCTGGGTTGTTCCAGTGAATATTGAAGTCACCCAGGAACACGTCTTCTGTGTCTGTTAGGGAAAAGTGGGTTATTAGGTCGGTTAGTTCTTCAGTGAAGATGGCATGTTCACATGGAGGGTGATAGATGGTGTGAAATTTGATGGGCGTGGTGCCTTTGCTTGTAAGTTCAACACCTAGGTACTCAAGAGTCTGGTATTCCGTGGATTTTAATCTGGTAAATTGTATTCCTTCTTTGTAAATGATAGATACGCCCCCACCTGTTTTGATCTGTCTGTCGTGTCTGATGATGTTGTAGCCTGGGGGGGTGAGAAGGTCTAGGATGGGGGTAGAATGGTCATTGAGCCAGGATTCTGTGAGGAATGCGATGTCTATTTCTTCCGCAAGTATAAATCCAGCAATATCTGTGGCATGTTGAATTGCTGATCTGCAGTTGAGCAGCATGCACGATAGAGAACGGGGAGCCTCAGTGTTGGTGTGTTCTGTATGTATAGACGTGTATAGAGCAGGGGGTCTTGGCGAGCTGGCAGGTCTAGGGATTCTGTTTGTGCTTACTATAACAGGGATAGCAAAAAGGCCGTGTTCTGGCTTATTGTGAGGTACGAGTCGCTGATCTCCTCTGCTTCTCTTTCTGAGATAGGGCAGAGAGTTCAGCTAAGTCGATGAGCCTGATTCCTCATAGGGTTGGGGGGCCATGGTGTGCAAGGCGGGGTCATGGACGAGGTTGTATGGGGGAAGGTGTGAAGCTACCCTAATTGTGTGAGCAAGGTGGCTTAATCCGGTAGGGGAGGTCTTGTTGTAGGTGTAGGATATCTGCCGCTAGGGAGTCTATTTTCTGCTCCATTCGGGTTAGGAAGTGGGGAAGTGCGTTGAAAGGGCGTAATGCCTTCATCTGTGCCAGTGTATGAGTAGAGTCAGTGGAAGGAGAGAGTAGTAGGTTGTGTGATTGAGAGGCATCATTGGGATTAGGAGTGGGGATAGATTGGACGTGAGGAGTCGGGTCGTTGTTGCTTCTGGTCAAGGGGTTAGGTGGAGGTGTTGTGCATCTTGGGTCCAAAGACGAGGACTGAGCAATGTTTAGGCTGTGGGCTGTTTGGGTATGTGGTGGTGGGTCGGGGAGGGTGCGTGTGCAGTGGTTTGAGGGGGGTCAGTGTCCAAGGGCTTATCGGTGGCGTTGGATATGGAGATGATTTGGGTAGATGGAGTAGTGGCAGTAGTGGAGGTGGGGATAGTTTGTGAAGGAAGAGTCGGGACTCCTGAAGTCAAGGGGGGGTGTATCTGTAGTGAGTTCAGTAACGGAAAGATTGTCGATTGAGTCAGATCTGCTTGGCTCAGGATACACCTTGTGGTGTTTCATAACTATCCGCTTGCTGGACCTGGAGGTACCGGTTGGAGCCACTATAATGGGTGTTTGATGGCGGAGTGTGATGATAGGGGTAGTGAGGTTATAATTAGTGATAGTGGATGTCCAAGAGTTGTGATGTGGGTCATCTGGGGTGGGAGATTGGGTTGGATCAGGGTTAGCTATCAAGGTGGGGGGGATAGGGGAGATTGGGTTTGGTGGTCCTGAAGAGTTGGAGAGGAGAGTAATGTTGGGAAGTGTTGATCAAAAGTGGTGAGGTGCAGGTCCTTGGTCTGTATCAGAATGTTTCCTGTTCTGAAGATGGAGATTGTTAGTTTCCCTTTAAAGGTAGGGGAGACAGTAGTGGAGATTTTTTCACCATAGGGAATGTTTACTGACTTGGAGACTTTAAAGTAAAGAGGGAAATGTATCGACGTGTCTCCACCACTCACTGCCTGTCATATGACTGTGGGGACAGATGAGCAGTGTGTTGGGTCACTTCACAAGCCAGTTCCCGGCGTGTGGGTTATGTGAGCGCCAGCATGCTTCCTTTTAACAGATAACTATTTTCACGCTGAGATGGATAAATCAGCATTGTGACAAAAAATCCTTTTTAATATGGATGTCGTGTATGATTCAACACGCATGATCTCCATAGTACTACTAAGTATGATTATTCCTTAAGGACTAGCATTACTTTCTCTCTTTCTCTTTTCCTTTTTAGGTTCGATTTAGAAACGTACGTGGTTGTATCCCTGCAGGTGCAGAGTCGCCCTGACTACACCTGAGCATAGGTATGACAGGGTGTACTGAGTGTCACCGTCTCAGACCCCTGTTCTTCACTCCTTACACTTTACACAGTCCTGAAGAAACGCCATAGGTTCTACTAGGGACCTCTAGAGGCATGAAACATGTCGACCTAATATCATTAATTACCATCACCATTAGCACCAAGATTAGCAGAAGGAAAATACTCACACTGCTGACTATTAGATTAAGAGTATTACTCTTGGCTCCAGTTCTTAACTATACCACACTGACCCCTGACTAAAGCTTTCTAAAGGTACCAGTGCAGTATTTTTAACTCACTCACATCACTCCCCACGCACCCACACTCACCGCTGCGGCGTTCCTCCAAAAGATTTCTGATAAAGAGCCCTCTTGCGGGGCCCGTGGAGGACAGCAGTGCCACCCCCACGAGGAGCAATGCCCGATGATGAAGCATGGCACCCGCTTGGGTGTGTGAGGGCACTTAACAAGGAGGAATTCCCCCATCTGAGACTATCTCATCCAACCTATTCTTTGAAATAGTCCATTTCACCAGTCCTTTCTGCGACCTAATAGGCCTGCTTTTTTCTCTTCTGAACAGTTACCCTCCAGTGATTGTATAATATCGTTTGTGACACAGACACTGATGTTACTGCCACAATAAATTTAAGGGTGAGAAGAATCGCAGATCAAATAAAGCAATTCAATCTGATCATATTGCAGAAATATTGTCAGCAAGCCATTTCTTCAATGTAAATTCTGTCAAATATAGCTTGATGCAATAATGGCATTAAACATTCCGTGAATCGTTGTGTATTGGGAAGTGTTCCTAGAGGATTTTAGTAAGAGTAATCATGAGAGTAATTCTCCTTAAGTTGGACTCTCTGTGCAATGCTACAGTGTAAAAAGTAGCAATGCAAGTTTGCTTTTCCTCTAAAAACATGTACAGGAGACTGGCTTTAAATCATTGACTTATTTTATTTTCTGGTAAAGCTATATAGATGGCACAAGAAATGCACTAATTGTGTGAAAGCTAAACACCATATGTGAGGAGCAGTGTGTTTACATCACCCACATATGAGACAGTAATATATAGCTGGGATGAGCATCTTTATTCTCTGGCTGGGTAATAGTATACAAGCACTGCAGTAACAAGTGGCACGGAAAAGTGTCTGTGCCCTTCAGAAAAAAATATGTTTTTTATATTAACTGTTTCACCTCACAGGGCTACATGGCTAGTTGCTTAATAATATAAATATGTTGTTACATAGTTACTAAATAGGTATAGGACACCCTCACAGTGAACAATTATCCAAAAGCTGCAAATAACATAAACAGCACAAACAATAAATCTAATGATTATTTTATATATCCTCCTGGGAAAATGCTGAAAGGTTGATTGAAAGTTATTTCTCATTTTCAAATATATAATTCAATGCTGAAAGTAGAATTTTGAATTTTAGAATTTAGAGGGACACTTTAGGAAGGTTACAATTTATAACTGGTTGTCCTCTCAGGCCTACTACAGAGGCACTTTACACATTATTGGACTGGGTGTTCTAGACCCTGCTCCTGGAAGAGAATGGTTTGGCGTCTGGGCCCAGTAAGGCTGAGGTGTTGTCAATAAGTGGTCACAGCTATTAGCCATATGGTAAAATGACAGGAACAGTAGACAGAAGATAGGAGATCTTTCACAGTGCTTTGATTGACTTGGATATGGAAGTGAGACTGGTAGGAACTGCTACTATTCATTCCCGGGACTCTCCAAACACAGAGGTTTGGCTCCAAACCCGGGAAGATGATAAACCAGCTTCGGCTCTTAGAGATTTCAGGAACCCTCATCTCCATTGGTGAGGGACTATGGAAATGACCGGAGCAATCTCATTTCAGTTGAGGATGGTGGATTCTATCTTGGTTTAGAGCTCATGGAAATGTTTGTATTAAGCCACGACAGGAAGTTGTATGAAAGGAGGTGGGAAATTTGTGAGAAAGTAGGCAGAATTCGGTGGATGCAATTTTCCTAATACTAGCTTGGACACACCATAAGGCTGGTACCTCCCCACCACCTTCGGAGTACATGTTTGGACCTGGAAAGAAAACATCCAGAACAAAATCCTTTGCCAATTTGCTGGAAGACTCAAGGACTCATGACTCCTGCTGAAACACTGGACTGGAACTGCTGTCCAAGGGGCAAGTGGTTGACCTATTTGCATCCTCCACAGATACAAAAAGCAGCACTTCTGACTCGAAGATGGCCCTGTAATCCACTGAGGAAATGGCACTGCAGGAGCCATGGTATAGAGAGACCTGGTACTTAATAGCTAACCCTGAGGAACTGAGGGCTACATGATGTGAGTAGGAAGAACTGTCAGGATTCATTAAAGTTTTGCTCTGTATCCAATGGGAGAAATGCACTCTTCAGTGTCTCACTATGCTCACCAATGATCACATACATGGTAATATGGCAGCCTGTGGTAGAATTGAAGAAAGGGTAATACAATAAGGGAGAAAAGAGAGGCATCAGACTCAACCACTCTTCCTCATCATTTTGTGGGTCAAGGATATCTGCAGGTTGTATTGGATATCTACAAGTCAAAGAGATATTTAAATGTCTTGTCAAAAAAGGTTCTATGCTAAACTGAAATTGTGAATGAATATACCTTTCCAATATCTCTGTGTGACCTACTCTCTGTATTTGTATGTGTAACGTCTTACTCTGGAAAACTAAACACACGATTATTCCATATATTTGTTCATTAAAACTTCCCCATATAACTTGATTACCTACCTCAAGCCTTTTCACTAAGGCCTCTCTGTGAAAGATGAATATAGTTCTATTTGACTTTTGTAGAACAATGTTTATATTCTGGTGTTTGCCAGACTTGGCAATTAGTATGCACATACTAGAACTCTAATGAGTTATACTTGGTATTCATACATAACATGAATTACATAGTCCAGTCTAAGACTCCTACATGTTCTGTCACTGGATAACCCATGGGAAATGTACCAACCCCAACTGTTAGGATAGTTTGAACATATGTTCACAAAATAGTTCAAAGTTTGTTTCCACCAAAGACATGACTTTCAGAACACTTCTCTGTACCCCCAAAGTCTTTCAATAGAAATATATTTAAAAGCAATCTCCTTGGAAAGGAAATAAATGGTCCTGGAAGCACAACATGTTATCAAGATTGCCTAGCAAGCACTGTGGGCTCAGAGGAGAGTTATACCCACACATCCAAGATGGCTGCCATCTCACCAGAATATGGGAGAGCTCATGGCCTGCTAGGAATTTTCGCTCATTGTCAGAATACTGCTGCATAGAACATTCTCTGCACACAGCCTCAGTCAAGGGAGTGCTAACACTTCACCTTGTACACCAACTTTTCCTTGCCTGAAAGACACTCAATGGAAATGGGTTCAGAGTACTGCTTTCTCAATAGTTGTAAATATGCAAGAATTGGTAATTTTTACTTCTGGGGAAGCATGACAAAGTTCTAAAACATCCTCAGGAGAATGCACACTTGGTTGGCAAAAAAAACTGATTCATCCCACTCTGGGACTTTTGCGTTGCTGAAAACTGGTTCAGCAAGGCCTAGCAGCAAAGGTATCTAGCCTAGTGGAGCCCTGCAGTCCCGGCTGTCTCATCAGCAGAGCTGTGCCACAAAAATACAACTGATATTCTGTCTGCAAGAGAGATAAGTAGAGGCTCAATTATATATATTTTTTTTTTGGGAGTCTGACGAGGCTGACTAGGATGGGATGTTTGTTTTTAAGCATCTACATAACCACATGTACTTTACTCTTCACAGTCAAAAAGGAGGTGAGCGTTGGTCTAGACTAATTATTAATTAGTTTAGGCCAACCCTCACCTCGCTTTTGAGTTTGAAGAGTAAAGTGCATGTGTTCTCAAATTTGCTTGAAAATGCAACATTTGCCCACTCATTTTTAAATATTTTCTCAGGAGGATAAGCCCCCCCCCCCCCGAACCCTCATTAGGTTGTTCGGGCTCACTCGCTACGCTCGCTCAATGCAGTGTGCTCTATCACTAATTTTATGCCTGACCACTTTCAAATGTCACCAGCCGCCACTGGAACTGTGTAAAGTATGTATGCAGCACTATAAACAGTAATAACATGTAAAAACTACAAAAACAAATCTCACACCAATGTAGTACAATGGAGACATTTTAATAAGTAGAACAAGATCAAAATTACAAAAATCCAATCAGTAGAACTGGAGATATGCAATTTTAAAGATTTCAGTTAAAATAGTGTCAAAGACCACAAAGCACCAGCTGTGGATATCTGATCACGCTGGTCTGGGACAAAGTCACAAGTTCAGGCTGACCTCCATGGAGCAGTGGCAGGCTACAGGGACACAGTTAGGCCTGTTGAACAAGCATACCTCAACTCCTGGTTGCAGAGCCTTGCTAAGTTCCGTGTTGAGTTTGTGTCGTGCAGCCAAATCAATGCATCAGTTCCGACAGGCTACAAAGCTGTGATGCAAGGTCCTGTACCATCATCGAGGATCCAGTCGACGAGGACTTGAGATGCAAAGTCTGGGGTTGAGGATGAATTGCGCAGTTGAGGTGATGTGCCCGTTCCGAGGATCTGCGAGGCTGCTATGTGAGAACCTTATTTATCGTTGAGGCTTCAGTTGATGAGAGATTTGCAATGTGAGGGCCTGCATCGGTGAAGCTTTGCACATCGGTGGTTCTGATGTGGGCTGCAAAGTCGATGTGGGATCTGTGCACTGGGGGAACCCTTGCAGCAGTGGCGATGGATTGGTTCTGCTCTGGATTGCACCACACAGCAGACGAGATGCATACCTTCTGCTGGACCCACAAACGGGCTAGCAGATCACCTTCATGGATACCTCCAAAGGGGTGGGGTGGCACCACTTGGCTAGGCAGGGCTCACAAATGGCACAGTCTAGGTGCTGGGTGGAAGGTTGTTGGACCCTTCTGTCCCTGAGTCTCTGGTCAGGAAGCCAAGCCAGCCAACTAGCCCTTTGAGTCACTTTGGGATCCTGGGTTCAACAGATGCAGGTCCAGTCCTTCTCAGCAAGGCATGATGGCAGCAGGCAGCAGGTCAGCACAACCGAGCAGCAGGCATTTAGAGCAGCAGTCCAGCAGAGTGGCAGTCCTTTCAGCAGCAGAGCAGTTGTTCTTCCTGGTAGAGTATCCACAGTTCTTGAGGTGTACTGAAGTGTTTGAGTCTCTGGTCCAATATTTATACCTAGACCTACCTTTGATGTGAGAGAAGCTTCTAAAGGTTTTCTTTCAAATTCCCAAGCTTCTGGCCTTCCCTGTCTCAGCTCCAGATTAACTACAGGGGGTGAAGGCAGGACACAGCCTATTCAAGTGTAAGCAGGGCTGAGCCCAGCTACGCACTCCCATCATGCCAGTGATGCCCAGTCCAGGCACACCTAAGCTCTCTATTGTATGTGGCTGTCTAGGATGAATAGACAAAGCTCTGTCAGCTACACCCAGTCATGTGACCCAGAGACAGGCTGCAGGCACTAAGGGCCCTATTATGAGTCTGGCTGTCCAAGGAGCGTCAGAATCGTGGTGGCCACATTATGACCCTAGTGGTCGTGCTGCCCTGGGACTGGCGACTCTGCCAGGAAACCACTGTTCCCTGGTGGTGGGGCAGCGGTCAATAGGCATCAATATGCTTGGTGGGACTGCCGCAGTCCTGCCAAGCATATTACAACTTTCGTGACTGCCACTGATTTCATGGAGGTCTTTACTTCATTAAAACAGTGGCAATGAAGAAAGGAAAGAAAGGGGCCCTGCAGACCCTCCATGTGCCTCATGCCTTGTGGATGCACAAAGGGGACACAACATATGCCCCCCTGTGTGCATGCACAGAATTTCCAGCATGGCATGGACTTTTCTGTTCATGCCATGCTGGAACTTCCTTGATGTTCCCATTCGGTGCCTATTTTATAGGCACAGGCTTGGGAATGGCAAAGAAAATGCCCGCCAATGACTTAAAAGTCATTATAGTGCGGGTGTACCTCACGCGGGTTTGGGAGTGTGGCGGCAGGACCGCCCCGCCACTGCACCGTCAAACTCGTAATCATGATCTAAGTGGCTAAGACAGGAAAATGACAACTTTCTAAGAGTGGCATTTTCTAAATTGTATTTTAAAATCCGATTTCACCATAATGAAGCATGTTTCATTAAAATTCCAAAGACACAAAACATGAACTAGAGTACCTCAAATCCTGGTTGCAGAGCATTGCTAGATCCCGCATCAAAGATGCGTTGCACAGCCGTGGCAATCCATCCAAACCGAGAGGCTGCGAAGCTGCAATGCGAGGGTATGCATTATTATCACTGATCCAATCAACAAGGACTTGAGATGCGAATCCGGCATTAATAATCCAACGCCCAGTTGAGACGTCAGAGCCGAGGAGCTGAGAGGCTGCAATGCGACAACCTGCTCCATCGCCGAGGCTGCCATTGATGAGAGATTTGCAAAGCGAGGGCCTGTATAGGTGAAGGACATGGGTGACACCACTTGAAAGGGTAGGGCTCACAAATGGCAAAGTCTAGGTGCTGTGTTCAAGGTTGTTGGAGCCTTCCATCCCTAAGTCTCTGGCCAGGAGGCCAGTCAACTAGCCCTTCGAGTCACTTTGGGGTTCTAGGTTCAACAGATGCAGGTCCAGCCATTCTCATGCAGGCAAAAGAGCATCAGGTAGCAGGTCAGCACAGCAGGACAGCATTCCTTCAAAGCTGCAGTCCAGGGGAGTGGCATTCCTTTCAGCAGGACAACAGTCCATTTTCCTGGCAGAGTGTCCACAGGTCCAGAAGTGTACTGAAATTTTGGTATATGGGGTCCAATATTTATATCTGGCCCTTCCTTTGCAATGGGGGAAGCTTCTAGAGGTTTGCCTTTAAAATCCCCAGTCATCCTGCCTCGTACAGCCAGGCAATGCGTCAGTTCTGAGGGGCTGCAAAGCTGTGATGCAAGGTCCTGTATCACGGTGGAAGATCCCATCAATGAAGAATTGTGATGCTAAGTCTTGCATCAAGGATGCATCTCGCAGTCAAAGTAATGCACTGGTTCAAATGAGCCGCAAGGCTGCCTTGCGATACAAGGGTCTGCATCAGTGAAACTTTGCACGGCAGCAGTACCAATACGGACTGAGCAGTCAATGTGGTGTCCATGGACTAGGAGCACCCTCGCAGCAGAGGTGATGTATTGGTTCTGCAGAATCCACAGATGGGCTGACAGAGACCTCCAGGCCCACTTCCAAGGGTCCAGGACTGGGGTGGCATCATTTGGCAGGGTAGGACTCAAAAATGGCAGATTCAAGGTGCTTGGTTTTAGGTTGTTGGAGCCTTCTATTCCTGAGACTCTGGGCAGGAGGGCAGCCAGCTAGCCCTTGGAGTCACTTTGGGGTCCTGGGTTCAACAGATGCAGGTCCAGTCCTGTTCACCCAGGCAAGAGGGAAGCAGGCAGCAAGATACCACAGCAGGGCAGCAGTCCTTCAGAGCAGCCGTCCTGCAGGGTGTCAATTCTTTCAGCATCACAACAGTACTTCTTCCTGGCAGAGTGTCCTCAGGTCCAGAAGTGTATTTAAGTATCGGTGTTCTGGGTCCAGTGTTTTTACTTTGAAGTGATAGAAGCTTCTAGAGGTTTCCCTTTGCCCCAGGCATCATGCCTTCCCTTTCCTCACTTGAGACGAACCAAGGAGGCCTGCAGGGCTTAGTGGAGAGGCAGGTTGCAGCCTATTCAAGTGTAATTATGGCTGTGCTCAGCTCCGCCCTCCTATCCTGCCAGTGATGGGCCATCCAGGCACACCTAAGCTCTCTATTGTGTGTGACTATCTAAGAGGAATACACAAAGCTCAACTGTCAGCTACACCCACTCATGTGACCCAGAGCCAGGCCGCAGGCACTAAATGGCTACTGCAGGAAAATGCCAACTTTTTAAAAGTGGCAAATTCAAAAAATTTATTTAAAATCTGACTTCACCATGAGAAAAGATTTTTCATCACAATTCCAAAGACACTACCAATAAACTGGTTACCTGCTCCTATTTAGAAATGTAACAAAGTAACTTCAATGTTATCCAATGGGAGAGGTAGGGCTTGCAGTAATGAAAAACAAATTTAGGAGTTTTTCACTTTTAGGACACATAAAATTAAAAATTACATGATTGCCTTTTTAAATACACTGCACCCTGTTGTCTGGGTTGTCCAAGGACCACCAAGGGTTGAAGCATATGATTTAGAAAGGAAGGTTTAGACTTGGGAAAGGTTTTTCTGTTAGGTTGAACTGACAGTTTACAACTGCGCACACAGGCTGCAACTGCAGACCTGAGACATTTTTAAAGTGCTACTGAAATGGATTGCGCAATCAGTGCTGCAAGCTTACTAGTAGCATTTAATTTACAGACCCTGGGCACAGGTACTGCCACTTTACTAGGAACTGACAAGTAAATTAAATTAAATATGTCAATTGGATATAAGCCAATATAAAAAAAATTAAAGGAGAGAGTATAAGCACGTTAGCACTGGTTAGCTGTGATAAAGTCCTCAGAGTCATTAAAGCCAGCAAAAACAAAGTTGGCAAAACAGGAGGTTTGAAGGCAAAAAGTTAGCAGGGAAACCACGCGAAGAAGACCAGGTCTAAGAAATGTGTTTTGTCATCACCATGCAAACTATTACATCACATTTATTGAAAACTATTAAATCACATTTAATGAAATACATCACGTTTTGCATATTAGATTTTTAAAACTTTTTTCCAAATTTAAAAAAATTAAATTTAAAGTAAACATCGCTCAACTACTTACTAAAGCACAACCATTGGACTTGTTTGTAGGTGTATACTACCTCGAAAACATTGCCTATCAATCAATTAATCAATCAATCAGGATTTATAAAGCACAGATAATCACCCAATAGGGTATACAGGTGCTTGCAGGTCCCAGAGGCTTATTGGAACAGCCAGGTCTTGAGGGCAGTCGGAATTCCAGAAGTGAGGTGATGGTTCGGAGGTGTGTGGGGAAGCTGTTCCAGGTCTTTGCTGTGATGAGGGAGAAGGATCAGCCTCTACTTCTGCTTCGGTAGATGGGGGGGAGTATGGGTAAGTGAAAGGGAGGCGGAGCGTAATCTTTTCAACAGTTGGTGGAAGTTCAGGTCTTGATTAATGTATGTGGGTCCTTGTTGTGTAGAGCCTTGCACGTGTGGGTCAACAGACTAAATTGGCATCTCTTCTAGACGGGGAGCCAGTGGAGTTGCCAGAGGTTGGGTGAGACGTGGATTAGACGGGTAAAGCTGATGATGAGTCTAGATGTGGGAACAGGAGACCAAGACAAGATATAAAGGTTGTTATTTTAGCAAGTAGTTATAACAGCACTACGTTACAAATAGATTAATGTAACCAAACAACCAATTGTGCACTGACCGTGCTGAGTGCAAGTGATAAGTGCAGTGACACAAGTGATACAAACACAGCGTGAGACGGCGCAAAACAATAAGAACAAACAATAATAAAGGATCAAATGGTATGAATCAAATTAATATAGGAATAGCTCATTTTTCATAATTTTCAAAAAAATGATCCTATGGCAGCCAAAAGCTATGCTGTAATGTCGACGGCGTTTTGACCTTGTCAAGTAAAGGTCATCATCAGGACAATGGTTACAAATTTTAGTAGTGCTGTGTTAGAAAGAAGGAAAAGAAAAAGAAAATTGGGTAAATAGAATAAGAACTATGCGATTCCATTATAGAAAAAAGAAGAAAGAAAAGAGAGATACCAGGACCACTGTATTCACCTGAGCACACACGGTGAATAAATCACATAGGGTGAGGCAATCACTGTGGGTAATAGGGGCGATCAAACCACAAATGCTTCAATGAGGCAGTTATTCAAGAAACCTCAGGGCTGAAAGAAAATAAACCCAAAACCAATTTATAACCTGATCAGTTAAAAAATGGACTAGAAAAACATAGATTCGTAAGGGTAATAGATGGTAATAAATGATGATAATTCTTACCAAGAGACCACGAGGTTGTAGTCTGAAATTTAATTAAATTGACAAGCGTTACTACCCAAAATCCGGGGCTTAACAGAGCTCACTGGTCATCGTATCAATACGTATTACAGATGGTCCAATCAATGTGTGTGTGGATTGCTGAGCATGAAGCCGGCAAAGCAAAAATAAAAGAAAGAAACGCGAAGACCCAATTAATGAAGTGGGGGGCGAGGATTCAAAAGTTCCAAAAGCGACGCATTAACCCATTCTTACCGTTCTTAAATACTCATGCTGTCCGTTCCATGAAACGGTAGCCGGAGGCGTCAGAAATCTCTCCGCTCAGTCATAAATACATGGCCAGGAATGAATCTCTGGAACCGAAAGGCTGTGAAGGACATCTAACCTGAGCTACAATTGGAATTCCATAGAGCTATTATCAAGCCCATTATCGCCGTTTTAGAGGCAGTTTTCTGCCGCTAAAGCGGCGATAATTTTATCGCCTGTCTTGATAATATCCCACTAAATGATTTAAAATATAATTCCGAAGAAACTAAAACAAAGCCCCACCAGGACCCCGAAGTAAACCTTTAAAAAACGATAAAAATAATTAGAAAATCAAATGCAATTACCTACTTACGAAGTACTGACTCCTGAAGAAATGGCTTGAAAAGTGACTAATCCTTATATAACATTTAACATGATGTAAAAAATATGGTAAATATTATGAAATGTAAAATCTGAGAAGTAAAGGTAACACACCGATGTTGACTCACCTAACACGGGTTCTCCTAACTCTCCTCTTGTGAGCTGATTACATAAGGCAGAGTGGTGGAACAGGAGTTGTGTGTACTTACTCAATAATGCGAATTGAAGTCAGGCATGAGGCAAGCAGCACTGCACAGTACTTTGGTGCACATTGGTACGGCTTTTCCTGTTTCTGTAGATGAACATGTTTCTTTGGGGTGGTATATCAACTCGTGTGCCATCAAGAAGCTGAGAATCCTGTAAAATTGCACCATGGTGGCCTACAATCAGGGACGGGTCCTCCGCTAAGGCGTAGGAGCGTTGCCCCACTGCTCACTGAGCAGTTTGAAAAGGAAAAATAAAATGATAATAACGCAGTTATTATCATTTTATTTTTATATCCTGGCTCAGCTGGGGTGGGATGGAGCTAAGCTGTCACAGAAGGAGTGATTGTTGCACCTTATGTGTGCATGACTGTTTGGACAGCCGTCTTGGGCCGGCCAAACAGTCATGAGTACTTTGCATGTTCCCCAACGGCTGTAATGCACAGTCTGGGTGGAGAACATGCACATGCTCCTACTCCCTGTCTGAGCATCGAACCATGGCGCTCAGACCAATCACAATACTGCTGTCATGGTGATAGCAGGTTCGTGTTTGGACAGGGGAGCTTACTGCCTCCTGCTTCCTGCGTCAAGGACTGAGAGGTAGCGGTTGGCCTGAAGGTGAGTCAATTTTAGTTTTTTTTCAGCCAGTTAAGCATCAGCCACCCCTGCCTGCAATTTGTTAGCATGATCAGAGAACAGCAGTATGAAATCTGAGCAACAGAGAATCCTGAATTTTCCTCAGTGCTTTATAAAGGGAACTCTGGGATAGTCCAACAGCTACAGCTATAATGAGCTGGTAGTTACCAAAAGCTAGAATTTGCACACAGGACCTGCACATGGATGCGGTTTGCAAGGCTATGTTTCATTTGTCTCCATAACATTCACTGCAGCTCATATATAAGGTCCAGTATAAATTTCCTGCTCAGCCTTCCATACACTTCCTCCTCAGTTTAGCCACAAGTCTCTGCCTAAATCTTCAGACAGTTCTCCTTCTTCTCATTTGCTTGGTTCACAATACTCACATGCATACGGCAGACGCCGTTCTGCTTGAGAGCACGGACTAGTCTGATGTAGTCAAACTTTCCTAAGGTAGCCCGTCAAGCCGCATTCCGTATGAGTTGAATGTAAGCAGACCGCATTTCCATCACGACATCCGCTTGTACAACTTTTTAGATCCACGCTTGGAAGTAACTCCAGCGCTTGTGAACTACTTGTGAACTCTTTGCATTCTGCATCAAATGTTTTCTGCTACCCTTGTTACAGTGTCTGCCTTTCCGCAAACCTACTAAGCCCAACCATAATTGTTAGAGCATTGCCTTAGGGTGGTTGCAGTGCCACTCTTGTGGTTGCATTGGCCATTTTTTGGCCCTATGTACTCTGCATCGTCGATACTCAATGAAAGTGGCTCACCTGACGCAGTGTCCTTATGCCAAAGCGCACGTAGATAAAAGCCATGGGAAGATGGAAAATAAGGCATTCATAAAGGGTATCAGTTGACTTTAAAGCACTATATTAATAGTTGATAAATACATTGTACCCTTTGATGAGCTATAGAGATGTCTGATTGAGTAATAATAACTTTGAATTAAGAATGTTTTTATAAGCGTTGTGAATGAGTCTTATCCAGATCTTTGTGTACACTGGCAACAAATAGTGTGGGTGACTGTATGACTGGCAGTGTGAATGCTATTATTATCATAGAAGGAATATGCATTTTTAAGTGAATATTAAGTTGTGCCACTGTCTGATGCAAAATAGTCCAATCATGTTAGCAGTTACAATTACATGGTTTTAGAATAATTTTACTATGCTGATTGTTAATAAATACAATTTGCTTATGTATTCACTCCTATTCATGTTCTTTGAGTGCTTCATATTAAATAGGATGCTAATTTGAAAGTATTTAGTTGCTGAGGTTTCTCGTACGCTAGTGTTTTCTTCCCTGCCTAGAAACTTGTATACAGAGCAGGGGGTCCCCTTTTTTCACACGGTATCATTTGTCTCCATAACATTGACCGCAGCTCATACATGAGGTCCAGTATGACATTCCTGCTCAGCCTGTACTGTTATGTAGCCCAATGTACCCCAATCTAGGCCTATGTAGCTACACAACCTTTTACCTACATTTGTCCTACCTGGCTCAGCATAACGGAGTTATGTGCTGAATACATGTCGATCAGTTTCTTGGAAGCTAGCCTCATTTATATGTATGAAAATTCTCAGAAATGTCCCAGCACATGACGCACATAACAGCATGACATACTCTTTGTAAAAGTCTTGATCATCTTCATCCTAGGGCAAAACAACTGCTTTGCATATTCGCAGGTATTGTTCTAGGCTCATTTGCATAATCATACTCACAACATATAGATTGTGTAAGGAGTCCTGAGGGTATATTTATGGTATAAAAGACCCATACCAATATTAGATAGGCAGAGGAGAAACTACAACACTGACACTAGACGCTGAGGTCCTGGCCAGCAGAAGCTATACACGCAGTGGTCTGACATCCCTTGCGGGGTGTCCAACTCGAGACCAAGATGGGTTCCTTCGGAATGTATGACGTTACAACGCATGCATTTACAACATATGCTCTTACAATGCAGTCTTTACATCACAACTACCATTACATTCATGATTTTACAACGCATGCCATTACAACGCATTTTTTAAAACTACCATTACAACACATACCATTAGAAAGCATACCATCACAATGCATACTATTACAACACATAATACTTTTAGGGCAACAGTAGGGTAGATGTTGGATAGTGTAGGGGTAAAAAATACTATTCCCACTCCTGTGAGTGCAACAGTAGGTTAAGTGTTGGATAGTGTAGGGGTAAAAATTACTATTCCCACTACAGTTAGTGCAACAGTAGGAAAAGTGTTGGATAGTGTAGGGGTAAAAATTACTACTCCCATGTACCCCAAAACCCATGCCCACCCTAATACTAAAAAATCTCTATTACTTAATTTATAATGCGTTGTAATGGTATGCGTTGTAATGGCATGCGTTGTAGTGACATGCATTGTAATGGCATG
This sequence comes from Triturus cristatus, assembly GCF_964204655.1. NCBI lineage: Eukaryota > Metazoa > Chordata > Amphibia > Caudata > Salamandridae > Triturus > Triturus cristatus. Next base: position 678,531,706 of record NC_140595.1, read on the forward strand.
CAATGTAAAGGCAATTGCGTTGTAACAGTTGCGGCGTAAAGGTAGGTCGTTGCAATGACTGCATTGTATTGGAGGTTTCCTGTCCCTTCGTTCTCTCCCATCAGGTAATGGGGTTGGCTCTTTCCTAGGGGATACTTGGCCACCTTAGGACTAGAAAAGATTAATGAAGGTCCTACTCACCTTGCGGGACACACGTTAGATCTCATTCTGACCAACTCTTCAAACATTCTCTGTGAGGCTCCATGTCCTCTTATATGGTCAGACCACTACCTAATCAATTTCCAAATCTGCGGCCCCAAGGTCAGCCCTGCCCCCTCCACTGCTCCTAATAGTTTCAGAAGGCAGTGGCATAAATAAAAACTGGACCTTTTTACAAACAAATTCACGGTAAATATGAACCAGTAATCAAGGAATCTTGATGATTGTTTATCTGTCTACCATACTACTGTACAGTCAGCCATAGATAATCTAGCCCCTTTAAAACCAAATGCTAATTCGACTCGACAAGCACATGCAGCTTGGTATTCTCAGGAACTGTATAAGGAGAAATGAATCTGTAATAATTAGGAGTGACGCTGGCGACACTCCCATGATCAAATCGACTTAGATTTATAAGACCTCTTTAGCTCTCTAGCATAAGAACTTAAAAAATGCGCCACATGTGCCCACATACTCATTTCAGGGGTGCATCAGGGTGTCCTTATGACACCCTTGCATCCTTGAAATTGCATTCTCAATTTGCGATTCTCTAATTGGTAATCGCAAATTGAGAATGCCTTCCCATTCATTCCTATGGGCCTCTACGCCCATAGAAATGAATGGGAAGGTATTCCTTAATTGTGAATCGCGATTTGCGATTCACAATGATGGAATATTAAGGAATTGCAATTATTATTGCGATTCCTACATACATAGTATTTTGCGATTCCTTAATAGCAATTCGATAAAAATTGCTATTAAGGAATCGCAAAAGGGCTTGTTCATACATATGCCCCATAGTCTTTTGCACTGTTTCGTATATTAATATGTGTTAGTGATTGATTTGCGATTTGATAACACTATGATTGGCCCTTGCTTCGAATTGTGCATGTTATCATACGCATACATAATAAATAAAAATAAATGTCAAATTTAATATTTCTTTTACAAATTACTGAATATAGACTGAAAATGATTTTGTGAAAACATGTATGTAAGGAATTCCAATGTATTTAAGTTGTCTTTCTGGGGCAGTTCATGGTAATTTGAAAAAATGAAAAATTGCAAAATGTAAAAGTTATATTTTAACTCTCCCAATCTAAACTGATAATGTTGGGAAAAGGTAATCCCTGTTTCTGTGTTGTCTCTTTGCAGCACAGTCAGAGGAAACGAATCCAATTATTCTCATGGAACTCAAGTGCTGTTCGTCCTGTTTTTACCTCCAGTCCAAGTTATTTTCCTGCGACTCCGCTGAGGCCGGATACATTAGAAGCAAAATAAATCAGTGGCATAAAATATACAGACTCTTTATGCCATGAGGAATGAATGTCCCCTTCCAATCTGTTTTCTTTTCACACAAAGAGAAGCTGATTTCCCGGTTGTCTGGTTAAATTACTGTACCGGATTTATTTCCACGTGTTAAACTTAATAATGTCCAGTTAGATTAACAGTTTAAAAAATGTTCACTGCTATGATCTGAAAGATGGCAGTGTACACAAACATTTTAACAAGGTAATAACAGATGGATTTTTAAATATTCAACAACCCGTTGTCTCTAATGCAACATTGGCACACAATGCTTAAACAGACTGGGTGGTGGCTCTGTTAATTTTTCAAGAGCCATTTTGTCTATAGCGTTACAGACATGGAAAGGAATAAATGGTTTGAGGAAAATCTTTCTTATCAACACGCCTTATTGTAAGGCAATTGTCGGGTGGAAAGAATCCTAGAAAAGTAAATCATGGGAAATCTACCTCTTACTTCATCTCTGAATCGAAATTAGGAGAAAAATCCATACATATATGTTTTGTGGGCAATAAAGAAAAATTATACAGATGCATTGTGCTAGCACCACAAAAAAAGGTTCTGGCTGTCTGTGACTTCCGTGACCGCAACACCCAGGAAGATATGAGCAGCTGACTAGAGGGTTTCTGATTGGCTTCCAGCAGCCAATCCCAACGGCTAACAAATGGGCCCAATCTGAACCAATCAGAAGAATATGGTCCATCCAAACATCTCCTATGCAAGCAGTAAAGCCTAGGCAACCCTAATTTGCAAGTGATGATTCACTATTTCTGGATTATTTAGCCGATTAGTCACATTTGCCGTAGCAACTGAATGCTTTAGGATTATAAGAGGCAAGAAAAATGATGGCTGCTCTGGCCAGACATGGAATATGTAATATATGACCAGTGAGGTGGCGGAAGTGGTGGGTTACATCTCGCTGGCTCATAGTAAATAAAGTCGCACACTCCCTTTTGGTATTAGATAACACAAACAACAGTTGAAGAACTGGTGAGAGCTTTGATCAAAGATGTGGACCCATTATATTGATTATTGTTTATCATAGTTATAATTCAAGCACTTATAGAATGTTTGACTTTTGGCCTTCCTTCCCAAGCAGATGATGGAGCCAGGAAACTTGAATCTCAAATGTCGGCATACAAACCCCGCCACTGTTCGTATGGGCCTTTTTTTGTCGGTGTGGAGAGAGAGTTAGGAGCAATTATTTGCATACATTTCCTTAAAGACACCACAGGAAACAAGGAGATTTGAATAAGTTAAAAAAATGAGTAACAAAATTATTTAAATCAAGATTTCCCACTCTTAGTTCATTTGGGTCATAGATTGTCGTATTGGGTACACTGTCCATATAATAAGTCGACTCAGGTGCTGAATATCTGCAACAAGATATTCTTGCTCTCTTTGATCTTCTGGATGTCTGTTGATCGCCTTCAGCATTACTCACAACACTACTCGGCTTCTTCGATAAGGATTTTTGGTCTGCGTTCAACGGACTCACTAGATCTCAGTCTCTCTCGGCTCCTTGGTCCCTCTTCTCTCTATTTGGCTCTGCCACTTCCTTCACTTATTCCTTCACCAAGGTCACTCGGCTTCACCTGCGTTTGCTCTGCGACGTTCCCCCACTCTGGTCTCATCTCTTTCTCCTCCTGAAGTGCTTCTACACCAGTCTGCAAGACTTCTGGAACTTGAACAGCTGGGGAACTCCAGTGCACGCCACCCTCCTCTGGTTATTCTGGACGGACAGGCATATAAAGTTGCAAAATTACTTCACACATCACCACTTCTTCAAACGGCCACCTTACTCTCTGAGCATGAGAGGTATGTACTAAGTTAGGCAGTCTTCCAAACTTCACAGCTGTGTTGGACACCAGAATCATCTGATGAGGTCCTTTCCACCTCGCCTCTACGCATGATTTAGAAACGTGCTTCTTCACCAAAATCCAGTCTCCTGGACTCAGATCATGGCATTGCTCTTAATGTGGAAGGGCAGTAGCAGGTCCAACCTGGTAAGAGCTAAAATGTACTACATCAGCCAGTCTTTGCAGTAGGTGAGAACTATATCATCTGTGATATTTACAAGTGTATTTGCAGTCTCATGGCACGTCCCATGAGTATTTCATGCAGCGACAATCCTCTTATTCTGTCATTGGCACTTTGGAGACTCATCAACACCAAAGATAAGGCATCTGGCCATTTTATAGAAGTGGACACACACTGTTTGGCTAAACAATCTTCTGGTCTGTAGGAACAATGTAATCTGCCACACAAAGCCTTCTAAGGGACTCATTACTTAAATGAGTCTCTCGGTCTGACTCCAGAGAAACCGGAAATCTGAACCGTGGGATGAATTAACGCAGCAGCAGTTTGGCTACAATGAGACTGTCATTCCTCAATGGTGGGTAGGCTTCCACCAATTGGGAGAAAATGCACACAATGACCAGGACATCTCTCAGCCCATTATGGACAGGCATCTTGATGCAGTCCAACTACATTTTGCTAAAGGTCCTCCTGATATTCCTATGTGACTCATGGATAGTGGTGTTTCATCCTACATTGATTTGTCAGCAGGTCACACACCTATGGCACAAAACCTCAGTGATAACCCTAAATAAGGGATTGAACCAATTCTTTATGGTCAATATAGCCATGGCATCCCTCCCTATGTGTGCGGGACCATGAAAACGTCTAGTCATTGGGAGCAGCAAACTATCAGGCAACACAGGTCTTCCATCAGCTGAGACCTAGATCTCATTTGCATTTCCTGTGACTCTGCTGAGTCCGGATACATTAGAAGCAAAATAAATCAGTGGCATAAAATATACAGACTCTTTATGCCATGAGGAATTAAAGTCCCCTTCCAATCTGTTTTCTTTTCACAAAAAGAGAAGCTGATTTCCCGGTTGTCTGGTTAAATTACTGTATCGGATTTATTTTCAAGTGTTAAACTTAATAATGTCCAGTTGGATTAGCATTTTAAAAATGTTCACTGTTATGATCTGAAAGATGGCAGTGTACACAAAAATATGAACAAGGTAATAACAGATGGATTTTAAAATATTCAACAACCCGTTGTCTGTTATGCAACATTAGCACAAAATGCTTAAACAGACTGGATGGTGGCTCTGTTAATTTTTCAAGAGCCATTTTGTCTATAGCGTTACAGACATGGAAAGGAATAAATGGTTAGAGGAAAATCTTTCTTATCAACACGCCTTATTGTAAGGCAATTGTCTGGTGGAAAGAATCCTAGAAAAGTAAATCATGGGAAACCTGGCTCTTCGTTCATCTTTTAATCGAAATTGGGAGAAAAATCCATACAAATATGTTCATTGGGCAAACAAGAAAAATTATACAAATGCATTGCGCCATCACAACAAAATGACAACATTCTGGCTGAATGCGACTGCAACACCCAGGAAGATATGGGCTGCTGCCTAGAGGGTTTCTGATTGGCTTCCAGGAGCCAATCACAACCGTTAACAAATGGGTCCAATCTGAACCAGTCAGAAGAATATGGTCCATCCAAACAGCTTCTACACAAGCTGGGTAGCCTGGGCAACCCTAATTTGCATGTGCTTATGATTCACTATTTCTGGATTATTTCGCCGATTAGTCGCATTTGTTGGTAACAACTGAATGCTGTAGGATTATATGAGCCCAGAAAATAATGGATGCTCTGGCCAGGATGATTTAGAAACGCGCTTTTTCACCAAAATCCAGTCACCAGGACTCAGATCATGGCATTGCTCTTGATGTGGAAGGGCAGTAGCAGCTCCAACCTGGTGATAGATAAAACGCACTACATCAGCCAGTCCTTTGCAGTAGGTGAGAATTATACCATCTGTGATATTTACAAGTGTATTTGTAATCTCATGGCATGTCCCATGAGTATATCAGACGGTGACAATCTTGTTCTTCTGTCAGGGGTACTTTGGAGACTCATCAACAACAAAGGTAAGGCATCTGGCCATTTTATAGAAGTGGACACACACTGTTTGGCTAAACAATCTACTGGTCTGTAGTAACAATATAATCTGCCACACAAAGCTTTCTAAGGACCTCATTACTTAAACGAGTCTCTCGGGCTCACTCCAGAGAAACCGGAAATCTGAACCGTGGGATGAATTCACGCAGCAGCAGTTTGGCTACTATGAGACTGTCATTCCTCAATGTTGGGTAGGCTTCCACCCACTGAGAGAAAATGCACACAATGTACTAACCTAACTAAAATACGTGAGCCCTGTTTGGAATTGATCATCCTACAGGGTCTAGTTAGTGTATGTGGTCGACATGTTTCTTGCCTTCTGCCCCTAAAGGGTCAATCAGCAATTGTTCAGGACCGGTATCTAAGGGAGTCAAGTTCTCCTAAACTCTAACACTACCACAAGGCCGGTGCTGAGTACCGTATTTGTCACCAGCTTTGCTTGTGATGTTCCAGGATGTTCCAGGATTGAAGACCTGGATAGGTGAGACCCCTGGTAATGAGGTCACAACCTGATGGGATAGCCGAGAGAGCACCTCGTTGCTCTTTCTCGGGTGGCGCGCAACTAGCGGAGATCCTACCCCTGCTCTGGCTCTCAGCTATCCCGTCAGGTTGTGAGCTCATTACCAGGGTTATCACCTATCCAGGTCTTCAATCCTGGAACATCGCAAGCAACACTGGTGACAAATACGGTACTCAGCACCGGCCTTGTGGTAGTGTTAGAGTTTAGGAGAACTTGACTCCCTTAGATACCGGTCCTGAAGAATTGCCAATTGACCCGTTAGGGGCAGAAGGCAAGAAACATGTCGACCACATACACTCACTAGACCCTGTAGGATCATCAATTCCAAACAGGGCTCACGTATTTTAGTTAGGTTAGTACACCCCAAGAATAACATTTGTTCCATATAGGGCAGTACTAAACCTATTTTAATTCACAACGTACACTCACTCCACTACCTTGACCACTTACCCTCACACACCAAACGGCTGTCTCTTAAAAGATCTCCGGCAAAGAGCCCCTTCCCGGGAGCCTGTCGGGCATTGCAGCGCCGGCCCGACGAGGAGCACAGCCCAATGATGAAGCATGACATCCTTCGGGGTGCGTGAGGGCAATCTATAAGAGACCTGTTCACTCCCCTCAGGAACTGCATATCCTTTTAACTTATGTACCTACTAGGAGCATTGTGCAGGACCTCACCAAAAGCTCCCGGTTCCTCCACTTTGATTGACTTACATGAACATACCCTCCACCTGGTACCTCTTTCATACGGAATGTCTGAGCATAATTTCCATATGGGGGTGTTGGATGCAGAGCCCATCCACCCCTGCAATGTCTGTTTGCTTCTTTTCTTTCTTATTTCTTCTCCCGCTTGCTCTCTGACCTGTCAAGATTACTCTATTTTCAATGCATTTAACCAATCCAGAAACAGTTAACCTTATCCCTGAAGATCACATAGTGACAATTGCATCATCATCTAGTTGAGTTCTAATACTTTTCTGCAGGGAAGACTTCTAGAAAGATCTACATCCTATATGCCAAGACTGATAACTTTTCATGTGTCATTGTTCTTGGTACTGATTCAAACGTAAAAGGTCGAGGTATCCTCTGATAATCTCTTCCAATTCAACCTTCAGTTTTAGTATGTCTACGGGTCTTATTTTACCCTGATTCGCAAATGGTGACTAATTCTCATCGGTCTCTCCACTCTGGCGAGATTCCTCAAACCTTGGGGTTAAAATTCCATTATCAATAGGTCCCACTTCACTTTGGGCAATCGGTGTTGTGAAGACAAATCTCCCTCCTTCTCTCAGGGCTCAACCATTTTGTGGTTGGCCCCAGGCAAGACTCTGTGAATTCTGTGATGTAGGGATAAACTGTATCACGGCCACCCACCAAAAGCCCCAAGAACTGCAGGAACTGGGGCAAAAGTTACAAGGGCAGGAACAACAGGAACAGCTAAAGTCTGAGCTGGTAAGGCTTGGAGCATTAATGTAGGAACAGGCACAGCAGGAGCCGGAGCAACCAAGGGTACTACGATGATAGCTGTCTCAGTAAATTCAACTTTATCAAGAAAAGTTGGAAATGGCCCTTCAATATGAGATACATTTGTGTCAATAGGGGCTGTGGCAATAGTACTATTACTATGAGTAGCATCAAAATGATCTGTGGCCTGGGTAGCATAAGGTGTTGGATGTGAGGACAACAAAGCATCTAGGAGATCCTCACTAGAGTCACTAGTGTCATTAGAGTCACTATTGGGGCTAGACTTCTCGGCGGCATCGGCATCTTTGTCTCCTCTATTCTTTTCTTTGTAGATTTTTCTGATGTTAATGCAGGATACATCCTAGTTCCCTGAACTATGCATTTCTTCCACCTGTGCTGTTCTTCGCCCCACTTACCATCTGCATAATTATGCACTGCTCCCTTAGTTCTATGTTGATATTTCTCTTTCTCCTCCCAAGCATTTAAAGCTTCATACTGTGTGGCTCTGGGGGACGTTTTCATGTAATACAATACTTCCATGAAGTAACCAGTGATTCTCAAATTAAATGTTTCACACTGTAGAAATTGTAATGGCCCTTCGTTATCAGTGATCATATACCATAAACAAACCCACGAACACATGTGAAGCCCTACATGTGTTGCCATGTAATGACCTGGCGTATAGTCTAACAGCACTTCTTTGCACTCACGGATGGGAACTTGCACATCGCGCATCATCAACTCTCTAAGGGCTTTGACACATTTCATGATTACAATGATTTAACAAAGATCAATGAAAAAACCTTGATTCGAATATACAGCATTTTAGTCTACATCACAATTCAATACTAATGTACAATTGCATCCAATCCCAGCATCTTTCTTTTGTCGGAGGACCTATCACAGCACGACACTTGATGACACAACATTCAATCCCAGCGCAACACTTTGCACCAACTTACCTATCCTAGCGCAGTACTCTCTGATGCAATCCTCACTCCAAACAGCAGTTCAGTCGCCTTTACAATTTTTCTACATCACCTTCTATAAAATCTAAAGCAAGCACAGGAAACAAACAACTCTTATCTGCTCCACTAATGAATTCAGAGTAACACACAAAAAGCAGCCAAAAGTAACACTTTCCAACTCCACACACACAGGTGAAATCTGGACTAGCGGGAAGTCATCCTGACTAATGCCCCTTTCCACCATAGGGTGTACTACCACTAATCACTATTTGTACACTCACAACCAACACTCAATTACAGTTCCCTATCTCATTTGTGCTGTTGATGGTACTTCAAGAACTGACTCCACAAAATCTAGTCGAAGCGTTAAACCATGATATACTCATATCTATTTCTGCACCACTGCAAATGCATTGAGAACCGCTAAAACGATTGATGTTCAAAGTTGGGCCTTGAACTTTAGGGTCATGGACAATTTTGGCTGGGGTATGGTCCATTCAGGTCTAGGTTTTCTGGACCTTTCTAGCTGGTCGTATTTGTCAGTAAAAACGGAATGCTGTAGAATTTTATGACACTGAACAACTATGGCTGCTTCGGCCAGACATGGAATAAATACTATATGATCAGCAAGGTGGTGGACATTGAGGGTTACAGCTCACTGGCCTATAGTAAACAAAGTCGCCCATTCCCTGTTGATATTAGATATCCAAGACAACAGTTGAGGGATTGGTGAGAGCTTTCTAGTATGTTTGTTCAGATCAGAAAACTTTATTGTGGCCAATATGACCATAAAAGCATATATACAATTCAATACATTTCATTCGATTCAAGGATAAAATAATAAAAAGGGAATCCATTCGACTCACAAGAATGCATGTGCATCACATGAATATTACATAAAAGCAATCTATATTTTGACTAGCCCAAACCCAGTAACCTCATTGAAGTGTTTGTGCGATATAGGTGCAATACAGACAACCCTAACAAGCAAAGGTAAGCACAAAGTAGTCCATGTAAGCACGAGCTGAAGCCCACTGGCCCTCCATTACGATAGCTTTTATAAAGTGCTTGTGCCTAACATACAATCTGTTTGCATAAGCATACACCCTAGCCGAAAAACCACCATCCAGCTTATTGGTGATTTTACACAAATGTACAGTATTCATAAAACCAGATATACATCATTAATATAATAAAAAGAGCTCATAAAAAAAGTCATAAATGTTTAAATACAAGTTAAAAAATATCTAAAGCCATTTAAAAATACTGTAAAATAATCAGCTAAAACCTATGGGGGGTCATCTTCAAGAGATCTCTAAGTGTGCACCATATAGAAAATAAAAAAATGCGATACCGAAAATACAAAGGGGAGACGAGTATCATATTTCAATATCCTAAAAGCCTCTATGCAGTGCCTGTTTCCCAGGTTTCTTCATAGCTGGATCAACCATAGTTGTCTCGCTTTCTTGTAGCCTGGGCAGAAAAAAAGTACATGGAATTCTGTATCCGCTATATTTTTGCAAGCTGGGCAACCAAAAATTTGTGAACCTGACCATTTGTTTGTAAAAATACGCAGCGGAAGTACCCCATACAGTGGCGGCTGGTGACATTTGAAAGTGGTGAGGCGTAAATACTGCACTGTGGCGAGCGTGCGGAGCACGCGAGCCTGAACCACCTGCGGTGGGTTCGGGGGGTTTTCCCCTGAGAAAATTTTGAAAAACGAGTGGGCAAATGGTGCATTTTCAAACAAATTTGAGAAAGAGGTGACTTGGCAAACATCTCTGGGATTAGCCAGACAATACTGCAAAATTTGTCTCCACACTTCATGGATGCCAAAGACACTTCCTCGCCAATGGCACTCTTTGATATGCTGTCACGTCCTCCACAGCAAAACTTGAGAGACGGCCATGTGTTTAAAACTACCACAACTGGCTACTCCACAAAGTTCACAATGATTAAGATGTGCTGACGTAGTCAAATAATATAAAGAGACTCTGAGAAAGGCTCCACGTGCGCCCTGCCATGATGTCGCAATGTTCAAACAGGCAGTCTAGAAAGTAAACAAGCATGTGCTTTGCAAACCAATAAAAGCCGCAGAGACAGCAGAAAGAAAAAAAAATTACATCGTCCTTTGTTTTCATTGTGTTTTTATATCAGATTTTTGTAATAATAGCCTCTTTAGTAAATGTTGCATTTTATATTAAAAAGCAAAAGCAAAGTGTCAGTCGAGCTACATTCACTATAACTATTAGCCAAAGACGCAGGAATGCACCCAGCACCCTCGCGCTCAGCAACACAAACCCTGTTTACTTTACGTTCTTGGGAGCCACCTGTGCTTTAGCTGTTGTCTCTCCTCTAATCTGTTCGCTAGTATTTAGCAGCTTACTCAGCTTGCATTTAACCTCTTTCCGTAATGGCAATTAAGACGTGTTTCTCTTGCAGGGGATTGCCAGTGCAATCCTCCCTCCCTCTTTCTCTTACTCCCTCTCTTTCTCTTGCCCCCTTCTCTTTCTGTCTCTATGCCTCACTTTCCCTTTATCTCGCACCTACTTTGTGCACACCGCTTCACACTCGTCTCAAGCTCCTAGTGTACCTCGTGCACACTGTTCCATACTTGCCCAGGGTACCAGCGCCTTCACCTCAGCCTCTGATTGGCTGACGGAATGCCCGTGCATAAAAATAAATGATTAAGCTGCGGAATGTTTGAAATCCAGCTAAATACATTGATTATCTGCTGCTGAAAGCTTTCTTATCTGCAGCTGGGTGCTGTTTAATACATTAATATATGCGTTAAAGAACTACACTGAGAAGTACTTATTAAAAGCGATAGTGTTTATGCATGAACTTACAACCACTCTCCCCCCCACACTAGGGAAAGTGCCATTAGTGAACTAGGAGGCGAAACCGTTGTCACATGCACCCTGTATGTGTTCCAGGTTCTTGAAGTTAATGGAACATGTCTTTTAAAACAAACCCAATATATTTTTGTATAGCTGGAATTTGTAACACAGGATTTTGAAGGTGCTTTCATTTGGACAATGAAGAAAAAGAAGGACTTTGACTTTGTTCACCCTGTCCTGTATAAAAATAATTTGCAGTCACGCGCAAGCTAAATCCATCAAAGCTTCTCATTTAATGAACAGAACACATAACTAATGATCTGCACAGTGCCACAGTACCATATATTCTACAACGCTGCAAATGAATGTGCCTGTCTGGCGACGTGCATCCTTTCTATCAGAGTTGAAATAAAGGAAATATTTCCAGTTGAGTGAGCGCCTCTTGCAATCTACGAGACACAACAATAATTTAACGCAGAGATGTAAACCGGGGGCTTGGAGAGGGGGGGCAGACTCCGGACATATCTCTCAGCGCCCGGTTATATATTACTTGAAGAATAAAAGCAAGGCCTGACCTGCAACCCCTGACCCCTGACCCCTCACCCCCCCCCCCCCTTCCCCCCGGGACCCCGCTCTCCAGGCCCACTTGACAGGTCGCAAGTCCGTGGGCAGGCGCTTTTATGGATATTACTTCTCCGGCACCTGGGCAAAGGGGCAGAGACTAATGAGGCGATTATTAACATTTAAGTGGTCCCCGGGCACCCCCGCCGGCAGCTGACGGGGGGAGGTGGGGGCCGCAGGGGTGGGTGCAGGACGCTCATATCTGCATATGGTGGGTAATAAACTCAGGCCTGCACCGGAAGTGCACGCCTGCAGCAGGATCTGCCCCCAGGGGCAGGTGACAGCTCGAGCTGGCTCGGGCAAGGCAGCTCTGCCAAGAAAATCAGAGCGCACCGCGGACCACCAATGTTTCCTTCATTGCCTTGAAACCGGCGCCCCCGCTGCACACAGGAAAATAATGAGGCGACGGGGGGACCCCTCAAACTCGAGCTAAAGCACACAACAAAGATTCGCAGCTATTTTATTTATTGTAAGCACCAATATAAATCATTTGTTTATTCTTATCGACCTATTTCCATAGACTATAATTCCGGACAATGAACATTCCACCCCACATTTAGCAAGTAGAATTATTGCTCGCAGTTTGCTTTCAATGGATTTTCGCTGCAGGTGCTAACCCGTCCTGCTGAATACCTCTATCCATGGCGCCTGCAGCAGCCACAGACTCGCCTGTGGCCTCCGCATGGGTACACATATAGGCCGACCGTACTGCAGCCACGTCGGCATGCTCCGAGTCACGGGAGGGGGGGGGCGAGGTTGCTGAGTGGGGAATACAAATTAAAAAAAATAATCTTTACCTACCTTACCACCGGGTTCCGTGCGCGCTGCAGTGTCCTTCACTTCTACATGGTGTAATGCTGCAACGGGTCCCGTGCCGCGTGTTCCTGCAGGAACAGGAAGCAGCACCGAAGCAGGCAGCCTCCCTCCCCACCCTAAACCAATCACAACGCTGCAATGGCAGCGTTGTGATTGGGTGAGGCAAAGCAGAGAGCGCCCCAGACGGGCCATTTTCTCTGTGTAGGCTGAAGGGAGAGTGGGCGGTCCTGCTCGAGGGCAGGGGGGGAGTGGCTTTCCCACTGTTGTGGGTATTGACTGTTCGGTCGGCCCCAGGCCGACCGAACAGTCAATACCCACAACAGTGGGTAAGCCACTCCCCCCTGCCCTCGAGGAGGACCGCCCACCCGCCCGCCCCCAACCAGGCACCTCTGCTTTCTCGCAGTGCGAGAAGCAGAAACATAAAATGGTAGTTTTAACCATTTTATGTTTCTGCTTCTCGCACTGCGAGAAAGCAGTGGGGCGGCGCCAAAACGCTCCTATGGAGGAGCCGCCGCTGACCCCATGCATGAACTGCAGGTATAACATCCTGGCAGGAGCCGGTTTAATGTCATCCAGTACGGGCTCTAATCTGTACTGTTCTTTGATTTCTAAAACACTGTTGTGAGCTTGCCTACTGTAGAGCACCCCTGGAGACGGGCAAGTTTGTTCTCCCGGTAGCTCCCTATCAGATCTTTCCTTGATACCGTAGGACAAGTTAATTCTGGGTTGTGCCACAGATTACCCCTTCCCATGGTCAAAAATCTATCCCGGATGAAGGCCAACCACTGTAGTTTTCCCGCACCTTATATACTCAACACCTCTTTCAGCTCTTCCCTATACTCAACCAGTTGTGGGGTGACCCACATACACCACCAGAATAGAAGAGGTCTAAAGGCAGCTTCATCTGTGATTGATCTAACCCCAAAGTCTAGATGAGCGGTGTAAGGGGGGAGCTGGAAGGGAGGCCAATTAGTTGCCTGGTGAAGGTATTCTTGATTTTTGCTATATTGCCAGATTGACAGTGGCCCCAGATTACAGCCCCATACAATGCAGCACCTCTAGCTTGTGCTTTATATATATTGCAACTACCGGGCGAACAGGTTTATGGCTGAAATTTCAAAATACCTTTGTCAGCATTCCGTTATCTGGGCCAGCTTCAAACTGGCTTTCTTAATTTGGGCTCCCCAGTCAATTTTTTCTGTGGGTGTTTTGCTAAGGTACTCAAATACAGACACCCTCTCCAGGGGTCTGCCTTCCAAACACGGAATTGACTGGGTACTATTACCTGAGTTAAACACCATTAAATTTGTTTTCTGTAGGTTGATCTCAAGCCCTGTTTCCTTGCAAAAGGTGTCAAACTTATCAAGGACCCTCTGTATACCTATAGGTGAATTGAAAGTAGAAGAGCGTCGTCAGCGAACATCATGGCCGGTACTTTGGAGCTCGCCAGTTTTGGGGGCATCTGTGTTCTTCCCTGCAGTTAAAGCCTCAACTAATCCATTTATAAAAAGACAAAAAAGAGTCGGGGCAAGGACATAGCCCTGATGGACACCTCTGTCCATGGGTATAGGCATAGTAAGTTCTCCGTGTTTGCCAAACCTAATTTGGGCAAAATTGCCTACGTGTAGTCATTTCAGAAGTTGGCAGAGGTACACTGGAGCCCCCAGGTCCAGTAGGGTTATCCACAATGTGTCTCTCGGCACCAGGTCGAAAACAGATTTTAGGTCCACAAATATTAAGTAGAGACTGCCACCCTCTATACACAGTTTTCCAGTGTAATAATTGGAGCCTAAAAATGTGATCTAATGTAGACATCTTTTTTCTAAACCTGGCTTGAAATGGGCTAAGGACATTGTGCTCCTCCATCCAGCTCTGGAACCGACCCAGCAGCACTCGAGCAAATATTTTTTGGCTAATGTCGATAAGGCTTACAGGCCTATAGTTTGTAGGGAGGAGTGATGAACACTTTTTATAAACTGGTACGATTTCCGCACCTGCCTAGCTGGCAGGAATCGCCGTTCCTTGCAGGATGGCGTTGAGCAGGGTCCACAAAAAGGGGGCCCAGATGGTAGGTTCACTACGGAAGAGGTCCCCGTGAATCTTATCAACCACTGGAGCTTTAGATGGTGCTACTATGCTCAGGGCTGCAGTTATCTCTTTACGAGTTATTACAGGAGTGTCTGCTATCTCCTTAGAGGTTATGGCTTGTGCCTCAGTACAGTTGACCTGTGGGGGGTGGGATTCATTACCTGTTGCACTAGCCACTGTCTCTACCCTTGAGTAGAGGGACTCGAAATGATCCTTCCACATGTCCGCCCCTATGTTGGGTTCTATCACCTGTTTGACTTCAGAACAACCCGTGTTTACCACGTTCCAGAAAATCCTCATATCATGAGTGCTCAGGGAACTTCTCAGGGTATCCCACTTGTCGCATTCCCACCCTTTTTTTGCCTTATCTATATTGCTTCTATAGGCCTCCCTTTTTTCTTTAATTAACGGCCTATCCTTGGCCTTAAGGCAGAGATCAGAGCTGATTTAGCCATACGACAGCTTTCGCTGAACCAAGGGTGTCGAGAGCTTTTCTTGGGATTGGCATATGTCTACCCATGAAACTCTCTTCCTGCAGTTAGTGAGTATTAATCTATCATCAGCTTGGGATTCTGGGCCTGTTGCGCTCTCAGGGCATGGCGTAACCATCTCTAGGATCAGGGCATTGTGGTCACTATCGTGGCGGGGCACAATCTTAAAATCTATTACCCTGTGCCAGGATTTTGTATCTATCAAGATATAATCTAGAATGGAAGCATTCCCAGCTCTGTTAAAGGTGTAGTCCCCTGGTGCGTCCGATATTGTTCGAACATTGCATGCCCTTAGTGAATGTTTCAGTGTGAAGGAATTCATCTGAAGCATCAATGGGGTCCAGGCCCAGTGTAGGTCTTCTTCACTGGAATTGCCTCCGTTCAAGCCATCCAAGGGTTCAAACTGGCAGTTAAAGTCACCGCCAAGAATCACCAGAAAGTTGTCAAGGATGGTAGACAAGAAGGCTGTTAGCTCATCAAGAGTCCTTGACTCTTGGCTGCAGCTAACTGGTCTGGAGTAGACATTGACTAGGACAATTTTAATCCTTGACGGAAACGTGAGAAAAATGCATAGGATGTCATTTGAGAATGTGTCCATCTGTTTTGCTACACAGCCCAAGTGCACACTGACCCAAGTGCCAAGCCCCCTGAGGGCCTTCCACCCCCCGATATGGTGGCTACACTAAATGATGCATAGCCTAATCTAAAAGTGTCCACCCTAGCCCAAATTTCTTGGAACATGCAAACCATTCAGGGTTGTCCATTTTGGAAGCGAGTCTGGCTTTGTTCCAACATAATTCCCACAACCTGGGTGGGCCTGAACAAATATCTTTGCTAGTAGATTGCCCAGCCATCGATGATGAACCAGGCACTTCCTGAGGGAGGTTGGTCTTTCCCCCCCCCAGAGTCATAGGTCCAGTGTTCGCAGCGCTGTTTTCAAATATGGGGGGTGATGAATGTAAAGCCTCCACTGTGGTTAAGTCGGAAGCCTGCACAATCTCGTTAGGTAGGTTTGGCAGAGGTCTGCTTGTTGTAGCCTTATTGTTCCTGTCAACTCCTTCCATTATGTCTGCGCGTGCCTTCTCATGGACCCCACCCCACCTAGGTGACATGCTCTGGTGAGGGATCTCCCCCTGTTTAAAAACTCTCCCCTGGGGCTCCCTCTGGTGATGGAATTTCTCTAACGGGTGCCATTCAGGTGTGAGTCAGTAAACTGACACTAGGGGCCCATATCTATTTGTTAGTGGTATGTTAAAGAGTAGCTGTATGGGCTGTTCCTGGTCTAGATTAACAGATTGGTAGTTCTGATTCCACATTCCCCTTTCTCATCCATTCTGCCATCTAATTTGTGGGGCTCTCCCCAGAGAACAGATTTAGCACAGCGGAAGAGACCTTATGCCCCCATCCTGTCTATGATCATTCCTGCCTAAAAGGGCTCGGGCAACCGATGGATTTCTGAAATTTATCACAATACAATCCCCCTGTACATCTCTCAGTCTCCAGCCCACCCAACCAACCTGCGTGTCAGGACGATCTCACCTGCATCTTTATAGTAAAATTGCCTCTGTTGCATTTGTTTTTTTATTCATGGTGTGATTCCCTTTGCCCCCTCACAAGCTCTGGTACACCTGTTAAAACATTAACATATGGGGTTGAGGTGGGTGGAAGAATATTACATGGCAGGACTGGCCTTTCTTCACTGGCTTCTATACATCGAACGGATTCCTCCCCTCCCGTTGGCTGTGGCCCTGGCGCTGCCTATTGTCATGCACTAGTGGGATAGTTGGTTTAGCCCTATTTGCATTTATGGAGCCCTGATTGGCCTGATTTGGGGCAATAGTAGGGGTTGATTTTTGTGCAAGTGGGGAATCAACCCTGATAGTACAGGATGCAGCTTGTGCTTCCTGGCGAATAACATTCTCATTCCCCCTAGTTATTACTCCTTGATTGCCTACCCAAACCTCAAACGCCGACCCCAACTTGTCCACCCATGTTCTCAGAGATTTCAAGCTCGTCCTTCACAATGTCCCTAACTTCTGCTTGTAAATCCACCACCAAGTTTGTCACCCATGCTGGGTGCTCCTTGTCTATTGATGAGCAAACAGCTGTTCCCCCCTCCCCAGTGTCACTGGTCTCCGTTGTTTCTTCTGCACCCTTCTTCTTCCGTTTTGCCCCAGATCTCACAGCTAGCTTGAATTTCCCTTTTTTCGCGGGCCGTGGTGGAGCAACCCCCCGATGCAGATCAGTGGTAAGTGATTCACCTGTAGTCCCACGACCCTTTGATTGAACCTTGGAGGAATTACTGACTGAGGTTACTGAAGTACGTGAAGCATCAAGGTCTGTCAAGGGAAAATCTAAGTTCGAGGTTAACGATAGCCACCTTTCGGTCAGTTCAATTTCAGTGGCCACCACTCCTATAGCCCTCTGGAGCATCCTGTCAATAGAAGTTAGTTGCAATGAGGAAGAGGTTTACAGGAGTGTCATTTGCTTTTTGTCAGCACAGGTTATTCTGCTTGTTT
Source organism: Triturus cristatus (assembly GCF_964204655.1). Taxonomy (NCBI): domain Eukaryota; kingdom Metazoa; phylum Chordata; class Amphibia; order Caudata; family Salamandridae; genus Triturus; species Triturus cristatus. Next base: position 678,549,521 of record NC_140595.1, read on the forward strand.
GCAGCACGTTAGAATGTGTGGGGTAACCTCTTACATTTAGTTTTTCTAACACTTAACAAATAACAGCTAGGGCCAGATGTTGAACAGAGCTTAAAGTAAACCATAAAATTAAGAGAGGCAAAGGGGTCTCAATGGCACAGTATATGCTCTACAGGGGGGTTGAGCACTAACCTCAGTCCATACGATGGCTAAGCATCATGTCCAGCTGATTCCGGAGGCAATCTCGAGGGATGGCCCAGCCTAGCCTCCTCCCGGCTCTGATGGGGGCAGGCGGGCCCACCCACACACATTCTGCACTGCGGGAGGCCGCAGTGTGCTCTGGGGCTTGATGTCCCAGCCCCCTCCTGGTGGCAGAAACAGAGTCAGTGACTTGTGGCGGCTTTAAGTACCTCCCGACGGGAAAGTGCAGTTGTTGGCGGTGTTGGTGTGCTGGCCGCAGTGTGCTCTGAGGCTTGATGTCCCGGCGGCCTCCTGGCGGCAGAAGCAGTGTCAGCGGCTGGTGGTGACTTTAAGTGCCTCTCGGCGTGAAAGTGCAGGCGTTGGCGGCGTTGGCGTGCTAGCCGCAGTATGCTCTTGGGCTTAATGTTCTGGCCCCCTCCTGGCTGCAGAAACAGTGTCAGCGGTGGCAGAGGTTGAGGGTTACAGCTCACTGATATCGAAGAAAACAGTTGAGGAATTGGTGAGAGCTTTGAACAAGGATTTTAACCCCTAATGTTAATTAATATTTATCATAGCTACAATCTAAGCACTTCTGATACGTTTGACTTTTGGCCTTTCTTCCCAAGCAGGTTGCTATTTTGGGAAACTTACTGTTTCCTGCCCGAGTTGTTAACCACTAATGGGTGGTGTTTACCGGTTGGGTCTTTGAGGTCCCCACTGAGTGGAAGGGAGCACACGTGCTTACAAGACTCAATGAGAATACACTCAACTACATACAACAAGCTTCATAGCTCACTTGTCAGACCTGCACAATGTCTCACTGATTTTCAGTGGCTAAAAATGATGCAAAATAAAATAGTTTCACAATTAGTGTCCAAACATACAGACATCTCGTTAATACAGTAGATATATCTGTCTCCTATAGAATCTAGAAAAAAACAGTAAAGAGACTAGGTGGGAAAAGTGGTCTTTCATTGCATTACAACAAACACACTGGCAGTTGTGGCAGTGTCAGCTGTATGCAGGAATGGAGGGGTGGCAATCCTTTTTCGCAAATCACTTTCCATGTTAATTCTCACAGCATGGACAGATAGAGCAGAGGGTGTGTTGTAGTCAAAGTCAAGATCCATGGAATGGTGGTGAGAATTGGATCGGTGTTTGCAGCGATGGTGGTCAAGACAGGTTTCTTCTCTGATTTATCTATCATGATGTAAGAATTTGGCAAAAACACCCTTATCATGGACGGGTACTGGAAAATTCCAACAGGCCCAGTACTTTAATAAATTGATCACAATTTATTAGAAGTGTAGGCTCTTGCACCCTCATCTCAGAGAGTATAAACTTCTTGTCCTGTGCCCATGGCACAACCACAGACTCTTTTCTCTCAACTCAGTCCGAATTGCCTAATGTCTCATTTGTTTTAAAAGTGGGAGTAGCATCTCAGTGAATTCTCAAGTGATATGGATGTTGTTCATGGGACTGTTAGAAGCATCCAACATACTGTGGAGAATGAACACCTTTAAATACAGGCAACAGGAGAAATAATACTGAAATCTTCCCTTGGTGACTATCTGTCCCAAGCACGATTTCAGTTACCTCACAACAGGTCGGGTGCACAATTTGGGAAAATTACATTAGGTAAGCAATGATGTGGGACTTGGCTATTCAGTGTAAAAAACAAGACCAGTTGGAGAAAGTAGTCCATGAATTAGAAGTGCAATAAATGAGGTCTACCTCTACAGTGAAGCAGAGGAAACTATTGAGAGCTTGGGAGACTTTGGGAGGGTTCAGGAATTCCAGATAAAAGAGGATTGATACAATTCTGAGCTGCTCAGCTTTACTCTTTCATTTCTACTATTTTCAGAGTCATTACAATCACGATTTATATATATGTTGTCTTAAGTTTTGAGTCTTTTCCTTTTCTTGGATGTGACTATTGTTGGCTTCGTCTCACGTGCTGCAGCTTCCAGACCGGGGACCCTCGGAAGAGAATGGGTAAACACATAAGTGTACAGGTATGTATTCCTTGCCTACCAAAACTCCTTCATCAATGTTACTGTTTCTTTAGCTTTAGGTTACCTTTATACTTTACTTTATAGTCCTCTCAAGTACCTTATTCACTTCTCTAACTTTTACTTAGTGTTCACTTTCTTGAGAAAGCCTTCTTATTCTTTGACTGTTTTAGGATTCTACATTGTCTTCTTCCTGATTAGGCTTACCTTTCTTTCTTCCCTTTTATTGAGCTCCTCTCATTTTCTATCTAAAGCCATTCAATTAATATTCAAGGGTAAAAAAATAAAAACTGTCCTTCTTGGGGGAATCGGAAATGAAACATAGCCAAAAGAAAAGAAAAAATAGAAAATAATAAATGTTTTGCATGTTTTCCTGGCTTCTCTCAATTTGTAGGTTTCACCTGCACAGCAATTGCTCTGTTCTTGTGAAATCTCTTCTATTTAATATATCTAAAAAGGGGGCTCTTATCAGTTCCCATCTCCAAATTACTATGTTAATTCCTGTTTGCGTGGAAAAAAAGTTTTTTGTGCACTTCCCCTGGCTGCACGCATTTATGATACTTCTACTGAAGCTGTTCATACTGTTTAAGCCCAATTCACTGCAAGATAAGATCTCTTTCCATGGAAAAGGCAGACAGCTTCTAACAGTATGCATTGTAGGCATGTAGGCATTATATTATTGATTTTTTTCAACCTAATCTATTTGGTCATTATGATCAAATTCGAAATGTTATAATAAACACTGCATGTTAAAAATGAAGTTAATATACAAGAGCTATGCTATATTTTACCACTAAACAGGCAGCCACATACGGCGGTACCTTGCAGAAAACAGGGTCATGGTTTGAATGGTGGTGCAGTAGCACCAGGCCCAAAAGTTGTCAGAATTCCTCTAAACATATATTAGCGCCATATTTGACTTCTAAACAGGCAGTCACAATTGCTTTAAAAGGGTCATGATTTGAATGGTGCAGCAGGTGTAGTAGCACCAGGACCAAAAGATCTAGGCACTAAACACTAAGGGCCAGATATATGACCATTCACTTTTGTGAGTCGCAAATTGCGTCGAAATGCGACTCGCAATGTGAGACTCACAACAGTGAATGTACAACAGTGTCTCAGGCACTGTTTGCGATTCCCAATGGGGTTGCAAATTGCATCCCTCATTAATATTCATGAAGGAAGCGCAATTTGCGACCTCATTGGTAATTGCTAGCACTCCCAGGGATGGTGGCCTGCTGGGGTCAGCAGAGCACCATGTCTGTGACTGCTTTTTAAATAAAGCAGTTTTTTTAAAAAATGCAGCCCGTTTTCCTTAAAGGAAAACGGGCTGCATTTAAGAAAGCAAAATGAAACTTTTTGTTTCATTTTCTAAAGGCAGGCAGTGGTCCCAGGGACCTGCTCTTAAAAAATATTTTGCAAACACTAACAAAGGGGAAGGGACCCCTTTCTGTTTGGGAGTGGTTTACCACCTACTTGAAGTAGATGGTATACCGAGAGTTTTTTGCGGCTGCAAATGCAATTGCAAAGCAATAGTACATTGCATTGAGATTTGCTATTAGGAAGGAACGCCCCCTCCTACTTGCAAGAGTCGTAAATGCTATTTTGCGAGTCAGTGACTCACAAAATAGTGTTTGTACATGCCAGGACCCTTTTTTGCGGTCGCAAGCAGGCCAATCTCCCGTTTGCGGCCGCAAAAAAACGGTTGTACATCTGGCCCCTAATACGCTTATATTTTACTACTTTACAGAAAGCCACAAGTGCAGTTACCTTGCAAACAGCAGGGTTATGATTTGAATGGTGCAGCGGGTGCAGTGGCACTGGGGCTAAAAGCTCTAGAGACCCCATTAAATACAGAACATTGTTAAACTTTATTACTAAACAGGCAGTCACAGGTGCAGTTATCTAGCAGGTACTCGGGGCATGATTTCAATGGTACTGCAGGTGCGGTGCCATTGGGTCCAAAAGGTGTCAGAACCTCTCAAACACCAAATATTGCTATATTTAACTACTAAATAAGCAGTTGAAAGTGTAGTCACCTTGCAGGTACTAGGGCTATGATTTCAATTGTGCAGCATGAGCAGTGACACTAGGGCGAAAAGTTGTCATTAATACTCAAAACACCAAACAATTTTATGTTTTACTACTAAACAGGCAGTCACAAATGCAGTTATCTTGCAGTCACTAGGGGCAAGATTTGAATGGTGCAGCATGTGCAGTGGCACTCGGCCCAAAAGTTGTCAGAACACCTCTAAACACCTAATATTGGTATTGAATCAATACATTCTATTATGTTCCTCTTTCATTCCATTTTTCAAAAATTTTCCATTACTTACCCACACAATATCACTAGTAACAGCACAGTATATTACCTTTTTGTACATAAACAAGTCATAACACTTTAAAAGACTTTCTGTAACTTATATTGTACATCTACTCAGCAAGCTACAGCTTACAACTAAAACAGCTTATTAATAATCTCATAGGCAAAACATAATGCATATACCAATGCTTGCTTAACTTTCCTCTATGGTGTTCCCAAAACCTGGTGTTTAGTGTTGTCCCCATGCTTCGTGCCCTCCCTGCCTCTGCCAGCTCCACAAGGGAGCATCCCTTGAGTGAGCCACCCATCCAGGAGCACAGTGGGCTGAGTGCCTTTCTTTTCTGGTTGGCAGTGAGGAGGGGCATCACCTGTGTGTAAAGCATCCTTTCTCTAAATGGCATCCATTGAGCTCTGTCCCTGTGCACCAACATATTCTCCAGCTGGTGTTTCTTCCTTTTCTGCATGGGTTCCAATTCCTTGCATTCCAGCTCTTGGCTCTCCTCTTGTCTGCACTCTCTCTGCTCTCCTATCATCTGAACTCTCGGCTCTCCTCTCATCTGAACTCTTGCCTCCCATCCTACTGTCTTGACGGGCCCTAACCTTTCCTTTTCTTACATGTAAGGCACCCCTATGGTAGGCCAAAGGTACCTCCATTGGCAGGGTTCAGTGTATGTAAAAGGCAGAACATCAACTGGTGTGTGTGACACATCCTGATAGTGAAATACTGTCAATTTTGTTTTTCACTATTGAAAGGCTATCTGTCCCTTAGGATAGAATGGGAAATACTGTGTAACATCTTACAAGTATAACTTCCCATTGGGACGAGATGGAGAAATAAAGTTTAGGCTCTCTGAACTCAGAATTTAAAAACACATCTTTTAGTAAAGATGGTTTTTAGGTCGAGATATCAAGACCTCTTGAATATACTTTAGTATATACTTATATGTGTATGTACTTTGTGGGCTCTGAATATCAGCCCTAGGACTTGTCTGCTTCCACTTAGGGACTTTTGTTTCTGTTCAACTCCCTCTATTTAACTGTCTTGATAGAAAACGACCAGTAGAGGTCAGTAAAATACAACAATTGCTTTCTGCTTTTTCAACTGCCTCTATTTAACTGTCTTGATAGAAAACGACCAGCAGAGGTCAATAAAATACCAGAATCACTTTAGCATTCTCTAGATTCCAGTCCATAGCAATTGTCTTCCACGTGCACCCGTAGACAATAGTATTTTTTTTCAAATCTTGTATTTTCAGTGATATGACCACCGAAGGCCCTGATTTTATATTAAAAACAGAGCTTTGGACTATACCATTTCCCGCTGAAAGGCAATATTTCTCTCCATGTGTTCCCATACCTAGTGTGTCACACGGTTTGGTGCTTACTTTCCCTCCATGTTGAAGAACAGTAGAGGTTTCAGCAACCAGGCTAATGGGCTGCATAGCAAAAAACATATAAGGTCTGAAAGGCGAGACCGATCATTTTGCAAATGCTTGTTTAATTATGTGTTTGAAAATGCCACTTTTAGAAAGTAGGCAAATTCTTGTTTAACACTTCTGTGTGCCTCTGCCTGTTTGTGAATAGACTGTCTGGTTTTGGAGGGACAGGGGCTGGGAATTTATATTCACTGTAGACAGGGGGGAATAGATGTGCCTGGCCCTTCCTGGATGATTAAGAGCTGAGCTGAATAGACCTGTCTCCCTCGCACAATGCTGTCTCCAACCCTGTGGTCATACTGCACCAGTGAAGACAGAACTGGTTTGGACTGGGCTCAGAGACCCTTGCACAAAGAGAACAATGAGTAAATGGGGTATAACTAGTGGACCCTAAACCCCAGGACTTTAGATCACTTCTGGACTAAAGAGGAACCTTTGCCAAGGAGAAGAGCTGAAGAGCTGTGAGTAGGAGTACTTCCCCTTTGCTGTGTGCTGTGTGAGGTTGGCCTGCAGTTGCTGTTTCTGCCAAGTAAAGGACAAAGACTGGAACTTTGCTGTTAACCTGCTTGAAGAAGAATTTCCACGGGCCTGTGTGTGTTGGCCTCCTGTTCTGAAGTCTCAGGGACACAAAGACTTCAGCCCCAGCTCCCCTGAACTCTGCTGCTGAGAGTTCTGACCAGTCAGGAGGTACCTATTCCACTTTGGGGTGTCTGGAGGTTGTTCCTGGTGTTGGTAGCGGGAAGAAACCTGAAGAGCTGAGAAAATCAAAGCATGGCCCTTCTTGCGGCTGCTTTTTCGGATGCATCACCCACTGACCAGAACCATCTTGGAGTCCAAGCATCACTTAACCCTACAATCCGGATTGAACACATCACTTCTTCTGTATGCAGCAGAACTGTTGCATCGCCTCCCCAAGGACTCAGGAACAGAGGCATCTCTTTATTTCTCGATGCTTCCCCTCTCTGCTGCTGTTTGGCCATGTGACTTTTGATGCATCTACAGGTACATTGTGTAGAATCACTCATCCAAAGTTTTCCATGGGCCAAGTTGCTTGAAACCTTTGAAAATTCATATTCTTATTACACACATTTTGGAATTTGTGTTGTTTTGGTCTTGTTGAGTTTAGGTAAAGATACTTTATTTTTCCTAAACTAGTGTGGTGTCCATTTGTGATGTTATCACTGTATTACTGTGTGTTTTGAGTACAAATACTTTACACATTGCCTTAGGGATAAGCCTGTCTACTCGTTCCAAGCTACCCGGGGGGTGAACAGAGAATATCTAATGTGTGTATCCCCCTTACCCTGACTAGAAGCAATGGTCCCTATTTGGACAAAGGTACCTACCTCTGCCAACTAGAGACCTCCATTTCTAACACAGATCATGATAATCAAACATCGTAAATAAAATGGTAAACAGTACACATGGTCGCCCTGATGCCCAGTAAACACACCTCCCATAAAGCTTTCCGGAGTGTTCAGTTGTCATTTGTCTCCAGAGTCTGTTCCATTCTCCACAGTAGGCTCCTCAAGTTCTTTCCGTAAGCGGATCTCCGCCATATCCCCTTCCATTCTGTCCCCCTGGTCAGTCCAGCTGTATACCAATCTGTGTCTTATCCCACATTCCACCCACCGTGCTGGTTCCCACAGCCATTTTTTCTTAGTAGATGATCGATTAGTCATGCATCTTAATACTATACATTTATTTGCTATGGCTAATATCAGTTCTACCAACTTCTCTGCATACTTAGTGTGTTTGGATCGGGTCACCAGTCCCTAAAGATACAGCTGCATTGTGGGCGATGGTTGTAGTTCGGTCAAGACTCACAAGGCCTGAATCACTACGCTCCAGAAAGCTCCCATATTTGGCCGTGTCCACCACATATGAATATAAGTCCCAGGGGTTGACCGGTATCTGGGGCAGTGTTCCTGCTTGGTTGGGTCTAACCTGTGCAGCCATTGTGGTGTGACATAATCCCCCTGTACACATTTATACTGTATCAGTTTTAACCATGCATTACGAGTCACCCTTCTGCAATTATAACAGATTCTTAGCTGTCATCAAATTTCCCATCTTGGCATCTGATGAGAGGAAAGAGATGGATGGGTAGGTGGGAGTGGCCATTAGGGATAAGCCAATGCAGAAAAGTCCCTTGGATGACAGGTTCCAAATGAATTCTATAAAATCAATTAACCTAAGACAGCTCCATTACTGAATGATTTTTTTTAAAGATGCAACATCCTTTGGCACAATACGTACTGACTTCTATGGGTTTCTCATTACACTGATACTCCACTCCTGAAAAGAACTCCTCCTATGTTTGAGTTACTGGCCAGGCTTCTTATGTAACACTGACATGAAGATCCGGGCCACGGTCGTGGCCAGTAGACTGGGGACGGTGATCCCTGCCTTGATGCATCTGTTTCAAGTTGGATTTGTACCATGGCATTCTTCTCATGATAACATGAGAATCTTCTTGGATATACTTTGGCAAGCTCGTAATGACTCTGATGAAAAATGTCACTTTCCTTGGATGGGGAAAATCTATTCAACTTCAAAAAAAGTGACTTTATTGGTCCCACACCATGAAGAGGCAGGCATAGGGCTGGCTTTATATAAATGTTTAAGTGACTTGACAGCAATCCAGTGGCCAAAATCAATTGTTGAGGGTTTATATCAGAAATGTTCTTCATAGCATGTGGAACTAGACCTGCTTGTCACCTCTGCTGTAATTACTTGTACTTTAACCCCTGGTTGCTGCAATCAGGCAACCCACTGGGGTTGAAGGTACTGTGAAATGTGTGTGCGTACAGAAAATATTTTTGTATGCGGACAACATCCTCCTTGTGCTATCAATTCTCTCCTCCTCTATAACTCACCCTTTGTCAAAGATAGCAGCATTCTCTGACTACAAGATCAACTGGTGTAAGATCGAAAACTTACCATTTACAAGCAATACTGGGAGAGATTTTATGGACATGCTTCTATTTATGTGAGCGTAAAACACATTAAATACTTGGGCATATTTGTAAATACAGAGCTACAAGATATGGTATCAGATAAAAGGAGACAATTTATGCCACTGCCCTTTTGATCTCTCTATCCACTGGTCACAAAGGCAGTGTTAGGGGTCGCAAGGAGCAAGTCAGGGGTTGCAGCTGAGTCCCCTGACAACCCCCAAAGGACATCTGTGACTTCAGAGTGCATAACCAGCAAATAGGATCTCGTGGAGATCCCCTGGTACTGCTTCCGGCAGGGTGAGAAAGGGCACTACAGGAGGTAAGGCAATCAACACGAAGCAAACAAGTAAGGTTTTTCACGAGTTGTTTTGCTAAAATGAGTGCAATATTCGCAGTTATGCAATGTGACAGAAAAGGGAAAACAGATGCTTCATTTATAATGTGCAAAACAGCAACACACATGTCTTGCCGTGGATACAGATAGATGTTAATTAAAATGTGATGTGTTATATAGTCATGTATCCCTTACTCTGTATGTCAAGTAAGGAACAAGAAATATGCAGATAGAAAAACAATGCATGAATCTACACCGAAATCTAGAAGAGACACCACTGATCCTGTTGACCAGTGATCAAGGGGAGCAAGATGGACCTGCAAGGAGTGCCTCAGGACTAAGCACTCAACTACAGAACTAAAAAGCAAGAAGCAGAAATACCAAGAGGTTATAGGAATATCAGGTACATAGGAATGCTACAGATATGTGTCAAACATTCCAGGTGAAGGTTTCCTCTTATATTGCTGTGGTCACACTTGTATTTGTAGTACCGATGCCACTATGTTCATTGCTGCCAAGCTTTTGAACTAAAAGCGGTCAACAAAAAAGAGCTGGCTGGAAGATTGCTCGCATATACTTTGGAAGGACTCTGACAATTTGGAGCTCCCTTTAAGCGAGCGTAGTGGCCCACCAGCCTGCTGAGTTGTGAACAGCCACTCTCCTGTATAACCCTAGTGCACAGGAAGTGTTTTCTCTGGCTGTCAAGGCCTATGTTCGTTTTCTAGGCTCTGCTCCACTATGGCTCCCATTTAAGAAGCAAGCACTTGTGCCAGAGTTTTTCAGCAAATGCCACCAAAGTTTGCAGCAAATTCCAGGCACCCTTTGCCTAATGCAATTTTAGAAATTGCTGAAGAAACATTTAAGCACTATTACACCCTAAGAGGACTTTGATGAGCTCCACACCTGATCCTAGGTTTTTGATGTCCAAAGACAGCTACAGATGCCCCAATATTATGCGACCAGGATAACATCATCCACCCCCCACAGGACACTGCCTTCTCAGCTGACATGGGAACCACCTTCCTCCTCTTTTTAGGTCTGGCTTAGCCAACGTATCCTGCACAATAGTTCAGAGAGCGGGCTTGTGGTCAGCACCACTTCACTGACTGAGTTGATTGGATAAACTGCCTTCCTGACTTTGTCATTCATATCCCACAGGAATATTTGACTCTCATCTTCATGCTATTGGCTGTTTGCGTGTATCTTTCCACTCCCAGATCTACTCTGAAACACACGAAAGACTATTTACATCTGAAAAGTATACTGTCCCAATCATTTCATTCTTTGTGTCGCTGAATTGTTTTTATACAAAAAGTAATCTTTGATATGCTGCAGCAGGTTTATAAATATTTTTGTCAGAACGCAATCGTTAGCCTGAGTCTAAGCATGACCCCTGTCGCGGTGTCCCATTACTAAATCAGAACATCTGACCTCAAGATGGCCGCCACTTTTATCTTTCTTTCACATCACTCTCACCCTCATCTGTGGCCCTCTACTGTCCTGTCCTGCACCCGTTTCTCCGCCTGTGCCTGCACTCTCAAGGGAAAATTAATTAGTTCATTAATTAATTCAGAGTAACACAACACCGTGTCTAACACAACACAGTGTCATCCTGTGCATGACTGTTTCAGCCAGGAGTCCGCACTCTGCCCTCTGTGCGGCGGAGCCACACAGCCTTCACTTTGTCAAATGCAGTAATGATGATGCTAATGGAGTGTAACTCACATTGTTGAGGCCAAAGTACAGCATAGAAAGAAGCAAGTTCAGCATATGTTTTTGCCTATGAAAACAAGATTATTGGACCCATCTCAATGAAAAACGCACTTTTGTGAGACTCAGTGATCCTGCATGCTTTCTAATTAATTGTGCAGATATGCAGTTAGTTTAAAAAGGCCCTGGTAGTTCTGAACATGTGTGCACATGCTGCACCTCAGGACCACAAGGGAGACACACCCTTCAAAATACCGACGCTTCATAACAAACAAACAAAAATTGTCTGCAAAAGTGAAAAGAACGAATACTGTACAAGCAGTATTTACAACTGCCAGGCGTAAACAGCTTCTCAGTCCATTTGTCCATTGTGTGTGTCCACGACAGTTACTCTGTTGTCTGGGGCGGCAAGATGTGACCATTCTTGCACAAAGTCAGAAATGGTGAGGTAACGTTACAGCCACTGTGGTAACTTCACATTAAGTATTCAGCATTTCCGCCCGCACCTGAGTTAGATTTATGTATGCATATGTCAATATTATTCTTACTTAGTAACTGCCCTGGGCAGAACTGCCACCCAGAGACTTTCCTGGTCCTAGGGTGGCATTTGGGAACAGCTATGACAGCTTGGATTGTTTGTTTTAGAAGTCAGAAAGAACCTGATTCAAATGTAGCCTGAGGTCACTAATAGACTGCCTTTGTGGTACAGAAAGATACAAAATTATATTGTATCTAACACATTTTCCTGAATGATCAAAACAGAGAAAACGCAGCGTTGCTTCCTGCACAAACTTCAAGTTACTCTCATGTTTATATCATCAGTATAGATCAGCAGTGCCAGGGATATTAATAGATACATGCCGGTGCTTACACCAGATATGGGTATGTGATTTTTCTATATATTTTTGCAACTTTTTGCAAAACTATACTGCCATCCTATTAAAGAGCTAAATCCCAAATGTTGTCTTTAAGAGCTAGATTAGATTATCAGAACCGCAGGTAACAGTAATCTATTGATCACTGACTTGCACTGCGAAGCAGTACATTGTTTATACCTCTGGGCCTTTGACTAACTGGCAGTAGAAGACTGTTTCTAGCAGGACTTTCCTTGACAGCTGATTTTCATTTCATCTTTCTTTCTCGAAAATGTCCTAAAGTTTCATTCACCCACCTTGATTTGAGCCTGCTGAGTTTCATGAAGATCTGCAAAGGAAGTGAAGAGTGGTGGTGAGTCACATAGGTGCAAAACCTCAGGTTAAATTCCACAGATTCACATCTCTTGCAACGATTTTCACAAAACTTTGAAAAGTTTGAAACATCCTACAACAACTCAATAACCTTTGTTGCTTTGATAAAAATCTGTTCATTTGTTTTTGAAAAAGAAGAGAAAAAATGTTTTCAAATACAGCTTATATAACTATTGACAGTAGTGCAGCTCTCTTGGATTTGCCTAGTCTGTCAAGCAAACATTGCAAAATCAAGGAATCTGTTTGGACACAGGAAAATTGTTTCCTTTGATCCAATGTGGAGGGTCTGTAATGACAAACAATGTAATTGAATGAACGCAACTTAAATATATTTGTGGCAACCATTATTGGGTGCAAACACCTGAGTCATGAAGGAATAAGTGAAAGAGAGGTCAGTAGCATATTGGAGTTCCCAGAGGAGCAGATTCAAACACCTTGAAATAAAAAAGCCTCCATTTCATTCACAAAATTTGCAGATCCAATATCCGATCAATGGATACTAGACACCAGCATTTTGTACCGTCTCTAAAGGTGTGGATACATCAGAAAGTTAGTGTTTTAAAAATGTGCTACTTAAATTTCGGCTATAGGCAGAGATTTTGCTGTCTGTCGGCAAGAGCAATTTTTGCAATACATATGCATACACTTAGGGTGTTCACTGGGTCAGGCCCTTCACCATGACTGGATTGCTATTTTGTCCTTCTCAAATCTTTTCATTCACTGGCTTCCTTCCCAACTCACATGTTTCTTGTGCCCAGGAACATTTCGGTCTCACATTATTCTGATTAGATGATTTGTATATTTCTACTAATTACCTGGTTGGACTTCTTTTTCATTTTGCATTTAAAATTACACGAGAGTGTATGTAGTCCCTTGCTCTCTCCCCTGCTTATTTATGTGCCACAACACACTCTCTCTATTTACTCTCCTCCCCAGCTCCCTGTCACACTTCCCATTTTTAGGTCTCGCTGAGCCAAAGGCTCGAAGAGACATTTTGTATGTGGGAATTTCAAAGTGCTGCTGGCTGGCCTAACGCTTGCGTTCACGCGATCGTGCACGCACGCAGCCGGCCGCCAGCAGCACTTTGTAAACTTGTGCGTCATCGCGATCGCGATCACTTTCGCTTTCAGAGCGATCACGATGACGCACGCGCACACACAACTCCCACTTCTCCCCCTCCCCCACCACATATTGCGTCTCCGACCGCTCGCGCGTGGCCAACGCTTGTTTAAAACTTTCGGCGCGCGCTTTTTGTGCTTGCCGCTGCTTGATCCCAACAACAATGCTCTTCGCGCTTATCTTGTTTAGTATTTACGGGGTTTAGGGATTTCAACCATTTCCGGCTTCCATCCCTATTTCAAGTCTGAAACGGTGCGTGTCATCTGATTCTGCTGCACCTCTGTTTGGCTTGCTTTAGTAACTGCAGCACGGCGAGGTTATACACAATCCACTTTCTACACAGCGAACGGTGCGCAGGCTACGTGTCTCTCTTCTGATTCTCGGAGCCGATGCCTTTTTGTGTTTCTTAGAACAACGCAGCTGCTAAAAAGAGTTCACATTCTAGTGAAGGCTGGTGAGCTCAGAGGTAACAAGCATTTGCAATGCAATAGATCTCGCATTTACGAGAATTTAAGCTTTTGGCATTGTAAATGACAATGCCTTTTATTTATCTATTTTAAAAACCAACACGTAAATAAAAGGCATTGTCATTTACAATGCCAATAGCTCAACTCTCGCAAATGCGACACCTATTGGATTGCAAATGCTTGTTTTCTTTCTGTTCCAGTATTTTGAAGTGACTTTGCTGATGTGCAGTGCATTACAAACCTTTTGATAAAAGACAGTGATCCCACACCCATCTAAAGAAAAAAAAAGAAAAAAAAGCCTTTTGCTGTCCTAACACCACAAACTGAACAACTAGACTAATTTAAATAATAATTCTGGTTAAGATATCGGTTAAACTGTTGAAGTTTATTCAAGTGCCCTAATGCTTCATAATGTGTGATTTACAAATATAATGGAGTCATCCACGCTCGGTAAATGGTGATTTTTGAGTGCCTGTCTCTACCTAAGAATGTGCAATGCCAAGAATTTTCTGCGATTCAACGAAGCGATCAGGGATTAGAAAAGAGAAGCTGTGGTTTTGTTATACGCAAATTGCACATGCGTTGCTCATTTCAATTGTGATATGGCAACCCTTTTGGAATCTAGACTTTTTGTGCCGTTGTGGGATTCTTGTTGACACACCCATGGTGGCCGTTTGCTATTGTATTTGTTTGCATCTCGCTTTGAGTTGAAGTCAGCTTTATTGGGTAATGGCTGTCGGGGTTGGAGTATACTAAAGTGTCATGGATTATATTGGACAGCGGCCAGCTGTATCCTGTTTTTAGATCAGATGCAGAGGTTTCTATATTATTGCAACGGTGAGAGCAAGGGTGTCTGGAAGCAAGAGGTATTTCCCCAAGTACGGGATGTTAGATTCTGGCCCTTGCAGTCCCACGATTTTAGGTGGAGAAGAGTAAAGCCACACTTAGCAGAATGCAAAGCACCGTGAGAGGAACAAAGACAGGACTGGCGAAAGACCCCACAACAGATGCATTTACAAATAGACAGTCTTCATATTCAGATGGATCAGACTTGTGAACCAGGCTTTTCTGATGTCAAATACCACTCTGTCGTTTTCAGGAGTTGGTGAATGAGAATTGACTTTCCTAAATCAAAATGCACCCCCCCCCTCCCCCACCTCACATATTACGCAGTGAACCTGGAAATAGGATCGGTTTTCAGCACTTTGTGGATGAGTGCTTGTAAAATGATTTGCTCCGGTGTTCCATTAACAATGAGGTAAAACCTATTTGTTACTGTTCATTAAAAACTAAGGATGAATCACGTGTAAGTAAAAATAAATTGCTTAAAGAAATCTAAGTGGTGAAACCTTTGTGCCAGCCTTTAAGGCAGCAGTTGCGCTTTACAGATGCAAATAATAGTAATAACAAGCATTTGCAATGCAATAGGTCTCACATTTGTGAGAGTTTAAGCTATTAGTATTGTAAATGACAATGCCTTTTATTTATGTTTTAAAACCCAAAACATAAATCAAAGGCCTTGTCATTTACAATGCTAATAGCTTAAACTCTCGCAAAAGCGAGACCTATTGCATTGCAAATGCTTGTTCATTTTTATGAGGAGCCAGCAGTTAATGAGTGTGACTGGATCACTTGCTTCTTTTATTTATTCACTTTGTGTTCTTTTTTTTTACTTAAAGTGTACTGTCCTGACACAGCCATCCAGTGACAGTCTTTCAAGAGGTGTTGTTGCCACATCTTGTTGCCTTGAAAGTCTAGGCTTGTTTTCTCCACTGTGATTGCAGAGGCAGCATGGAGCCAACGATTACTTGTTCCCTTGTATCCCCCACCGGATTGAGAACCTGGTGGCGATTCTTTCAGTCCAAGGGGAAAGAGATGTAGACCAACTTAAAAACTAAAAGAAATAGCTAAAATAATTAGGAAGAGACCGGTTGCACCGCTTCCTGTGGGAAGAAACAAGGCTAGCATCAATTATCTTACCTTGCAATAAAAGCTTTCCCTCTACTTGCTTTTAAAACTAGAAACGTTTGGCTCCTACTTCATCATGCCTGGTTCTGTTCTGCTGCAGGGGTTCTGTTCAGGTCTTGGGCAGTTGAATAAGGCATGGCACATATCTGATTTGGGGTGAGACAGAAGCACTGTTACTCTTTGGGTTTTAATATTCCTCTAGTCTTTTTCTCTTTCCTTTAAGGTGCATAGTCACAAGGATTTGATTTGGTGCTGATTTGATTTCCACCGGGGTTTTCATCATGGTTGGTAATCACCCAAGGCTTTCAGAGATATTTAGCATAAAGTATAACTCACCCAGAACTGGCTTTGGCTATATCATTACAAACCTTCACTTACATACTTTGCAAAATGTTCCTCAAACAAAATTCTTCTTAACTGCTAAGCGGGTAATTTAAATGGTAGTCATTAGTCACACTATATACTCATAGTAGTGCTACAGGACATCAAAAACGCGCAATAATCACACAATCACTTTGAATAAAGATTTGCAGTTTGATAATTCAGAAATCTTTACTTTATTTGTAGAACTTTGGTGGTCTAGGTCCTAAACCTGATTTTGAGCTTCTTCATGACCTCCCTAAAAATAGCCTCTGGTCATTCCAAGCTTTTTGGGCGCATTAGCTTCTCCACATGGTGGCTTGCAATGTAACAAGAGAAACATGCACTTAGATGCTGTCCGATTGCATGGGGAACAGCTGCTGAGTAGTTGAGCTCTTCATCAGCAGGACAAAACTCATCAAGATTCTCCATGAGAGGCATCCAGAATCTGAAGGTCCCAGTATTTATAGGTCCAGTTCTAAGATAGCTGCAAGGACTTCCAAGTTCTGACGGGTAACTCAAAATTTCACAAGAAGTCCCTTGACGTCTGTATTTTTTCAAGCTCATGTGAGCACTCTAGTGTTTTTACGGCTCTGGCTCTGTTTGAGCAGTATCATAGTGCAGTTGCATCTGAAAGAGAGATTGCAGTAAGGAAAGTCACATGTTTTGAAACCATTAATATTTGATTGTCCATGATTTTGTTACTCCTTTAATTAAGTGTATGTTGATTTGTGTTTGGAGCCCTGTCTTTTCCAAAGGAGTCTCAACGAAAAGAACTCCTCGGAGTGATACCCATTACTTGTGATGGATGCAGTGAGGTCGGTATACCGGGTTCTGACACCTGCCCCCCACCCCTCTAGGCCCAGACCCAGACCCAGGACCAGGTTAGTTTGGGTGTTAGGAGTGGAAATTACTAGTTAAATGAGGAACGTGTCACAAAGTAGCAGGGTGTCATGACCTTTTCTGAGGGCCACAATTTATCAAGGGAAAGTCTATTGAGGTGGTGACCACCTACAAATACCTAGGAGTTTGGCTAGACCGCAGGGGCCATTTAAGAGCACATATCAAGGCCCAACAGCGGATAGACAATTTACTTGAAGGGCCCGTCTATAAAGTGAAAAAATCAATCAAAACTCCAGACTTAGCCTCCCTCCTGAAGGTAATAGCATGTATATTACTCCCAACAGTGGCTTATGGGGCACTCATATTCAGAGGCAGAATGGCCAACTGGTTGTATAGAGCACAGTCATCCTTCTACCCAAGAGTATTTCAGCTTACAAACCTCACAAAACAAATACGGCTATAGTTTTGGCTAACCTAGTAACAATGGTTATTAAAAACCTGGAACGTAGCTTATTGTCTGAAAGCAAAGCAGGCACAGGAGTGCACACTAAAAAATTCCATCTGGAAGTTAATAAGAAGCCCGGCAACAAATTTGCACATGTTTTAAACGTATGCTTTGGAGTCACTAGAAGCATGTCTATTATAGACAAGCGGGCTTCCTGCCTATGTGGTGGCAAAGCTACTGATGAACCAAGCTACGTTAATATCGGCAGATATGGACGCACAAACAGTGAAAAACCTGGGTCATGGCAGTTTGGCCTCAACGCTCAATGAGTCAGGGTCTTTGCCAGCATACCTTTCCCTGCCCCTTAACCGCACAGTGAAACAGGAGTTAATGGGTCTTTGTTTCAGCCTAGTCCAGCTGAATTCCCATTGGTATAGACAGAGGAACCTGGAGGAGAATGACAGGTAATGCCGCCTATGCAGAGTAATCATTGACCCATGTGCTATGTATCTGTGAGGAGTTGGTCCCACTATTGAAATTTGGGCTTCGATCAATCTGACTCATCTTGAATATCCAGACCTGCCATAAAGCTTTAGAAGCATGCTTGTGAGGGAGATCTGCACAACTGTCCACTCGCTTCATAAAATTTATTAAGGCTGTAGTAGCTCTATCAACTAATTGACAATTACAACAGAACGGGTTCTGTGCCAAACCCCCTCTTAGCGCATAAAGCACAATCTGCCACTGAAGAGTATCATGATGCACTGCCCCCCCCTTCTTTCTAACACGCAGGGGAGAAAAACATCACTTCTATTATGGGCTCTTCATTGAAAAATGTGATCTTAACATATCATGAGATTCCCATTTTATAGTATTTATTAACATATAATTAATGTGCTTCGAAATATTTTTTTGCGAGAACCTTTTATTATGAAGTGATATTTTTGTAGCGATTTTAAGTAATTGTGCAATAAATACATTAATCTAATCTAATCTTAAATATAGGAGTTGCCCATGGATTTTTCAGGAATCTAAGATGGCTTGCACCTCATATTCTGTTTCCTCATCTATGCTTAGGAGGGGGACTCAGACGGGTTTTGGTGGTGCAAGGTTTGAGGAGAGAAATGTGGAAAACAGGATGAATTTTAATAGTGGAAGGTAATGTATAATATTCTTTTCTAGAATCTGGTTTAGGGGGAAAAGGAGGTTAAGTTTTCTTTTTCCTGCTATTTAGAGATGTTTTGTGGTGAGCCGTACTAGATCCCTTCATTGTAGACAGGGAAATTATGTTTTTGTGATCTGCATAAAGCTTTTACTTAGATTTTATCTTAGAGAGGTTTTCCTGTAAAGAGTATATGATCTGTCATGTGCTAGAGAGGCATTGTTCTATAATCGGGAAGTTGGATGGTGCAGAACTGAATGGGGGATTAATTCTAGGGTGTGCCTGATATAAAGAATAGAAAGGTGAATATCCAGTAGAAATACTTATAGTATTGTTGTGGCTATATTTGGTGAACCTCAATTATCAACCCCAGCCACCCACTCTTTGGCAAAGTTATATTTTATTCTCAAGATTTCTGAATAAAACATTATGTTTGCTCATCTGTTTCAGGGTGATAAGATGTAGTTAAACAGATAGTTATACCTAACCTTTTGCAAAAAGTGTCATAAAAGCATGAAACAAAATGTGTGCTCGATCATAGATAATTCACAAATGCAAACCGTGAAGGCATACAACATGCTGCAAGAATAACTCAGTCAACTGTGTAGATCGAGTAATCCCTTGTAGGAGATGTAATGACACATTTTGTTAACAAGACCCACCGTAATGAGAATGGCATTGAGCCCTTGATAGGTGAGTAACTTAGTAATCAGATCCATGGAGATTGTGTACCAGGACCACAGAGGATTTGGTTAAGGTAATAGGTGATCAAATGTTTTGTGGGCATGGCTCTTGGCTTGGACGCATCACTTTTAGGTGGTGGTGACATAGTTTTAGCAGTCATTGATTAGATGTTGCCACCAATAAGTTCTTTTAACTAAATCACTAGTCCTGGCTATGCCTATAAATGTCCTGCTAGTGGGGATTCATGGTTCCACGGCAAAGTTTGTTTCTGCAACCCTGGGGTGGGTAAGTTTAATGCACCCCCATGAATTATTAGGCCTTTTGGGAGCTTAGGCTAACCGATCTTTAGTTTCTACTTTAGTCACTGCATTTCATAAATCTTGTTCTTGTGAGTCGATAACTGCACAATAGTAAATGTCTAAATTACCTCCTGCTAATATGGTTCGAGCAGTGTTGTGCTTAATGTCTGCACCTGATTCGTCGGGGGACATGATAAAGCATCTGATTTACGATTTGTTTGTCTTGGGTGAAAGGGAAGGACAAAGTTCTAATCAACAACAATTAAAATCAACGGGTCTGTCTAGGTGTTAGGGCTCGAGTGGTGATCGGTGTAGACAGTAACAAGATGGAGAACCGCCATCAGGTAGTGCCTCCACTCTTGAAAAGCCAATTTCACAGATAGGAGTTCCTTGACAAGAACTGTAGAATTCCTTTCTGCATTATTTACTGTCTGGGTAAGGAAGACAACTGGACATAGCTAGCCTGTTTGGTGATTTATCTGGGTCAGGGTAGCCTCTAATGCATTGTCTTAAGTCAGTTCCAACAACAACAAAAATTAGCAAAACTCAACATTTTTTAACATCCTTAAAGTTACTAGGGACTACTGGCCATTGCAAAAAGTGTCTGAACTTTAGATTCATCCATGGCTAAGTCCTCTAGTGAAATAATGAACCCTAGGAGTTGCACAGTGGTGACGTGAAACTCACATTTCTCTAATTTGGCAAAAGGGCTATTTTGTCTTAGGGCTTGCAGTATTTTCCGAACATGAATAATGTATTTGGCTTCTAAAGTGGAATAAATCAAAATATCATTGATATAGACATTGAATGATAAACTCCCTCAAAACACAGTTG
This sequence comes from Triturus cristatus, assembly GCF_964204655.1. Taxonomy (NCBI): domain Eukaryota; kingdom Metazoa; phylum Chordata; class Amphibia; order Caudata; family Salamandridae; genus Triturus; species Triturus cristatus. The sequence goes on from NC_140595.1 coordinate 678,569,883, forward strand.
ACAAATTGCTGGAAGCTGGCTGGGACATTCCATAGACTAAAAGGCATCACCTGATATTCAAAAAGGTCAAATTTAGTTCCGAAAAGTAGTTTTGCATTCATCCTCTTCCCTTATATGAACTAGGTGGCATGCTCACAGCAAATTCAATTTAGAAAGAATAGTGGAAGATTTTAACTGATGGAAGAGATTCTGAATTAAAGGAAGGGCATAACTGTTCTTGACTGTAATATTGTTTAATGTCCTATATTCTCTGTAAGTCCTCAACTGGCCTCCTTTTTTGGTAAAAGAAATTACAGTGTTGATGCAAGGGACTTTTAATATCTTATAACTCATTAGCCAAATATTTGTTCAGGTACTCCCCGGAGGTAACCAGTCTCTTTCTAAATCAAAGCATAGATGCGACTGCACAATAAGTTTGCCGTGGGTTCAAGGTTAAAATGGCCGTCAAAGTCTCTCTGCGGTAGTGAGGGCTCCACCCCTTTTTCACTGAAGACATCCTGATATTAGAGAGGCAGACCTGTGATGCTGGTGACTTGCAGGGTTGGGTGCCTTGATTTTTCTTTGAGGTGTTGCCAATTTTGGGAGCAGAATGGGAATGGAATGGTTCTGAACACCCAATTACCTTTTGTAGAATACATCTATGTTTCTGTGAGTTTAAATCTTGTCTCTAACTTGTCCTTAACTGTGGATTGGAACACACATAGAGGCCACAACCCATTGGTTGCCACTTTTCAGTGGGTAAACAAGAAAGTTGTTTCTTATTATCATCTGGGAATAAGGTGAAGACCACTGATCAGGGACGTAGATTGAAGTGAGATAACATTGTCCCCAAGATTTTCCTAAATAATCTGGTTAGATCCTGTTCTTCAGAAATCCAGACCTGCACTGGATGTATTGTAAAGGCACCCGTTCATAGCATTTTATCTGATTATAAATATAACAGGTAGCCATAATAACACACCTCTTTCAAAACAAAAAAAGCCAGTTTCTTTGTGACCCTGTTGCTGGTTTGATAACTCATTCACCAGGGCACATAAGGCACTCCTGCCCAGTTAAAAAACAATTCCAGGTGATTGGAGTAAAGTCGAACTCTGCAGGGCTGCATATAAGGCAGCTATTAATCATAGGAAGAAGGAATTACACACTTACTCTCGGCGACTACCAGGAAGTATAGTACTATGTCATTTAATGGGAAGACCACTTTACTGCTTTATGCCGGGGGAAGTGTATGGTAGATGAATCCCTTTCCCTGGCAGTTAAATTATCAATACACTGGGAAGAGGGCAGAGACGCAATTGTTTGCCTCCCAGGGGGTAAGGCTTCTGGGGCAAATGGGATTCCAGGCGACCTGTTCAAATCCTGTGTAGACCTCTGGGCCCACCTCCTGCACTCTATCTTAAAGCTACCCATAGAAGCGCACTCGCTGAGTCCTGGTTACACTCTATTACTGTACCAGTTTATAGAAAGGGGAATAGGAGTGACCCTTCCTGTTACAGACCCATTAGTTTAATATATTTAGAAGTTAAAACCATAGGTAAGGTTATTCTGAACAGACTAACCCAGTGTTCCGAGAAACAGAATATTTTATCAGATATTCAGTATGGGTTTTGTGCAGGGAGGGGCACCGCTAAGCAGAACCTCAATCTTCATGTTATAATTTATAAAAAATCAGTTTGGGCAGAGATAGGCTCTCTCCAACTATCCTTCATCGATCTCAGCAATGGCTTTGATTTGGTAAATCGGGAAAAACTCTGGGCAGAGCTGGGGTCCATGGGGGTGAAAGAGTGTCTGGTTAGCTCTCTTAGGGATCTTCGTCACAAACTGATGGCCTCAGCTCATTTTGGCAGCAATGGCGACTGCATCAAGCACCTTGCACTCAGTAATGGGTTAGGCTTGGTTGCATCCTAGTCTCTTTTCTTTTTATTATCCCTGTTAACCTTCTTGAGAAGGTTTTTACTGTACAGAGTGTAGTTGTCCCAAGAGCCTGAGGCAGATTGCTCCTGGCTCTTTTATATGTGGATGAAGCTGTTCTAATGGCTTGCATGGCCAGATGTTTACAGCATCTTATACATCTTTTTGTTGATTTTATGAGTGATTTGGAATTAAGTACCAATTTTAGTATGTCACATTTTATGATGCTGGGACAAAAGAACACGAAAAGCAAATTTTTTTCAGTTCAGGGCCATATTTTAAGTAAGGTGGATAACTTTACACATTTGGGCATTTTACTAGATTCAAAACTTAGTTGGCAATGGCTAATTAAAAAGAACACTGGTCCTCTCATTAAAGCATGTGCAGAGGTTAATTAATTATTTTCCCGCTTGGGTCATAAGCCATTGAAAATAATTTTGGATGTTTATAAAGCCAAATGCATACCAATTTCTACTTCCAGCAATGAAATATGGGGCTATGTGAATTAGATTCTCTTGAGGTTGCTGAGAACAAATGCTTCCAAGGGCTCCTGAGTTTGGGGCAATATATCCCCACCGAAATTCTACATGAAGAATTAGGTTTTATAAAAATAGCAAGTATATTTATATATGTTTAGGCATCAGAGAAACATTGCTCAGGTAGGTGTGTTTTCAGATATAAATTATTTTGACTTTAAAAAGGGAACACATCTCAATTACTGAGTTCTGCAATGTTATTCCATGGAAGGAAGAACAAGTTCTGCAAACAGGTACAGTACATCAACTTACAGGTCCAATCTCTAGAAGTTAAGGTGAGTGGTGGGCCAGCTCAAGTGCAGCATCAACAGTACACCACCAGTGGCACAAGAGCGGCCAAGGGCAGGGTACAAATCAGAGACGAGAGCCCAATGCTTTACAATGGGGATCGGTCTCTGTAAAAAGAGGCTGCAGGTTCTGGCTAGGAAGCCAGTCAGGATGAACCAGCGAGTGGGCTCAGGCCATCTGATGCTTAGGGACAGGGGGACACCTATGGCCCTCTTCTCCAAGGCCCAGTGGCAACGGGTGAAGAGGTGTCTTTAGGCTTTAAGAGTAGGCATAGTAGAGGGGACCTGTGTGGAGATGCTACAGGCAATGTCCAGGAGTCCAAGAGGGGTGAAGACACGATGGATTCAAGCTCTGGAGGACTGGGGAATCTTGTTGGCACTGTTGGCCCATTTCAACTCGGGATGGTGGCATTGGGTGCAGTGGTTGCTTCAAGTGTTCAGTTTTGGCAGTTCTGGAGGCCTCAAAGTCTTTTCTTTGGCGTTTCTTCAGAACTGGTCCACTGTTCACGGGAAGGTCTTGAGTCTTTTTTGAAGGCAGGCAGGCCTCCCAGGTTTCTGGAGTCAACAGCTGCAGGACGAGTCCACTTTGGAGCAGTTTCCAAAGTGGACTGAAGACAGGCTGACTGGCCTGGGGCCAAGCCAGGTGCTCTCTTCAGTCTTCTCTGCTTTTGCCGCTCTTTGATGTCCTCTCTCATCATAGGTCATCAGGATATTCATTGCTGGTGCCAAGAGCTCAACTAAATACTGAATGTGGGGTGTTAGAGGGAGTGCTAGGTAGTAGCCAATGGGCTACCTACCATTGGGGTGACTACCACCTCATATGCAACTTCCGTTGGGAAGTGGGCATAACCCTGACCCAGGTTGGTTGATTCTTTCCAAGACAAGATGGAGGAATCTGAAGGAAGGGATCCACATCACCTGCCCCACCCTTGGGATGGTGCTGGCTGAATGTGGCCACACCTCATAATCTAACTAATTGTACCATTTGTCCTCCCACCAAAAGTGGAGCAGGACAGAGGGGTTGGCATTCTTTCCTATGTGAGAAACCAGAGTCACATACCAAAGGAGGAGGGGCTACTTTGAAGTGCCCTTTTCTTGGCAGGCTAATCTGCCGGTCATCTCATGGGTGGGGGTGGAAGACACCTCCTGCCAGAACTGGCCTAGTTTTTGGCCTCCCGAGAGTGAAGACGTTCATGCTGAGGGGCCAGGAATTCATCTCTGGTGTCAGGCTGGCTAAAATCAGTCAGTCAGCCTACCAGCAGTTGGTACAGTGTCGTGGGGCATCTTGGAGGAGCCCTCTTGGTGCATATAATGAGAAAATCCAACACTGGAATCAATGTGGGTTCATCACTATGAGCTGTTTGATATCAAACATTACTATTTTCAGTGAAGTCATCATGTAGCTGGGGAACTTGTTTTCTCCAGTGCCCAACACAAGTTTTAACATGGCTTCCCTGGTCACTTGCACTGACAGTAATCAAACTGCCAGGTACAGGGGTATATATTCTGATGCAGTTATGCCCTAACATGTAGTATAGTGCACCCTGCATTAGGGCTGTAAGGTCTACAGTTGGGGCGCCTTACCTATACGGCATGCAGTGTCTTCAGGCTTGACACATAGGGCTATGTACCATGTCAGCTCTTTAGTTTTCTCTGCACCAAGATAAGCAGCCTGCAATGGAAATTTGCATGATCTTGGTGAGGAGTCCCTAGGGTGGCACAATTTGTGTGGCAGCCCTAGTGGAACTTCTTCAATCCCAATGCCCCAGGTGCCAGGGGTATCATTTTACTAGGGACTTACAGGGGTTGCTGAAGTTGTGCCAATTGTGGTTCAGTTTTAGGGAAAGGACACTGGTACTGGGAACCTGGTTAGAAGAGGCCCAGTACACTTCAGTCTAAGTTGTATCAAAAACCAGGCACAAAGTGGCGGGATACTGCAACAAGAACACAGTCCCCTACAGCCTATATACAACGTGGGCCAATGTATCCTTGAGTCATTCTTCAGCCCTTGGTTGAAAATTGAGGCTCTCTTGGCTTTTGGCCAGTAAGTCTTTACTACCAAGCAAATTAAATGGGCTAGATAGCTAAGTAGGTTCCCGGTTTTCTTGGCGCAATTCGAGCAGCTCATTTTCAACTGACTAAATGATGGTTTGGCGATACAAAATCTGAGTTCTTGTTCAAATGGGTCAGAATTCCACAATACTGGGTTATCCTCAGATACCAGTGGAATTGACCATAAGGCTGCATTTCCAGAGAGAGAATATAAAACAAAGGCGCTTTTGGTGTTGGGAAAATGGCCGGGTGACACAGAAAATGAAGACGACATTAAATGCGGAAGGTATTCAATTCTTGAGCATCTCTGGATAACCACTCTGTGGCTGCTTGTTGGTAAGCTAATTGGTATGCCCCAATGTGAGGGGGAAGTAAGACTGGCTTGTGAGCCCAGTTGCCATTAGATCCGTAAGTGGGGGGACCCTCTAGATAGGTATCCGAGATTGCTCCATGATGCTGCAAGAGATCTACTCGGTGTGTTAATCCTGTAACTTGTTGAAGTAAGGTTTGATCCTCTGCATGTGGGAGCTCAAGCTGACTGTGAGTGTCCATTAACACCCTCTCCAATAAAAAGGAGTAGGGGGACTGGTATGAGAAGCCATACCACCTGGGCAATCATTTAATTATGGCTTTGCATTCTGTCAAGCGTAATGGTAGTTTTTTAGCGGGTTGCTTGACCTCTAAGACCTTTTTTAGTTTGCACCCGCCAACAATTATATGACCCTGTAAGGGCTGTTTTTTGGTGGGGGGTTGCCACCTGCAGTAATGTATATAGTTGTATTTGTGTCTAGCATTTATTTGTGTGAGGATTAAGGTACTTTTCCTTTTCAGAAGAACATGCACTAGATATTAATTTCTTGATTTCTGTTTGCTGCATTGAGGGAATCTAAGTTTCAAGCCGACAGCACCTCCCCGAGTCAGCCTTAGACTACTCTGCCATGCACCCTGAAATTTGAGGGCCAAAAAGGATACTGGGTTCTCTGTTTGATGGTCTGCAGTACTAAGGTCCCAGGACACCAGATCCTAAAGACCCTAGCAGACACAGTTTTCAACCACAAACTTCTGACTGCCCTGAGACCTCACAAACTGGATTTTTCAAAGTTGCTTCAGTAGTACCAGTCACCAATTGCCTCTATCAGTGCCAGGGCTGACCATCCATACAGAAGTGAAGGAAGGAAAGATACATTGAGGGATCCTCAAGACAATCCCAGCCCAAAAGTCGTCCTGAGGGAGCAGCACCCAATTTGTTTTATCAGCACAGGCATGGTTTATCCTCTGTACTGTTCCAGACCCTGCAGTATTGGAACCTTGTATAAACTTCCCTTTAGAACTGCCGGGAAGTCTTTGGTTGTTTTGCCAACATACTTGGAATATTGTGCTGCAGAGTGATTTATTTTGATTCATTCTTCAAAGTAAGCTTTCTAAATAAAATCAGGTGTGCATGCTTCCCCTGCTAGAGGCTGGTAGAAAAACACGTTTAGCGTTTTCTTAGTTAGCAATCAAGGGGCATATTATCAAGCCAGGCAATAAAATTATCGCCGCTTTAGCGGCAGAAAACTGCCGCTAAAATGGCGATAATGAGCTTGATAATATGCTCTATGGAATTCCAATTGAAGCCCATGTTAGATATGAAGGACATCTAACATGGGCTTCAATTGGAATTCCATAGAGCATATTATCAATCCCATTATCGCCGTTTTAGCGGCAGTTTTCTGTCGCTAAAGTGGCGATAATGTTATCGCCTGGCTTGATAATATGCCCCTAAGTCTTTTTCGAACGGTTTTACTCTATAATGTACACCGCCCTGTATTTATACTCCCTCTCTGTAAACTGCATTGTCCTTGAAGCCCACTCCACAGCTGTGTGGACAACCCTAGTCTCAGGACGGTATTTGTCACAGACATCACCACCATGCAGCTCTTTATTTGTGCAGAAAGAAATTACCCAAACCTATATATATATTTATATATAAAAAAAATTATTGCATCACATGAGATGTAGGAACAGCTGAAAATGCCTCTAAAAAGACCTAAAAAAAAAGAGTGCGAGGCATAGGCGCCAAAATACCCTTTTGGCGGCCCTGCCCGATCATGACGCTAGCTCGTGGCTCCAGGGCATGCATAGATAGCAGGGGTTTCAGTGGTGTGGCTGCCTGGTGAATTGATTCGTTTCGTGTTCGCTGCACTGAGCACACTTCCCGTTCAGTGTCACAGATGACTTACACCCCTGAAATAGGACCAGACAAATGTGATTAATGCTTCACATCTTTATGACAAAACCACGAAGTAATGAATTTTCCGAGCAAAACTTTATTTCCAAGAGAATAATCTTTATTATTTAACGGGTGCGAAATAGCTCACTGGGCTTTTGACAGGTTTTAATTTCATTTATAATAAATAATGTAAGACGCTAAGCTCCAGAAGATAAAGGTGAATCTTATGTACGTTCAGCCTACCAGAATGGAAATAATAACTACTTAGTCGAGAAACTGATTTCCAATTAGTTTTTTCTTAATAATAATGTCCTTTTTTATAGATACCATAGTTCATTCTGAAACCTAATTTTGATAATATACAAACATTGCTCAAAGAGCGCTCTTTAATTAGTAGGAGACTTATGGGATTCGAAATTTCAGCGGTGGAGCATATTTCCATTTCAAACAATCCTTTCTGAGGTTCCTTGTCAGTGGAGGGGGCCTTAGTTGAAGAAGCAGATGTGAGATGGAGGGGAGGCGGAGAGCTATTTATTTCTTGATCAAATCTTCTCTCTGTGAATCTGTGCTTGTTACCAGCCCAGCTTGTTGTTCTCATAATTGCTGAAGGCACCAGTGCTGGGGCTTACCTTTATTTGGATGGGCATTTTGTATATTTTTTCTTGTGGACACATCAGAGCTGGGACACGGAATGTTATAGCAGATGCTGAATGTAAATTTAGTTTACATTTTAGATAGGCTTCTGGCCTATGGCAAGAGCCTGTTTGAAGTCCCCGCCCCACCATCTCATCTGCTTTGCAGAGATTGTGGCTTTGCACTGTGACCTCCCTACACTCCAAACCATTTGTGCACTTCTTGTTGCATTGCATATGTAGTGGTGTGTGGTTACAGGACCTGACCCACAGCTAAGCCTGCTGATCTTCTCACTCACAACTCTTGTGCCCTCTGGCAAGCTCAATTTGTTACTGTGCTTACTGTGCAAGCCTTCGCCAGTGTGCAGTTGCACTGTGCAATTGTTTTTAGGATTTATAGTTGAAAGCCGACAATGGCAAAACTAGTAGGTCTTGACAGTGTAAGGCCAACATTTTGACTTTTCTAATTCTTTTTTATTGCAAATTGCATATAGACATGTTGCTTGAATGTGAGTTTGCCTTGAAAAAACAAAAGACGAGGCGTTTGGCAAAACAGGAACAGTTGGTTTAATCAAACTCTTCAGCCAGGAGAACAGTTACAGAGTCGGGATCTGAGGACTGTCTCAAAGTACAATCGATCTGAGCACCATTATATACACATTTCTTAGAGCGTCATAAAATAATACAGAGATCCTTTTTAGGAAGAGGAATACAGGCCGAGTCATAGAGTAAAAAATGACTCCCATCTCATAACAAATACAGGTGGATCTTGACCTTGCGTGGACACAATGAGGGCCAGTGGATAATGTGTCCAGATGTTCGGCATGTGGAGCACATGATCACTGCATGTGCTGTGTGTGTTGTGTCCTGATTGGCTGAGTATTACTAACGTCATGTGGCTTGTAACTTTATGGTGTTTTGGAAACGTGCACCCCTCCGGCCATGTGTGCTTTAATATGGCCAATCTCCCCGGACCATTGTGGTGCTACTGCCTATCTGTGGGATTGATCTGGGTTTTTCCTGTCCCTGCGTTTGTTCTGCTGGCTATGTGCCACCCCCATCTGTGATCTGTCAATCAGTTGCCTCAGGCCTAGATCAGGGGCCTAGATCGGAAATCCTGCCTCTACCTCGAGGTTGATAGAGAGGTCATATCGGGTGATTTTGACAACAGGGATGTGATCTCGTTTTTATATGCACTTGTCTCATTGCCTACATTGACATCGACTTTTTCAATATTAACAGATGCATGTGACACAATGTATGCGCAGGCACGGCCAGCAATCTTGCAATAACTTCCAAGATGACCACCAGTGTACGTGCAAACATCTTGATGCATTCAACACATGCATGCATATGCGGAGTAAACATCATTTCCATTTTTAAATTAACATTACAGCATGGGGTCAGAACCGGGCATATCCGCATCGCTGCATGCATCACAAGTAAAGGGCCTCACACTGATAAACGTGTTTCCTGGAGACTCCAAACACATTGTTTGACATCTGTACTTGACTCAAGCTGTAACAAATGATTTGAGTCATGACCGGTCCAGTTTTTGTAGTTTTTCCGGTAACAATATTGTCCAGTCTCTTCAGGTTCGCAAGATACAATTCCAACTTGTCCAGACACATCTGTTTTTGCAAAAGATTCTCCTGAAGATTGTGCACTATTTGGAGCTCATTTTGTAACATCCTTTAGCAAGATTATCTGTTTGGTGCAACTGACAGATTGGCTTCTCATGGTATCAGACATTTTGGTCAAGGTTGAAGTAATTGCTCCCATTGCCTGCAGGACAGAGTAGGCCGGAGAGGGGAGGGGGGAGTGTAATTGTCTTGAGTGGATCCTCCTTCAGTACTGGTCTATGTACTTGGTTACTTATTTCCTTCATGACTGAAGTAGAAGTACTTAACATGTTAGACCTATTAAGTGCTAACTCTTTAGGTTCACCCTCCTCCAAAATCGCCATCTCATGTAGCAGGCTTGAATCATTCACTGTGTTGAAGAATGAATGGCCACTCCTTGGTCCAGGTGATACCCCCATTTGGTTAAGGGTAATAGGCCATGCCTCATTATTATCCCAATCCCTGGACACATTAGACGCATCAAACAACTCCAACTGTGGATCAACTCCATAGATTGATTCGGAGTCAGAAGCCCCATCTAGTGCACAAACAAACAAACACATGTTGTCCAAGGGAAAACTGGCTGTAACTACGGCTACCATTCCGGGCTGCAGAAAAGAAAAAGAAGAGGTGACAACAGACTCCGCACCAGGCCCAAAATCAGGTCCTGAATTTATCCCAGTGACCAAGGTTAGAGTGTTCACCACTGCAGGGTGGTCAGACAAGTTTAAATCAGCTCTATGTACAGAGCCATTCAACTGAATGGTTGCTGTGGGGGAAACCCTCATCCAGAAACAGTCCATGCTCAAGGCATGTCTCTTCATGCCCCCACTCTGATTAAGATGAGCTAACTGTGAGGAAGTAGAAAAGGTAAAAGAAGTAGACAAACAGGAAAATGCAGACAAAAAGGACAAGAGCTATAAGTTCTTACATAGATTCAGTAGATTCCCCTGTTGGCGTAGAATTTGACTTCAGTGGGTTGGCTGATAATGGCAGGGGAGGTGGTGGTGTTCTTCCCTGCCTCCGCCATTCGTTCTTTTGAGATATTGTTTTCAAGTGTCCAATTGAAGGTGACCCAAGCACTCCCAGGCTTAAACTGCCCACAACTGCACACAAAACTGCACAAACTTGTACACAGAGTCCCTTCTATCAACCCACAGGTGTAATCATCCTTAAGCCTACAGACCCTGCCAGGGCCTTCAACTTAGAAAGTAATCCTTGGAAGTAGAGACAACCCTATGTGGGGGTCATGTGGGACAAAGGCAAGGCAAAGTAAGGCAAGGTAGAGAGATCGGAGGGCAGAGAGGTCTGAGAGGCAAGGGAGCATGTGGAGCAATACAGGATGCACCGGGGCCTAACCTGGCTGCCTCTGCCCCTCTCCAGCTTGACCCTAGGGTAATGTCTCTAATGCCATGACCACGCACACCACACCTCGACTGACCTCCAATTCACCTGTCCATCGGAGACTGTGTCATCACCATTGTCTATCCCCTGCTTTGGCCTCTGCTAGAGATCTGTGTGTTTCACCTGATAATACGAATCAGTCAGTGTGTTTCATTTTTTACAAACAGACACCAAACACATCCACGAGGAAGGGAGGTATATGGGGTGGTGTAGAAGTGACAGCAAGCAGATTAAACTCTTAGTTCACCATGTTTCCTATTTTTCGCTGTTTCTTAACGGTCCTTAGAACCTCCCCCTGCATTCCACCTGCAATCCCCCCTGCGATCTCAATGCAGGCATATTGCGGCACTCGTTGCAGAGCCATCGCTGAGACTGTGACGGGCTTGTGATGGATTTACTCAGGTTGGCTCATGCGGCTCGGCGGCACAGAAAGATGCGAGGAGGGAGCATGTTGCAGCTGATAGCGTGCCAATGGCTTACTGCTTACTGCTCACTGCCTTGTGTTCCATTTTTTCGATTTTTCTGTTTTCTCTATGCTCACCACACTACTCCAGTTCCCCAAACCCCTCGGGCTGTCTTCCTTTGCTGCGCTTAACCGTTTCTCTGACTCCCAGCTCCTGGGCGTGGCTCACCTCGCCTCATGGGCACATGCAGGTAAAGCGGAGGTGCTGAGAAAATATGGAGCATGAGCAGCATGAAACAGCTCCAAGCAGCCACATGATCACAGCACTGCCATCACTAGGGTCTGAGCTGCAGACCGCAGCCAGAGCCAATAGGTGCATTAAGCAGCCTGATGTCTGATGCGACTGACCGAAACTAGGAATCCATGTTGGAACACACCACAGCCATGCCCTCTTTATCACTCTCTTACTCTCTTCTGGAAGTGGAAAATTTAACACAAGCCAGGCTCATCCACTCCCCAGGCGAAGTTGAGGTTTGCCATGTTTCTCTCACTTATAAGGGATTGACTTTAACGCAATGCACAGTTGACATCTGTGTCTCATGGCAAGACCCAACATACACCAACTCCCAGGGTGGTTTTATTGACTCCGCTTGAGATTTATTGTTGTGACCATTGTCCATGACTCTCAGATCACCCAATGCTGCTTGTACGATGGTGTGTATGAGTAGCTACTTCTTTGTCAATCACCTTTGGCCACATTAGGCGAATTTGGACTTGATTTTTTGTTTGATGTTACTGGTGGTGTGCTTCAGCAACCAGCAGTGTTCTTTAGGAGCCTCCTGATCCCAATAATTTAGCTGATGTTAAGTGGTCCTTTAGGCACTGCTGCTGCTTCCTCCTTTTTAGTACAGCTGGCTGTAGGAGTCCTTAACCTGCTTTTCTGATCAGTCCTGCTTGTTTTGCGATCTGGTGTTTTCCTTGCAGCAGCACACCACATTGTGAAGGCACATCATTTACCATGACTGCATACCCTATTCTCCCATGCACCCAGGACTTCAGTTACTTGCAGGGTGCCTTAGTGTCCAGCAGGGGCCTCCATTATCCAGTCCTAGAAGTGCCACAAATGTAAACAATCTACTGAAGTCCAAGGAGTCCCCTTTCCTTTAAGGTCCCCATCAAATCTACCCTCTCCTGGCCCTGAGATGGAGCTGCTGACTCTGAAGTTAGAATCAACAAAAGTCTTAGACTGGGTCCTTCACAATGCACACAGGGAGTCATCCACTATGTGGTTCCATACTTCAGGACAATCCTCTGACTTCTGTCATTACTCATTTTCTCAGCCTCTCGTCTCTGTGCAGGTGTTTAGAAATGGGTGGAGAGGGCAAGAATCTTGGCGCCCCTATCCAATCCAGTGGTACCACTGGTACTTCTGGGGATCAGCCCAATTCCTTTCACAGCATTCTGGAAAGGTAATAAAAGGACTGATTTTGTCTCATGCGGGAACACTCTGCAAATTCTTGACAGGAGGTTGCTGCCAAAAACCTCATGGCGATTTTCTCTACCAGGAAAAGGCTAATGTCTAAGGATGGGCCTTTTGTTCTAGGATGAGCTTATAAGAGCCAGCTGACTACCATAGTAATTATCTTACCCCGGACGGCATTTCAAATTGTCAATTCCATCAAGGTTGATCCAAACCACCCTGTGAGACCCATTTTTAGAGGTTTTTATTGACAGGTATGTGTACATATTTCCCCTAGATAGAAGTCTGTTTGTCTACTCCTGGGTAGTAATGAAAATGTTGTCTGTGCTGCAACATCTGTGACACAATTTATGCTACTATGGAATATATATGCAGTGGATTTTTATATCCTCTCCCTGAGTTTTATGTGTATTTTTATGAAATTACAACTGGACACTATTTGAGATCCTTTAGGGTAGACTTAATTTGCCTAGTTTCACGGAATACCACCAACTTATCAGATCAACCAAAAGGACCTTCATCCAGAACAAGTTCATCGCCAACTCCAGCAACTCAAAGGAACTCGTCAGCATCATCCAAGAATTCACCAAACCCCCCAGCAAGGCCACGGACATCACCCCCTCCCAGGACCTCTGCAACAAGCTCAGATACTACTTCCATCTGAAAATCATGTCTCTCTACGGCAACTTCAATGAACAGACACTGGACTCCGAAACCACTCCCTCCTCCAAAACCACCAGCTAACCCACCATCTCAGCCTGGACTCCAGCCACCACTGAAGACACCGAATCAACCATGAAAGTCATCCACTCAGGAGCACCCACGGACCCTTGTCCTCTGTACATCCTCCGCAGAGCCGCCGCCACCATCGCACCGGAACTACGACACACCATCAACACCACCTTATAGACCGGCATTTTTCCTGACATATACAAACGCGCAGAAGTCAAGCCCCTGTTAAAAAAAAAACACAGCAGATCCTTCGGGCCTCAAAAACTACCAACCCATCTCCCTCCTCCCCTTCGCCGCCAAAGTCACTGAGAAGACCGTCAACACCCAACTAACAAAATTTATCGTAGAGAACTCCATCCTCAACACCTCCCAATCCTGATTCTGCAGCAACCACAGCACCGAGACCGCTCTACTCGCTGCCACAGACATCCACACTCTCCTCAACCAAGGCCACACTGCTGCTCTGTTCCTATTTGACCTCACCCCAGTCTTCTACATCGTCTCCCACCACACACTCACCGCCAGACTCCACAACGACGGCATACAGGGAACCACCCTCAAATGGCTCTGCCCCTTCCTCACCGGCAGAACCCAAAGAATCAGACTGCCACCCTTCCTCTCCAAACCCACAGAGATCAACTGAGGAGTACCTCAAGGATCGTCACTCAGCCCTACGCTCTTCAATATTTACATGGCCTCCGTCGCCGCCATCCTCAGACAGCACAGACTCAACATAATCTCCTATGCCGATGACACCCAGCTCATCCTCTCCCTCACTAAGGATCCCATCACCACCAGACTCAGCTTCCAGGAAGGAATGAAGGACGTTGCATCCTAGATGAGTAACAGCTTCCTGAAGCCTTACTCGGAGTGGACAGAGGTCCTTGTCCTCCGACCCTCCCCCACCACATGGGACGACACCTGGCGGCCAACTGCCCTCGGCAGCCTGCCCACCCCTACGGACCATGCCTGGAATCTCGGCACCGTACTCAACTCCTCCCTCTCCATGACCCGACAGGTAAACGCTGTCACCTCCACCTGCTTCAACACCTTCCACATCCTTCACAAGTCCTTCAAATGGATCTGCCCAAATCAAGAAAGACCATCACCCACACACTCATAACCAGCAGACTGGACTACAGAAATGTCCTCTATGCCGGAATCAACAAATCTCTGCTCCACAAATTCCAGACCATACAGAACACCGCAGCCAGACTTGTCCTTGGCATCCCTCGACAAGAACACATCACCCAACACCTGCAAGATCTCCACTGGCTCCCTGTTGAGAACAGAGTAACCTTTAAGACACTCACCCACACCTAGAAATGCCTCCACAACACCAGGCCCCAATACCTCAACGAGAGAATCTCCTTCCACGTACCCAAGAGAAACCTCTAATTCGCCGACCTCACCCTCGCCAAAACCCCGCGCATCCACAGAACCAGAACGGGCAGAAGGGCCTTCTTCTACATCGTGGCCAAGACCTGGAACGAGCTCCCAATTGACATCATATGTGCCCCCTCTCTGCACATCTTCAGGAAGACCGTCAAGACCAGGCTCTTTGACTGACCGGAGCTGCTTACCCCCCCAGCGCCTTGAGACCCTCATGGGTTTGCTAGCGTGCTTGACTATTCCCTGATTGATTGATTGATAGTTTATGGGATAGTCACCCTGGCTCCCCAATTTGCATAAACCCTTTCCCTTGTATTCCAAAATCCGTATTTCAATTGCTGCTTTGCACATTGTACTCTGCATGTTATTGTACATATGTAAAAATTGTATTTATGTTTTCATGTAAATTATTACAGTCGGAACTGGCCGAATAAAGAGTTGCTATAATAGTATTTCTGTTGTTTTTCTGTGGCTGTTGCTTGTCTTCTTTATCAGTACTATTCTCACTAATTGAGTGTTACATCTAGGAAAATAAAATAACACAAGCATTGGTAAATTCAATAGATCTGACCTTGGTAAGCCTTTGCTACAGCTATTTTTGCTTCAGGTTTTTTTGCAAGCATATGCCACAAAATTAAAAAAGAGAAATAAAAAGAAAGCATGTTGTCACCTAAAGGTAGTATTGAAAAAATGTATGGGGGAGAGAGAAGCAAAGGAATCGTGTCTTCCCACTTAGCTTCCCAAATAATATAGGTAAAAACCAGAGTGGGAAAAGACAGCATCATATTGTGGATCTCCAATCAAAATTGTTTCTGAGACCTTCAATAGTTATGTTCTGTCAGTGGCTTATTTTCTCACTGACTTACTGATCACTGATTGTATGATCATCGGGTCTGTCCTCCAGCAGGAGGTAATGTCTCTCACATCAGAGACAGTGTGGGATCCATGACATAGACACTGTGTTTAAAATTACCTCCTACCTCACAAAACTATGACTTTAATAAAAATTGGGGTAGTGGCCAGGTTGAAAAGAAAAGCATGTGTGTGCAAAAGGGTTAGGTATCCCGCACATCTATATAAAACATATGGTCCTATGTTCAACATGTTTCATCGCGACCATTGGCTTATTTTCTGGATCATTTCCCCCTGGTTACGGCAGTGTTCTCTCAATGGAGAACATTGGAGGATATCATATCCTTGCCTAGAGAATAGAAAAACATTAATAGTGCATATGTACTTGATTACAGTAATACTATATTAAGACATCCTGGTGACATTTATACCCAATCCAAATTCAGTGTGAATATAAAACCTTTTGCTATTTGCATGAATACACCAAAGTAGTGCAGTTTTAAGCAAAGTAGGTGCAAAAAGAATGTGGAAGAACATATAAAATTCTGGGTTGTACAAGTTGGTAGTAAACCTTGCCGCCGCCAGTCTTTGTTCAGAAAAATACGCTAGTTGTCGATTTCTTTGTTTTGAAGAATCACTATATTTTACGCTTTTGTGGTCTGTTAGGGAGCAATTCATAAGATGGATATCAGCCTTGAAGAATGAGAGGGGCTACTTTATTTGGTGCACTGGCATCTATTTTGGAGTAGAATGTTGTAAAATAGTATTACGAAGTGGACTCTGGGTTTTATGGCGTCTTGTGTTTCCATATCTGCGAGTATGTGCTCAGTAGCTCTTTCCATGCCTCCACAACACATATTTGCCACTCAAGTGTTTTTTGATGAATTCGGCATGGTAAAACAAAGGTAAAAGCCATGATTTTATAACTAAAATGTATATAAGGTCTGCAGTTTTGATTTTAGAGTCGTTCTTTATCTTATTTTATCTAGATATATATAAAACACAAGAAGCCATAAACCCAGAGTCCGTTTCGTAAAACTATTTTTGGAACATTCTATCCAAAATGTCAGGGGACTATTGTTGAGTCATGAAACTTGAGCGTTAGAAAAAATGGTGTCTCAGGTGTGACCCACGATGCAAAATATTGCAAGATGATATACGCTCTAAAAGAAATTGGACACACGGGTCAAAAGATGTGTCCACATGTATGTCAAGGTCCCCTAGAACTGTGGAATTAGAGTATTTCAACATATACTTCGAAAGGAACTCATCCTGGGAAGATAGAAACTCCTGTGAATGGGGGTGACTGATTAGAGCGCTCGCCAGGATTTGTTTGGTGGACAATGAAGTGCAAAAACCCATAGACTCTGCCCCTAGAAGCTCCTTTGTGTCAAAGGCAAACAGTTAAGAAACTGTGCATAATAGCGACATCGCCTCAATTTTTCCCACGCTGTCACGGTGTAACACAAAGTGACCATCTGGAGAAGCCAAAGCTACATCAGGTGCGGAGCTCTCAGAAATCCCAGTTTCAGTTGAGAAAAATATGTCACACTTGTCTTTACCCAAAATGTCCTGAATGTATAAAGCACATTTATGCATAACACCTAACAATTTCTGCATTAAATTCTGGAAAACTGTGGCAACAGAGGGCAGCTCAAACGAATGTAAACTGAATGCACCTTCTGGCATAAAAAATTATGGTGCTTTATTTCTAGGTTCAATCAAACCATAGGACAGGCACTCAAAAGACATTCTGCAAGGAAACACTACTTAGTGCCCTCACACACACCAACATTTGTCCATAAACCTAGATGGTGCCTCAAATTGACACACATATGATACTTATCAATAGCTTTCTTCATTAAAATAATAGGGCTTAGCCATTCTGACAATTCTGTTGGCTTTATGACCTTGTATTTACACATTCTTAATGAGTACATAGGAGTCAAACTTTCCTTGTGCACCTCAGGTATAGCCCATTTCTTTAATATGAAGAGATGCTCAAATGTCTTCAAACAATCTAGCTCTAAGAACACAATTTAGAAATTCATGCCCCCATCTCCTTGCACCATCTTCAGCTGTACGCGGTAGATTATCTGGATGATTGAGGTAAATAATTAAACCTAAAACCAGCTGTCCCCACCATCCCAACAAAGTTTTCCCTTTTTCTACAACATACACCTAGCCAAAAGCTATTCAATCCATGTACACCACTTCTAAAGAGAGATATCCACTCAGTCCCCATGGGCGCAGCCATTTTGTTTTACCTGCTTTCTAATCTGTGCATGGTGCTGGTTCTGCTTTTTGAAACTAGTTTTAATCTCTTCTAATCCTATCCCACTCACCCACTCCTCATTTAATTTATCAGTGTGTGTCTTTTTGTGTGCATTTTATGATTTTTTTAATCCGTTTCTATGATTTTTCATCCTTTTTTTCCCTTTCTTTCTTGTGTTCTACTTCCTTTAGTTCTTCCTTTATGCTTTACTGTTTTCTTTTTCTTATTTCTTTTTGTGTCACCCCAGCACCATGTCTGAACCACAGGCAGCAATTCTGGCGCCAGTGTGGCTACAAGAAGCCAAACACCTTGCGGTCACTGGCGCTGCCAAGGGGTGCAGCCCAGCCCCATTTCTTCGGAGGCAGAGGTGGCTGCTCTTGGTTTTTTTTAGCAGCCCACTTCCCCTCAATACTGGCAGCAGGCAGTAGGCCTGGGAGAAGGTAGCCCTGCCGAAGTATCGGCTGCAGTGGGATAGAGTGTGCCTGTGCATGAGCAGTACTGGGGTGCAGCACATTCACAGAAGCTGACGCACTGCTGGGTGGACCTGCTCAACCTGCTGGGTGTCGAGGTGGCAGGGCTCAATGAGAAATTATTTAGTTTTTGTTTTCTAAAAATGCTAATATTTTTTTCTTTCAAATAGAAGGCTGCTCACACTCAGAGGTAAGTAAGTTTATGTTATGAATAATATCTGCTCTAGCTTGAGCTAGAAAGGTACTCAGTGCTACATTCTCGTAGGTGCTCGCATGGACTGATTATGTAGGAAGTCATGCAGTCTCCTCTGCCCTGTCACTAAGATAGTGGGAGTATATCAGTGAGTTAGCATTCTCTGTGCATTTCTTTATGTAGCTCATTAAGCCCCAATCTCCCAGTGATGTGTAGTATCTATGCATTGAAAAGGGAGACTGAGTAATCTCATCACAGGGGGTTGAGAAGCAAAGATCATTTGTTGCAATGAATTAGTAGTTCAAAATGTATTTTAGGTTTAGGAAATTAGTAATAGGGCTTGGGTTTAGGAAATTAGGAATAGGTCACCTCAATACTAGTACTATAGGTGATCTGATTTAGAAAAGTGCAATGCTACTGGGTCTGTTTGTCAAAATATTTTTGGAGAGATTAACTGTACCACTAATCTACTTTTTCATCTTCTTTATCTCTTACATCAGCATCCAAAGTCAAGAGGGCATCACAGGAGGGTGAAGGGGATGCCACTACTAGTGCCATGGCGGGTGGAACCACCACCAGTGACGCAGCTGATGGTTCTCCTGGCCCTAGTAATTCCTGTTATGATTATTTTTTCCCTAACTTTTACATCTCCCGACTATTAGAATAATTTTTCCTTGTTTGTTCTTTTTTATACTATCTCCTTTTTTTAACTCCTCTATCAAATGTGTGTTAAATTCTTGCTATCCCTGCATTTTTCTTTTTTTTCAAAATTTCATGTTTCTGTGGTTGACTGCTGGCGAAGTTCGCAGAGTTTTGTGACTCTGCGCTTCACTTTGAGCGTGGAGTTCAGAAAAAACTCTGTCACTGGCGGTTTCACCACCCACAGTTTATTAAATATAGTACAGCAATGGGTTTCCTACACCCTACATGGCTACCGCCGGGTTACAGTCCATCCTTTACATCTTTGGTAGGCTAGCTATTAAAGACCAAGTGAATCGGCACCACTCCCATATAGGCTGTTAGTGTTTGTCTGAGATGTGCACACTAAATGGTGTGTCACTGCCGCCTCTACCACCATGCCTGGCAGGAAGAAAGATGCCAAAGATTATCAGCTGCTGCATGTCTGTTGAGGCCGGCCTGCATTGGAGAGCTCAGGCATGGCCCCAGGGGAGAAGATCCAGAAAATGTTGACATCATACAGTCTCCAAAGCCCAAGGAATACAGAATGTAGAAAGCAAGTGCACCGGTGTGCATACAAACACACTGAAAACTTCATGTATGCCACATACTTCAGCAAATTAGAGCAGGGAGCAGATGCATTTATTTTCATCTAATAAATTCAGGCACATTTACCTAGCTGTTGTTGGTAGACAGTGTGACCAAAGAGCTGGATGATTTTGTAGTTAGTTGGTAGTAAATCATGGCTTGCAAATTCTTCCCAGTCCACACGCATTGTTAGACATAATAATTTCTCTCAGTTTTCTAAGACATGCTGCTTTATTTTCTCATTACCAGATAATCTCTTGCTGCTGATTTGTAAAAATGCATTAATAACGTTGTGGTTATTGCTGATTGGATTCAGGAGGGAGATGGGGTGTAAAGAATGATGGTTTAGGAGGCGCCAGGTGTTCTGCAATTGATAGCACATTCATCCCCTTCTTCTGATCACCCTGCCCCCCATCAATCGCCTTCTGAAACAGACACTCATTAGGAGTCTTAAATATTGTCAAAGCTGAACAAATATGCTCAATTAACTTGTCATTTTGCAATTGTGCATCATTACTTCGGTCTATACTTTTAGATAAATATGGTTAATTATTCACCGGTGCGAACGCTGCCTGATAGGGTCACCATGGCAAAGGTGTTTATTTGTAAGCCTTGTTGTACTTAGGGAAATGGACAGAGTAGGTCAGAGAGCACCTGAAAGGCTTCCACACATGCACCATCCACTGGAGAGTACTTTGAAACTTCGTAAATATCAATTAGTGGTCAGCAGAACTACTCAAAATCCCACAGAGGTTTTATGCATGGAGTTCAACTCTGTGAGTTCCGCTCATTACTAGTCTGTACTCCGTAGCTTTCATATGCTTTGTTAGTAAGCTTTCTCTCTCCCCTTACATATCTTGTTGTACGTTAAGACTAAGAGAACACAGTTTTGGTAATGTGAAGATTGCAGGTCCAAGTAAACTGTTATTCACCATTGTTGAGAAGGTTTTCTTGCTCATGCTCAAACAGTTCAAATGAAAGAGTGGCCATGGTCATGGATTCCCCCCAATGTTGTGTAATTAATTGATTTATACAGTATGCCAGCAGTTTCCATGATAGTGCAGCATGGCAGCAAAGTGTGAGATCCCATTGCATTTTCCAACCAAGACCATATGTCCTTTTATTGACCATTCCATCCCTTCATTATGTTTCAATGACTCAAAGTCATCATAGCTCTTCCCCTGAATTATGAAAAGTTTTTGGTTTGCGTAACTGCCTGGCTTTTCTAACATTTTCACCCAACAAACCTTCCAAAGGGATAGTTTCACTAAGATACTGCTAACTGAACTGTAGTGAGGTATTACAATTATAATTTGTTCACAAAAAATAACAATTAAAAATTGATAATTTGTTTTCTAGCTGCACTGACTGCCAAAGCCGGGGCCAGCAGCATCAGCAGCGTCAGTGCAACGGAGGTGGTCCAGGAGGGGATTGGATGGGAAGTCCCAGCGGTGGAAGTGACAGGTGGTGGTGAGTCACATTTCTTGCTTATTGTAAAATGAAGTATACTGTACTTAGTAAGTGAGTTATCCCACCCTTCATCATTCATTACCGCCCTGCCCATGGCATTTCACCACCCATGACCTAACTGTGGCATGGTTCAGTTTGGCACTGCAGTTGCAGCATTACGACATTTTCAATGCATTGCAAACCTAAAACAAGGTGTGTTTTCAAGTTCCCACTCAGTGACCTTCCTCTAGTACTTTACTCTGTTATTCTTTACTAAGTCCAGTCCCAGCCTACCAAAGAATTGAAAAATCCATGTTTGGCATGTGCCACATTTTTCTGGCAAAGTGTTTTATGTATATATATTTCATGGCTTCCATAATGACGCCTGTTCAAATTTTTCCCTTTCGTCATTTGTCAACTACAGTGGCTGACTGACTAGGTCAAAGCTTAGCACAAGATGATTAGTGACACCCTACTTTTCTACAGCACAATCTCTACCTAGCATAATCCCTCTAATTTACCCTGCAGTAGAGTAACTTTCCTTACTGCCAAGCAAAGGTATTTGTTGAAAATCCTTTAAGGTGGAGGTCAAGGCCAGGGAGTAAAGTGGAACTAAATGTCTGATTTAGAGTTTGGCGGATGGTATACTCTGTGAGGAAAGAGCCAAATGAAATCTATATCCTGTTCCTTCCCCTGAACTGCAGTGCATTGCTTTCTCCATTGTCTGCTTACGGCAGACAGGATGTCCGCATTTTATATGTGATGTGTGTAACGTAGTATTATTATTATTCATCTGCCCCTTTGAAGTTAGAGTAGAGTTAAAAGGCAGTCCGAGAAGAGCAGAGCCATTGGGATTAAAGCAATATAATAAATTGTCCTTTACAGCTGCCCCAACTGCAGATTGCAGAGAGTAGCAAAATACCCAGCGCTAGCATGCTCCCATTAATGTTGCACAACAAGATTACTATTAATGGTGCTGCATAATGCCTTACTCATTAATGAGAGGTTGATTTTAGTTTTTACACACAAAGTGTCTGTTTAGTTTGTTTACTAGGAAATCCTCTAAAAAATAAAAACAATCACTTAGTTTCAATCTGGTGGTATTCTAGCTTAATTCCTTGCAGCCAGTCAGTGCTTTATGTGATTCTGTGTGGGGAAAATTGACCCTGTGACTAATCACTTAAAAAATTCCTATGACCCAAGGGGACCAGCAATATATACTGCTTCTGTGCCACTATATAAACAAGTGTTTGCACTGAGCATTATTTACAATTTCTGAATCTGTCTTTTGTGTTTTTCTTCTCACTGCTGCCTTTTATCACAGTCTGTTCTTTTTTAAACCCACTTATCAAAAGTGTATACCAATTAGTTATTCTCTTGTACTAACACTCTCCGTAACCATATTGACCACTAGGGGGGTATGCCTATACCTATATTGCCTACAACAACCTATGCTAGCAATCTTAATCTTTACGAAAAGTTAGCTACTAACTAAACTAGTTCACTTCACTTCATAGTTCTCTTACCTGAATAGATGAAGCATTAGCTTCTACCTCTCTCAATCTTCCAACACCTTATTGCAGGGTTTCCCAAGGAGCCTTCTTAATGGTGGTGGTGGTAGTAGTAGCAGGCTAGTGTGCTAACATGGAAGACATCATAAGCAAGGTTGTACTCCCACCTAAGTGAACTTCAACCTTAGGATCATTCAGAAGGATTACCCATCTAAAGAAACTAGAAAGAAAAAACTGTTAATTGGTTATTTATTTATATCATAACTAGGGCTCACAGATTTATGGTATTTATTATTTTAGCATTTCCGTCTGTATTTATCCACATTTATTTTTTGCTCACTTTATCTGTATCTATCCATATTTATTTTATATTTTGCAGATAAATAAATTTGTAAAACTGTACATTTCCATTTTTATTTAACTGATAGATGCACACTCATACTTTGATGTCTGTCTGTTTTAGCTATTTAAGCTGCCTAATATTATATAACAAAACATCTACTGGTAAATATTAGCATTAAACCACAAATATATGTTGACACATGGCATTATTTAATGAAATGGCATCCTGTATTTTTAATTTCCCATGCTGTCCATCTGCTCAGCTGTTGGCCAATAATTCATGAATGACAGCAGAGAGTCAATTAAGGGAAGCACAATTTTCTGTCTTAATCCTCTTTTAAAAATTGATACAGGCTGAAAGCACATTGATTTCTGTCTGTGTTTATCTGTAAAAATCCGTAAAAACGGAAAACCGGGAGCTTTAATCATAACTTATCATAAATTGAGACCAGACTACCACCATGACACAAATACCTGATATTATAACAATAACTAGCAGTAGTTACTTCTGCTGAGCAATGGAGAGTTGGTACTTAATTTATTAAAACAATTCAAGTTAAACTTTGGAAATCCTCGAGTAAGGAGAAGTGAACTCAGGACAAGGTCAAACGTTTATGCAACACAAGCCCTGAATGGTGATGTTGACGAATGATTTTATGTTTCTGATTCTGATATTATATATGTAAATTATGGGTATCTTTTATGCCTGGGTGGGTAAGTGGGACAGGTTGGGTAATAGGAAATCCTGCAGTGTGTTGGTGTCGCTTTCACTACATCCACCGCACCAAATGTTTGATCCATTTAGGGTGTCAATTCAGAATTCACACCTCAATATATCACACAGCCTGGGGTAAGAGTGTTAGGGGTTTAATGAACGGATGAGAACGGTTGGTTCGGGAAAGGTGTAACTAAGACAAAAACTAGACAACCACAATATTCATCAGGTTGATGAGAATCATCTCAGCATCATCAAATTTGTTGTGGAAGGAAATTAAGGAATGACAGTTCAATTAAATGTTTTGCAAACTGTCCTTCAGCACCAGAGACCCAAATTATTAAATTATTATATAGCTAAATGTTCTGTCATCTAGGTTCGAAAAATACACATTTATGCACATTTATGCAGGTGTGAACGCACATAGTTCTATAAATTATGATTGTTAAAAGAAAAATGATACTGTATATAAATGCCAAATTCGGTGGTGCATCTGCATTCTTCTTGTAATGTTTATCTTTTTGGGTGGCTAGCTGATCCAGTCAGGTAAGTTAAGCAGGAGAGTTATGAAGCTTTCGCCTTTCGTGCAGGAGAAGAGAAGGTCTGCAGATAGTGAAACAGAAATGATATTGTAAAGTCAAGGAGAAGGACAGAAGGTAAACTTAATGAGAAGTGTACCAAGAGGCAGAGCACACGCATAGGCTGCTGCATCATTCATTATGACTCATGTGCGATTAACTGAGAAGTAAGAACAATTTTCCAACCAATCCCAGAGAAGTAGCTGGAGGTACTGGCTGATCAATTTTCACAACTGTCATCATAACATGTAGCTGAGTGTGGCCATCATGTGATGATGTGACATCACACGTCTGTCTCCAATTACAACAGCCCCTCGACCACAACTACATAATAGAGGAGTTTCACATTTGAGCAAGCACACACTACTCAGCAGCATTTTCCAAATTAAATGCACCTCTCTCCAGTAGGCATCTTAGAGTCATCATCATGTTGGTTTCCCTTTGAAGTCAATAACTTCCTTCTTCTCGTTGTTGAGGTAGTCCCACCCTGACTACTGATTCCGATAAACGAATCAGTATCACTCCATCCTGACCCAAATGAGATTGAGATAGACCTGTAGTGCACTGCTCTTGTTGAACAAGAAGAGAGAAAGAATTTAAGCATTTAGGTGCAGATTTACAAGAAAGTGACTCAGTGCGGAACAGAAGCCATTTGGCTGCGCTGCACTGAGTCACTTTCAAAGCACAGGGATGCGACATATCTACAACAATATGGTGCATCTCTGTGCTCCCCCCTGCTCTGGTGCACAAAATGCTGGTGCACAAACTGCTGCCATGTGCCAGTGCAGGCACCCTTGCACCATGGTGCAAGGATGCCTCTGTCATGGGGAGATTGTTTTTGTGCAGGAAGGGCACCTTCCTGCACAAAAACAATCCCTACAGGCATTTTCCTCTTTCAATGCTTGCTGTAGAATGCAAAACGCATTGAAAGAGGAAAAAAACGAGGAGGAATGAAAACATTTCTCCTCATTGCACCTCCTTATGCCTCCCATGGGGAGGTGTAACATTCACACTCACTTACAGATTTACGATTTATGATTCTTCGTAAATCTGGAAATGTGTCTGCTTCCATGAGTGATGCATGGGAACACCCACAGCAACAACCATGAAATGGCCCTTCCACACAAAATGCTGCATGTAAAGGGGCCATATTTACAAGGACAGTGAAAGCCACGCAGGGGGGCTTTTCCTGTCCTTGTAACTATGGAGCAGTAAATGTGCCACCGGTACGGCACAAAAAGTGATGTTCTGGTGGTGCTGGGGGCTTGCAAATCGGACTCTTTGTGTAGATTTATGATTGCTAACTAAACTGACTGGTCTGGTCTCTAAAGAACCAGAAACAAAGTAAATCTAGCTAAGTGTGAAAGGGCCAATCACCTTCAGACAAAATCACCCATCAGGACCCAAACCTTGAAAACCATCAAAATCCAGATTACAAATTAGTTGAACACCCTCCATCACTGTCTGCCACCACATGAATAATCAATTATCCCTCACAATCACTCAATAATCTATCATTCATTGGTGCAAACGTTACCCGTTATATTTCAAACACAGTGGCACACTATTGTATCTCCTCTTGGATGGAACTACCACATTGGCAGACTTGTATTTAAAAAGATCTTCACTGGGGCAGCCCTGCTAGGGAATCAAAATAAGAAGTATAGGCATGGGACGGAGGCAGGCATTGTCTCCAATGTCCTTGAAGGGAATGGGGAGGCTTCTTCACTGCACACTGGTCCAACTCCAATCCTGCCATATGTGTTAATGGTGGGCGTAATATGCGTAAGGGACCTACGCGGAGAGGCACGGAGATGGAACCAATCTCCACACTCTCCGCATAGTTCCCTTACGCATATTCCGCCTCCGATCAGGTAAGGTTATTTAAACATGTATTTTTTTTATGTATTTAATAGGGCGGGCGGACAACTTCCGTTATGCCCTGAGTGTGCGGAGATTTGCCCTGTTTCTCCGCCTATTATCGCGGAAGGGCAAATCTCCGCACATTCCGTAGGCGGAACGGAGTTGTCCGCCCACCCTTAATATGTGTGCCTAAAATGGTGGGACTGCATAAGTCAGAGACAAATAAAATATATAATGTTCCTCTCGCTATAGGCATTTTTTTGGGGACAAAGTTTGGCTACAATTAAAACTTCTATGGATGCATACCCAGTACTCAGTCAGAGAAGTAGAGTTTGTCCTCAAACTCAGGTGGGTAACCCAGAAGTTAGTCTGCTAGCGCACTTGAGTCTAACCAATCACCCTCAACCCCTCCTGTGGTGTTTCAGAAACAGTGCAATTGTGTGACATGAAGTGTTGGTTAATTTATCATGGTCAATCTCTCCACGTTTTGAGGTGAGAGACTGGTCCTTCTGACTGTGACAACTGTGCAAGCTGACTGTGTCTTCATTTTAGAGAAAGTCTTGCACAATCAGGTTGATGCCCCAAACACAGGACCCTGAAATAGTCACCATTTGCCATTGCAATTGCTTAACTAAATTACTGCCATTGTCTGTGGCAACAATACAATTCTGAGACCTCTGGGTTGCAGCCATTCAAACACCTTGCTGTTAAAGTCTTCCAAGATGTTTGCATAGTGGCGAGCATGACTACTGCTGCATGCTGCCAAACATCCTTAAAAAGTTCTTCAGAGCTGGGACCTGTAGATAGTTGTAGCCTAAACCCCACAAAAGATATCCAGTATGCAGTGGTACACATAAAACGAGCCACCTGACAATTCGTCCACTTGTTTGTCGTCAGGTGGATAGTGTGAACAACGCTCTTATGCAAAGCTTGTTTAAACAATTGCAGCACGTTGTGAAGGCGTGCTGGAACAGCAACTCTGACAAAATAGGTCCATGTGTAAACCTTCCATTTTGGACAGATGACCACCACAAATTAAAAAAATCCTACTTCTTCCACACAAGAAAAAGGAGGGATGTCCAGCACTAACATTTTAGCTAGCTTTCTGTAGTACAACAAACGTGTCTTTGGGTGGTTGCATTTGTAGGCCCCTACTGCTGAAACATGTCCATAATAGTAGCATGGATTTTTTTCTTGTCCCGTGCCACTGATGCATGTGACTTCCAGAGAGAACCAGGAGGTGGTAGACTCAATGTGCATCTTGGGACAATAACTGTAAGTTGTGGTGTCTCTATCTGACTCTTATGCCATTTTGAGTTTGCTGAAATGGGTGCTACTGGCGCACTGCTGGAGACAGGGCTGCTCTGTGTAAAGCTGTCACCCTCTTCTTCCTCATCACCTTCAACTGTGATCAGAGCTGATTCACCTGTCTAGTCACCGCCACCAACTGCAGTACATTTTTAAAGGTACACCTCCCACTAAATTGTGTGATGTTTTTCCATATGGGCCGTTTGGCCTCCAGTGCCATAGTGTGAACCAGGCTTACCTCAATGAACACTTGTCTAGCAAATGGAGCATATTGCAATGGTATGCTCCTGCTTGCTAATTGTAAAGAAGTCCAAATCTGGGGAGTGAAACCTTTTTAGTGAGCCACTGCTGTCACTGCCAATTGCAGAAGAAATGGAGGTAGGTTGGTGTGTCAATGATTGCCTCTCTACAGTGCGTACTTCGACTGAGGTAGTGGCAGAAGAAGGTCTCAGTGGGGACCTTACAAAGATGGAAGCTGGCGGTGCTGGTGGTACCAGTACCACATCCCTCAGAGCAGGATGAATAGTGGGGGAAATGTTGGTGTCCTCTGAGCCAGCTTCCATGACAATGACTTTCTTGTCCTTCTCATCCTTTTTCATAATTGTAAGCATATCAGGAACTTTCCTTTCCCTTGTCTCTCGTGGCAGGTCTCGGACTCAGGCTCTTGGCCGGGATCCAATCTTTGTCCAGATCATGGGAAGAAGGGCTTGGAGAAGATGGTGGAGTACCCTTCCTTTTTCTTGCTGGAGATCGGGAAGCCAAAGGTAGAAGAGGTACATCTTTCTCAGCAGGAACCTCAACCTCCTGTACTGCTCCTACTTCAGGAATATTTACTATTGCTGACTCAACTCCTGGTGTCCACTTTGCTCAATTTACTGTGATGATTGGGTACTAGTTTGAGGCTGAGACTAATCCAAGCCAGACTCACTGCTCATTGCCATGATTGCAGTGGCTGCCTCGCTGAGAGACATGGCCTTGGGCTTAAGTTGGGGTGGTGCTGTTGTTGTGGAAGTGCTGCTCCCAGTTTGCTGCCTGGAGGACAGTGCGGCTGACACACCTTTCCGGAAAAGGTTTGTGGTGGCAAGCCAGTGGTAGAAATCTGCTTCTTCTTCTGCTCCTCGCTGGCCACTTTCTTGGCAGCACCTTTCTTTGGGGCCATCTTCAATCTCTGTTATTTGGCAGTGGCACTTAACTACACAAGTGGAAGAGACTGGAGAACTCACATGTTCTGGTCACATCACTTTGTGCTAACCTTCTGTATGGCAGTACTGTGGGTGATGTCTTTATTGTACCTAAAAGCAAATAAACAAGAAAAACATTTAGTGAACGTGGCAATTTTTCAGTTCAATCAATCTATCAGTGGTTTGTATAGCTCAGCTACTCACCTCTGATGGTCTGAAGGTACTTATTTTGAAGTATTCATAGTACAGACATTATAATTTAGTGTGGAAACTTATTATCCTAAATAATTAACAATAGTGTGTCCATTCCAAATGCAAACCACACCATCATAACAAAACATTTCATTTTCAATCAGGATAACAACATACAGATGTAACTGTTTGCTTTATGTGCGTCTAAAGGGGAGACACCTGTGGCAGGCAGGGAGGTGCAGGGGAAAATTTCATAATTCTTTAAAAATTAATGCTGGTGTTTGCCTATTGCAAGCAGGGGGTCCAGGAGATAATGGAATAGTCCGTAAAAAATGAATGTTGGTGTATGCCTATGGCAGGCAGGAGGGTCTAGGGGAAAATTGAGTAATCTTTTAAAAAAGTATGCTAGTGTGCTTCTATGGCAGGCACGGGGTTCAGAGGAAAAATTGAATAATCCTTAAAAAAAAGAATGCTGGCATGGGGCTGTGTGCCTCTGCAGACAGGGTGTCCAGTGAAAATGAGTAATGACAATCATTAAAAAATGAATGCTGGTGTGCATCAGACGCCTATGGCAGGCAGGGGGCGGGTGAAGGCAAATGTTAAAAAATATATATATATACAAAAAAGTACATTTAAAAAATAAAGAAAAATGTACAAAATAAATGAAAACACAAAAACAAATGCTGGTGTACTAAGGAACTATGAGAAAACCATTGGTGTAGGGGAAAAATGGAACAAAATGCATATAAAATTAAACACTGTTCATATATATATGAACCACAATGATCCTCAAGCATATTAAAAGGATAGCAGAAAAAAGTACAAACAATTAACAAAAACAAAAAGGAATAGCCCTGTCATATCAACCTCCCTGGAAAATGGCTTTGAAAATTGACAAAAATTAATGTACACATGCAGGGCTATGGCAAAAGCACACTGGTTGGCAATGCAAAATGGTCACCGGTCACATAGTCAAACAACAAGCAAGGAGCCATGGACACACCAAAGAACGAATGCAGGCCTGTGGCAAAAGCACACTGGCTGGATACACAAAATGGGTCACAGGCCACATGGTCAAACAACAACAACAAGCAAGGAGGCATGGAACAACAAAGAACATATGCTGGCCTATGGCAAAAGCACACTGGCTGGCAACACAAAATGGTCACCGGTCACATAGTCAAACAACAACCAAGCAGCCATGGACACAACAAAGAACACATGCAGGCCTGTGCCAAAAGCACACTGGCTGGATACACAAAAAGGGTCACAGGCCACATGGTCAAACAACAACAACAAGCAAGGAGGCATGGAACAACAAAGAACATATGCTGGCCTATGGCAAAAGCACACTGGCTGGCAACACAAAATGGTCACCGGCCACATGGTCAAACAACAAGCAAGAGCTATGGACAACAAAAAACACATGCAGGCCTATGGACACAGGCTACACAAAATGGCCACCTGCCACATGGCATAGAGAACAGAGACAAATAATGACCTATGGCAAACACACACAGACACTGACCAGACAAAGGAGGCAGAATGAAGAAAACACTACCATTAATTCAGCAATTCAAAAATCTAAAATTTAGTGATCTATACAAATAATGCATTTCTTCCCAGAGCATCAAATATTACTCCACAGAAATACACTTGTGGTAGAGATAGACTTGAAATAAAAATCAAAAGAAGAGCTTCATGTACCAAAAAGACTAGAATCAGCAGTATGGTCCTTGGGCAGACTAGGCCACATAATAAAATAAATAAATAGTGAAAATTTAACAAACATGGAGAAAGTGTACTGAACTGTACAACCATTTTCCATAATAAAAGATACAAAGTTAAGCGCAAAAAAATAACTAGGCCCCTCCTGAAACTCCAGGCCACCCACCATAACCACAATAAAATTTAAAATTCAAATAAAAGTACAAATACATACTGGTGCATGCCCTCTATCATTCGTTCATTCATTTAAGCTTTATTTTGACTATTCCAGTCATAAAAGCTACAAAAGACATACATAATAAAACACATTTAAAAATGTGAAAGAAAAATAATTTGAACAGGGAATCCCACAATAGACATGCGAAAACTATGTATCACAAGATTGTTGTTTTGGCTGCAAATTGCCTGCATGTCTAAAACAATATGTAAAAATTACATAGGGTGCTCGGTTCAACTGCCCGCAATAATTAAAATTGAAAACAAACCCATGTATCAGCGGGCAAATGGATACCATATCTATTCAGCAGCAGCCAATTGAGAGTTATGCATTATAAGATCTTTCAAACATTTTACAAAAGAAAGCATTACTTAAAAGCTGATATCAAATGTAAAAAACGAATAAAAGATATTAAAAACATCTAACAGAGGATGTCACAAGTTTGACCTAAGGGTCCTCCTCTAGCAATTAGGTTGTGCAGTCAATCTGCAATAAAGCGCTTGTGCAACATATAGTGCAAGTGAGGGTACCTTAAATTCAGTCACTGGGACCCAAAAAACAACTCAGACTAGGGGTCAACCTGGCTATTGCTGAGGTGCTCTCATGAGTGCCTTCCTTCTAATACCCCACGTGTGGCTTAAAAACCTAGCCATAGCGTAGGCAAAGAGGGGCCTGGTGTCCAACTTCAGTATGCGCAGTGCATCCCAGTGTTTCCGTGTGCCCAATTTTTAGCAGACTTGTTTAAGCCACTTGTCCCTGGGCAGCGGATATGCAGGGCATGCAAACAGCACGTGGGCTACAGACTCCACCGGGGCATTGCAACCAGGGCAATTCATTATACTTGGAGAGTCAGGGTGCCACTTATCTGTAACCTCACCCACAGGAAGGGTGCCAAACCTAAATTGAATATATAACATCCTGCCCTGTGGGATCTGGATTGTATCTAGATAGGGTTCCAACAATCCAACCTGTTTTTGGTGTAGGAATTCCTCAGCGAGTTTCCCCTGATTAGGCTTGATAGACTTGCGTTGCTCCACCCAATTCCAGTAGTATTGCTTCAAGACCAGTTTTCCAAGCAGGGTGGGGTCTGGTTTATCCCAAAGACCCTGGAGCCTGACGTCTGACACCAATTTCCTGATGTTTCTAACCCATCCTACCTTATTGAATGTGTCAAGATGGATGACCTCTGTCAGGACTTCCGCTAAGGGAAGTAACTCCGGTGTCCTCGTGTTGCGTGCCCAATAAAGCAACGGACGGAGTTTGGCTCTGTCGCTGATAGTGCGTCTGCCCATATTGGGCATTAAGGGTGTAAGCGGGGTACTTTGGGGTAGCATCACGAGGTTCCTCAGAAATTTACGGTACTGAGCTCGGATGTCTTGTCAAAGCCCCACAGCTCTGCGCCATACAACGCTGCGCTAACTGCCTTCAGATCAAATACCTGCAGAGCGGCAGCAACCGGTCTACTATGGGAGGAGCGATGTTCCTTCCCTAACGCACCCGTAACACGCTTGTTGCCCAGTAACATCTTGGTTATGTGGGGGTTCCAAGATGTTCTATCTGAAAGGCGGACAACTTGGTAGATAAAGGTATTAACTCTTTCCAGGGGGGACCCATATAACACTACACTGCCTATGAAGGACTTGTGTGGGTTAAAGGCTATGAATTTAGTTTTGGTGGTGTTAATAACCCAACCCCTGGTTTCACAGAATGATTGGAATCTATTGAGCAAAAGCTGAAGTCCTTCCGGGGTCTTAGCCACCAGCAGGGTATCGTCTGCAAACAATAGGGTTAGTACCTTGTCCCCCCCCCCAAGGGTGGTGCATCTTGCAGGTGCTTGTTGCAGAAAGCTGACCACCATGTTCATGTATAACAAAAAAAGGGTGGTAGCCAAGACACAACCTTGACACACTCCCCTACTAACTGGGATACGCTCTGTGAGCTGTCCCTGTGGTCCCCATCTGATCTGTGCATTTAATTGCCCTCATGCAATTGAAGTAACAAGCTGAGGAAAGGTGGAGGAATCCCCATGTCATTAAGCACGAGCCATGCCCTCTATCAAACAAATAGCACCTTTACACAAAATGTTGTGAATTTACTTGTACATCACAAAAACAAAGTCCTTAAAATCCAATGGTAAATTGATACTACCACTTCGAAATTCAAATGAAAAGCAACCAGGAGATGGACAAAGCACTTGGAGGAGCCTGCTGGACAGTGATATAAATGGGAGCCTCTTGCCCACTTCCTTCGTGTTGAAAACAAATGTCAAATAAAAATAAAAAAAATTCAATAAAAACCAACTTCAATGGTCCTTTGGAGTAGAATATTCACTTGAGTAGATTTAGCTTCTTCATGAGTAGAGAATCTGCTTGAGAAACAGCCACAGCCTCTCATACTCACCAGTGTCACGAAAATGGAACCAGTAGGCTCTGTGGTGACCAGAAGCCGCACTAGTGGCCGGAAAATATTGCTTGAGCTGGCTAGCAGCTGACAAATCTTGTCGCACTCACCAGAGCACCACATCAAGTCTCATTTGCGCCAATGACAATATAATTTCCCCCTGTGCAGAAAGGCGGAATTTAGCAGGAACTTCCAGTTACACACGTAGTGAGGAGTTCCAGAAGGCTGCCAACTCCACGAGTGGAATTTATTTCCACTCAAGTTTAATGTCAAGCTGTAAGGTAGACAGGAGCCCACTCACATCTGTACATCTTCACTATATATTTTAACAAGACACTTTGAAGGGTGATAAAAGTTACATTGTTCACCCTATGATCTGGCGAATCTTTAAGGCACGCCACCAAAACTTAATTATCTTCATCACTCTCCTCTTCATTCTTCTCTTCATTTCCTTTTCCTTTCATGCAGAACATTCACACTACTCTTGCCCTCCACAGATTCCCATTTGCACACTTTTTAGAAGTTGAGTTTCTGGTTGGCAGAGCAGGAATCGCAATCCATGTCAGGGTAAGTCAGATACAAACTATAAATTAACCTGTGCTCACCCTTAGGCAGTTTGGCACAGAGCCCGTAGCCTTAACTTAAGAGGCAATGTGTAAAGTATTAGTGCAACACTTCAAACAGTAACACAGCAAAAGCTCCACAAAAAGACTTCACACTACTTTAGGAAAATAGATTATGAATTTTTAAATGAAACAAGACCAAAACAACAAACATCCAATCAGTAGAAGTCAATATATTCATTTTTAAAGAATAAATCAAAAAATAGCGCTTAGAAACAATAAGTGCCTCTGAGGTTATCTGGTCGCACTGGACTGAGGCAAAGTCAAGAGTTCAGGCCGACCACGATGGAGTGTGGACCAGATGCAGGAGCCACACAAGGCCAGCTGAACAAAAGTACCTTGAGCCTGGTCACAACTATGGGTGGGCGGCAAATTCCGTTCCGCTCGTGGAATTTGCGATATTTCGGCATTTTTGCATTCCGCTGAGAGTGCAGAAATGTTAAAATTTCCACGATCCGCGGCATTGCGGAGATTGTTTTCATGTTCGTGCTTTAAAAATGTGTTCTCTCATGCGCGGTTGACTTTCAGGGATCCCTGCATTCGTCGATGAGTTTTCCGATCCGTTCGCGTGCACCACGAGATGTTGGTAATCGGTCGTGCTATCCCGCGAGAGTTTGCAATCGCGATCACGTCATTCGCCGCGTCATCAGACACCGTTAGAGTCTGAGATCGCGAACACGTCAATCACCACCTCGAGAGAGAGTGTGCGATCGTGCACACTTCATTTGGACGCGACATCCGGCTGAAGTGTGGTAAATCTCACGATCCCGAACACGCAAAATTTTCAATCTGGAGAAGAATAATATCTTGAGCAGCATAAAACCTTCTGTAAATGATGATTTGGATGAAAAAAACTTCTCAGATTGACATTTGGCTGTCCTTTTTTGTGCAAGGAGTCCTTCCCTACAACATTATCATTGAATTTCAGGACTTTTGAATTTGATATGTTACAAGTAAGTTGGTGCTGTTGTTTGTTTGATTGGGGAATTGCAGTTGCTGCAACTACAAGTTTGGTACTTATCATTATTATTTTTTTTTTTATTGTTGTGGGTAGCCAGTAGGCCCAGAGATAGTCATGGGTGGGTGCATGATGAAACAACTGTTCCTTTGGTGTGTGTTGAATTTATTTCAAACATCATTTAGGGCATGAATGACATTGGATTGAATTGCAAAATGTGTTTTTTGGGGGTATTTCTGTTTTTGGGTGTGTGTTAAATAAATGCCTTTGTTGTGTGTGGTGTGTTGTTGTGTACCTTGCAGACCTTGTTGACGTTTTTGCATTTTCTTGCATTAAAAGGCAAAGCAAGGGGGTTTAGCATGCATCCTTAGTCAGGCTACTAAAGGCCTTTTGTCAGTACATTGTTTTCCATGCCTCGTGCTTCTTGCTTGTGATTTGTGAGTGTCCATGTGGCTGGTGGCCATTTCTGGTGGGAGTTATAAGTGTGCTGCTTTTGCCATATAGGCCTGCATGGTATTCCTTTTTGGCCTAGGCTTCTTGTTGTTGTGGGCCTGGCCATGAGGCTGGCGGCCCTTTGAAGACAGGTAGTGTGCTTTTTGCAATAGGCCTGCATTGTCTGTCTTCAGTTTCTTGTAGTTGTGTGGTCCTGGCCATGTGGCTGGTAGCCATTTTGAAGCCTGGTAGTGTGCTTTTGCATAGGCCTGCAAGCTTGTGGCCTAGTCCGCCAACAGGCCTTTTATCCAGTAGGCTCAGAGGTAGTCACATGTGCATGAAACAACAGTTTCAGTATGTTCTGTTGAATGTAAACATCATTTAGGCCATGGATGGCATTGGATTGAATTGCAAAATGTGTTTTATGGGGGTATTTCAGTGTTTGGGTGTGTGTTAAATAAATTCCTTTGTTGTGTGTGGTGTGTTGTGTACCTTGCAGACCTTGATTAGCCCTGTGGATTTCCGTTTTTGCTTTTTATTGCATTAAACTGGCAAAGCAGTGTGATTTAGCATGCATCCTTTGCCTAGCTAGTATAGGCCTTTTGTCAGTACATTGTTTGCCACGCCTCCTGCTTCTTGCTTGTTATTTGTGAGTGTCCATGTGGCTGGTGGCCATTTCTGGTGGGAGTTATTAGTGTGCTGCTTTTGCCATATAGGCCTGCATGGTATTCCTTTGTGGCCTAGGCTTCTTGTTGTTGTGGGCCTGGTCATGAGGCTGGCGGCCATAATGAAGACAGGCAGTGTGGTTTTTGCAATAGGCCTGCATTGTCTGTCTTCAGTTTCTTGTAGTTGTGTGGGCCTGGCCATGTGGCTGGTGGCCATTTTGAAGCCCGGTAGTGTGCTTTTGCCATAGGCCTGCAAGCTTGTGGCCTAGTCTGCCAACAGGCCTTTCATCCAGTAGGCACCGAGGTAGTCACATGTGCATGAAACAACAGTTTCTGTGTGTTCTGTTGAATGTAAACATAATTTAGGCCATGGATGGCATTGGATTGAATTGCAAAATGTGTTTTATGGGGGCATTTCAGTGTTTGGATGTGTGTTAAATAAATGCCTTTGTTATGTGTGGTGTGTTGTGTACCTTGCAGACCTTGTTTAGCCCTGTGGATTTTCGTTTTTGCATTTTATTGCATTAAATCGCAAAGCAGTGTGGTTTAGCATGCATCTTCTGCATTCCTATTATAGGCCTTTTGTCAGTACATTGTTTTGCAGTCCTCCTGCTTGTTGCTTGTGATTTGTGAGTGTCTATGTGACTGGTGGCCATTTCTGGTGGGAGTTATTAGTGTGTTGCTTTTGCCATATAGGCCTGCATGGTTTTCCTCTTGGCTTACTGCTTCCATCCATCCTCTTTGCCAGCAGCAGCTCCCTGAATGATGTGATGAGCAAATAATTTAATGCCAAACAGGGTCCACTTCCATTACATTTGTATTTTTGTTGTTGTTCTTCTTCTTTCCTATCCTTCCTGAGACAAATTACACAATACATGAATCAACACAGGAAGATGAGGACAGCGGCTCAGCTGATGGAAGTAGCGTGTTAGATGATGATTACCTACTTCTGGTTGAACCCCAGAGTTTGAAGATGAGCTATACTTCCCTGACAACTAGACTTCCACTTCTTACTGTCTTCGTCCCTTATTTACTTTTATTTGTGTGTCTGTCTTTCTGGTTGGAAACTTCGAATCACAACAAATCCATCACCACCATCTTCTAGTCTTTTATTGCCATATATGAGTTTCATCTTTTTGCATTTCAGTCCACTCCTCCGAGTCCTGCTCCTCCATCCTCCTGAATCGCCCTAAATCTATTGCCCTCAAGCCAGATGATTAGCATAATAGAAGAAAAAAGAAAATCTTGCCATGTTGAGTCCCTCCAAAAGAAGTAGAACATGATGAAGACTACTATAGCTATCCTCCTTTCTGAGCCGAGAGAGACTGCCCATTAACTGAAGATGAGAAGGAATAGGTAATGAATGATGACATGCATTGAACGCTGACTGAGTGATTTGTGTTGTTGTTTGTAGTGCATGAAGTTAATTCATTGTGTACTATTATCTTATATTCACACACTCAAGGCAACGTTTGTTTCCCTTCTTGTTTTTTAATAACAAATTTGTACTTCTACTGCAGGCCGATACATTGCATTTTGAATATGGAAAGGGGACTCAATCTGTACAATGCACACTGAGTTGGACAACACCATGATGATGACCACAGTGACATAATATCTTCGCAGTCACTCAGTAGGATCAAAGATGATTGATCGAGTAACTCAGTGCGTTTCATGAGTGGCATAAAAGGTAAACAAGTCAACAACCACCACTGCAGACCTACTTGTCTGTGTAGTGGTGGAGTCGAGTGTGGTGGTATGACTGAGATTGGTGCATTGATTTAGTCACTTAATTTGTAAAATGCTATGGTGCTGTATATTATGTGCTTTGTCTGCCTCTGTCCCAAAAAAAGTATGCTAAATGGAGGATGGGTCACAGCGGGTGCCGTGGGCCTGCTCTGTCCTGTTGTTGTTGGAGGTTAATGCTGGAAACAGACTAGAGTAGACATGATGTATCCATGCCACCTCTGAAAGTGTTCTTGTTGCACTCCACCGTAATTTATGCATTTTTTTTCTACTTGATCTTTCAATATGCCTTTTGTTTTTCCATCTACAATTACAGGCCGGCCCTTACCCTGAGCTATACTGGGAAAAACAACTCACACTTACCTTACCAATGAATCTACATCTGCCAAGCAGGCAGTGGCGTCACCCAAGATTGACGGCCTGAGCGTCCATGGAAGGGAGGACAAAGAGGAATGCCGAGATGCAACTCCCCATTTTGACCAGGATAACATACAGTAACAGTATCAACTTTCATCATCTTTTAAATAATTTGATACATTTTTTGTCTTCAATCATTACTACTGTGTGTTGTTGTTATTAGTATGTTTGCTCTCTGCTTATAATTCAATTCATCCCTACAGCTATTTTTGAATTTTCTTTGCTATCTTTAATAGTAAGCCCGGGCCGGTACAACAGAACAGAAACTGTATGTAATTTGAGTCTCTGAGAGCAGACAGGCAAGGCAAATTGCATAATATACTGCTGCCCTGTACTGTCTAATTGTCTAGTAGTAGTTAGTAAGTACTTCATTAACCATCAAGTTATCATCATCATGCATACATTTCCTTTTTCTCCCTTAACAGATTTATTGATATGGTCGTCTGCCAAGGTTGTTTTTTCTTTTGTTGTTGTCCATGCGTACTGTTTCTCTATGTCAAACCTTTCCCCAAACCCCCCATCCCAACCATTCATCAAACCCTAACCCTCTTTCCCCGGGCTGTGTGACTAAATTAAATGGACACCAATAATTCATCACACGCTTGCTGGGGCGGATGTGGCAGAAGCAACACTAATTCAATTTCAAGGCAGGGGGAGGATCTTCTTCTGCTTGCCCACCCATGAGCAGCATATTTGCAAGGTAATTTTTTTACCAAAAGAACCTAATCCATAAGCATTAATTGCCAGCATCAATTGGATTTGTTGTCATCCTCCTACAGAGCAATAACGGTTACTCTTGTGTCGAGTGTACTGTAGGCCTAGTTGATTGACTCGACACAACTAGAGTTTGTAACTCTATGTACTAGGCTATCTCCGCCACCATTATGTTTTATTGTATTTTTGCATATTATTGTTTGGCAGTAAGTTCTGTACTGTAATTTGTTCTACTACTCCACCAACAGTCTTTCTCAGGCGACTGACTGTCTCATTTTCTTTTTTTGCAAATGCTACTGCCAGTGTCTACTACTACTACTACTACCACCACAACCATGGCATGTTGGGAAAGAAAAGCATCATTACCATGCAGATATCGCTGTGCCTTTGTTAATAATCAAGCACAGGTAAGAGAAGAAGTTTGGGGGAGGCATCATTAATAATGGAAATTTTTTCATTAATTCAATTTCACATACCCCTTTGAGTCCATTTGCAGAATGCCTAGACTAGGAGGAGAGACTGACAGTACTAGTAGGACAAGTCACTCAGTGAGGGGTACCGCATCTATCTGTTTGTGTCTTACAAAGTCCGCCAATTATTTAAATCAAACACTGGCTGTGGCCCTGCACCAGTAAGGAAACAGTGTGACGTAAAACAGTAACCCCACCCACAAAACATTGACAACATCGTATGTAAAGTATAAATATATAATTTAATCCCCTAACAAAAATAAACTATGTAAAAAATCCCACAACACCTGACCCACCCCTCTCCCTAACCCCAACCAATGTCCGGAACGAAAAAGTCCAACCTATATGAAATGTCCAATTGTCCAAAGAAAGTAAACCCCAACGCCTGATTCCCACCCAACAAAAGAAGAAATAAAAAAGGGACAATTAACAGGGTCTTATCGGTGGGCTCGCCGCTCCAGGAGGACACAAACTTGCTCCTCTAACTGGGCCATGCGGCGGTCTCGGTGACAAGGACGTACATTGTGGGAAGCATGTGGAATTAGAGAAGTTGGCTTGTGGAATATGTGTGTTGACATGTGGAAGAAGATATGATGGAACGTGTGGAATGGGAGAGATCAACTGCTGGTATAGATGTGGCCACAAGTGGAGTGGGTGTGGTGGATACATGGAACAAATGTGTAAGTGTCGGCCTATGTAGAATAGTTGTTTGGAGGTTACGTGAAATAAGTGTGGTGGCAGATCTGATGAAAGTACCATGACCTGTAAACTAGGTGTGTGGACATATTTGGAAGAGGAAAAAGTGATTTGTGTAATAGAATAGATTGGCTTGTGGAACAGATGTGCGAGAACACGTGTGAAACAGAAGAATTTGCTTGTGGGATAGGTGTTTGTATATCTGGGATAAATGAGGATGGTGTGTAGAACAGAGATGGGGTTGTGGCCTATCAGTCGGGAGAATATTTTAAATACATCGAGCAGTGCATGTATTAGATGTGGTGGCTGTTGCAGGATAGGGTTGAAAGAACGTGTGCTGGGGCATGTGTAAATAGATGGGGAGGAATGTACAATACTTGTGGAGTAGCATGGTAAAGATGCCTGATTTATTTTTTGACACATTTCTTAAGAGACAACATTTCCCAACTTACTTTTTTGTCAGGTTGAGAAGCTGTAGTTGCGCTATTTAAGATTATGGGTCTTTGTTTACATTAGCAAACTACAGAGCAAAAGAAATGAAGACAGGCACAACAATAGTAGGTCCTCGTGCCTTCAGGGTCAGAGATACGAACATGAGAATTGTTACAGGGCTTTTGCAATAAGATAAACAATACAATTAACATTGGGGTCAGTGGACATTTAAGACTGTGAGCTGGGTGGGGACTGCTATTCGCCACCAATCTGTAGTAGGCTTCAGTCTTTTACTTTGGACAACATTTCTCAGTAGCAAGAGTTGCCGGAGTGCTGCGAATATATTTAGTGTGCTATTCAATGTCAGCCTTCTGTCCTAGCTTCTCAGCTGCCTTAGCTTAGCCTTAGGAGGGACAGGTGTATGTGAAACTAGATATGATTTTCAGCAGGATTTTGTAGCCTGAATGTAAAAGTGTTATGAATACTTGTATGAATGACACTGCTCACTTGTTTTTTTGGCTAGCCAAAGGACACCAAAGAGCCAAAGCAATCAATGCAAATGCAACCACTGAGCAGTGGGCACTAAACTGTACTCCTGGGGGGTTGAGCTCTGGTGCTGATAGAGGACAGAACTTGGGCGACTGGGCTGCAAACCTTTGGATCGATTGAGAGGCTGCACTGGAGTACAGAATAGCTCACATCAACAGTGGTAGCAAGCACTACAGCATCCTCCCACATGAGAAAATGGCAAGGGGTGCCTGGGACCCACATACCAGGCATCTTTTCAACAATAAAATGAGGGTGATATTTGATAAACACTGCCAGCACCCTCGATGAACCGTGGAAGTAACTCGGGGAGGTAGCCCTGGCAGACGTTTTCAAACCGCGTTGTTTGTGTATTTTTAGTAGGTTTACACAAAATAGAGCAATTTAGAAATTAATTGTTTGGGGTTCTGTTAGCCAATGTATTTAATCAGAATTGTCATTTCCTCAACTTATTCTTAGCACTCTGTGCCTGACATAAACCTTCCCCCATATCAATTTTTTTCTTATTTTGCAGTTTTTAACAGTGCCATCCATCCCCAACCACATGTGTGGGAGAGCTTTACATGAGCAACAGATTACATTACCCATGATGAGGATTTTCTTTTTTTATCTGGTGGCTCTCGCGGTTTTGCAAACGAAATCCCCCTTCGGCCTCTGCCTTCCACTCCACTACAAATAGGCCTGCAGTACTGATATTTTTTCAGTTGCACCTTTGGGTGAGCACAACACCTGGATTCTACTTCCTTAACCTGGTTCCAGTGGCAAGCAGAAGACAACAAGTTTTAAAACAATAGACTTACCCTGTGGCGAAGTGGGGAAACAAAGTAGGGTAACTGTGGGCGGAGAATCAGAGGGCGGGAATAATCAGAGGATTGGATCAGTGGGCAGAGTCAGAGGTGTGGCCAGAATGCTCAAAATATCCTCATCTTTAGTGTTTGTTTGGCATTTCACTGAGAAGAGACAGCTTATTATGTTATTTAATTCAACCAATGGATGCACATGATTATTTACAGCTTAATAGGAGTTATTGACATGAAAATACATTCGCAGATTGGGATATGTTTCCAATCACAGAATGCCCCAAATACCCTTAAAGTGGAATCACAAGCCATTTGTCTACGAACCAAGGAGTTTCTGTCATCGGCACTTCTCTCCCCTTTTTTCACAACAGCAGTTCCAACCCGAATGGCAAAATATACTAATTTGCTAATTATGGCTCTGGCACATTTGCCACATTTGCCACACAATACATAATCTGCTGCATAATCTGACAATTTTAACTAATAAATTGTTTGGAGCTCAAACAGATCAAAAGTTAGTAAATAATTTGACTCCTGTTGCAGCAAACTGGAGGGCCCTTTGCAGAGGTTGACTGGTCACCTTTCTCATTGTTGCATTTGCATGTTATCCTGGTACAAATAAGGCAATATCTTTCCAGAGACTTTTAGCAAGTGTAAAAAAGGCAAAATAATAAAGTATCAGAACATATACTGCATTTATCTGCAGCCTTTTTTTGCTGCATAATTTAGTCAACTCTATAGCATAATTTTGTCCTCTTTTGCTGCATAATTCCAATGGCCCCAAAACAGGCAGCACATGTTAAGAGTGCTTGTGCGTGAAGCAGGGAGACTGTGAAGTTTGCAAATTTAGGGGCATATTAGCAACATTTTGCGATAAATATCGCAAAGCGCGCTTAGCGCTCATTTTCCTAACGCCGGCTATCGCTGGTTTTCATTACGGAGATAGCGCATTATCAGCAACGCGTATCTCCAAGGCGATAAGAAATCCAGCGATAGCGGCGAAATGCCTGATTATCGCTGGAAATCCAGCGATGATATTCCTGCGATAGTGAAATACTTGGTAATAGGCCAAGGTGGTCTCAGGCTGACAATCCATCTCCTATTGGAAGTATGGCTAAGTCAGGTTTCTATCAGGTGTTAGGAAGCAGCAATAATCGCGCTTAGCGCAAGTTATTTCATCGCTTCGCGGCCATTGGTAATAGGGGGAAGGTGAGTTAGCGACTGCTTTCAGTTGCCTTGAAGTTGGGAACGCCTACTTTGCATGTCATTAGTGATAAATATCGCTGACATGCAAAGCGGCACCCAAACCGGTCGCTTACGCCAGGAAGCTGTCGCTAACAGTTGTTAGCGACAGCTTGCTGATAGGGCGATGAAAATATCGCTGCTTTAGCAGCGAAAAGTGCCGCTAAAGCGGCGA
This sequence comes from Triturus cristatus, assembly GCF_964204655.1. Classification (NCBI taxonomy): domain Eukaryota; kingdom Metazoa; phylum Chordata; class Amphibia; order Caudata; family Salamandridae; genus Triturus; species Triturus cristatus. Next base: position 678,613,002 of record NC_140595.1, read on the forward strand.
TGACGCCCTTGCTAATATGCCCCTTAGTTTAGTGTGCGTGGAAATCCTGCTATGTCGATCCCTGGTGAGATGCAGCTACTACTGCTAAAACAAGGCCAAAGGATGTACCAATGGAGGTACCAATGGGTGAGGCAGACTGGCCTCAAGGGCAGGGCCGGCTTTAGCGCGGGTGGTGCCCTTTGCAACAATGCTTGTTGGTGCCCCCCAATGACCACCTCTGCCATGGATTCCCTCACTGCCACCCTTTAACAGTGCCCCTCATGACTCCATAACCACACTCTGGATGCATTTAATTTGATTTATAGCGTCGCTCATACCAGTGCAGGGTGTCTGAACACTTTACATCACACGCATTACAGAGACAAGCAATCCTATGTGTGTTAATCACTGTATAGAAAATGTTACATAAGACAAAGGACTACAGGGTGTAGGAGCCCCATGACAACCATACTAGTAGGCTAATACCTAATGCAGCTCTTAGATGACAGTTAATAGCTCACGGTTCTACGTTAGGAGTTTAACTTAGAAACTACAGGTAATAAAAGGATCTCTCTGACAAAACCAGTAACCTACTGACCTATTTACATTATGCGCACTTTGTGATCTGCATGGTACATGATCTTTGCAGCAGGCACATTAACCCTCTGTGCTAAAAACTCCGATCTCTCTCTAAAAAAAACATTAATCACCAAAGTTTACCTGACATTTTTTTTGTTGCCGGAAATTGCTGATAGCCAGGAAGGAGGCAGCAAGTGCTTTTAGAACAATAATATATTTGCAAATATGACGGCCCCAGCCAAAGTCAGCACCTGTTGCGGTCACACTGGTTGCGCCACCCTGGAGCCAGCCCTTCTCAAGGGTCCTGTGACCTCAGCGACAGAGTCACTGCTGCTCTAGGGTGTGCTGCTTCATAGGCCTGCCCGCAAGACTGGAGGTGAACTTCAGTATGGATTGTGGTGGACAGGCCTTCAAGGTTACCCCACACTTCCCACCACTAGGGTTCACCTTCTGGTGCTAAGACACCAGTGCTTCTAAGGTCTTGAGGTGCTTTCTAAGGTCTATCTCGGGAATGTGCACCGCCAGGAGAGTGGTCTGGGCGGCTGGTCTTGAAGACTAAACCTGGTTCTCCTGCTCTAAATTCGGCAGCTCTGGCCATACTGCCACATCCTCACCCCCACTGAACAACAGACTGTCCCACTGAAATAAATTTGCACTGCCTTCAGCTGCAACCAATTGTGCCCAGCTATAAACATCTGGATGCGACTCAATTCAAATTATGCACTAGGCATAAGCAATCTGCTGCCTGATAAAAAAAAGTAACAACATCCTGGGGAAAGCAGGTGCACATTTTATTTTCCAATACACCAATCAATCAGGAATTGCAGTACCTCCAGGATTGGTGCACTTCCCCACATGGTAAATACAATGGATCAAAGAAAGACAAGAAAACAAAAGTAGTGCTTCACTGGCAAACACTGAAAAGTGGTGCTAATATGTTTGGGTGTGAATAAAACCAATCTGGCCACTTTGTGACTACTCTGCTGTGGTTTATTTCATTATTTGATTATTTTTTATATTTTGAACTTTTTGTTCCTGGGGCCGCACTTTGGAATGGAAAATTTCAGAAAATTTTACAGCAAAAGTGTTTTTCTTTTTTTGATCCATTTCACAGGAGAACAAATACATTTGAAGTCACGGATTTCAGTAGGTGGTGAGGAGGAGCTGGACAGAAAGAGAGGGAATAACATGAAAGAAAGTGGGGGTTGGGGGGACAGCTGCCAGTGGCAGAGCAGAAGATGACACTGTCCTTGTCCTCTCAGGGCAAAAAGGAAAAGATAGAGTCCTTTTTCTTCTCTGCCCGCCCCACCTGTCCCTAAACGGCCAGAAATGGAGAGCCTTATCTGAAGGCCATGGCTAGTTCTGCCATACTGGGAGGTGAACGGAATCTATAGAAATAAAGAACTAGTGGCGCGTCATGCCCTGACGATCCCGCCCACTTGACTTGCCTTGAATCACATGCAGACGAGTTCAGGTTTCCAAAACAACACCTTTGGCAGTTGTGAAAACTTGTTGGATTGCTGAAGTATGGTGGTCGTCACGATCACACTACAATGGATTAGGGCTACAGAGGGAAAGACGCATGGGATGTTCTGGCTCTGCCAGGTGCCTGTCCGGAAGAAGCACCTAAGTGAGAAGTTTGCAGAATGCAGGCGTGGGGCTAAATATATATGTACTACACAAACAAATGATGGACGGAATGCTGAATAAATCATATATTCAACCCCAGTCAAGATATCTGGGTTAAAACCATAATTCTTTTGCTCACCATGCCACCCCAGTTTTGACTAGGCCTGGGAGAAGCACTACGCTACGCTCGCGTAGTTTGCGAAGTTCGCGCTACTTCGCACTACGCGAACTGCACGTAGCACAGTGCGAACACGCGTAGCGTAGTGTTGCGTAGTGCTGCGGTCATTTTTTGCTTGCTCGCGGTCCTCAACGTCAAGTTGGCGACCGCGAGCAAGCAAAATGACATCCCGGCGAGACTTTTTCCTTGTTCGCGATCAGCAACTGCAAGTTGGCGATCGCGAGCATGGAAAATAAACCTCCCGGCGAGATTCCCAACGCGAGGAGGTCAGGTTTCTCATTGCGAGTGGTCGCGTATGCTCGCGACCGCTCGCGATGAGAAACTACCAGTTCGCGTTGAGAAAGCTGAAGCTCGAGTAAAAATCTACTCGAGCAGCAGAAAACTACAGCTCGCACTGTGCAAGATGCCATTTTCAATGATTGCACAGTGCCGGTTGCTTGTCCGCACTGTGCAATCATTGAAAACAACATCTTGCACAGTGCGAACATGTTACTACGCAGTTCGCGAAGTGCTACGCGTAGCTCGCGTAGTGCGAACTTCACTTTGCGTAGCTTCGCGAAGTGCTACTTCGCGAACTACGCCCACCCTTAGTTTTGACCCAGCCATATGCAAATCAGTCTTGACCCTGTGCCTCATGGGAACAGTCCAGATAGAACTGCCAAGCCAGGTCCTCCCTGGACCAGAAACAAGCATCCTGTGACCGGTTTCTGGGTATTACCCTTCATCAGCCAGGCTAGCTTGAATCCAGTGGCACAGTGAGCAAGGGACTCACGTCTGGGCATACCCATCCCACTTAGGGTGAAAAGTGCTACGCAAACAAATGATGGACAGAATGCTGAATAAATCTTACATTCACCCCCAGTCAGGAGATCTGGGTTAAATCCATTGTTCTTTTGCTCACCATGCCACCCCAGTTTAGACCCAGCCATATGCAAATCAGTCTTGACCCTGTTCCTCATGGGAACAGTCCAGACCGAACTGCCAAGCCAGGTCCTCCCTAGACCGGAAACAAGCATCCTGGGACCGGTTTCTGGGTATTACCCTTCATCAGCCAGGCAAGCTTGAATCCAGTGGCACAGTGAGCAAGGGACAAAACAAGTAAATATATATGTAGGCAACTTATTGACCGAGCAGTGACTGCAGAGCACAGCTGCAAGCATGTGATAGGAGCACACAAAAAAACAGCAACGGAAGGGGGTTTTCTGTGGCCGATGCCAACTATAAAAATAAATAAATAAATAAACCAGACAGGGGGAGGAAGAAGAGGCCATCACAATCTATAACAGTGTGATGGCCAAACAAAACCTTATCTTAGTGAAATCGCCAGCGAGAGAGTTAAGCTCACAAAGGAGGGACATTTAAACAAATGCACCAATAACAAGCCAGTATTTGTAAGTGACCCAGATAACTGCTAATGGCAATTGGTGGGTGTGCCAGAGTCCATAGAAGAGGAAACAACAATAGGGCAAGATGGCTGCCGAGAGACCGTAGAGGACAGTCGCTAACTCCCTTAGTCCCTTCTCTTCCTAAATGCTGAGCTACCTTGACAGCCTGCGCTAAAAGGTTTCATCTTCACCCCGCAGTGAACTTGACTCATATTCTACTCATATTCTACATTTGTTGAGCGATATGGACAAGCGAAAGTTATGATACGGCGTTCACAGATACAATTGGGTGCTCTGAACATAAGAACACATTCTGCTGAACTTTGCTGGAGGAGTCGGTTGACTGTGACTGTGACTATTACTCGGATTACTTGCTTTCGGCATAATAAAAGCAGGAAAATGACTTCCAAAAGTGAGCAGGTGGCAAGGGGGTTAAGGGGGCACGGAGAAAAACTCCCAGAACGATAGCCCGGTATATAGCGACCCTGGTGCCCCTGCAGACAATCTGAGAGCAAAGACTCGTTTGAAAACCCAGGTACGGAAGGATTGCGGGAAAAATACCCGTGCGGATAGAATCGAGAAGATCTCCGGGAGTGCCCTGAGAAAGGAAAAGGAAAAGGAAAAGGAAAAGGAATTGAAGAGAACGAAGCCTCTACCAACCAAGAGAGCTACTAAAGAACGACTAGCTGACACAGGGGCAGGACTGTCTGGCTTCGAAGGCATCAAAGATGCTGTGCTTCGCCAGCCTACCTTGCGGGAAGTTTTCTCTGTTTCGGCAGCAGCAGCACCGGCTACCCGGGGGGTGCTCCAGGATCGAGAGAAGGCATTTCCATCACCGTTGCTCCACATCGATGGTGCGGAAAAAAACGCCGGCGGCAGCACAGACTCACGCATACAGGGTGAGGAGATGAACAGCGAGCTATCGACCGAACCAATAGCGCAGCCCACGGATCACGCATCAGGAGGTCAGAGAGAGAGTGAGAGTGCAAAACAGATGCCTACTGGGGATGGGGATATTGACAATGCAACAGTAATGGCTCTGGAGAGGCAGCAACATGAGAAGGAATTCGACATGCTCCCTGCTAACGTTTTTACGAGCACCCAGGAACAGATACAGGTATGGGGGGGCAGCAAAAACGTGAGTTTACACTTGGTACATCCAGAAATTGATTTACCTTGCAAAACTACAGAGACTGAGATTGAGCCTGTGATTAAATTGGGGACAAGAGCTGCTTCTCTGGGGGAATCTGGTGATAGCCAATATTTAGCTGAATCTTTAATTGAGTCTGCTCAGACTACTACGGATGGTAAGCAAATACTACAACCTTTAAAGACTATAAAGTGTGACGCTATTGAAGATATTCGGGGCATTAATGTCCTCAAGGTGCAGGGAGTAATCAACCCAGGTTCACCAACAGATGAATGCTTTTATTCAGTTGATGATGATGAGGATCATGTAGGCAAAAATAAGGGGAGGGGCAAGGGCACTTCCTATACAGACTTAAATATAGATTCAGCCTCAGGATTAAGTGAAAAATCGGATAGATCGGATAGATCTGACTTATATTTAGACTCAGGTTCATCTTCATCCTCATCCTCACCAAGACATCACTCCAGAACCTCTGAGATCGAAATTGAAACGTCAGAACTAGAAGTAGAAAGGGCAACGGGGGGTAGAAATCTCAGATGTCGGAGGTCGAAGAGTGTCAGAAAGAGGTCGCATGTAAAAGTACAAGATCCAGTAAAGAACTTGTCGAGCCCTACACAGCGGGAAGTGGCTAAAAAGCTGGACTGGGACTACTCAGCTACATCACAGGTTTATCAAGAGGGAACCACACACCCTCAAACCCAGCAATCTCCTCAACATTGTCACGCGGAGCCAATGATACAGAATTCTAATTTTGACCTGCTACTTGGGACATTAAAACAAATGCAGACCGAAGCAAGAGCAGAAGGTCGAAGAGCTAGGCAGGCTAATAAAAAAAAAAAAGGATCCCTGCGGAAGGTTAACAAACTATATGCAGATATGGCTGGTAGAGTTACAGAGGTAGAGGAAAGGACTGGGAAGCTAGAGGATGCAGTTACTAAGCTCCAGGAAGATAAACATGCACAGGAAAAAACATCAACAGATGTCCTTTGGAAATTGGAGGAGTTTGAGAACAGGCAAAGGCGGAACAATATAAGACTTCTTGGCGTGGAGGAAGGCAAGGAAGGACAGGACGTTCGGGCCTTTGTGGTTGATCTATTTAAAGGTGCATTTCCTAAAATCACTAAATGGAGGTGGGAAAATGAGATCCAGCGGGCCCACCGCTTTCCTCAAATCCAGAAAAGAGGAGCTACAGATGGTAACCCAAGAGCGATTCTTGTGTATGTTGGTAACTTTCTGGCAAGAGAGGAGATTATGAACAAGGCAAAGCCAACGACCAAGAGATCTTATAAAGATATACACTTTTTTGCTCGGCCAGACTTTTGTCACACTACCGTCGAAAGAAGGTGGCGGATGAGACAATTAATAACTCCTTTCCAAAATGCAGGATGCGAAGCTTATTTGATGTTCCCTTCTCGGCTTAAAGTAGTAGCTAATGGGCAATTCAGGGTGTTTTCCTCTGAGGTGCTTGCTCAGGAATATCTGTTAGCACTGAAGGAGAGAAGGGGTCAAAAGAGTCAAACAACTACCTGATGAATTTGTTGAATAATAGGATGTTTATAAGTTAATTACATTTACAAGTATGAGTACAAATTGGGTGACTAGCATGAAAAAACGGGTGGTCATAGTGGTAGCACGTGGGATCAAGGTAGGAAAAGGGTAGTAGGTGAGAGGGGGGGAGGAGGTGGACATCCTTGGGTTTTAGGTTGCCATACATAGGTCAGGATTGACCTATTTGCCAGTAAAGGGGGGTGGGTTTGTAGGGGGGGGGAGATTGGGGAGGGTGGGGGCGCAGTGAAGGGGGGCAGGGCACGACAAACTAAGAATTGCACAAGTAAAGAAATGCAAATAGGGGAAGGATTAGTATTGCTTTGTATTTTAAGAATGAAGGGAAAGCCATTTGAACAGAAATCAGAAAACAGTATTAGATGTATTAGTTGTAATGTAATGACATCTTTGAAGCGAAATCTCTTTAACTTTAACTTCTGTCCCTTTCCGGGAATATCAATTCTACTTGACCTACAATGGCTATTAGAATAGCAACGTGGAACGTTAGTGGTTTGAACGATCGCCAGAAAAGACAAAAGATTGCCGTGTTATTAAAACAAATGAATGTTGATTTTATATTCATGCAAGAAACTCATATTAAGGCCTCACAGGCATACCTTTTGGATCAATTAGGCTTTCAGGTTTTAGCATATTCAAAACAAGGCTCTAAACATAGAGGGGTTGCAATATTATAAAAGAACAGAAATGTGAATACCAGGAAAAAGCTAGAAGATCAATGGGGTAGGTGGGCATTAATTGAATGTCTTATTGAGGGAGAGTGGTGTTCCCTTGGGGTAATTTATGGGTCAACGGAGGATGATCCAGAGAGTTTTGAATTCTTAGATGCAGAACTATCCTCCTGGGCACCTCAGATTATATTAGGAGGGGATTTTAATATAAATGGGGCAGATGGGTTAGGTGTAGAGACAGGATCATTCGGGAGGTATCAGGGAAGAAAGAAAAGAGCACATCGAGCACTAGGAGAGCTTGTGAGGAACAATATGTTATCAGATGTTTGGGGGAAGCTAAAAAACGGGGATAGTGGATTTACGTATTACTCTGCCCCCCACCAGGTTTGCGTAAGACTAGACTACTTGTTTACTTCTAGCTTGATGATCTCCTGTGTAAAGATAGAAAGGCTTCCCCGTATACTTAGTGATCATAACCCTTTGATTCTGAGCTTGAATATGCCCTCACGACCCAGGAAGGTCAGAATATGGACATTTGAGCGTGGGCTTCTTCAGGACCAAAAATATATTCAGTATATGACTCGATGGATTAAGGAGTTTTTTGAGAATAATAGAGGCAGTGCAGAGACAGGAATAGTCTGGGATGCCTTCAAGGCAGGGATACGAGGGGAAACTTTAAGTTTTAATACCTTTAAACATAAACAGGAGCAATCTAGAGTTAGAGAACTAACCGGGGCAGTCTTGGAAGCAGAGGAAGAGCTGCAACACTGTGTTATGACAGGGGCTCCCCTAGATCAAGCACTTCTAAAATTAACAAAGGTAAAAATGGATGCTGAAGAGGTTATTGCAGATGAGGCAGCTAAGATATATTTGACCAACAGAGAAAGGTGCTATGAATTTAGTGAAGCAGCTGGAAGAACATTAGCTATTCGTACAAGACAAAGGATTGCTTCAGGTGAGGTAAGAGAAATTACAGACTTTGAAGGTAATCTGCGCACAAACCCAGATGAAATAAGAGAGGTATTTAGGAAATTTTATACCTCGTTATATGATGAGCAAAATGGTCGGGATCTGGATGAGATAGGGATATACTTGGAGGATATACCAGTGGTGCGATTAACAGAGGAAGAATCAGAGGGGCTGGAAGAACTATTGGACCTACAAGAGATTAAAAATGCTATAGTGAATCTCCCTTCGGGTAAAGCGTCAGGCCCTGACCAAATACCAATTGAATTTTATAAAGTATTCTGGGATACTCTTTCTCAAGACTTGGCGACAACGATACAGAAAGCACAATCTGGGGTCTCCATACCAGGGTCATGGGGTGGCGCTGAAATAGTGGTAATTCTGAAAAAAGGAAAACTTCCCACCATGCCGGCATCATATAGGCCAATCACGCTCATGAATTCTGACGCCGAAATCTTTTCTAAAATATTAGCAACAAGATTTGCTCAAATAATAGGTTCCCTCGTGAGTAGTAATCAGCATGGGTTTATTCCGGGTAGGGGTACGACCCACCATACCCGTAAGGTTATCACATTATTTGACGCCATGGAGGTCTCAGGAGACCCGATGGCTGTACTGTTATTAGACGCAGAAAAAGCATTCGATCGGGTCTCCTGGAACTATTTGTGGCATATTTTGAAAAGAGCAGGCATAAAAGATGGATATATTAAGGCAATCCAAGCACTATATAGAGCTCCAAGTGCTGTAATCCAGATTAATTCAGCCTTAACTAATTCTTTTCAAATTAAGAGAGGCACCAGACAGGGCTGCCCTTGCTCTCCGCTTTTATTTGCGATGTATATCGACCCCTTGATCCGAAGAATAGAGAGCTGTGATAGGATTTCCCCGGTGTATACGCACATAGGATATTCTAAGGTGCTCGCATACGCGAATGATGTGGCAGTGATTACATCTAATCCCACAGAAGCTATAGGGCAGGTTGAAATTGAGGCCACTAGATTCGGACTGGTATCAGGTTATAAATTGAACTCTAATAAGACACAGATAATTAAGAATAAATATGTAGATTGTTCTGATCATCGAGTGGTGCAGGATGGGGTGTACTTGGGGGTAATCATCTCCTCCAATTTAGACACTTTGGTAGAGAAAAATACGACACCTGTCTTTGCTAAAGCGAGAAGGGACTTAGATAGGCTTGAGAATCTCCATCTCTCAATTGTGGGGCGCACTAACATCATAAAGATGTTGATCCTACCTAAGTTCCTATATCTCTTTAGAGCAATACCATTATTATTTGAATCAAGATGGTTTAAGGAATGTGAAAATATGATTAACAGATTTATTTGGGCAAAGGGAAAGACAAGGAGAGCTCTTAGGTACATGGCATTGCCTCGTGATAGGGGCGGATGGTCGCTCCCGGATTTAAAACTATATTATTGGGCAGCGGCCCTACAGAATATGATGGGCTTGATAGGAGGGGCAGAGACTGAAGGACAGGATGAGCTTGGCACGTTGGCAATCTATGGTTTAGTCATGGGGGCAGAAGCTGAGAATTTACTTTTGAAACATACAGATTTCTGTTACTTTAAAAGGACGCGATTCAAGACGGTTTTAGCGGCTTATAACATATGGAAAGCATTTTCAAAAAGTTTTGGTTTGGGGAAATATAACGCATATACCAGAATGAGTACGAACCCTACTTTACCAGTAGATATCTTCTCAGGTTGGGTTTTTGGAGAATGGGGAAGAAAGGGGATAAGGATGTTGGGAGACATTATGACTACACAAGGGGTATTGCAATTCTCGGAGTTACAGGCAAACTATGGTATAGAGACAAGACATTTCTTTAAGTTCTTACAAATAAGAAGCTATATTGAAACAAAGCGGGGGGGGTCCGACTGGGTTTGGTAGGATTCCAATTATGGATTTAGTACAAGCAGGAACAGATTGCACGATTAGGAGGTTCTATTTGCAACTGATAAAAGCTAAACAGGATGATAAGGATAGAATGGTGCAGCAATGGGCGACAAAGCTACACATAGTAGAAGAGTGTTTTCTTGTATCATTAGAGCTGGGACAGAGTATTCTATGCTCTGCATCCCTACAGGCACAGCACTATAAAACTATCTACCATCTCTACTATACTCCTGCGAGAATCGCCCAGTGGGGAGGGACCTCGGGGATTACATGTCCTAGGTGCGGAAGTTTAGAGGCTGATTTGACACACATGATTGTAACATGTACCCATTTGCAACCAACACAAAAGAATATTGAGGAATTTCTTTCCAGAGTTTTGGCTGTTGAAATAACCTTGTCTCCATCGATAATTCTTCTTGGTGTTAATCACAATGATATTTACATGAAGGGGGGATATCTTATATTTGTTGCAATGGCAGTATTAAGATTATGCATAACTTCCGCCTGGTTAGATCCTATACCGCCATCGTACCATCAGTGGCTTGCTCGATTATTGGTAATATATAATTTAGAGAAGGCAATATATGCTAGAAAGGGGAAAAGAGGGAGAAAATTAGGGAGAAATATTTGGGATCCAATTAAGCAATGGAAAGAGGAATCTAATTGACTCCTTATTGAAGCTTTGTAGTAATAAGAATATCTTATAAGACCTATTTCTTTTTATTTTTTGTACAGAAAGGGTATCTATTTGGTTATTCTTTTGTATTTTACTTCATTTCAAATGAGTCGTGCCTTGTATATATTTATATATGCATATCAGAAACTCAATAAAAATATTTAAAAAAAAAAAAAAAAAGAAGAGGAAACAACAGGTCTCCGAGGCTCGACCTAAAAATGGAGCGCCGACCAGCCTAAGACGAGCTGCTCCATATTACAGTAATTTCCCACGGCAGGACAAGCTCCCAGAAGCTCTCCTCAACACCAGGTATATGAGCTCCACTGCCCGTCTGAAGAGAGAGTTGCTCTGTACAATAGCATTAGCTCATGGCAGAGCAAGCTTGCAACCAATCTCCCTCAAAAGTTTGGAATTGTAAGAATTAATATATTATAAAAGAGATAAAGGAGCTTATGGGAAAGTAGGGCTTAAAGAGGAGGGGATAAACATAGCTACACAACATTGCAAAAAAAAAAAGTGGAAGGATGGGCGGTTATAAATGGGACATCCCTAAACAACGGAAAGAGGACCCACAGAAAAATAAAACGTGTAAAAAAGGGGTCACACCTTTAAAAAATAGTGAAATCTTTTCTTGAATTATGATTTTTGCAAAGAAAGGCATTCACCAGATTGCTATCAGCTGCTATATACAAGTCAATCTAGGTGAAAAAGTTATTTTAAAAAGGTCAAATGAAAAAGATTTGACAGCAACCAGCTTCTTCTGGTTGATTTTTGTTCTTTAAAGATAAAACTTACCAGTCAATACTCCCTACTGACTTTAGCTCCTTTGCTGTTTAAGGTTAGACCCCAGACTACAAGAAACTGCTGCGTTTGACTGAATTCTTTGAGATCAGAGTAACAACCAGCAAGCCAGCAAATCATAGCGAATGCTCTATTGCAACTGTCTGGGTAGTTTCATTTTATTCGCATCAAGGAAGTTGGGCGCAGTGATCATGTGTGCTTTAAAGTGACATAGAAACTTCCAAAGTTAACAGAGAATCGTGTGTTTAACTATTTATTACATTTCCATCCTCACTAAAGGCCTGTTCTGAGTCTTTTTACCTTCTAGCTGTAGAAACACATATTTGTATGCACATAATAAATGACACGTTATTAGCAGCGAAGAAATTCCAAGTCAAACGTCTTGGCACACGAACTTCTGTACTAATAAACTTGTTTCTTGGAAAGCAGCCAGACTTCTGAAAACATCCAGCTACTATTTTTCAAAGAATAGAGCTATAAAAAGCATATTCTAATAAAAAAAAAACATTTTATTCTGTCATATCACAAAGAGCAGCGACATGGAGACAGGAATAAAGGAAACAATGTTGTTTTAAATAAGGAAGCTGCAGACATTTATTCTTGTGTTAAGTATTGTGATAAAACCAATGTTAGCCTTTGGGGAATATTTTTTTGCAAATACCTAGTCCCAGATGTACTAACATTTTGCGCTGGGTTTATGTGACTTTTTAGACTTAACTTATTTGGAGCGGTGCCTGGGCCCACCCCCTCCTCCCCCAACACAAACACTTACCTGGGACTGGTTCTCTGACCAGTCTTGGCCCTTTTGGACCCACCTCGTTTGCCTTGAGGTTTCCCACCTCGCTTATCCTGCACTCTCTCCTCTGGCAACCTCTTCAGTTCAGCTTCTCTCCGTCTTTCTCTCCCACCCACTCTGCCTTCTGATCTTGTACTCATTTTGTTCTCTTTCATTATTTTTTGTGATAGAAGGAGAGAAACAACAAAAGAAAGAGAGGGGAAGAGAAAAGAGAAGGAAAGAGAAAAGGAAACAAGAAATGAAGGAAGAGAAAAAGAAAGAAAGAAAGAAAGAAAGAAAGAAAGAAAGAAAGAAAGAAAGAAAGAAAGAAAGAAAGAAAGAAAGAAAGAAAGTAAATAAGGGGATAACTTGATACAGAACAGTTTCAAATGGACACACTGATCTGGTATGCTGTAAAATACCAGCAGAAAACACTAAAAGGAATTCACAACAATGTTGGCAGGAGATGGGATGTGATAATGATGGAATGTGAATTTGCATCCTGCTGTCACATCAGACTCACAAAGGCAACACTAAAGTAATTATAAAGTAAAAACAAAAACACTGGGGGAGGAGCTTAGCGCGTGATCAAGATGGCCGCGTGAGCCTAGAGCTCCCGAGACCCTCGCTCCCTCCGGCATCTATCCTGCCTATTATCCTGTACTTGATGCCCGGACTATTGGAGGGGAGCCGCTGCTGAGGCGGGAGCTGCTGTCCGGGTCGAAATCGCCCACCGGAGACCGAAGTTATACCGCCTGGAAGTTTGGGGCCTACTCCCCGCACGGTGCCCGGGACTTGCGTTGGCACAGTGCCCGTGCCCTAATTGAACAACAGCGGCCTGGTTGGGGAAGAGTCGGCGGAGGGGAGGGATTTCACTTTCACTTTCGCTTTCGCCTTCCAGTCTCCAGGGCGCCCGGGACGGGGCGTGCGCGGCGCCAGCCACTGGTTGCATGCCCATTTACCCTGTACGGGCCAGGAGATTGTCTACACGGCAGATTGCGATGTCGACCAGATCGGACGCCGAAAAACAGAAGCCCAAGAACACCAGGCGGGGCACCTACACCCAGACTAATAACATGGACCGCTATGCCCATCAGAGGGGGTCCCCGGGCGGATCAGGCCCGACGTCGGAAGCCTCGAAGGACGCGGCATCCCCCTCCACAGAATTAACCCTGCAGGACATCATGGGGGCCATCGAAGGGATGAAGTCCTCGATTGGGCAGCAATTTGAGACCCTGGCACAAAAAGTAGATGCCATATCGATTGACGTCAATCTGGTTCGGGCCGACCTCGGCAAAACTAATGAGCGGGTTCAGTCCTTGGACCTCAAGACTGCCGGCCTCCTGGGCGATGTCTCCGGCCTCCAGCAGGAAGTCCGTATTCTCCGGACAGCAAATGATCACTTCGCCCGTCGGTTGGAAGACTTTGAAGGCCGTGCAAGGCGCAACAACGTGCGCATCATTGGGGTCCCGGAAAATTCGGAGGAGCAGTCGGTGGACCTGTTCGTGGAGGACCTGGTGGTGAACCATCTGGCACCCAAAGGCCTTAGCAAGTTCTTTACCGTCGAACGGGCCCACAGAGTTCCTGGCGGGAGGCCCAAGGTGGGGGCCCCACCAAGGCCGATTGTCGCCCGGATCTTTAATTTCAGGGACCGAGATGCCATACTACAAGCATCGCGGATGGCCGGCCCGCTGCCATTCCAGAACACTACTGTAAGCTTTTATCCGGACTTCACCCAGATGGTGCAAAAGCAGCGGCAAGGCTTCATGGCGGTCAAGAGAAGACTGCGTGAGATGGGACTAAAATATGCCATGCTTTTTCCGGCAAGGTTGCGGGTGGTGTTCGAAGAGCGGACTTTCTTTTTTGAGGCACCCGACATGGTCGGAGACTGGCTGGACACTCTGCCCCAAGGGCGGCCTGACGTGGAACGCTCTGGTGGCGCAGATGGTGTTGGTGACGAACATTGAACCAGGACTTAAGTACCATGACTCCTGTCCCTCCGGGAGGTTGATAGTCCGGGGGGTGGCGGGGGCAGTAGGGGAGCTTTTTCCTCCTCTGGGGTTCTTTCCGTAGACTAGTTTTATAAGGGGCGACAGGCACACTGCAAGTTGGGGGGCACTTTAGAGCTTACGCAGGGGTGCAGGGTGGGGGGTGGGTGGGGTTTGTTGTTGGGGTTGTTGTTGTTTTTGGTTCTGCAAGGCGTCGAGATGCAAGCTCCTGTGATTCGGGTCGGGTTCCACGCGGGTGGTGGTGGTCTCCTTACATGCTGGGATGGGGGGTAGGGGCCTCAAAATACTCAGTTGGAATGTGAATGGCCTGGGGGATCGTATTAAGCGTGGGATTGTCCTGCAATTTCTGAAGAGATGTGCCCCTGATATTGTCCTCTTGCAAGAGACGCACTTGATTGGCAACACGTGCCATGCACTCAATCGTAAAGGTTATAAATTTGTTGCGCATTCCGGGTTCACCTCGGGTTCCAGAGGGGCGGGAATATTAGTCAGGTCCTCTCTGCCATTTGAGGTTGACTCCACTACTGTAGACGATAGGGGGCGCTTCGCGGCAGTAGCGGGACGGTGGGAGGGCAGGACGCTGGTCCTGGTGTCGGTTTATGTCCCCCCTGCATTGCAGCCCTCTACCCTAGCGGACTTAGAGAGGACATTACTGGATCTCCCAGAGGGAGTGTTGGTGGTGGGTGGTGACTTTAATGCGGTCGGCTCAGGCCTGATTGACAGGCACCCGCAGAGGATTTCGGGGGGGGCTCAGAAGTGGCTTCCTGATTTTATAGATACCCTAGGGCTGGTCGATTGTTGGAGAATGTTGCATCCCACACAACGGCAGTACACTTTCCACTCAGGTGCGCATGGCAGTCTCTCCAGAATTGATTATGTCCTTACTCTGGCTGCACACGCTTCCCTTGTCTCTGAGGCCAGGCACATGGCACGAGGTATTTCTGACCATTCTCCGGTGTGGATCTGTATGGATGTTGCCAGAGGAGTGGGTGGTAGGGTGGCCCCAATTAACCCGTGGCATCTTAGAGACCCCGTGACTCGTAGTGAGGTACTTAAGGCGATCGACCGTTATTTTCAAGAAAACCTTGGTTCGGTCACGTCGGCGGTGTCCTTGTGGGAAGCATTCAAAACCGTGATTAGGGGTGAGGCCCTCTCCTTGATTACAGCGGCCAAGCGTCGGAAAGACGCGGAAGTCGCCCAGCTTGAGGCGGAGATCGCAGACCTAGAGCTGGCCCTGGAGGGGGAGGTCGCGGAGGAGGCGCTGCACAAATTGAGCCTTAAGCAATCGGAGTACAGGGCCCTCGCGACTGACGCAGCCAAGGCTCTGAGTAGGGAACAGCGGGGCCGTCTGTACGACGTCGGGGACAAGGCCGGGAAATTGATCGCGTGGCTGGACAAGAAGGAGAGGGTCAATCGTGTGGTGCCGGACCTAGTGACAGAGGATGGCGTCACGGTCACGGAGCCGGATGGCATAGTCCAGTGCTTTGCGGATTACTTCCACACGGTCTATACATCCGTGTCGGACAGGCCAGTGGAGGACTCATGTGCACTCCTGCGCGATCTCGCCCTGCCTTGCCTCTCCGACGTGGACAGGGACGATCTTGATGGCGACATCACGGTCGATGAGATTGCGGGGGCGATCCGTTCTTTGCGTCCGGGCAAGGCCTCGGGTCCGAATGGTCTGCCCATTGAGCTCTACAAACTCCAGCCGGACAAGATCGCTCCGCATTTACGAGCCATGTTTCTGGAGGCGCGGGCGTTGGGTTGCCTCCCGCTCGACCAGCGCCTGGCAACGATCGTGGTCATCCATAAAGATGGCAAGCCTAGAAACAGGTGCAGTTCATACAGGCCGATCTCGCTCCTTAATGCTGAGCCGAAGATCCTTGCTAAAATCCTCGCAAACCGGCTAGTCAGGGTGGTCGGTGACCTGATCCACCCCGACCAATCCGGATTCATCCCACATCGTAATACTGCGTTGAATCTTAGGCGCATTCATGGTGTGATCGCAAGGGTCGGGACGATGCGGGAACCGGCTGTGGTGGCTGCGCTCGATGCAACGATGGCATTCGACACGGTTGAGTGGGCATATTTGTGGTCCGCGCTCGCGAAGTTCGGCCTCGGGCCCGGATTTGTGGGCTGGGTGAGGCTCTTATACGAAGGACCTCTCGCCAA
The DNA here is from genome assembly GCF_964204655.1 of Triturus cristatus. Taxonomy (NCBI): domain Eukaryota; kingdom Metazoa; phylum Chordata; class Amphibia; order Caudata; family Salamandridae; genus Triturus; species Triturus cristatus. The sequence continues at coordinate 678,629,452 of NC_140595.1, forward strand.
AGTTGCGGTTAACGGGAGGGCCTCCAGTCCCTTCGACTTGGGAAGGGGTACCAGGCAGGGTTGTCCCCTCTCGCCGCTGTTGTTCGCTCTCGCCCTTGAGCCGCTAGCGGCATGGATACGGTGGCACCCAGACGTGAGGGGGATTCGCTGGTCCCCCGACCACGAGGACCGCATTTCCCTCTATGCCGACGACATTCTGCTCTATCTTACCTCACCCCGGCAGTCCCTTATAGTTGTCTGCGACATCTTGACTTCCTTCGGGAGGAACTCGGGGCTCACCATCAACTGGGGTAAGTCATATCTGTACGCCCTGTGTGGAGACGCTCCGGTTCCCCCGCGGAATTGCCCGATCCAGATCGCCCGGGAGGGTTTTCTGTATCTTGGGATCTATATTTCGGCCGACCCCACGGTACGGTATGAGCGAAACCTGCTCCCTCCGTTGGCGCGCCTGCGGCGGGACGTGGCAGGCTGGAGGCGGCTGCCGCTTTCCCTCCTCGGTCGTGCGGCGCTATTTAAAATGATGTCGCTTCCCCGTTTTCTCTATGCCCTGCAGAACACCCAGGAGCTGGTTCCGGACAGTTACTTTCGGGAGGTTGAGAGTCTGCAACGTTCGCTGCTGTGGGACGGCCGCCCGAGTATAGCGATAGCAAAATTAACTCTCCCTTGGTATGACGGGGGTATCGCGCTTCCTGACATCCGGAGATACTATTGGGCCTCCCAACTGAGCGCGATCAACCACGGAGTCTACGGTCCTGCGCTTAGCCCCGGCTTCGCTATGGACCGGTGGTTGCTGCGGGGTGGTGGCTACTATAGAGCACTTTATTCAAGGGCCCCGGCTGGGTCCCTCACGGGGCCGACCGGGGTGGCGGTGCACGTGTGGAAGGCAGTCACGAACTCCCTGGGGTGGAAGGATAGACTCACACTGGCCACTCCGCTGTTTGACTCTGACATGCTGGGGAAACTCTGGCATTCTAAGGGTTTCGACAAATGGGACCTGATTGGTATCTCCAAGGTGGGGGACATGCTGGCCAAGGGGCGGATTAAGTCATTTAAAGAGCTGCAGACGGAATATGCGCTAGAGGGCACGGAATACTTCCGGTACGCGCAGGTGCGCCATGCGCTGCGGTCGGTCCTCGTTGAGGGGGAGAAGGTGCCTGAATCCTCTCCGCTGGAGGACCGGATCCTGGACGGCCATGTGCCGGAGAGCACAATCTCTCTCATCTACAAGAAGCTGGTGAACGTCCGTACCGATCTCCTCCTGGGGGTGCGGGACCAGTGGACTAGAGACGGTCTTGAGCTGGACGATGAGGACTGGCAGTACGCTGTCTCCTCCCCGAAAGAGGTTGCCATCCCCGCCAGGCTGCGGTTGGTCCAGCTTAAGATACTCCACAGAGTCTATGTCACTGGCCCCCGGATGGTCCACATGGGTTTCTCCGAGGACGGGCTGTGTAAGAGGGGCTGCGGGATGGTGGGCACCTTTCTGCACATTATATGGGAGTGTGGTGTGATTGCGGAATTGTGGAAGCAGATTCACGTTGTGATGCAGGAGGTCACGGGTATTGTGTTGCACTCAGAGGCGCGGCGCTGTCTTTTGAATGTGTGGGGCCCTACAGACTACGATGCTGCGCAGACTCAATGGGTGACCCTTGGTAATATGGTGGCCAAGCGGGATATTGCACGATTGTGGGGGTCCCCTAGCCCGCCCACCCTGGATGCATGGAAGGATAACATGGACTGGTGCATGTTTCGGGAGAAAACAGTGTATTGTGCACGGGGGAGGCCCAAGAAATGGCATAAGGTGTGGGGGGGTTGGAACCAGTATAGGGGGTACATTTGCCTGCCTCCTGCCACTGACCCACCAGAGGAGCACCTTTCCCCCTAGCCCCACTTCCGACTTGAGTTTTGCTGATGAAATCTGATAGAAAGTTAGTGCCTCTGCCTCTCCCTCCCCTCCACACTTGAGGGCTGATCTGATGTTGGATATGGGGCCGCCTCATCGGTGGGAACTGACGCGAACACATGATGTATTTTGCCTTGCTTGTTATGTTTTACTTTAAAAATTGAAACCTTCTTTCCTCTCCTGCTTGACAGCTATAGAAGACTACACATGTTGATTGACGAGCTGCCGAACCTCCGGGTTGTCGGCTGAATAGCTGTGTATCTGAATATCCGAATAAAGGTTTTTAAAAAAAAAAAAAAAAAAAAAACCACTGGTGCTGAAGGGAACTAGCCAGGGCCGGACTGGCCGTAGTGGGCATCGGTCGTTTCCCCTGTGAGTCGGAGGGGTGGGGGTCGGTTTGGTACCCGTGGGGGCCGGTTTTGTTACTAGAGGCCGGTTTTGCAGCCGTGCTTCAACATCTGCCCCCTGTAACACAAGCGGGAGTGGTGCTTCTCACTAGCAACCCCCCTCCTGGGGCAGTCGCGCAGAAATCTGCCTGGGCTGGTTGCTGTTCCCAGTCCGGCCATGGAAGGAGCTTGTGTGCTGATGTGCTTTCTTTATGAGAGAGCAAAATGCAGTCACTCAAAGCGAGGTTAACCAGTGGCTTGAGTATGTTGACCCACTGTCCCATGCTATATGCTGTAGTGGGAGGAAACAAAATCTGAATGACACATCAACAGACCAATGAAGGAAGAGGTGTGTGAAAGCCACTATATGTAATATATTATACCTACTTTAGTAAAATCAACAGGTCTTGGCTAACGCCAGACCTAATCAAGGAGTGGGGCTCATCATATAAAGAAATTAACTAACCAAGAAAGAAATATGTAATTTTAGGAGATTTTTTAAAATCAATTTATGGCTTTGTTGACAGAAAATAAATCACTGTAATTTTTATTCACATACGATTCTCGTCAAGCTTTGAGGGTAGGCAAGATTGGCTCAGCCTTGTAATCCTCCCTAGATAAATATAAGGTAGGAAACTGAATAGAAAGGTGGGTCCAGGAGTGTTACCACATATCCATACTGGTGACTCCACACAGACATATGAGGCAGCAAGCTCAGGTAGATGATGGCGCCAGCAGGGCACTGAGAAGCAAGGAAGGGGGACAATGGGACACAGACAGTGGTCTGTGGACAGAAGACTGGGGGCTGAGCTCACTGGAGGAGGAGAGAAAGAGGACTGGACATCAGGACACAAAGGGATAAAACCCGTAGTCATATTTAGGCTGGAGTCATATTTGAGATTTTGAGATGGGGGATGGGGGGGGGGGCTGGAGTCATATTTGGCCTCCAGGGCGGCCGATGTCGTATTTGGGCTGGGGTGGGCCGGAGTCATATTTGGGCTGGGGAGTCCCGGAGTCATATTTGGGCTTGGGGGAGGGGAGGACCGGAGTCATATTTGGGCTGGGGGGTGGGGGCGGAGTCATATTTGGGCTGGGGGGGCCTGGAGTCATATATGGGATAGGGAGGGCCGGAGTCATATTTGGGCTGGGGGGAGGGCCCGGAATCATATTTGGGCTGGGAGGGCCCGGTGTCATATTTGGGCTGGGGGGGCCGGTGTCATATATGGGCTAGGGATGGCCGGAGTCATATTTGGACTAGGGGGAACCATACCCCCTGTCCCAATACAAACCCTGCGACAGTAACAGGCCAAAAAATGTGAACTATGAAACCCAGTCCAAGCAGCATGTACTTTAGTAAATAGAACCACCTCTGGGGGTCCTTATTCAGGCCTAGGCTTTGCAAGCTCATGGGGAGGGGAAAGAGAAGCTCCATTGCAAGCAAACGCTGGAGTTTTATGTCACAGCAGCATCACTTCTAGCAGAGCAGACACATAGATGAGAACCCCGTCAAGCGCGTCTAGCAATCATCACTGCAAAGCTACAAGTACAGCAAGGAACGACCAGGGAGCTGGAGGCATAATGCAATATGCAAGCTTTATGTTGATTTAAAACAAGTCATTTTGATCCAATTAAACATTACTCATCCTTCACATCCCAGCTGCTTGCTCTCCGTGACATATGCTTCGTCGCAGCACCCACCGTTACCTCCCAGACCGGCAGAGTCATTCATCACATGACAGAGTGGGATTTAAGAGCCCATCCTGCAGCGCTGCACAGCGAAGGGCTGTCAGACGATGCCCCGGAACCCTGTTTCCCTCTCTTTCACGAGGCATGCTAATGCTTGGAGCATTTGTCTCCATGGATTTCCATATGCTTGAAATTATATACAATTTGCCAGCTTTTACAATAGGTACTCTTAGCTTCGAACACATTCTACGCTTCTAAAACCTTGCATGCAATTTTCCTTTTTCACTGCCCCTGGTTAAACAATAAGAAATGAGGTACTTTGGGATTTAAATGTTTTGTTCCACCTCCTCCAAGAGCACAATGCAGCACAAGGTAAAGGATTTCAGCAAACGTGTGTTCATTTAGCCGGCGTCTCCTACGTCCTCGCTCCGAAAGTGTAGTGAAAATCAATGCTTGATGTGAAGGTCGCATTACTGTTTTAGAGAATACCATAAGAAGACAGAGAACAAAAAAAATCTGATATAGAAACAAAATAAAGTAGATTTTCATTCAGCTGCCTATTATAGAATGGTACACAAAAAAGTGATGGATGGAATGCTTGAATTAATCACGCCCCAGGGAGGACCTGGCCTTGCTCATGGGGCTGGACTGTTGCCTTTAAAGGCTGGGTCAAGACTGATTTGCATATGGCTGTGTTCAAACTGAGGTGGCATAGTGTGCAAAATAATCATGGACTGGGCTTGAAACAAAGGGAGATGGCACTGTGTGAAAAATATAGATGGACCAAGATGCTGCCGGGGTAATTACCAGTGGCTGAGATTAATTTAAGCATTCAATTCATCACTTTTTTGTATATATTTAATATAATTGAATAATAGGCATAAAGGGAATTTCAATTCTGTCAGCAGAATTAGCGAATTTATCATTTTACAATTTGTGAATGTGCACAATTTGCTGCTCTATTACATACTGTCAAATTCTCCTGCATATATTTTATGAGAGTATTCAGTCAGTGACTTCTTGAGGATTTGTGAGGCTCTGGGCAAGATACATTTTGGGGCCCTCTGATTGGAGCAACTTTGAATTAATTACACCTTTTCGGCTCATTAAAGTCCTCATGATGGCAACAATATTAAATTATAGGTTAAACCTTCCGAAAAGGGACACTCAAAAACAGCCCAGATCTCAAGCTGCCTGATGTCTGCCAGTCAAACAGTTCCAAAAAAAGCTTGAACAAGCATTAAAAAAGCCACATCTTTTTAAATTTGGATCTAAATAATTTAGTTGCAACGTCATTTTATGTAAAATTCAGTGTGTAACCAGCTTTTTATCCCCACTACAGAAAAAGAAAAACATCTTAAGGGTGACCTGTTACATGTTTAGAGGACTAGTGAATAATATTAACATAAGACATATACACATATCCCTGGAAATTTGTTCCCAAATACTTGTAATCACAAATATATTCCTCTTCACTACTGGCAGTCGTGCCGCAGCAGTGAAAATAAAAACATTGCTCTGTGGTTTTTAAACATTCCATTGGTTGAAATCTAATTACTTGGACCTAATTTCTCTCCCTATGTCTTATCCCTCTTTCATTTTTTATGTAGGCACTTTTCCGGCTACATAGTTACCTGTGATGCCGCTGAGTAAGATAAATGGGATGGTGCAGGATACCGAAGATGGAGAGAGACAGCAAGAAAACAGTATGGCGAGAGAACTGAAGTAGAGGAAGAAGTTGGTAGAGATCGACATGATTTAGAAAGATGAGTGAGTAAAGGAGAGAATGACAATAAACAGAGAAAGATGATGTAGCCAGAAGGAAAGCTAAAGAGAAGTAGAAAGAGAAAGACTTAAGTAGAGGAAGAGAAGTACATGAATATGTAAGTTTTGAGTGCTGTAGAAAGAGATAGCGATAAGAAGAAGGAAATGTAGATGGAGGAGGAGAACAGTACAATACCCCAAGAGGTGAGGTAGTGAGAGAAGTAGTTTATTGAAAGAAGTGAATTAAAGAGAGGTAAAGGAAGCATGCAGTAGATATAGATAGAGAGACTTGAGGAAAAACAAAGCTCCCTTGACTAACTCATGCAATGCATTGAGATGCGAATGGATGGAGTGGAATGGTCAGACAAATTGAAACAACACAATCCTTCAAAATCTGCACAGCTATGGTTATGCTAAAGCATATAGTCTATAGCAGGCCCTGCTTTGTAAAGCGGCTTTTCTTTTTCCTCGTGCATCTAATAGCAAATCAGCTAAAGCAGTTGAAGTTTCAATAATAATTTTTACAATTAAACATAGTTTGTTTATTATCCTAGTGTTATACACAGTTAACTCAGGAACGCCTAGTATTGACAAAGTTAGACTAATATATTCAGTTTTGGATAACAAGGTAATTTCAGAATCAGTCTGTAGACAATTGAAATGTGTCTCTAGCATAGCGAGAATGTAAAGCTGAATGCAAAGGAAACAACAAAAGTCCTAATCGTGTTAAGGCACATGGTACACCAGTCAGGTTCGCAGGAATGTAGGTGTATGATGAATTGCCACATGAAAACAGCCATCCCTTGGGTAATTTAACATGCCTAAAGTGACTAGCAACAGACACTAAATACTTGCAGGACGTATTGTTATCCACTGTAGTACACATACTATCCCTCTGTAACTGACACAATGTACGTTGCTCTCGGGAGATGTTACTCATAGAACCATCAAGCTTTAGCTGCTGGCACTTGCCTATTTTGGCAGGATCACATGTAAGACTATAACAAATGTCTGCAACAGAGTCATATTTGTCCACATGTTTCCTGTCTGCTCAGTGCGAAACCTACAATACTCATATAGTGAGAGGTGGGTTCTGACATCGCTCTCCTCCACCACCTCATCAGCATGGTAGTATTAAAGAAGTATAAAGGAACACAAGAGTAGGTATTGCACCTAAACAGGTTGAGATAACGGGATGTGTACTCTTAATGTTCCAATATAGAAATGGAATATGTTGAGCACATTTTGTGCCAAATAATTCCACATGTCCTCCAGCTGCTGTAATAATGTTATCAATTGATACAGGTGGTTGAGTTCCTTGGCTGTGGGCATCCCTGTACCCTCCTGGTTCCCTCCGGACATGCCTGAATACACTCCAAAAACTGCAATCAGGACATAAACACTCCATGCTGTGATCTAGAAGAACAGAGAACAAGCATGTATGATTCATTCTTGCAAACAGCATTTATCAGCTGGCACATGTTCCCATTTCTCCTCTCCAGGTCTCATTACAACTAGGATATTGTCTTTTCCTGTAGCTATGATTTCAGCAGGTTCAGGAGGGTTGTTGTGGGATTCCATCCATACTTTGGCTCCTGGGTTTTTATCAGTGGAGCCAGACCCTCCCTCTCCTCGTACAGTAAGAAGGGCTGGGGCAGTCCCCTTACTAACAACTCATCACCCTTTGCATTATAGAAATCTCAGGTCCCAAAATCACATTATCCCCCAGTGTCAACTGCTCAGTGACCACCAGGGCCCAAAACGTACGCATGCAGCTGTTTTTCAAATGGGGTCTACCACTCTCAAGCATCTTGGAGCTTCTTTGCTCAAAATCCAAAAGGCACCTTCTTCCTTCCTTGTATCTGCCTCAAACTCCAATTGCCATCCTGCCACTGGACTGTCACATTCAGCTCAACATCTCCCTCTCGTACTGTCCACAAATCCAAAACACGCTGTATAGCCTTCTTGCAGATTCAAATGCATTCAGTTGCTGCTCTCCCCACTCAAACTAATGTTTCTTTCATGTCCCCTTGTACAGAGGGGCCAAAATCTGACTTAAGTGAGGGATATACTGTCTCCAAAAACTAAACAATCCATTGAACCTCCGAGCTTCCTTCCTATTTTGTGGCACAGTGAATTCTTTAATCTTTTTCTCACTTGCGGCATCACCTCTCTGTGTAAACCAGCCTTAGCAATAGCCAAATGCGACGTCCTCTTGTTAACTCTTCCTCTCTGCTTTTTCCACTTATATTGTGCTAAAAATACAGCTACCCTTTCAGCCACAAGCTGATAAGTTTCCGACTTATCTTGTAACAATTTATTCTGACATGACAGCAGTACAGAATAATTCTTGGCTTCCACTAATTGTTTTTCCATTGCTTCACGCTCCTTTTCTAACTGAATACATTTTTTATGCCTTTTGCTTAAGCATTTAAGAGGTTTCAGCCTCTTCGACCCAATGAAGAAAACTATTATCCTTTTTCAATTGCCACTTTTTGTAGGCAAACTAATACATCTTCTGACCGTCCATTAAATGTACACGCACTCCAATTCTCACTCAACCCAGCACAAAGTGACCACTCATGAGCAAGCTGACTATTTGGAACTGTTGGACTTGGCCCTTTTTGCAGGGTCATCCTGTGTTGGACTTTGCCCTTTTTTCAGGGTCATCCCTAAAGTTTTTGCCTTTCTCCTAGCCTTTTCTCTGACATGGTGTTGGTGGTTTTAGGCCTCTGGGCACTTTAGCACTGCTGTCCAGTGTAAAGTGCGTGCGCTCTCTGTGTTACATATGTAAGATTGGTCTGCCCTCCCATAGGAATGCATTGGGGATTCGCTTATATGTGTGTCAGTGGTAATCCCTGGGATGAGAGGAGCAGCATGGTCGAGTTTAGTATATTTGGAATTCTGATAATAAATGCTGCGCAATGGTGTGCGCAGATTTATTATGATTATTTGAGGAATGCCACTTTTAGAAGTTGCCATTTCTATGTGCTAAGTGTCTGCCTGCCTGATGTGTATTGCATGACTGGCTTTTGAGTGACAGGGGCTGAGAGGTGTGTGTGGCTCCAGGAGAGGCAGGGTGAGTCAGCACTAGGCTTAATGGGACATCTGCATTGTGAGTAGTGGGAGGAGTAATCCCCTGACCCTGAATAGATCTGCGCCTAGCCTGGACAATGCTGGCTATACCCCCTGTGGTGTGTCTGATCACCTAGCCCCCACCTGACCAAGGGGGTAGAGGAGCCTGGTAAACAAAGTGCTCCAATTCCCCCCTGAACCAGTTGCATTTGATACCCCCAAGCCCAGTGCTGCAGAACAAAGATAATCTGGGTATAAATGTAGGGGCTGTGACCCCATTTATAGTGTGCTGGTGCTGTTCCTGAACTTGGTGGGGCGTGCCGCTGCTGGGGCCTGTGAGGAACCGCCATGAGGGCTTACCTCCCTGGGTCCAGCCTTGCCCCTTCATCTCTAAGGAATTCTTTTATTGCCCTTGCGCCCTGTGAGCGCTTTCTTCTAATAATCCCAAAGAAAAGGAGCACGAGGGCTCCGCAGCGCTGAGCTACAATCTTTCCAGAGGGAATCCCAACCTGGGGATTCCCCCTAATGGAGGGGAGAGAAGCAGGAGCCCAACCTGCATTTTTGCCGGCGAGAGGGAGCCTACCCCGCTTTATGAATATTGAAACAGCAGGTGCCCACCCCGCGTTTGGAATGGTTGGCGGGTGCCCACCCAGCTTATGTGCTTTCTTTAAAGCGGGTGCCCACCCCGCGTTGCGGCCGAGGAGAGAAGTCACCGCTGCGGCCCGAGCTTACAAATCGGAAGCCAAGCGGCCTTGGCTGACTGTGGGCAGGGCGTAAACCACATCCAGCGAGCCGGGAGAGGAAGTCCCGCCCGCCGGAGAGCCACCAGGAGACCCATCCAGAGCCTCGCAGGCTCCATGTTTAAGTCCCGGTCCCAGGAAGGGGGACCAGGCGAAGAGAGCAGACAAAGCCTCCCCAGCGAGGGAGAAGAACAAGTGCTGGTACCAGCAGCGAGAGAAGACCGGAGGAGTCCTGCCCGCAGCCCTGGTGAGTAATGGCTTCTTCAGTGTTGTGGTGCCGTTTGAGGCACATTGCCGGTGCTTGGGGTGTTCCGAGCAGGCAGGCCAGAGAGCAGGCCGTTCCAACGCGAGCCACAATGTTCCTAGGGCCCCTGTTGGGGTCTAGAGGGCCCAGGGGTGCCTGTATCTTTCCATATGGCTATTTGTGCACAACTGCCCCCCCTGCTAGAGGGCAGCTGCATCAAGGAGGCACTTTTATTTTCTAAGAGTCCCAGAGTGGGGCTCAAACAGCATGTGTAGTGCCAGTACCAGTTCTGCAACATTTGGCAGCATGGGGTGATAGAAGACTCTGAGTGGGACAAGAGAGGCACAGTGGTGCGTGGCCTTTTTGTTTATTCCCAGCTGCACCGCACCAGCGCGGATGGCTGCAACATTGGGCTACATGTGATGAGAGAGTCCCAGTGGGGACCAACCCAGAGGGCACAGTGAGTGCCCATTCCCTTATTTGATTTTCACAGCTGTACATCAATTAGTGGCAGCTGCAACGTTTAGGCCAGCGCAATTGCGCACTTGTGAATTCTGCTGCATTGGCAGCCAGCCCTGACATTATGGACATAGGGCATTTGAGCCCTCTGAGAAGGCCAGTTGGCCAGGGGGAATGTGTGAGGTTGATAGGGCGCCAGGCCCTAATTTAATTTATGTGCTTTCGCATAATGTGTTTATGCTGGTGAGGTTATTGCATAATGTGTTTATGCTTAGGAGGTTGGCGCAGAATGTATTTCACGCCTAATGAGATGTTGATTGCATAATATGATTTGTGTTACAGGATATAATGCTGAGCACAGTGTTTTGCCAGTAATTACTGGTTGTGCTCTACATTTACTATTTGTGCTTGTGATGGTTCTGAAAGTGGCCCAATTGGCCCCGTCATGTGTATATTATTCCCTGTAAATACTGCCTAGTGCCATTTGGCATAGTGCATATTGTGTGATTACTATTCTAATGTGTTTATGATAATACAAAGGCTATTTTTGATCTAACCTTGTGTGGAGTTGCTTTTGTAGTGTGCCTAATGTGTTGCTGGTGTGTGTGTGTGTGTGTTGCAGAAACACTTTACACATTGCCTCTGGGATAAACCTGACTGCTCGTGCCAAGCTACCATGGGGGTAAGCAGGGGTTAACTTCAGCGTCTAACTCCCTTGCCCTAACTAGAGTGGTGGTTTCTGCCTGGCTTAGGCGCAAGCCCTTGCCAACCAGAAATACCATTTCTAACATGAACTAATTCACATCCTGTCATTTCATTTGGTATCTGGGAACCTGCTTTACCAATTTTTGTTTCCTGCCAAACATTCTGCCCCTTTCACTTTGAATCCTGCAAGTGGCACCAACATGTCTTGCTTTGCTCTTCTGAACACCTAAGCAAGACTTTAAAATACCAAGGCACAACTTGAACACTCTTCACAATAGGACTCTACACACTTTAGAATACCAAAATACAACATAAACAAAGCTCAACACTCATTTGCCAAGTAAAGGGGACTATTTATAGAAGCAAGTTCACATATATCATATGGCAATAATGCACAAGTTAAATAAATGCACATAGTGAACATATATGCACAAGAATAAATGCTTAGAAAGATAACTGCATAGACACAGGAATACGTAATTAGAACTTGAAATACTTCACCGGCTATCTGTTTCGCATTAGCATCATCCTTGCCAGAACGACTGGGGAACGCGCTGACAGTCTCAGGCTGGAGGTCTCAACCAGGCACAAAAGCCCAGAGCAGCGTGTCCGCTCCAAGGAGATTTCCTGCCAAAGAGCCAAGAGGTCTCTGTCTTTATACTCTTTACTAGTTTCAGCGCTCCGTCCATCATCTCCTTGTGTTTGCTTTGTTCGCCCTAAATTGGCAGGGTATGCCCAGAAGTGGGTACCTTGCTCACTTTGCCACTGGAATTAAGCTAGCCTGGCTGAAGAGGGGTGTTACCCCAAAACCAGTCCCAGGATGCTTGTTTCCAGTCCAGGGAAGACATGGCTTGGCAGATCGGGCTGGACTGTTCCCATGAGGCAGAGGGCCAAGCCTGATTTGTATATAGCTGTGTCTGAACTGGGGTGGCAAAGTGAGCTAAAAAGTGATTATGGATTCAACCCAGATCTGTGACTGGGGGTGAGTGTCTGAAAAGTTTCAGCGCTCCGTCCATCATCTCCTTGTGTTTGCTTTGTACTCTTTACTAACATGAAGAGAGATTTCTAAAAGCTCCCGCTCCCTTCAGCTGTGATGTAGGTCCTGGCTACACTCTACACCCTGCTCTAGTAGGTTATCTCTCTCGCTTGGTGAAGTGAAAAACATAAATAATCCGTGTGTGCAAGTAACCTGGGGCTTGTCTACATTTGCAGCTGAAAGGCAAGGTCAGACAGATACAAGATGAAACCGTGCTCACACAATATAGTTAGAGTAAAATGGAGTCAATACACACTCACAATGTTTAACTGCCTGTGGCATTACATGAGGTAAAGATATCTATGATGAAAGAGGGTGAGTGCTAGTTGAGATGAAAGGGGTACGTTGAAATCAAAACACAGGTCCAGATAGCGATACGTTTGTGTGAGTTTTTAGAAAAAGAGAGTGAGGAGTTGATGATAGAGGACATATAGTAGAAGTAGAGCAATAAAGGTATCCATGAAGATGTAAGGTATTTAGAGAAATTAAAGAATGAAAACAGAGGTAGAATCAGAGAGATGGTAAGTGGTGAGGTACGTTAGTGAACTCATAATAAGATAAATTAAGAGGTTATCTAGCAAGAGTGAGAGCAGTTGGGTAGCGAGAAATGAGGTAGTGAGGGAGATGTGAGGCAGACAGAGCAATGAGCTAGGAAGATAGAGAGATAAGGATGTAAATAGAGATGATGTATGAGAAGTGAAGTAGATGAAGGAGAGATATAGAGAGGTCAGATGGGAAACGTTCAGTGAGGACCAAGAGAGGGGTGATGTAGAGTGAGAGTTGAGGTAGAATGGGGGATCAAGAGTGATAGAGATGTAGTCACAGAGAGTGGCAGAGAAGGGCAAGGTCAAGAAAGGCAGGTAAAGAGATGAAATTGAAGAGGTCTATATGGTATTTTGAAAATGGAGGTTAAGAAGACAAATGTAAAGTAAAGAAGAGAGAGTGAAGGTAAATGTATTAGTACAGATAGGTTAGGAAAGACGTTTTAGCATAGAAGAGGCTGGATAAAGCAAGGACAGAGAAATGAACAAAGATTATTTTTCAACGTAATTGCCACCAACTGCCTGGCAGGGTGAAGGTTAAGGATGGACAGGCCAGGAACACATTCCGTGGGGCAAATTTGATATTTTTAGCACAATGCAGTGCAGAAACCAAAGTTGCTACACTGTGCTGAACAAGGGAGAAAAAGCAACACAGAGCCATATTTAATATTGGCCTGCTGGAGGTAGAGCCAGGCCGTGGACCAAGATGGCACTTTAGAGTGAAGCTCCGGCACACTGAGGTGAAGTGACCAACCTGCACTGCAGGTATAGGGCACAATACGATATTGTGTTTATTATAATGAAGTGCTGCCACTAAACCTCTGCTGACAGAGGGGCAGCATCTCTACAACGCTTTGTCAGCTTTCCGCTCCTGCCTTGAAACAACACAGAGTTGGTAGGTGCTGACAGTCTCCGTCATTGGCATTGTACCCATTTGTTCACATCAGGTACACGACGTTCCATTCCTAGCACGGACAGATCACTTCCTTAGGCCCACTCCCACCATGTAGTATGTGCAAAGTTGTATCATGAAGCACAGAAAAAACACAGTAAGGAAGACATGCATGCTTAAATTGAAAGACTCCTTAAGTGGCCTCTTTCCACATTTTCATACAGTGCACCAGATAATGGACATTGCCTAGCAGTACGGGTTCTGGCTTGAAAGATACGATGACAAGCCTTCTACTATCATTATCCCCCCAAACTCTTCACACTGTACTGCTGTATTCTTAAGGAAACATCTTTGCCTATTGACAATATAAAAAACCCCACCTGGCCTCCTGACTGCAACTATGCCCTTTTGGTATTAGAGCGCTTATCACTTAAAGAAGTGTTATGAATGTGGCCGACTGCATCCTAAAATACTAAGGGAACGATTATAGATGCTGAATATTGACATGAGATGTGCAGTGCTCTTGGGTGGAACAGGCTTTGTCTCTCACCTAACACTTCCTCTAACACCCTCATTGCTATCTACTATCACCACAGTTATGCCACTACCATCAGGTGTTTATTGTGATCTGCTGCCATAGCCTTGGACAAAGAACTCTGGTAACTGCTTTTAATGGAGGTTGTGGGGATTTCCAAGGTCATGGCTACTTCTGCACCACAGGAAGATTCCCTTAGAGACTATACTAAAAGAAATCACAGCAGTGGGGGCTAGGCTGGGGTTCATGGAAACCTTGAGGATAGACATGACCGCGGAAGTGAAGATTATAAGAGCTTTCAATTAGAGAGTGGAAGGGATGGAGAGCATGGTAACAGAGGATGAAACACAACTGTAACATGCTAACCACTGGTAATCTCACATCAGATATTCGCGACAGAAAGTAACTGATATTGAATACCAAGCGTGAGGCAATAATATCAGACGTTAGAAGGTCCCAGAGTCTTAATAGAAAGATGATGTTAAAGAATTACTGATTGAAATATTACCTTATCTTGGAGGTTTGTCTTTTGCACACAATTACAGAGGGCACATTGTGTAAGAAACAGACTCTCAAAAAATATGGATGTAGGGAGGCCACAGCCCCTCATAGCATGTCTCTTTCATCATGAAAAGATCCAGCAGATCTTCAGGGCAGCATGTAAACATAGTGTGTACTACGTGAACGGTCATAAAATTCACATTACTGCTAATTTATCTACGGACACCAGTTCCAAAAGAAAAGCATTCCTATCTCTGCAACCTCAACTTTGGAAATGGAATATCAATTAGATATTATTTTAACCTGAGGCAATGCGGGTCACACTGAATGAAAAATCGAAGGAACTTTACAGATCGGATAAACTTGGGACAACTCCTGGCGGGACTAGGATATTGCACCTCCACCGATGGTAGGCAAGATATCATCTCACAGATAAAACCATGACTATAAACGTTCTGGAGCTGAATGACTAGTGTACCTCTAAAACAGAACATATGCTTTACAGATTGTAAGCTTATCACTACAAACATTGCGAAAAAGCTTGGTGGTGGTTTGCAAGTGAGGTGAAGAGAGACAATGATTGTCATCCCTGTAATACAAAACAGATAATCTGATTTGCGAACTGTAAGAAACGTCTTTGCAGAGTACTACAAAATGTTCTGTGCTACAAAACTAACATGAGATTAGGATAGAGAGAATTGATTCTTTGCTAAATTAATGCTCCCATGTCTCAAAGCAGAGGAGAGGTCACTCCCGGAAGGAGAAAATAACAAAAGATGAAATAGCGCAAGCAATCTTAAAGCTTTCTTTGGGTAAGGATGGATACCCAGAGGAGTTTCACAAGTGGGCTAAGGACAAGCTCGTAGATACCTTATATGAAGCCTTCCAGGAGGCTGCAGTTGGGAAATATGACTCATCTCTCAAATTTGCCTTGATTGCAGTGCTTCCAAAACCGTGAGAAAATAGGTTATGCTTTGAGAGATATCACTCGATATCTCTCCTTAGTGTAAATATCAAGATTTTTTTGTAACATATTTTTATTGATATTTTCAGGTTTATTGTGATGAACAACAGACAAATCTTTCAATCCATTGGATCGCATATTACAGTATCTGGTATCACACATCATTTGTCGTAGACAGGAGGGTTACTTAAAAAACAATTTGTGAACCCTATGGACCCTAGTAGTGAATATGTCACGCGAACTGGGGTATAACACAGGAAGAACTGGGGGATGATTATGGAATTTCACGTCCGGGCCTCCCTTTCTGACGCCCGGATAATTGTGTGGGTGTAACGCACCGATAATTTGCAGTTGAACTGACTCCTAGGTCCTAGGAGTGACGGTATGCGCCATAAAGCTGCCTTCAATGTGATCGTGTCCCCAGAATAGGAAGGGTTTGGTCGGTCACGGTCTAACACTGTGGTTGCAGGACCGTTAGTGTTGGTGTGTCACCGTTTGGGTCTTCGCCGGGGGTCAATTGCTTAAAGCGATGTAACAACAGGGCCCAATCCATTGAGATGGGATGCTTGCGATCCCCTAATGTAAATATCAAGATACATGCATGAATCCTAGCTACTCAGCTCAAACAAGTAACTCCAGACCTGATCTATCATTCACAAGTTGGCTTTGTGCCAGGGAGAATGTCACACAACTATATGAGCACTTTGATGTATGTACTTCTGTCTGCAAAAGACTCACCAAAAGACTTGCTGGCCTTACATCTTGATGTCAACAAGGCATTTGATCACATTGAGTGGAGGTACATGTTTGCTATGTTCAAGAGACTAGGTCTGACGGATGAGTTTATTACTAATAATAAAAACAAATTAGATTTATAAAGCACGCGGCTACCTCCAACGGCGGTGTCCTGGCGCTAAGGTAGTAGATTCACACTAGAAGGCACAAGAAGAGGAGCTAGGTAAGATTAAAACGCCAGGTATTTATAGCTCTCCTGAAAGCTGGTTCTGGCTCCGTCATGCAGAGTTGGAGAGGCAAATAATTCCAGAGCTTCACAGCTCTAAACGCGAATGCTCTACCGCCTACCCTGGCCTTACGGAAACAAGGAGTCTTGAGCAGTTTCATGTGATTTGATCTCAGGACCCAGTCTTTCTGATCATTTTGCAATCTATGTCTCAGATAGGCCGGGCCGGAACCCCTGGTGGCACTGTAGGCCAGAGTAAGTGCCTTAAATTCAATCCACCCACTGACAGGTAGGCAGTGGAAGCTCCGCAGATGCGGTGAGATGCGATGGTGGATGGCACGTTTCTATTCAATCTGGCCGAATCGTTTTTAATGTGTTGCAGCCTGCGGACCAGATAGGCTGGTAATCCTAAGTAAAGACTATTAGAATAGTCCAGACGGGATGTGACCAATGCGTGGACCACAGTCCTCCTACAATCCATTGGAAGAAAGTGAAGGACATTCCTCAAAGCTCGCAGCTTCCAGAAGCACAAGGAGGAAACCTGGCGAATCTGGTTCCAGTATGAGAGGTCATTATCAAATTTAAACCCTTGATTTCTTGCCGAATCAACCAGAACAGGTGGAAGATTCAGCTCTGGTGACAACCAGAGCTTAGAAGGTGGTAGGAACGGTTGGTTGAAGAATAGAACCTCTGTTTTCTCAGTGTTCAACTTTAAGAAATTCCGAGCCATCCAGACTGGCATGTCATTCAGTCATTGCCTTAAGTCGTCCAAAGCCACCTCCGAGTGTTCTCTGAACGAGAACACCAGCTGGGTGTCATCAGCATAGGAAATCACTTTCAATCCAAATGTCTCAACTATGTCACGAGAGGGGTGAGGTATACATTAAAGAGTAAGTGACTCAGTGCCGATCCCTGAGGAGCCCCACAGACAAGAGGCTTCTGGGAGGAAACATAAGGGTTCAGAAATGCTCGTTGTGAGTGGTTCTCCAGGAGCGACTGGAGCCAGGAAAAAGTGGTTCCCCGTACTCCCAGATGTTTAAGTCTCTCCAAAAGAATCAGATGGGCTACAGTGTCAAATGCTGCCGACGGGTCTAGCAGCACCAGCATTGCTGAGATGCCCTGGTCCTAAGCCTCACGCATGCGTTCCACAACTTCCAGAAGTGGTGTCTCCATGCTATTTCCTGATTGAGAATCAAGGAACCGATTATTTAAATCCAGGAATTCTGAGAGTTGTTTCCGAACTTCCTGCTCAAGAACTTTAGCTGGAGCAGGCAAGAGAGGGATGGGCCTAAAGTTTTATGGTCAGCATCTGGTTACTTGAGGATTGGCAGTAGGAAGACTTGTTTCCACACCACTGTAAAGATACCAGTAGTCAAGGAAGAGTTCCAGATCTGGTTCAGGGGAGCATTGAAGCAGGGGGCCAGCAGTTTAAAAAACGGAGCCGGGCCGGGGTCCAGGATCCAGATTTACATTTGTACAATTCCTTGAGAGATGCGTCAAGTGGCAGTGGGCGGAATTCAGACCAAGCAAAGACACGGTCGAGGGAAAGGTAGAGTAAATTATTTGGATTTTTTCCTGAAAAAAGTCCGACAAGTCAGCACAAAGCAAATGAATACTACAAAGAAATGGCCTGCTGGTGCTCACTACACCTGCAGAGGCTCACACAGGCTGCCTAGTGCCACGCACAAAATTTGCATCAGGGTGCAGAGGTATGTGCATGATGTCTAGCATATGATTTTTACTGGAAGTATTTCCTTCATGCACATAATCTTATGCCTAGACAAAGAGCCTTATTACAAGTACAAAAACAATAGTTGATGGACAGAATGCAGTACAATGTCATACATTCACCCCATTACAGAGATCTGGGCCTAAATCCATCATTTTTTTGCTCACCATGCCTTTCCAGTTTGAACCCAGCCATTTGCAAATCAGTCTTGACCCTGTGCCTCATGGGAACAGTCCAGCCCGAACTGCCAAGCCAGGTCCTCGCTGGACAGGAAACAAGCATCCTAGGACCGATTTCGGGGTTTCACCCCTCTTCAGCCAGGATAGCTTGATTCAAGTGGCACGGAGAGCACGGGGTGACAAATGCAAAAACAACAGTTGATGGACAGAATGCAGAACAATGTCATACATTCACCCCATGACTGAATTGCATATGGCCAGGTCTCAACTGGGGTGGCATGGTGAGCAAAAGAATGATGGATTTAACCCAGATCTCTTGACTACGGGTGAATGTTTTGATTTGTTCTGCATTCCATCCATCAATTGTGTGTCTGTTGTTTATTACAAGTACAGCGGTCCTGGAACCCCTGTACTCATGTTGGTAGTCCGACCGCTACCACCCCGGCAGTCTGACCATCAAATTACGATGGTGGAGGTGGGACCGCCGGCAGCCCGACAAAAGACTACCTTCACCAACAGGATCTCGGATCCAGACAGGGCAGCGGTGGGGAAAGCAGTGGTCTTCTGCAGCCGTGTTGATCCAGGCACCTGTTGTGCAGATTACGGCCTGCCTTTCCTCCAGGAAATTAATGGCAGTAATCACTTCATGAAATGCTTGGTGGAAACGCATATAAAGGGGTCCACAAAAGGGTCCTCTGCCAATTCTCCCCATGGAGGTGCGGAGGTGCACATGGTGTGCCCTCATAAATGTGCACAATCATGCATGCACTGTGTGTCATGTACAACATGGTGCATGCCACACCATGCACAGGTGACCTGAAGGCGCTTTCATGGTGGTAGTATGCTTGTAAGGCTCTTCTACGGGCCAAACATACAGCCTACATGACACCACCATCGCCACACCGTCACCCATGGATTACACTCGTAATCCGGTGGGTGAGAGACTGTGGTCTTATTGGTCTTCCTGGGACCTCTACATTGGCGTTCCGACAGGAAGACCAACAAACTCTTAATAAGGCCCAAAGTCTGGAATATTCCACACAGTGCGTATATACTGTACAGTGCAGCTCACATACAATGTAAATTTTGGAGAAATTAAACATTTCTCTATGTTAGCACTTGCCTCAAGGAGGCATTATTTTATTAGGCAAAGCATGGTCTGGCTCCCTTAATAGATCCGGCTTTGTGTTGAAAAATATGGGGGTTTGTGCTAATCTGTTCAGGTTAAACCCAAGTAAAGCCCACTTAATGCAAAGTGACTCAAACCAGCATTAGACACCATTTCTACTGAGAAAAGGGCTCATTTCAGGAATGAAATGCTTTTTGTGCTGGACAGTAAATGCCCTTGTAAGAGTTTGCACCATTTTGCATCAGTTTGCTTGACTTTGTTCAAGTACAAACCTTAAGGGCCTTATTACAAGTTTTGCAGTCCACTGACTTGCATATCAGCTTTGGCGGTCCAACTACGGTGAGCTCAGTGATCGGACTGCAGTATTACGAGCTGGGCGGATTGCGTTTCCCAATGACCACAGCTGAACTGCCAAGACCTCCGACCGCTGGGTTTGCAGTCGGCAAAAGGCAGCCACCATAGGAGGGTACAGGGGAAATGCACCGCTATCCATATTACAAGTTGCCTTTTCCATAAATTGACCGCAGTAGTCCAACTGCCTACTTCAAGGTGGTGGACACGAACGATATGGGGTGCGATCTCATCCCTTTCTTCTTCTTACAGGCAGAGTCTGACATTGATCCCTTTCTTCAGGTCCCCCTTCACAGCAGGATCGTCACCCCGAGGATTACAACCCTGTTTGCGACGATCTACAGGTGAGTCCCTTTCATACCATATACCCATTGTCAGGACTGCCCACATATGGGCTGGACTCCAGCAATGGGTAGATGGTATTTTTCCACATGTATCATGCATATGTGTGCATTCAACAAAATGCAATTGTAATACACACACAGGCATCAATTTATTTGGGAAAAAGTGCTCACCACCACCGGTGCCTCCACACCACCGGCACCATGGTCAATTCATAATACGGAGGTCTGAAGACTGCCAGCACTGTGGTCTACTGGCAGGTTTGTACGTGGTTCACAGGCATTCGGACTGCCAAACTCGTAATCAGGCCCTTAGTAAATCAGATTCTAAGTTTCAGTTAAGCATGTTTAACCATTAAATCCAAAAAGAAGCTGCTTTTCGTGAGCAATGTTATTATAGTAGAAACTTTCACTATACCACTCACTTTTCCAGGGGGGACCCTAGGGAAGTGTGGACTCTGGGCAATTCACGATTTCTTCCATGCCTAAAACTTCTTTGCACTCAGTAAGCGTTCCATTTTTTTTCTCAACAAAACAGTTGGAAAATCTCTAAACGATATATCACTGTCTCTGCTGCAAAGTAATGTCAACAAATATATGCTGTTTTCCACAGACATTTGAGACAAATCTTATTTAGAATTCTTCTCTTCTATTTATGCAGCAATTGAGTCATTTTGAACAATAGCACTACAAAATAAAATGTTTTGTATAAAAGGTTTGTAGTTAAATGAGTGTGCTAGTACATAATATTTTACAAACTTGTATACTACAGAAGAAATGTGAGAATATGTAGTATTGACGCCAAAGTCTTAATCAGGCCCTAACTGTTATGCATATGTACTTTTGGGAATGGAATGTGTTTTGCGGGTGGGTTTTGTCAACTGCTTTTCAAGGTTTCTGTCAATGAACATGTTCGATGGTCATTTGGAGTTGTCATTTTATCTTTTTTAAAGGAAATCGGTTTGGTTTAAAATAAACCAATCATATTCACTTTGATTTCCTTTTTATTCTGGTTTCCAGGAACAGTTCTTCGGGTTTTTTATGGGATGTTGATACTCTAGATTACTTTGGGGGATTTCGACTAGAATCATTATATTTTTACATTTTGGTTGTTTTTTAGATTCATTTATCATATTTTTGTTGGATAACTAATTTTTGTTACGTGAAGTCAGAGAAAGATCTGCAGCTACTTAACAGTAAGTTTTAATTTTTTCATTTATTTTGGGGGGAATTGTTATATTACATTATTTAAATTAAATCTATGTGATTGTATTGTGTAATTTTTTGGGCTTATGTATTGTTAATATTTTATGTGATGGATTGAATTTTATTTAATCTATTATGGTTGGTGCTATTTTAAAAAAAAATAATTTATATATAATTTAATTATATCAGTCATTAATAATACTGTTATTAACTATCGCGACGCAATATGAGGCCCTGGCCCGTAAGATCGACACTGTCGCGATCGACGTCACCCTGATTCGGGCCGACCTCTCTAAAACCAACGAGAAGGTCCAGGCCCTTGATACACGGACCTCCACCTTGGGTGCGGAGGTGTCGGATCTGCGGGCCGCGCTTGGGGACATTAGAGTGGTCAACGACCACATGGCCCGGCGGCTTGAGGACTTCGAGGGACGGGCCCGACGCAACAATATCCGTATCATTGGGGTACCGGAGTCCTCCGACAGCAGCCCGGTGGACCTCGTGGTCGAGGAACTTATCCTGCAGCAGCTGTCCCCGGTTGGCCTAAGTAAATTCTTCGCTGTGGAGCGGGCCCATCGGGTTCCTGGCGGCCGGCCGCGGCCGGGGGCCCCCCCGAGGCCTATCGTGGCTAAACTGTTCCACTACAGGGACCGCGATGCTATTCTGCAGGCTTCACGGACCCGTGGCCCGGTCCGCTACGAGAACTCGATCGTCAACTTTTACCCGGACTTCACGCAACTGGTCCAGAAACAGCGGATGGGATTCCAGGGGGTGAAGCGCCGTCTCCGCGAGCTAGGCCTGAAGTATTCGATGCTCTACCCGGCGAAACTTCGAGTGGAGCATGGAGAGCGGACAGTCTTTTTTGACACTCCTGTGGCCGCAAGTGACTGGCTGGACTCGCTGCCGGACGGGGGTGGCCGGCCCGGGCCCTCTGGGGGCACTGCAGGTGACGGGTCCCCTTAGACTGACTTTTGGTCCTTGCTTTTGCGTTTTTGCACTGTACAGTTGGGTCTTACTTCTTTTGCATACTGTGTTTTACCAGGACCCGTGAGGGGTGCGGGCGGGTTCGGGTCCCTTTCCTCCTCCGGGGTCTTTTTGTAGAATGGGGTTAGCGGGGCGACAGGCACACTGCAAGTTGGGGGGGGTCTTAGGCCCGCAGGGGTGCAGGGTGGGGGGCGGTGGACTTGGGGTGGGGTTGGGGGGGAAGAGGGGTTGTTTAGTTGTGTGTTTTTTGTTTACAGGGCGAGGAATTGATTTTTATCCATATTTGGGAGCGGTGCTGCGGGCTGGGGGCTTCTTGCTCTATTGGAGGGGATGGGGGGAGACGGGTTGAGGCTTATGTCGTGGAACGTCAATGGGTTGGGGGACCGTATTAAGCGGGGTGTTGTACTGCAATATTTGCGCCGGTTGACCCCTGATGTGGTGTTTCTCCAGGAGACGCATTTGGTCGGCAATGTCTGCCATGCGATGCACAGAGGGGGATACCGCCTCGTAGCCCATTCTGGTTTCACAACTGGCTCCAGGGGGGTGGGCATTCTCCTGCGAACCTCCCTTCCGGTGGAGATCACGAGGATAGTCTCGGATGACAGAGGGCGCTATGTGTGTCTGATTGGGAGGTGGGAGGGGCAGCCCCTTACCCTGGTTTCAGTCTACGTCCCCCCGGGCCTCCAGAACTCCACCTTTGCTGATTTGGGTCGAATGCTGCTTGACCTCCCGGACGGCCTCCTGCTCATGGGCGGGGACTTTAATTCTGTGGTTTCGGGTGAACTGGATCGTCACCCACCGAGGACCCTCCCCGCTGCCCAGTCATGGCTGGGTGGGATGTTGGAGACCTTCGGCTTGGTGGATAGTTGGAGACTACTGCATCCGACCCAGTGCCAGTTCACTTTTCATTCGGGGGCGCATGGGAGTCTCTCCAGGTTAGACTACTTCCTTATGCCAGCGGCGCAGACTGGTCGGATTCGAGAGGTCAGACACCTGGCGCGTGGTATCTCCGACCATTCTCCGCTGTGGCTTCTCTTTGACACCGGGCCGCGGTCCGCAGGGCGGATAGCTCCCATTAACCCCTGGTACCTGCGGGACCCTGTGACTCGTGACAGCCTGGTTAAGGCCATGGACCAATACTTCAGTGAAAACGAGGGGTCGGTGTCGTCTGCGTTGTCCCTTTGGGAAGCCTTTAAAACTGTTATACGCGGACACGCCCTCGCCCAGATAGTGGTGGCCAAGAAGGTTAGGAGCGAGGCGGTGGTGAAGCTGGAGACTGACGTCTCGGGGCTGGAGTCGGCCTTGGAGGCGAATATTACTCCGGACGGGCTACATGCCCTTAGCCTGAAACAGTTCGAATATAGGTCCCTGGTCACTGACGCGGCCCAAACTATGTATAGGGAGCAGCAGGGCCGATTGTATGACGCGGGGGACAAGGCGGGAAAGTTGATTGCGTGGCTGGACAAAAAGGAGAGAGTGAATCGCGTGGTCCCCGAGTTGCGTGCTGCGGATGGTGGGTGTGTGACTGAACCGGATGAGATTGTGGAATGCTTCGCTGACCACCTCCGGGCGGTGTACTCCCCGGTGACTGACAGGGACGAAGATGACTCTCGCCTCCTATTGAGAGATATTGCTCTGCCCGGCCTGTCCGTTGAGGACCGGGAGCGGCTGGACGCCCCCTTAACGTCGGATGAAATAGCGACCGCGATTCGTTCCCTTCGCTCGGGCAAGGCTATGGGTCCTAACGGTCTGCCCATTGAACTATACAAATTGCGTCCTGATAAGCTTGCGCCCTTCCTCGGCCGCATGTTCCGCGACTCTCTTGCGGCGGGTTCCCTTCCGGCCGACCAGCGCCTGGCCACTATAGTCGTTCTCCCCAAGGAGGGCAAGCCGCGTGACCGCTGTACCTCTTACCGGCCTATTTCACTGCTCAATGCAGAGCCTAAAATCCTGGCGAAAGTCCTGGCCAATCGATTGTTGAGTGTCGTGTGCGACCTTATTCATCCGGACCAATGCGGCTTCATCCCGCACCGCAACACCGCTCTTAACTTGCGGCGTCTGCACGGGGTCCTCGCCAGGGCGGAGCTCCTCACCGAGCCGGCCGTGCTGGTCTCTTTGGATGCCACGATGGCATTTGACACTATTGAGTGGCCATTCCTCTGGGCCGTCTTGGATAAATTCGGCTTTGGGGAGGGATTTATTGGCTGGGTGAGGCTCCTTTACACGGGACCCATGGCTCAAGTGGTGGTGAATGGGCGGGTCTCTCGGCCCTTTGCCCTCGGCAGGGGCACGAGGCAGGGGTGCCCGTTGTCCCCGTTGCTTTTTGCTCTCGCCCTGGAGCCACTCGCTGCCTGGCTCCGTTGGGACCCCTCGCTTAGAGGGATCCGGTGGGGCCCGGGCTTTGAAGATCGGGTCTCGCTGTATGCGGACGACATTCTCCTGTACCTCACCTCACCGCGGCAGTCACTCAACGTCCTCTTTGACGTTCTGACCTCCTTTGGGAACAATTCGGGTCTCACGATCAATTGGTCTAAATCCTGCGTTTATCCCATCGCTGGTGGTCCTCCTCTCCTGCCGCCTCGGCTCCCTATTCAAATATCTCTGAGCGGCTTTAAGTACCTGGGGATATACGTTTCGCTGGACCCGGTGGCTCGCTACGAGCAGAATCTTCTGCGTCCACTTCGGCGGCTGCGGGAGGACACGGCCCGGTGGTGCAGGCTGCCCCTGTCCCCGCTGGGTCGGGCCGCGCTGTTTAAAATGATGTCCCTTCCCAGGTTCCTCTATGCACTCCAGAACTCCTTTGACGCTATCCCAGTGGCCTACTTTCGGGAGGTGGAGAGCCTGCAGAGGAGACTGGTGTGGAACGGCCGGGCGCGTATTGCTCTTGCCAAGCTCACTCTCCCCTGGTATGACGGGGGCATCGCGCTTCCTGACATTCGCAGGTACTATTGGGCCTCGCAGCTATCTGCCATCAACCACGCCACGTATGCGCCCGGCTTGAATCCGGCGTATGAGATGGACAAGTTCCTGCTTCCCGGCGGGAACTACAACAGGGCACTTTATTCCCGCCTGGCTGACCGGACCCTTACGGGTCCTACTAAGATTGCTGTGCGGACCTGGAGGGCTGCCACTGCGGCCACGGGCTGGAGTGAGCGAATGACATGTGCTACTCCCTTGTTTGCCTCCGACCGCCTGGGCAGCTTGTGGACCACCAAGGGGTTTGACCAGTGGGACACGATTGGTATCAGCAAAGTGGGAGACCTGTGGCACAAGGGCGCGGTCAAGACTTTCGCGGTGCTCCAGGCCGAATACGAGCTGACCGACAGGGAGTTCTTCCGCTACGCCCAGGTTCGACACGCCCTGCTCTCGGTCTTCGGGGAGGGGACCACGGTCCCTGTTTCTTCGCCCCTCGAGGACCGCGTACTTGACGGACATGTCCCTGATAGTACTATTTCTTTAATTTATAAAAAATTGATTAATCACCGGGCGGATCTCCTGGTGCGCCTTCGGGAGGCTTGGACTGGGGATGGGGTCGAATTGGATGACGAAGACTGGCAGTCTGCACTGTCGTCCCCCAAGGAGGTTGCCATTCCGGCTCGTCTCCGGTTGGTACAGCTCAAGATTCTCCATCGGGTGTATGTTACGGGTCCGCGCTTGGTCGCGATGGGATTTTCCGACGACGGGCTCTGTAAACGAGGCTGCGGGCTCAGCGCCACCTTTCTTCATATCCTTTGGGAGTGTCGCGAGGTGGCGGACTATTGGCGCCGGGTCCACACGGTTATGGGACAGGTCACCGGGGTTGTACTGCTGCCGGAGGTGCGTCGCTGTGTCCTGAATGTGTGGGAGCCCAATGATTACAACGCGGCTCAGACTCGGTGGGCGGCCCTAGGGAACATGATTGCCAAGAGGGATATAGCGCAACTTTGGGGCGCTCAACGGCCGCCCACCGTGTCAGTATGGAAGGAGAATATGGACTGGTGTATGTTTCGGGAGAAGACAGTGTATGTGGCCCGTGGCAAGCCGGGGGCATGGGGTAGAATTTGGGGCCAATGGAATGCGTATCGCGGAGGCATCTGTGCGCCCCCCCTGGTAGACACTGATATCGCCATGTCCCCCTGACCCTCGACGGTTCCTGGCGCTTTTTGTAACAACTACATAGGGACGTTCATCTTCCTTGACCCCCCTTTCCCCCCCCCCCTCCGTCCCCGGCCTCCCGGTACTCCTCTCTTTAGCGGATTGCTCAAATGTTCTGACTGGAGTTTCCCGGGGGGAGCCTGAACCGCACTGGTATCCCTCGTAACTCGCCTTTTGTTTTTATTGTTTTTCTTTTGTTTCTGTTACTGTTGGACTGACGCTTGCTGTTCTTCGAGACCTATCTTGAGCCACTGCGGGGCAGTGCCCTGGGGACGGATTGCAACTTTGATGTGTGTATATTTCCTTATGTACCTAGCGGCCGGCCCGGGTGGTTGTAGGCCCATACTTGTGACCGAATTGTTGCTCAATAAAAACTATTTCAAAAAAAAAAAAAAAAAAAAAAAATAATACTGTTATTTTAAGCAGTCTGACTGATCTAATAAAATATTATTTAAAAAATATATTTGGTATGTTGTCTTCGGTTTGTTGTACTTTTTGAGGAATTTTGTAGGTTAAGGTTTATTTTGTAGTATGCTTTTTGCTATCATTTCGCAGTAATGCAGTCCTTTGTTATTTGTGAAGAGTTTAACTTGAAATTGTAGCGGGTTGTACATTCTTTTGGGTTGTTTGTTAAGTTTAGGGGCAATTTGAATAACAGATTGCTCCAATATTAGTTCATGGCAGCTTTGCAATTTTTATAATGTTTCTATAAATCTGTAAAGTGTAGGTTGAGTTCTGCCTAATGTTGATTGGAAAGCTTTGTGCCATCATTCTACTGTGTTGTTTGTTTTGGCTTCCTGTGCCAAGGTGCTGTTATAGACAGTGTACTGTGGTATTTGAAATTTGGGGAAGGCGTCTTTGTCTGGAGGGATGCAGTCTGCCAACCCAAGTGTCTTCAAAACTGTCCATTAGGGAACATAAGTTTGTCTTAATTTTCAATGCAGAAAGGGATTTCCATTAGTAGATTGTAGAGGTTATATACCTCTTCGACAGCAACAAAGTGTAGTGCTGTCATTTTTTTTTTCAAAAGCAAATTGTGGAATATTCTACACTTCGTGCAGATTTTTAGAGATGTCTCAATATACTTTGATTGAAATAATAGTAACAACCTTATATAGGTGTGTAGGTTGTTTAATGTCTTTGATTACTTTTTAGAGGGAGTAGTGTTCCTTTGTTTATTTGGCAGTAGGGCATATATAAAAGGGATATTTGTGTTTTGATATATACCATGTATGCTGTATATCTGAGTAAGTGGGTTGGGACACATTAAATGTTTGACACTGGCTATGTTTCATTAAGTTGTTTGTTGTAGAGAATATTAGAATGTGTTTCTCATTATTTAGGTTGTCATGCATAAGGGAAGGTTCCACACTATGGTGCCGATCACGATCCGGTAAAAAATTCCCCCGTGCGACTCGTATCGGGTCTTTTTACCGTACGAATCGTACAAGTGCCGTACGAACTGGCAATCACGATTCGCATGGTAAAAAGTCCATACGAACCGCACTGGGAATCATTCCCCACACGTCCCCGGGTCGGAAAATGTGTCCGACACGTCCTCGGACGATTTACCTTACAAACGTGAAAAACCAAGTCCGACCTAGGAATCACGATCCATCCCGTGCGTCCGAGGTTACAACCGTATGGAAAAAACACCGTCCGCACCGAACTCCTACAGCAACCATGGAGACATGTGCCCGCATATGCGCCCAACACTCCCCCCAGCCCCCGTACGTCCGACACGTACCCCCCGTATATGTATACCCCCACCCGTCTAGGTACACCCCAGTACGTTCCAGTCGAACCCCCACCCCAGGACGTGCCATAGCCCCGTCTACCCACACCCCAGTACGTTCCAGTCGTACCCCCACCCCAGTACGTGTCGTACCACCGTCAATGTACACCCCCCCACCCCAGTACGTGTCGTACCACCGTCCATGTACACCCCCCCCCTGTACGTGTCGTACCCCCGTGTACCTACACCCCAGTACGTGCGAGCCACACCCCCACCCCAGGACGTGTCATAGCCCCGTCCACCCACACCCCAGTACGTTCCAGTCGTACCCCCACCCCAGTACGTGTCGTACCCCCCGTGTACCTACACCCCAGTACGTGCGAGCCACACCCCCACCCCAGGACGTGTCATAGCCCCGTCCACCCACACCCCAGTACGTTCCAGTCGTACCCACACCCCAGTACGTGTCGTACCACCATCAATGTACACCCCCCCACCCCAGTACGTGTCGTACCATCGTCCATGGACACCCCCCCCCCTGTACGTGTCGTACCCCCCGTGTACCTACACCCCAGTACGTGCGAGCCACACCCCCACCCCAGGACGTGTCATAGCCCCGTCCACCCACACCCCAGTACGTTCCAGTCGTACCCCCACCCCAGTACGTGTCGTACCCCCCGTGTACCTACACCCCAGTACGTGCGAGCCACACCACCACCCCAGGACGTGTCATAGCCCCGTCTACCCACACCCCAGTACGTTCCAGTCGTACCCCCACCCCAGTACGTGTCGTACCACCGTCAATGTACACCCCCCCACCCCAGTACGTGTCGTACCACCGTCCATGTACACCCCCCCCCCTGTACGTGTCGTACCCCCGTGTACCTACACCCCAGTACGTGCGAGCCACACCCCCACCCCAGGACGTGTCATAGCCCCGTCCACCCACACCCCAGTACGTTCCAGTCGTACCCCCACCCCAGTACGTGTCGTACCCCCCGTGTACCTACACCCCAGTACGTGCGAGCCACACCCCCACCCCAGGACGTGTCATAGCCCCGTCCACCCACACCCCAGTACGTTCCAGTCGTACCCACACCCCAGTACGTGTCGTACCACCGTCAATGTACACCCCCCCACCCCAGTACGTGTCGTACCATCGTCCATGGACACCCCCCCACCCCTGTACGTGTCGTACCCCCCGTGTACCTACACCCCAGTACGTGCGAGCCACACCCCCACCCCAGGACGTGTCATAGCCCCGTCCACCCACACCCCAGTACGTTCCAGTCGTACCCCCACCCCAGTACGTGTCGTACCACCGTCAATGTACACCCCCCCACCCCAGTACGTGTCGTACCACCGTCCATGGACACCCCCCCCCTGTACGTGTCGTACCCCCCGTGTACCTACACCCCAGTACGTGCGAGCCACACCCCCACCCCAGGACGTGTCATAGCCCCGTCCACCCACACCCCAGTACGTTCCAGTCGTACCCCCACCCCAGTACGTGTCGTACCACCGTCAATGTACACCCCCCCACCCCAGTACGTGTCGTACCACCGTCCATGGACACCCCCCCCCTGTACGTGTCGTACCCCCCGTGTACCTACACCCCAGTACGTGCGAGCCACACCCCCACCCCAGGACGTGTCATAGCCCCGTCCACCCACACCCCAGTACGTTCCAGTCGTACCCCCACCCCAGTACGTGTCGTACCCCCCGTGTACCTACACCCCAGTACGTGCGAGCCACACCCCCACCCCAGGACGTGTCATAGCCCCGTCTACCCACACCCCAGTACGTTCCTGTTGTACCCCCACCCCAGTACGTTCCTGGCGCACCCCCAACACAACCTCCTAAGTACGGAGCGCACCCCATGCCCCAACATCACAACCGCATGTACGAGTCGTACAAAGCCACACACAAGGACCAAATCGTACAACCAAATGGCCCATGTACACACCGTACACACGCTCAAAACGCACGTACACAACAAGGACAAAACAAAACAACTCAACAATACACCATTCGAAAGGCACACAGCCACTAAACATGGCCAACAACCACTAAAATAACACAATCACTGACCTGCAACTGTCAAAAACAAACAGAGGCCCAATACACCACCACTCCTTATAACACACCCACCCAAAATTCAAACACTGCCACACCCACCCATGGACCAATGAAAAGGGCCCACACACACAAACCATGAGCCTTTGCAACAGACCCACTGCTGCCAGACACCACAGAACCAGACTACAAGCGACACCACATCTTACACTTGCACACCTTCACACGACCACCCTCACAAACACCCTCTCATCACATTCACACACACACAACCATCCACACCCCCCCCCAACATCCACACACCCCCCACACCCACACCATCCCCACCCACACCCCTCACCATGCCCACTACCAAGAATCCAAAGTTCAGTCACCGAGAGTTGGAGGTCCTTGTTGATCAAATCCTCAGAGTCGAGCCACAGATCTTTGGAACATTGGTCAGAAGCACCAGCCAGGCAGCCAAAACAGCCATGTGGCAGACCATCGTCGATGCTGTGAATGCTGTTGCGGACACCAGGAGGACCAAGCAGGATTGCCAGAACAGGTGGTACGATCTGCGGAGGAGGGTCAGAGCCAAGAGACAGGAGGAACACGAACAGGCCAACGCCACCGGAGGAGGGCCCTCCCGCAGAGCCGTACAGTACCATCCCTGGGAGGAGAGGGTGATGGCCATACTGCCGGTGGAGGCAGTTGAAGGAGTAGAAGGACTCCGAGACCCGGGTGAGTACACAAACAACGCACCTCACATGGGGGGAACTGCAACCACAACCAAAATTAATAACAGGCACGCAACCACCACAAGCCATCGCATTACTCAACCACACTCCATGAGCAGGCACATGCCACTGCTGCCACCATGCCCCATGCACCCAGCTGGACAATGTCAAGTCACAGGCCACAGAAGACAACAACACATGACACGGTAACCCGGATGGCGGGAGGCTGGGCACCAAGAATCACATAGTGCGACTCCAAAGCAGACAACAATGCCCTCTGCCCATATGGCCTAGGTCACAGCCAGACAAACACTGTGTCCCAACACAGGAATGACTTGCCAGCAAATGGCGGACGCCTTGCATCAACACATGGGGGTGAAGGCACTGTTTTGCACATGCCAGCAGCTAATGAACAGCCAACAGTGTGAAAGAGTGGCAGCACACACCACCACAGCAGCAGCGCACAGACACACAGCAGACAAAATGGGTGCCTGGAGATCAGAAACAAACTCACATCAACAGGCCAAGGGCCACTCAAAGATCTGCTAACAGTGTGTGCCCAGGAAGCTGGGCCAAGGTGACAGAGGGTGACACACGGAGGGAGGGAGAGGGGGACAGAGAGGGAGGGAGACACAGGAAGATGGACACAGGGAGGAGGCTGACACACAGAGGGAGGGAGAGGGGGACAGAGAGGGAGGGAGAGGGGGACACAGAGGGAGGGAGAGGGGGACTGAGAGGGAGGGAGACGGACAGAGGGAGGAGGCTGACACACAGAGGGAGGGAGAGGGGGACAGAGAGGGAGGGAGAGGGGGACAGAGAGGGAGGGAGAGGGGGACTGAGAGGGAGGGAGACGGACAGAGGGAGGAGGCTGACACACAGAGGGAGGGAGAGGGGGACAGAGAGGGAGGGAGAGGGGGACAGAGAGGGAGGGAGACACAGGAAGATGGACACAGGGAGGAGGCTGACACACAGAGGGAGGGAGAGGGGGACAGAGAGGGAGGGAGAGGGGGACACAGAGGGAGGGAGAGGGGGACTGAGAGGGAGGGAGACGGACAGAGGGAGGAGGCTGACACACAGAGGGAGGGAGAGGGGGACAGAGAGGGAGGGAGAGGGGGACAGAGAGGGAGGGAGACACAGGAAGATGGACACAGGGAGGAGGCTGACACACAGAGGGAGGGAGAGGGGGACAGAGAGGGAGGGAGAGGGGGACACAGAGGGAGGGAGAGGGGGACTGAGAGGGAGGGAGACGGACAGAGGGAGGAGGCTGACACACAGAGGGAGGGAGAGGGGGACAGAGAGGGAGGGAGAGGGGGACAGAGAGGGAGGGAGACACAGGAAGATGGACACAGGGAGGAGGCTGACACACAGAGGGAGGGAGAGGGGGACAGAGAGGGAGGGAGAGGGGGACAGAGAGGGAGGGAGACACAGGAAGATGGACACAGGGAGGAGGCTGACACACAGAGGGAGGGAGAGGGGGACAGAGAGGGAGGGAGAGGGGGACACAGAGGGAGGGAGAGGGGGACTGAGAGGGAGGGAGACGGACAGAGGGAGGAGGCTGACACACAGAGGGAGGGAGAGGGGGACAGAG
This sequence comes from Triturus cristatus, assembly GCF_964204655.1. Classification (NCBI taxonomy): domain Eukaryota; kingdom Metazoa; phylum Chordata; class Amphibia; order Caudata; family Salamandridae; genus Triturus; species Triturus cristatus. The sequence goes on from NC_140595.1 coordinate 678,662,010, forward strand.
AGGGAGGGAGAGGGGGACTGAGAGGGAGGGAGACGGACAGAGGGAGGATGCCGACACACAGAGGGAGGGAGAGGGGGACAGAGAGGGAGGGAGAGGGGGAGAGAGAGGGAGGGAGAGGGGGACTGAGAGGGAGGGAGACGGACAGAGGGAGGAGGCTGACACACAGAGGGAGGGAGAGGGGGACAGAGAGGGAGGGAGAGGGGGACACAGAGGGAGGGAGAGGGGGACAGAGCGGGAGGGAGAGGGGGACAGAGAGGGAGGGAGACACAGGAAGATGGACACAGGGAGGAGGCTGACACACAGAGGGAGGGAGAGGGGGACAGAGAGGGAGGGAGAGGGGGACAGAGAAGGAGGGAGACACAGGGAGAGCAAATCAGTCCTGTGGTGTGTGGGAATGTCTGCTCGTCAGCAGGTGGACTGCGTGCATGTAGACAAGGGTGGCCAGTGCCAGAACCCCCCCTCTTCATCATGGCAAAACGCAGGGCCATGTCACAACCTGTACACGAGCACAAGGACAGCCACCTGCATCATATAAGTGTGTGGATCCACTCCATGTGCACATGTACAGTGCTACAAGGAAGGCGCAAATGCATAGCTCGGCACACATGCACACTCCACTGCTGACTGCAGTCACACTTGACGCAGCAAGTAAGACTGTGCCACACATAGTTAAAGGGGCCAAATTGGTGCCCAAGGGACACACACATGCACAAGTGCACTGTGAGTGGAATGCAAGACAGATCCTAATTCCAAGAGGAAATGTGCCAACTTTGTAACGGATGAAACATGGATGTTGCATGGATCAAAATTAACATTTTCTCTCTCACACACAGGTCAACGTCGTGCTGCACCCCCCAACACTGGGGGGGAAAACTCACAGGACCCGGATCTGCAGGAGACCGATCCCACCGGCAGCGACCACTCTCACCACTCTGCGGACGACCCCGACCGACCTGGCCCCTCTGGTGTCCAACCACCTGCAGCACCTGCGTCAGGTACAACCGTGCCAACCACCACCCCCACTCCTGCCACATCCCAGGAGACACCCAGGATCCCTGCCCCAACACCACAATGCAGCCAGGCTCGCCAGGAGGGACACGGTGTCCCGGGCACCCAGGAGGAGGCAGGCGACAACGCCAATGCCACCCCTCAGGGGTCCCGGAGACCCGATGTGCCCACAAGTGCAGGCCAGACGCAAGTGGGCAGGGGTGGTGGGAGTGGAGGACGGCGGAGGCGCGAGCCTGACCAGTTGGCTGGGGATCCGGTATTTTCCCATGTCCGTAACATCCTGGACTCATACCGGCAGGACACCACGGGCATGGCCCAGGTTGTGTCCGTCCTCGAGGGGATCAAGGTCCAGCAGGCCCAGCAACATGCGGAGCTAATAGCCTGTCTACAGCTACACCAACGGAGGATGGAGGACAGACAGGCTGAGCAAGTGACGGCGTCCCAGGGGATTCACGCTGATCTCCGTCGGATGGCCTACACCATGGCCGACCCTCCCTGTGCCAGAAGGCGGAGAACATCACCACCCACAGGGAGGGATCATGAGGAGGAGGAGGAAACATCCGACGGAGCATCCCAGACGTCGTCACGGCCTGCTGCTGAGGTTCCCCGCAGGAAGCCGGGTCGTCCACGGAAAGGACCGTGAGGGTGGCTGCTACATCACCATCTCCCAGGACACCTGGCCTGGCACCTGGCCCACAGGAGCAACAGCATCACAGCATCAAGAGACATTCTCTGCCACATGGCCCTGCTGGTCACTGGCTGACCAATGTTGACAAAGACTGTGGCATGGACTCTGAGGATTTCCTATGGCAAGGACACCAACTCCCCTACTGAACTTTGGATTCCCTAATCCCGGAAAGCCCCTCACTTTGTCCCCCCCCCCCCCCAATAATAAATCACACTATTAAGAGTAGATGCCTGCTGGTATCATTATTACCTAACATGTGTCTTGTACAGTCTAAACATGCCTGAGTCATCTGTTCACTTCAACCATCCACACCCTGGGGCCTGAGTCTGGCACAGGACACATGGGTCACAGTTTATTAGGCAAGACAGACATGGAGCACCATACACACCCGTGATGGTCAGAACCAGCTGAGGGGGTGGCCGAACAACCGTGCTGACAGACACATTGAGTACAGCAACAGTCATGCGCAGAGGTCAGGGATCCTGGCCCGTGTCCTGGGGGGCACCCAGGTACGTGTAGACAGGTGGCAGAACCATGTCCTGCAAGCTTGAGTCCGGTGGATGCAGAGAATGGGGGCCTGGACAACGTTGGATGCATGGGGATGGCACATGTCACACTACCCACACAGTCATGGACTTCATGCCCAATACACAGTCTCAGCACACACACACAGCTTGCATCTTGCCACTCGACACATTGACACATAGCCACAATCAGGGAATACCATGCCAGACATGCAGGATGCACCGTGCCAACACACCAGCATTGACTGAGAAGAGGCACCTTGGAGGCATAGGGACACCTTTAATAGTCATGTTTTTGGGATTGCAGAGGCAACTTGAAGTACACATGAACACATCATGTGGAGTAACATGTGGCTCAAACACTGGCACCCCCCTTCTGCAGCACAAATGCGGGATAGCCATGGAACTGGCACACAAGTGTCGGCTAACAGCTAAATACCCACAGCTGCTCACGGAGAGACTGCCATACACCATACATCCGCTGATGTGGAAGTCCCACGCCATGTCAAGACAATGTTAACCGTATGTGTCCGAGGGCAGTGTCACACACATTGATGCCTTCATCACAATCCACTATCCCATCACTGATGACTGACAACCAGGCAGCCCATCTATTCAGGTGTACCCAGCTGCATGCTGTGTCCCATGGGGATGCCACATGTCTGCAGAGGAACCAAACCCCGACCGGGGCAGTGTGCACACATCGTGAACAACTGCCACACCCAATACACCCCAGATGCATCCCTTACCCCATGGAGACTTCCAAACGTGTCCGTGCCTGTAACGCTGAGTCAGCCCACGATGCCATGTCCATGAGGAATAGCAGTGCCACAACAATGCAACCAGAAGACGGCATGCGCAGGTACCTGGGGAAGAGAGACACACAAGAAGTCAGCCACAAAAAGCACAGCCACTTGCATGTGCATTGACTCGACACATGTATGGATGAAAAAATGCTAGGTCACAATTATGAGTGGGGAAATACTACCATCACTGCCACCATCACTCCAGTGACACACCCACGCACACCTCTGACTCACGTGCCATACATGCAGGTGGAGACACGCATCACAACACATGCCACACGGGGACCAAGGCGTGCACACTCAGACACTGGTACTCACCACTAAGCAAAGAAGTCGCGTATGAGCCGAGTCCGGATGTCCTCTTGCGGCTCCACATCCTCCACATCACTAGCCCCATTGCCAAGACCTTCGTCCTCCACGGGTGGATGGTCCTCGTCATGTTGATTCAGGATGAGTGGCACAGCTCTTTCAACTGCCATGTTGTGCAGCATGCAGCAGACCATGAAGATCTTGCAAACCTTTGCCGGGGCATATGGGAGTGCGCCGCCGGTCTTGTGGAGGCACCGGAATCGGCTCTTCAGCATGCCAAACGTCCTCTCTATCACTCGCCTTGTCCGGCCATGGGCGGTGTTGTAGCGGAGCTGGGCCGGCGTGATGGGGTTGCGGAGAGGTGTCAGCAGCCAAGGCATGTTGGGATAGCCAGCGTCCCCTAAATGGAAAGCACATGGATATCGTTAGAACTGTTGAAGCGGTAGTGCTGCTCGGCCAAACAGAATACAGGACAGACAGACTGTACCCACCAACAACACATGCTCGTTCGTTGCGCAGCTGCATCATCATATCAGGCATCCCGCTACGCCTCATGATGTAGGCATCGTGTGCTGATCCTGGGAAACGAGCACAGACATGTGAAATCACCATGTTGGACAGACACACCACAAGGGCATTGATGGAGTGGTAGTGCTTCCGATTGCGGTACGCCACCTCCCGTGCGTGTGGTGGTACCAAACCTACATGTGTCCCATCTATGGACCCAATGACATGGGGCATCCCTCCCAGGGCATAGAATCCACGCTTGACCTCAGTCATCTGTTCAGGGGTTGGGAACTTGATGAAGTCATCCAGGTGAATCAACATGGCCTCCAAGAAATCATGCAGCACACCGCTGAACATGCTCTGAGACATGCCACCAACATGAGCTATGGTATTTTGGAAGGTACCCGTGGCAAGGAAATGTAGGGCAGCCATTACCTTCAGCTGGGGTGTCAGTGCCGTAGGATACCTGTGCTGCGGTTGCAGGTGTGGTACCAGTCTCGCCGTCAGCTCCAGAATCAACGGTTGGGTGAAGCGGTAGAGCCGGATCCTGTCATTCTCCTGCATGGTGGCCAAGTCTGGAATTCTTCGGGCAACAGGAGGCGCTCTGCAGTAATTTGGAAGTGACAAGGAAGAGTGAGTGCACTACGAGAACAACTCATGTCTACTGAGCACATGTAAATCTGGCAATACACACATGCCACATAGGGAGTCAGGCATGTGCTACATGCCCAGGACACGTATGGATGCAAGGTGACACTCCTTCCAAGACCCAGCTACACACGGTGATTGAGAACCTCCCCATGCCACGCCATGGAAATAGCTGTGTCCCAGTGCAAGTGCACTGCCCGACGCAAGACAGGAGTGACATACACCCACACATCAGCAGAAGTGTGATGCCGATTGCAGAGACTGGCAGCGGAACACTTGCGCCACAGGTCACATGACATTACACTAGTCCAGCCCACACACCTTGCCATGAAGGTGCACATGTCATGACTCACCACACATTCCTTGTGAGTTTGCTGACATGGCCTTGTCACGCTACTCCGTGTCCCTTGCATACATGTGCACCTCACATCCGAGAACACATGTGGCATGGTGTTGGGAACAGTGTGCAATGACAATCTACACACAGCCACATGTTGGTTGCTGCAACGGCTGCAGCTTTTGAGGGTGCTACAACATCAACCTGATGTAAATCCCGGACACATATATGGCATAGTCACATTGTGCACTGTGGGTAGTGATAAGTCATGTGTCATGACCCCTGTACCGGGCATCATGGGACACTTCCGTGTGTTGGTGTCCGTGCCATGCCAGTGACGCTCACCCCAAGTGCGCAGTCCCACATGCACACATGTCAAAGGAGTCAAGGGCATGCCTGGCACACATTGCACCCTCACACAGTACACATGTACACATCTCATCATACATCTGGTGCCTTCTCCACTCAGGAGGCATGTTCCACATCACAGCCTGTGACACCTGTGCCCCACACATGTGGTAATGCACAGACGATGCCTTGATGTCCATTCCTGGACAAGTATGTCCATCCATGGACAAGTATGTCCGCCCTATTCCTACATGTGTGTCGCCTATCACCACAGTGATGTGTAAAATCCGCCGTACTGCTGCTGAGAGGGCCTGTGCATGTTCCCAAATCACTGTGGGAGTGCTGCCGTATGTGTACCCATCGTGATGGCGAGCGTAGATGCGAGTGTACGGTCCGTGCCACTACGGGTACGCATACGCGTGCAGACCCATAGTGGTACGGACCGTACACTCGCATCTACGCTCACTATCACTATGGGTCTGCACGCGTATGCGTACCCGTAGTGGTACGGACCGTACACTCGCATCTACTCTCACTATCACTATGGGTCTGCACGCGTATGCGTACCCGTAGTGGTACGGACCGTACACTCGCATCTACGCTCACTATCACTATGGGTCTGCACGCGTATGCGTACCCGTAGTGGTACGGACCGTACACTCGCATCTACGCTCTCCATCACTATGGGTCTGCACGCGTATGCGTACTCGTAGTGATAGTGAGCGTAGATGCGAGTGTACGGTCCGTACCACTACGGGTACGCATACGCGTGCCGACCCATAGTGATAGTGAGCGTAGATGCCAGTGTACGGTCCGTACCACTACGGGTACGCATACGCTTGCAGACCCATAGTGATAGTGAGCGTAGATGCGAGTGTACGGTCCGTACCACTACGGGTACGCATACGCGTGCAGACCCATAGTGATAGGGCCGTACACTCGTATCTACGCTCACTATCACTATGGGTCTGCACGCGTATGCGTACCCGTAGTGGTACGGACCGTACACTCGCATCTACGCTCACTATCACTACGAGTACGCATACGCGTGCCGACCCATAGTGATAGTGAGCGTAGATGCGAGTGTACGGTCCGTACCACTACGGGTACGCATACGCGTGCAGACACATAGTGATAGTGAGCGTAGATGCGAGTGTACGGTCCGTACCACTACGGGTACGCATACGCGTGCAGACCCATAGTGATAGGGCCGTACACTCGCATCTACGCTCACTATCACTATGGGTCTGCACGCGTATGCGTACCCGTAGTGGTACGGACCGTACACTCGCATCTACGCTCACTATCACTACGAGTACGCATACGCGTGCCGACCCATAGTGATAGTGAGCGTAGATGCGAGTGTACGGTCCGTACCACTACGGGTACGCATACGCGTGCAGACCCATAGTGATAGTGAGCGTAGATGCGAGTGTACGGTCCGTACCACTACGGGTACGCATACGCGTGCAGACCCATAGTGATGGAGAGCGTAGGCATGCATGTACGGGCCGTTGCCATGCATTTGGGGTGCCCTAGGGCCCCCACACGCACCGTACCTGTGTGTGATGCTCCAAATTACATAGGGGACAAGTATTAAGGCCTACATGCATGCTGGTTGTCATGGAGACCAAGTTCATAAATTCGAAATTGTTCTGGAAGGTGCAAAGCAGAAGTCAGTTGGAATTTGTCTACTTTGTTGCAATGTGTTTGTGGGGCTGACATCATGCAGGAGAATGAAACCGATAGAGAACCCACAGACTGCTAGGTTTGTAGGGATTGGTGGAAACATAGGATGCAAATGTGAGTGACCAATCTCTCAGTACTCCTGTGCATGAGACTGGGCAGAAGGGCACATATAAGGCAGCCAGGTCCCATGAGGGAGCACTTGCCTGCACATCTTTGCAATCGTCGACCCAGCTGCTGCTACTGATTCCCTGGAACCATGTCAAGGGCTGTGGAGAGGACACAGCCATTCACCCTGGAGGAGAACATGGCTCTGCTGGATGTGATCCTCCCACAGTACTCCATGCTGTATGGGCGACCAGGGTATCAGGTGAGTGCATAGGCCACTGCCACAGACTGTCCCTATGTGGTGACTGTGACTTCTGCCATTGCGTCCAGGTGTATCACACATGCCATGTACTGTCGGGAGGGTCCCAGGGGGGGGGTGCCTGATGTCTCCCAGCACGGCCCTGAGACAGGAGGGGTGGGGGCCTATCACTCACAGCAGTGCCCTGAGACAGGAGGGGTGGGGGCCTATCACTCCCAGCAGTGCCCTGAGACAGGAGGGGTGGGGGCCTATCACTCACAGCAGTGCCCTGAGACAGGAGGGGTGGGGGCCTATCACTCACAGCAGTGCCCTGAGACAGGAGGGGTGTGTGCAGAGTCCTCCCAGCAGTGCCCTGAGACAGGAGGGGTGGGGGCCTATCACTCACAGCAGTGCCCTGAGACAGGAGGGGTGGGGGCCTATCACTCACAGCAGTGCCCTGAGACAGGAGGGGTGGGGGCCTATCACTCACAGCAGTGCCCTGAGACAGGAGGGGTGGGGGCCTATCACTCCCAGCAGTGCCCTGAGACAGGAGGGGTGGGGGCCTATCACTCACAGCAGTGCCCTGAGACAGGAGGGGTGGGTGTGATGCACAGTGTGAGCCTTGATCATTGATTGTGACATTGCCATCATTCCACCTGTGTACCCACTGTGGCACGTACTGCTTTTTCCCTCACCAGGGGATGATGTCCCTATGACAAAGGTGCAATGCGTTGGCTGCATGACATGCCTTGTTGTAACCAGCTAATTTGTACCCATATGTCTCTCTGTGACATGTGGCTGGTGTATTGATGTGGTGTCACTTGTTCCTCCTCACAGGTAGGCGCCACTGCCAAGGAGCAGATCTGGCTGACCGCCGTCAGTGCCGTGAGGGGTGTGGATGGTCGGAGGCGGAGCCTGCCCCAGGTGAGGAAACGCTGGCAGGATATCCGGTGCTGGACGCGGAGGATTGCACGGCTCCTGCTGGGGGACTCACCTGAGAGCCACAAGAACCGCGGCCGCCGCCGTCTGAGCCACCTCCACAGGCGTGTGCTGCCGGTGGTCTTTCCAGACCTGGAGAGGCGCTTACAGGCGATGCAGCAGCCGGAAGGGGGTAGGTACATGTGTGTTTGTTGTGTGTCACCGGCATTTGTAAGGGCACAGTAGCATGAATTCACTGGCAGGGTTTAAAGGTGCTGTGCAGATCCTGTTTGCCCCAGTATAGCGCTGTGCCCCTGCCACCCTTCCCCTCCTTGCAATGTGTTCCCTGGTCTGTGTGTAGTCACTCCTTCACAGGGTAATGTAGGCTGGCGCTTTGTCCACGGGAACAATGTCTGTAGCATCATGTGTGGGGGTGGTGTGTAACAGGTTGTGGGACATTGCCTGTGCACTGTCAAGTTCACAGCATGTGGGTTCCATGTCAGTTGGCACTGATGCTGACTCCAGACATGGGAGTTGGTCTCTCATGTGTCATGCCTTACAGCGCGCATGTCCCATGTAGTGGCCTGTGACATGATGTGCATGAGTGTGCGATACACATAGTGCAGGGATGGTGACGTGTGTTGCAGTCATTACCATTCAGTAGCATGTAGTTGCGTGCCCACTACTGTCCCCTGGGGCACCTTTTCCTCAGTGGTGTATGTGTCATCATAAACGTGGCCACTGTCAGTGTCTACAGCGTAAGTTGTGCTCTGTGCCATTGTCCCCTGTCACCATGTATATAGACGTGCTATTTTGTACAGGTGTCCACTGTGCAGCCTGACCTGATTGTCCTTCTTCATACTCACAGTTGCCAGTGCCTGTGTGTCTTGTTATACTCATCTGAGGATGGGCACTGGTACCTCATTATTTGTACAGGCGCACCTTGGCTGTTTGGCGTCCAATCTTGCTTTTTGCCTGCCCCTGTGTGTATCACCCAGACTATGAGATGTTGGTGCCACCTGTGTCTCAACAATTTGCCTCGTGTAGGGTCTTGTTGGGGCGGGCAATGCCTATGTGTTAAATACTGATTACCACTTGCTGGGTCTGGGCAGTGTGTGATGTGTCTGGACACACACGCAATGTGCAGTGACAGAGTCATGTTGTGCATGTTTTCAGCATTACCTATGCAGCATGTGTCTCAAGTTCATGGATATGGTCCCTGGTCATCGGTATTTTCGCCAACGCTGTGTGGTGCAGATGCAGTGCTGGATTGTCCCCAGGGCCTGGGTGCTATGTCAGACTCCTTTTCCTGTGTTTAGCTATTGTCTCATGCTCTCCATGGTATTTCAGTGGCATGGTGGCTCAACCAACTGTGTGTTTCATGCCCTACATCGGTACCCTGTTCAGTAGATGTTAGGGATCTTCCTTTTCAGGCCATGCAATGTTACCTATGTAGATTGGACTCATGTGACAGATGTGTACAGGTGTCTGATTAATTTCTGTCTCTCCACCCTGCCCACAGCATCGTCGGGGGACACAGAGGGAGACATGGACACAGACCAGGCGGAGGGACCGAGCACCAGTGCCAGCCGTGACATCGGGTCTGGCACATCGAGTGGTACAGAGGCGGAGGAGAGTGTGGCCGAGGACCTGTCGACTGGCACATCAGACTACGAAGCTGACAGGTCCGGGGACGATGTCTCCGAGTGGGCGGAGGCTGCACCAGCAGCTGACAGCGGAACAACACCTCGCACCGCCCCCTCAGTTTCCACCAGCCGCCTCCCACTTGCTCGTGTCCCTTCCCAGCGTGCCCAGTCACAGCATGTCTCCTTCCTGCCAGGCACCGCACCCCCTGCCCCTGTCTCCACTGCTGCCGCCAATGCAGAGTCTGTGGACATCCAGCGGCAACTGCAGGTTGGTCAGGCTGCGATCCTTAATGTCCTCCATGCCCACGGCAAAACCCTCACCAACATCGAGGCTTTCTTGGAGGGCATTCATTCATCGCAGGCTGACCAACGCAACTTGCTGAGGTCCATCGACTACACACTGACTGCAGCAGTGGGTCTCCTGCAGCGCGACCTCCCCCCACCTACCCCTGCCCCATCCACACTTCCCACTCCCATGCCTGTCACACGTACACCCAGACGTCGGCATGCACCCACATCAACGGACACGGGCACCACACCAGCAGGGAAGGTCCACCGCACTCCTCCTGACACGCACACACAGGGTGAGGTAGGCACACCCACTGGGTCGGGGGGCAAACGTGTGACACGCAGCCATAGTGGGAGTCCGCATTCCACCCAGTCCACTCCCTCCAAATCCCCTCCCCTCAGCTCTCCTGGCCACATCTCCCCCAAGGACTCCTTCATGGCCGCTCTGTCCCTGAGCCCCACAGTTACACCACCACGCAAGCGGTCAAGGAGGTCCCCGGTCAGGGTGGTTGCGTCTCCCCCCCTGTCTCCACCCTCCCCCGGTGGCGCTGCGACCCATCCCTCTGACCCCCCCCCCTCCTTGGGGCCTGAGGTCCCTTCGGGTGCAGGGGACTCCCTGGAGGACCTTGCAAAGGTGTGTAGTGCCATCCTGGCCTCCGCCTTTGGCACTGACCCACCCCCTGTGGTGGAGTCCTCCATCCCTGCACCCACAACGCCGCCCCTTTGCCCTGATGTCCCTGCGGTGCCTGTTGCTTCCCCCCCCCTGATGCCCTCACCAGTGTGGAAGACGATGCCATTTGACTGTGCAGGCAATGTAGGGGACACGCATCCCACTGTGTCCCCCATCCAGCTGAGAATCATTGACTGCCCTATGGGCTTTGTGAAGATTGAACTGCCTGCGATCCACGGACATTGTGCTCATGCTGAATAAAGCTTAATTTTGTTTTCATTATCACACTACTGCTATGCTGGTATTGGTGTTGGTGGGGCTGCTACATGGTTTTGGGTGGTGTGTAAGGGTTTTGGTGTGTGGGATATGTAGTAGTGTACTGCTCATTGGTGGGACCCTGTGATCTGTGTGCCATCACAAGGTGTTGGCTAACTTTCTTTGTTCATGTAAGCAGTTACTGCATGGTGCACTTGTCCCAGGGTGTATTCCTTCCTCTGTGTACCCAGCTTTCTTCCCTGCAGGGTGTTCCCAATGTTTAGCGCAGAGCTGTGTCTACATGAGCTGTGTGTGTGACGGAGCCCTTCTACTTTGGCCATGCATGCAGGGCCATGTCTCCACCTGCGACAATCGTGGCATCCTTGGTGATCACTGTACTTGTGTGTGGAGTCTGTTGACATGAGTTCATGGGGACATGTTCCCTTGTAGCCAGTATGCATGTGGATAATTCTGGCCTCACACACATGTGTTACACCCCTCCTGTCTCAGGGCACTGCTGGGAGGACTCTGCACCCACCCCTCCTGTCTCAGGGCACTGCTGGGAGGACTCCACACCCACCCCTCCTGTGTCAGGGCACTGCTGGGAGGACTCCACACCCACCCCTCCTGTCTCAGGGCACTGCTGGGAGGACTCTGCACCCACCCCTCCTGTGTCAGGGCACTGCTGGGAGGACTCCACACCCACCCCTCCTGTCTCAGGGCACTGCTGGGTGTGATAGGCACCCACCCCTCCTGTCTCAGGGCACTGCTGGGAGGACTCTGCACCCACCCCTCCTGTGTCAGGGCACTGCTGGGAGTGATAGGCACCCACCCCTCCTGTGTCAGGGCACTGCTGGGAGGACTCCACACCCACCCCTCCTGTGTCAGGGCACTGCTGGGAGGACTCCACACCCACCCCTCCTGTCTCAGGGCACTGCTGGGAGGACTCTGCACCCACCCCTCCTGTGTCAGGGCACTGCTGGGAGGACTCCACACCCACCCCTCCTGTGTCAGGGCACTGCTGGGAGGACTCCACACCCACCCCTCCTGTGTCAGGGCACTGCTGGGAGTGATAGGCACCCACCCCTCCTGTGTCAGGGCACTGCTGGGAGGACTCCACACCCACCCCTCCTGTGTCAGGGCACTGCTGGGAGGACTCCACACCCACCCCTCCTGTCTCAGGGCACTGCTGGGAGGACTCTGCACCCACCCCTCCTGTGTCAGGGCACTGCTGGGAGGACTCCACACCCACCCCTCCTGTCTCAGGGCACTGCTGGGAGTGATAGGCACCCACCCCTCCTGTCTCAGGGCACTGCTGGGAGGACTCCACACCCACCCCTCCTGTCTCAGGGCACTGCTGGGAGGACTCCACACCCACCCCTCCTGTCTCAGGGCACTGCTGGGAGTGATAGGCACCCACCCCTCCTGTCTCAGGGCACTGCTGGGAGGACTCCACACCCACCCCTCCTGTCTCAGGGCACTGCTGGGTGGACTCTGCACACACACCTCCGATTTCAGGATATGTGCGCTTGGCACATACACGGTGGGGGTACGCACAATGCATTCGAGGTGAGGGTACGAGTCTACTGACACTGGTGTGGTGGGGGTACGCTCCGTACGTCCGCGGGTGTGGGTACGGGTCGTACTTACACTGTTGGCATGGGGGGTACGCTCCTTGCATTCGCGGGTGGGGGTACGGGTCGTACTTACACTGTTGGGCTGGGGGGTACGCTCCTTGCATTCGCGGGTGGGGGTACGGGTCGTACTTACACTGTTGGGCTGGGGGGTACGCTCCTTGCATTTGCGGGTGGGGGTACGGGTCGTACTTGCACTGTTGGGCTGGGGGGTACGCTCCTTGCATTCGCGGGTGGGGGTACGGGTCGTACTTACACTGTTGGGCTGGGGGGTACGCTCCTTGCATTTGCGGGTGGGGGTACGGGTCGTACTTGCACTGTTGGGCTGGGGGGTACGCTCCTTGCATTCGCGGGTGGGGGTACGGGTCGTACTTACACTGTTGGGCTGGGGGGTACGCTCCTTGCATTTGCGGGTGGGGGTACGGGTCGTACTTACACTGTTGGGCTGGGGGGTACGCTCCTTGCATTTGCGGGTGGGGGTACGGGTCGAACTTACACTGTTGGGGTGGGGGTACGCTCCGTACGTCCGCGGGTGGGGGTACGGGTCGTACTGACACTGTTGGGCTGGGGGGTACGCTCCTTGCATTCGTGGGTGGGGGTTCGAGTCGTACTTACACTGTTGGCATGGGGGGTACGCTCCTTGCATACGCGGGTGGGGGTACGGGTCGTACTTGCACTGTTGGGCTGGGGGGTACGCTCCTTGCATTCGCGGTTGGGGGTTCGAGTCGTACTTACACTGTTGGCATGGGGGGTACGCTGCATGCATACGCGGGTGAGGGTACGGGTCGAACTTACACTGTTGGGGTGGGGGTACGCTCCATGCATACGCGGGTGGGGGTACGGGTCGTACTTGCACTGTTGGCATGGGGGGTACGCTCCTTGCATACGCGGGTGGGGGTACGGGTCGTACTTGCACTGTTGGGCTGGGGGGTACGCTCCTTGCATTCGCGGTTGGGGGTTCGAGTCGTACTTGCACTGTTGGCATGGGGGGTACGCTGCATGCATACGCGGGTGAGGGTACGGGTCGAACTTACACTGTTGGGGTGGGGGTACGCTCCGTACGTCCGCGGGTGGGGGTACGGGTCGTACTGACACTGTTGGCATGGGGGTACGCTCCTTGCATACGCGGGTGGGGGTACGGGTCGTACTTACACTGTTGGGCTGGGGGGTACGCTCCTTGCATTCGTGGGTGGGGGTTCGAGTCGTTCTTACACTGTTGGCATGGGGGGTACGCTCCTTGCATACGCGGGTGGGGGTACGGGTCGTACTTGCACTGTTGGGCTGGGGGGTACGCTCCTTGCATTCGCGGTTGGGGGTTCGAGTCGTACTTACACTGTTGGCATGGGGGGTACGCTGCATGCATACGCGGGTGAGGGTACGGGTCGAACTTACACTGTTGGGGTGGGGGTACGCTCCATGCATACGCGGGCGGGGGTACGGGTCGTACTTGCACTGTTGGGCTGGGGGGTACGCTCCTTGCATACGGGGTGGGGGTAGGGTCCGTACATATCCGTCCCCACGCTATGTGATGTTTGTGCGGCCCGTACCCAGGCCTTTGCCACGTGGGTGCGATCCGTCCCGCCATTGTTGGGGTGACGTGTGTGGGCGTGGTCCGACTCGTACCCACGCTCTTCAGGCGTGGGTACGGGACGTACCTGTCTGGTTGTGTTGCCGGTTCGCGTGGTGACGGACTTCCGTTGTGGCGGTCGCTGGCTTATCAGGACACGCCCCCACCCCCTCGTGGTGACCAGGGCATGGGAGTCAGGTATGTCCAGGCCATGTGTGGTGTGTGACTTATGTGGTTGTTTTGTGGCCTGCCCTGGTCGTGCCACCCCCACCCCACCCCACTTTCCCCCCTCCCTTAGTTATTCTGACCTTCTGCGGCGTCTGCGTCGTAACCTGTAGAGGAGGTGTACTGCTATGAGGGCAGGGATGACTCGTAGGTTCGGGTCCATGTCTGTCCGTCGCGTACTGGTCCTCCTTGTTCGCGTCGTCGTCTGTCCGTCGCGTACTGGTGGTCCTTGTTCGCGTCGTCCTGATTTCCCGGCAGTTTTTGGCTGCCGCAAAATATTCACCGTGCGGGGTGACGTCGGTGCGAATCGTGATTCCTGGGTCGTGAATGGCTGGCTGCGAGCGTCCCGACGTCAGGTCGGCGCTTTCCCGGATCGCATTGGTAGGTGTTTTTTGTTCGGTCGGGCTTTTTTACGAATCGTACGGTAATGGTGTACCCGTGCGAATCGTAATTCCTTGTTTGTAAAAATTGTCGACCGGGTACGCGTCGGGCGGAGATTATGCTCCGTCCGACGGTTCGTACCCGGTTTTTGCCGGATCGTGATAGGCACCTATGTGTAATTGTTAATTGTTCAGGTATGTGTCTGTCTTGGTATGTCCTAGAAGCAGGTGGAGTATTGCTGGTGGCTTTTTTGATTTATTGCAATTAATGTTTTTAAAGTCGGAATATGTGGTAGTGGCCTTGTTATGTGATCGGGGACTCTAGGTAAAATATCATTCAAGATATTGCTTGTGGGTTCTTTGAAGCTGGTGCTTGCCTCTCTTATATCTTACAATATTTCTTGTGCTTCAATTTCTGTCACATTTAGGGGGTGGTTGTGATCTCTTATATGAATTACTACATCATCTGTTATAGTTGACCTCCCATAGCATGCATTAGAATAATATTTAGTGTATTTCCAGTATATTGATTCTGATGATGCACTTTTTTGGTTATAGGTGTAGCCCTTGCGATTTAGTAATTGCTTTGCTTTTTGTGAAGTGATATAATTGGTGGCATCTGTCATCTGTCATTGTATCTGTAAGTATTGTAATATGAATATATAACATTTTTAACCTTTTGCACGTTTGTCATTAACACATTTAAAAATGCATTTACTTCTACCGGATTTGCAGTTTTTCCCTTGGAGGTGTTTTAATGTGCAGCAGATGCTTTTGTTTCTGTTGAATGAAAAGAAAAACATAAGTTACATTTGTAATGGTACTTTGTTGATAGTTTGTAGGAGTCAAGGTCATTAGCTTTGTTTTTATTTGCAATTTGGGTGAGTTTATCATTAGCTATTTCTTTATGTATACTTACTTTCTTTTTTTTTTTGCAGGTTTGTGCTAGTTGAAATTTCTGGTAGTTTATTGGTTTTCAAGTTGTAGATTTTGTCTTTTAGGAGGTCCATGTAAAAACGATAAAAGTTTGAAATTGTGTTAATATTTATTTGCTATTTTAACCCCTCCCCTGCTCATGACGGAACCACTCCGTCATGAGCCATGGGTGCCGTGTGCTCATGACGGAGTGGTTCCGTCATGCTGCGGCCGTTGGCCGCCGCTCCGCCCACGTTGCGCTGATTCCCCGCCTGTGCGGACGATTAGCGCAGTGGGCAGAGTCATGACGGAACCACTCCGTCATGAGCACAACTCAACCGAGGCTCATGACGGAGTGGCTCCGTCATGAGCACAGCGCCACCGCGCTGCCCCCAAACCCCCCCCCCAGCGCTGGGGCGGAATTCCCGCCGCAGCGAAGGGGTTAAATTTATAAGTTTGAGAACAGTTGTGTTTTAGTTTAAATATAAGTGTTACTTATTTGGTGATGTAGCTGTTCAGATGTATATCTTTCTTCTGTAATGGCTTGTAGAAAGAATCCAACAGAGTTTCCAAGACTTGCAGCTTTCTTGTTTTTTAAGTTTTTAGTTGTTTTAATTAGTGTGCCTTTTATATTGTCGATGTATTTGTTTTGGTTAAAGTTGTTTATAGTTTAATTTTATTGGTTGTTTATTATAGTTTGAACATTTTTTATCAGTTGAATCCTTCTATGGTAAATTTGTGTTTTACTATTTATGTATAATATATTGTTGCATATCTGTGTTTATAAAATTAATGATATATGTATATTTAATAATATTTAGGTTGGTGTTTTCTTGTTTGTAGTTAATGACCATTTTTGGGGGGAAGGGTCTTTATTGTATGTATTTTAGATTTGGTAATTGTTGTTGTGAATGGTAAATATTTTGTTGATATACTGTATTTCTATTAAAATTAAATAAGTGTATAACAGGTTTTGGGTTTATTTAAAGAAATTATTAAATGTAAAAAGTGTTTTTAGTGTTTTATTAATGATTATTTAACTATTTTGGCAATTATATTGTACCCAATATTGTGTGGATCGATATTTTTTTACATATTCTTTGTTTATTTAAAACTATCAATATTCTTGTTTATATTTTTGTTGTCAATATATGTAAAAAAAAATGTTTAACATTTGTGTTCTCAATATTTGTAGTTTTTAAAGTTAAATCTACAGAGTCAATATTTATTTTATTGATATTTAATTTCGGATATTTTTGTGTTTTCATATTTGTTGGATTGATATTATGTCAGTGATCATCAAAAAACAGCTTTCAGAGTCCTACCGAGAGAGTCTTAGGCTCCAACCACTCATTAGTTCCCCTGAGTATAAGATCTAATTTGGCTTAATTTGGGTGCTTCCACTGAAAAGACTGCTTATGTTGCATTTTTTGCCTTTTTGTAAAGTTTATGCTAGAAATAGCAGAACTGAGTTGGTTGTGGGCAAGCCAATGATAATAGCTATGGACCTCATCTATTTATTATGAAATGTTATGCTAAAGGCACAAGGTTTGACTTATTAATTGTGAAAAGTATATGTTAAAGTCGATATGCATTTAAGGATGTTTTTATTACTATATTAAAGCCTTCATGTAGGTATTTTGCTATAATGGAAACTCATAGATTATCGCAGTAGGCAATGGTTTTAGTAGTGGTCACCCAGTTTCACAAACCTTTGATTTAGAAGGTTTGCTCTGTGACAATCCATGTTAGACCATTTTCGGAGCGATAGTATCCTGCTTAGCCAACTGTAATTTTGTATACTTTTGCAATTTTATGTCAGTTTGTCTGATGGTTTTCTTGTGAAAACAGATCACATTAAAGACTTAAAGACTATAGGCCTGATGTAGTTATGGTGACAAGCTAGATTCCTGTTTTGTGCACTGGAAATATTATCTCCAGTGCAATAGTTCTGGTCTGCTTATTATGGAACATTGTAACAAAGGCAGTTGATCTATATAATTAACTGCTCCTATTTTCCTTGCTCACCTCTGTGTCACCTAAGTTCTGTGTCATGTATATATATATATATATATATATATATATATATATATATATATATATGTCTGGTTGTATATATATTTATGTACTTTTATATTGAAATTTACAGCCCTGAAGAAGTTCATTATTATGAATGAAACGCGTTGGCTGACAATTTCCTGTATGTGGATTTTTGCAATAAAGGCCTGTTTAAGAAATTTAAAAAAAGACTATGAGACTTATTGAAAAACAACATTCTCTACAGATACGGGTGGTGCACCACTCCACTTTTGGGCACAGGAACTGAAAAAAGCTTACTTTTCTTAAGTGAATAAAGTTACTACCTCAATAGCATCTTGTGTAGTTACTGCTCCTACTAACTTAGCAGCACATAACTTCAAAGGAATTATCTTACATCACCTACTCTTACTACCTAGGGAGCACAATAACAAATTAGAATACTTAAAATTAAATAGTGATGCATTCCAAGAAATTGGCAGAGTCCTCAAAACCTTTTAAAATTTGGATCATAGATGAAGTGAGTATGGTTTCAAACTTGATGTTGGCGTTTGTTCATTTGTGTAAGGAGGAAGTACTCAGAACGTCTTATAAAGGTTTGTTTAGAGAGAAACATCTAATTTGTTTGTAGACGTATTACAACGAACACCTTGTAAAAGGTGAACTGATTTCAGGAGTAAACTCAGAATTAACCATCAACATTGACATGCAGAAGAAAGACTAGTAAATGGAGCTATGGGATTTGGAGTGGACATTGTATTGTACGGAAAGAATGAAGACATTGAATGTATTCTGATCAAATTTGACCACATTAAACCACATTAAAAAACAAAAACACATCTCTCGGTGTGCAGCAAGGTTCTGACTTCTGAAAGATTTATCCAGTGGCAGTTGGTGATTTTAGCAGAGGGCAGCAGGCAAGCCATATACACTCACACGCCCCCATGCATGCACAGACACTACCAATCACAACACTGGCTCACAATAATATTCATAAATGCATGCATGAGCGCACCAAACATTTAAAAAAAATTATGTATGGAATCATTGTAGGTTCTAGGAAGGTTGGAACTGACATCTTCTATCACTGGATGAATTTAGGTCATCCGATGAGGGGAGGCAGCAGTCCCTACCTCATCACAGAGTGGGATGAGGTCTGTGAGAGTTGCTGAACCCACCCCACTCTTTGACAAGGTGTTAGTGATAGACAGTAGCTGTGTCAGCAAATACAATTGCTTTCAAAATAGATACGCTCTTGCTTGAAAAATAGATACACTCCTGATCTTGGTAAATATCCCATTTTGATAAAACCTAAAATGTCTTTAAAAATGTTTTGTTTTCAAACTAGAATTGCAAAGATAAATTGGAATAGCCTAAAAAAAACATGAAAATGAAACACAAGGAAATGACAAGTTTCAAAACCACAATGGCATATATTGCTGAGACAATGTCACTGTTAATCTTCTTTTCTATCTATCGTCTGTAAAATAAATAATAAACCAGCATGTAGATGAATATTTCTGCAATACCTTGATATATCTTCATCAACAAATACTGTTAGACAACCACATAGTTGCAGGGCTTCTTCCCAAAAACAGAATTATGCGCAGGATTATAGGCCCTCGGTGTATAGGGACTGAGTCATCCTTCCACCTTAGTACCCATGAGCCCAGCATTGACTAGCTATAGTGTCTCACTTGCTGTCCTACTCACTCACAGAGAAACAAATGCATAGACACCCCAGAACACAAGACTCCCAGATCTCTCAGGAATCACGATAACGTGAAACTACCTTTCACTCCCACTCTTGTACTTGTCCACAATAAGATATGACAGAGACACAAAACAGTTTAAAATATTTATTTTAACCAACTTGCCCTAACATGCAGTATACGTGCCACAATAAGTAGGAAAATGCATAGTACAAACACTGTCAGCATAGCAGCTAGTCCATAAATCATGAAAGGAGATGTTATCATGAAAAAACAATAGAGCCTAACCTCACTTCCCTTGCTAAGAAGTAGTATTATTAAATATTACAAGATCTCTGGGTTTTGTCAGCTGACCCATTACCTTAGCCTATAGATGGTAGATCTACATCATAGGTGCTGTCTCGCTCTTCTCCCCGGAAAGGTCCCTCTCCAAGTGTCTCTTTTGTGTATTCCCATAAAACCAAAGTGTGTTGTCCCAAACAACAGATGCATCGGTATGTTTTGTCCGGGTGCTAAGGCCTGGTCAGAACAAAATAACAAGGGGCATTGTTGTTCGACCTTGCTCACAATGTTCAGTCAAAATCCCACGAGCATGCAGAGAGTGAACACAGTAATGAGTTCTCATGAGACAACGTATGCTACTCTACAAGTGGCATAAGATATATGGTAGATATGTGTAGAGATGCTATTCAATTCTATATCAATGAACAAGATTCTCAAGAATTTTGTGTGGCTGTTCTAAAAATATTAACTAACAAGACTCACTGGAATTCTGAACTCTTAGGTCTAAGCTAATCTTGAGAAGATATATGATTTTATTGTCTATATTCAAGCTCCACTGTTATAGAATTTGAAAGATGTGTATATCTCCCAAATCCTGATCCCAAATCAAATTCCATTTAAGAATTTACTATTTAAAGCTGTGCAAAAATATTTATGTCCAAACTGTAAGTCAGAACTTGTCTCCAAACCTTATTTAACAATGGGAATCAAACATCTCATTTTGATTATTCAAATATGTACTCTCAATTACAGAAAAATGATTATGAGTATTTCTAACTTTCCTGCTTCAGAAATTTCTATTTCAGGGCGCACTTAGTCTACTAGTGCTATAATTTTTCATTGTGGAAAAGCAGTGGCATCATTACACTTCACCATCTACTTAAAGAACAACACAGGTTGGACAGAATGTGATGATAATATTCTTACTTCTAAGATTAAACTGCAGAAAAATATAGACAACAGTTATCTTCCTATTTTGCATAAAAATTCTATGTTACCATGTTACCATTGCTATAAAACTACAAAGGTACTTTTGAGTTGTATTTACATAATTCAGTAGATATTTCATCATGTGGCCTGGCATGGTTGATGACATTTTTGGAAATGTACTGTAAGTATTGGTGTCTTCTATGCTTTTGCATATATTGCAATACTTAGGTAAATATTTAAACAATCGAACATGCACAGTATCTATGTGGTTTTTTCACGATCCAATTGATTTGTTTTTCTCCAGTGTTTCATGATGACTACTTTCATATGATCATCTTAAACTGTAAATGTTCTAAATGATGACATAGTACTGTAACAGAAATGTTACTTATGTCTAAGAAACACATTAAAAGAAAAACAATGTTGTATTCACTGTATGTTATCTTTATTACAAAAATTCAGATATCACTGTAGTATTTTAGTATAAACATACCATCTTCAGTTTTTTTAGGTGTAGAATAGTTGAAACATGAATTCAGCAAATCATTTTTTTTACTTTCATGCTCCTGCACCCTATAGTTGAAAAATTGCATTAAACGTGGAAAGGGGATATTCAGTTCCTGTATTATACAATTTTGAGAAATACAAGCTAATGAAATATTGTTTCACAAACCCAAAACTGCAATCAAACTCGGTTTTACAAAAGGAAAAGGAAGTGGCCCCTCTACTCTATGCTGCTGTACTCCATTTTGTGGCACTATGCGACACTCCAATCCACTCCACTGTATGACATTCCACTCTCCAACACTGTACTCACTGTATTACACTTTCTAAAACTACACCCAAACACATTCTACTCAATGACACTGCCTTGTACTGTACGGCAGTCCAACCTATACCCCTCCACTGTAACACACTATACGACACCCCACTCTATGACACACCACTCCACTGTTTGCCTTTCCAACACTGTACTCACTGTATTACACTTTCTAACACTACACCCAAACACATTCTACTCAATGACACTGCCTTCGATGACACACGACTCAACGAGACTCCACTCAATGACACTACACTGTATAACACTACACTGTAGTGTACACAACATCAATCAACTCAGCCCCACTCCAGTGTACGCCACTGCATGATGATGTACTCCACTTTAAAATACTCTATCACCCTACTAACTATGACACTGTACTCCACCCTGTCCCACTATATGACACTCTAGTCCATTTTATTGCACTTAACAACACTTTACTTCTCTCTACGGCACTCTATGATACTCTACTCCACTCTGCAACTCTCTGCCATCATCCATTCTACAGCAATTTATGCCACTGTACAGTTCTATGCTACACTTTATTAAACTATACGCTCCTCCACTCTATGAGACTGTACTGCAGTCTATGCCACTTTCCCACACTCTACCCCAATCTTTAACACTGTACGACACTCTAGTCTAGTATACGACATACCAGTGTGTTACAGGCCACTCTACTCTACTATTGCCACTCCACTGTAGAACACTGTACAGAACGCTTTTGCCCTCTTCTGTATGCTACTGCACACCACTGTAAGACACTAGATGAGACGCTACCCAACTCCACTCCAATCCACTGTACAAGACGGCAATCTACTTTGTGACACTTCACTACATTCTATGACACTTTTCAACACTCCACTGTATAAGATGCAACTCCACTGTACGACACTCCACTGCAGTCTATGGCAGTCCACCTAACTGCAGTCTACGACATGCCACTCCACTCTCCAACACCCGACTCCATTTTAGAGCACGCTACTCCATTCTATGATAGGCCACTCCATCGTACACCACAGCACTTTATGCCCCTCCACTGGAAGAGACTTTAAAACACACTACTGTATGACCCAGCACTACACTCGCAGCACTCCTCTCTCCGCCCCTCCACTATGACACACTTAACAACATTGTACTACACTGTGTGGCACTGTACACTCTATGCTACTGTACGACAATGTTTATTTATATATGTCCTTTTGAAGGGACCACAGTGAGGGAAAATTGTGTTTCTAGTCAAAGGAGAAAAGCTAACTTGCTAACTTGGAGGGAGTTGGGTAAATAATAAAAACAAATCAGAAAGCGTCAAGGAAGCTAGTCTATTTACAAAGGGAAAAGAAAGCTCCACCTAGTTCATAGAGAGTCTAACATCAAGAGTCCACTGTCCCGAACTACAACAAAGGCAAACCCCAAGCCATGTGTCCTGGCTTGGGGGCAAAGGTTCCTGACTATCCTCGCTCTTCACAACATGGCTGAATGTGACAGGACTAGACAGCTTACAGGAAGAATGAAACAGAGAGGTAGCAGGTGAAAAAGGGATCACAAAAGGAGTGAGAAACAGGACAAATAGGTGGTGGTGGGTTGGGATGGCAGAAAAAACATAAAGCCTGCTATCAAGGAATTCATAGGCCACATAGCATTTAGAGCTGTATAGTGACCATCTCTCAGCATATCTGAACCTAGCTATCTAAGTCCCAGATTTCCTAAGACAGCAATCCCTGAAACACTCCAATTGGTCTCAAGTCCTCTGTGAGATCAGCCAAGGACACTAATTTAGGAGGAAGAGATTGTGGGAGCAAAACCGTACTACAAAATTACCCCAAAAATGTGAATCCACCAATGTGTCACATCATCTGGTACTCTCACAGGTTGAATTGTGCGTCATGGCACCCCTAAACATCAATTAGCAGAGCAAATAGTTCAAATGAACAATAGGGCACCTCATTAATTGAGTTCTAGTTCAAAACAAATATAGGGTTTATTAAAAATTTCAAAATAAGCAATACCGAGTGAGATTTAAAGTTATACAAAGTATGTAAAAACCCAAAATTATTCTAAGTCCAAAATGGGAAGCAAAATCAAAAGGAAGTCGAGCAGCATTCCCAGTAGCATTGCATTAGAATTGTCAGCTTTAGGGTGCTGCTGTTCTCCTAAACCTTTTGCCTCACTGCTCCTACTTTTCCTGATCTAATTTTTGCTGGCCATTGGACTCTGTGCATTTTACCACTGCTAACCAGTGCTAAACTGAGTTCGCTCTCTCCCTAAAAACATGGTAACTGCTGAAATTGGCCCTTTCTGCATGGTCCCCCTCAAACCTTTTGCCTTCCGCCTCCCCTTTTCTGTGTTGGCCTTAGGACTTTGGGCACTTTACCACTCCTAACTAGTGCCAACATGCACGTGCTTCCTGGTTAACACATGATAATATTGGCTTATCCACAATTGGCATATTTAATTTACTTATAAGTCCCAACAAAGGTTCACGACATGTGCCCAGGGCCTGTAAGTTAAATGCTACAAGTGAACCTGTAGCACTGATTGGCCACCCACTCAAGTAGCCCTTTAAACATGCCTCAGGCCTGCCATTGCAGAGCCTGTGTGTGAAGTGTTGACCTCACAAGTAAACCCTATGCCAGGCCCAAACCTTCCTTTTTAATACATATAAGCCACCCCTAAGGGAGGCCCCGGACAACCCAAGAACAGGTTGCATTGTATATAAAAGGTAGGACATGTACTTTTAAGTTTTACTTGTCCTGGCAGTGAACAGCTCTTAAAATAATTCTTCCCTACTGCAAGGTCTGTCTCTCCCATAGGATAACTTTAGGATTACCTTATTTCATTTAATACATGTAATTTTCAACTAGGAAGAGATTGGACCCCTAGGTTTGATGTCTCTGGAATCAAAATTTAAAATCACAACTTATGGTGAAGTCAGATTTTAAAATGTAATTCTGAAAATGCCACTTTTAGAAATTTGGCTTTTTCTCACATTAGCCATTTGGTGCCTGCTGCCTGTCTCTGCATACACATCTGGGATGGGTGGCAGCTGGGCTTTGTGCATTCGCTCCAGACAGCCATAGATAATGGGAGCTGCTTAGGTGTGACTTGATAAGCCTTATGAACCATTAACTGGCTTGAAGAGGGGCATAGTGGAGCACTGCCTCACACCTGAATAGGCAGTGTACTGTTCACACACAATAGCCTACATACACATCTGTAGTGAGTCAGGAGCCAGGGTAGGAAGCGCAGAAACTCTGTACACTTCAAAGGCATTTCTTTGATGTCTCCCCCACATCAAAGGCACAACTGGGTATAAGTACTGGACGTCTGACACCACCAACTCAGTCAGTACACTTCTGGACCTGTGGATACTCTGGACCCCGGCTCTGCTGACCTACTTCCTGCTGCCTTCCTTGCCTGGGAGTGAGAAGGACTGGACCTGCATCTCTTCACCCCAGAAGCAAAGTGACTCCAAGGGTTTGCTGGCTTGCTTCATGTTTGAAGTGTCAGGGATATCAAAGACTTCCAACCACCCACATACAGCACCTGGGCTCTGCCATCTGAGTGTCTTGTCCTGCCACGTGGTGCAAAACGTGGTGCAAATCTAGTTCTGGGCCCTTGGAAGTGGGTATATAAAGTGCTGCAATTGCCAAATCCATGCATCGCCATTGCGTAACATGGAACCAGTGCATCATTATTGACACGATCAAGGACCTTGCATCTCCATCAACGCTGATGCATCGCTGCTGCTGTGAGGATCAAGGACACTGCACTGACGATGGCCCGGCGCATCGCCTCCATTCCTGATGCATCCCCAACTTTCCGCGGCTTGAAACCGATGTATCGCCTACATGCTAAGGATCGACTGTGATGCATCGGCTCCTGTGCGCCGTGCATCTCATCCTCGATGTCCAAACAACTGCGAACCAAGGTACTGTTTTAATTGGCCAAGAATGGTCCCTGTATCTGACCCGCACTCAATGGCAATTAGCCTGAACTTTTGGATTTGATCCAGTCTAGCGTGAAAGATAGACTCAGTCGGCGCTTTATGTTTTTAATCACTAAATTTCAGTGTATTCTTTAAAAATTCATAACTACGGTAATACTTATTTGTCATTTTGGTCTTGTTTTGTTCAATAAATTATGCTTTATTGTGTATCCAGGTGTGGTATGTTTTTGTCTGGTTTTGTCATTGTATACTGTTTGAAAGGTTCGACAAATACTTCACACATTGCCCCTTAAGTTAAGCCTGACTGCGCAGTGCCAAGCTACCAGGGGGAGAACAGAGGTTAATTTTGGGTGTGTTGTGACTAACCCAGACTAGAATTGTTGTTCCTGCTTGAAAATGGTGGAGACCTCTACCGACCAGAAATCCAATTTGTAACATTGGTTATCAGAGGTGAGGATAGGACTTGTGTTTGTGCAGTGCAATACAGTGATTTGGTGTACAGTACACTACTATCCCATACCTAGAACCATTATGGGTTTTAAATTCTCTTTTTCTCTCAATTCGTAATTTTTCTAAATTTGACTCCTTCTTTACCTTTATCAACTTGGGACTCTTTTTATTTTTGCACCAGTGTTACATTTTCAGAATGTCCATTGATCTCAACTGCCTAGCATAATACACTGATGGGGAGCTGAAGGAGTTCTGCAAGGAGAGGGGGTTGATTGAGGGCAGGAAAGCCTCGAAGATGGACCTACAGATAGCCCTCAGAGCCTATGAGGAAGTCAAGAGCCGGCAAGCAGCAACAGAGGAGGAGAACCCTGACCTGCAGAAAGGATCCTCCTGCCTCCAGAAGGAGAATAAGGATGCCCAGGATGGGGCAGGGAGCAGTGTGTCTTCCAGGAACTAGTCACAGATGGAGTTGGATATCAATGCCATTGAGAGCTACTGAGTGGCTGAGCTGAGGAAGTTGTGCAGGGAGAGGGAACTGAAAATCCCTGAGTGTTATCCAAAGCTTAAGTATCAGATAGTCCTTACACCCTGACAGGAGGTCTACAGAATGCAATCTGTGTCACAGGAAGAGTTTGAAGAGGATTACTTCACCACTATAGAGAATGCAGAACCCTGGTCATAGCTGACCTCAGAATCAGGGCCTGAAGATTGCGATGGCCCTGAGCAGGATGAGGAGGAGGAGAAAGATGACTGGGCAAAGGCTCCAGAAGAGAGAGAGGGGAGCCCACAGAGAGAGAGTTCCCTGCTAGATCCTATGCAAGAAGCAGTGCCTACTTCCAAACCCTGTCTCCTGAAGCGTTAAAGGACAGACAGGCTGAGCGAGACCTGAGGCTGCAGCAAGCCCACCTGGCTGCAGAGGAGAGAAAAGCTGAGGCTGAGAGAGCCTCTGAAGAGAAAATATCTAGCTGGCTCATGATCTGCGTCTCAAAAAGCTGGACTTGAAGGCCATACAGTTGGTCGCAGTACTACAGTGTTCAGTGGTGAAGAAAGGATTCACATACCCATGGATTTTGGCCTGATTTAAATTTTGGCAGATGGGTTACTTTGACACAACGGTGATGGATATCCCATCTGCCAAAATATAAATCCAATTGTATGCTGTGGGACTTAGATCTTGGCAGGGATATACATCACCGTTGTGATGGAGTAACCCATTGCCAAGATCAAAATCAGGCCCTTTATACCTGACTTTAAGAAGGTGGGTTAGAGCATATGAGGTTACTCTAGAAGTGCGCAGGATCCCTAAGGAGGATTGGAGAGCTGGCATATGGAGGCACATACCTAGAGATCGTAGGGGCACTGAGGTATTCCACCATGAATGAGACCCTTGTCAAGAAGTATGGATTCACCCCAGAAGAGTGCAGGTTGAGATTCAGGGACAACCAGAAACTGTTTCACCTGTTCTGGGGGATTTTGTGGGATACTTCTGCAAAGCACTGGATGGTTGGGTTAGTGGTATTGTGGTAAACACTTTTGCTGGGCTGTGCAATTTGATTGCTAAACAGCACTTGTTCAGTCACTGTTTACTAGAGCTACGCAAAAACCTGGTTGGTGAAGTTTAGTGACCCCCAGGAAGCTTACTAAAGAGGCAGACCTCTGGGTGAGTAACAGAGTGTCTTGGGGAGTGATCCTACGGAGGGTGGCGCAGGTTTCACCAACAGAGTGAGGGGGAGGTATGCAGTGACCCAGACAGGTTCCAGTATAGTGTCCTCCCTGAACCAGAACACAAACAACCTAGGGCTGGTATCCCCCTAGTTAGGGCTCTTGAGCCAGGTATTGCCTGGCTCCAGTGACGCAATGAGCCCAGGACCCATGTCTGAGCATAACCAGCCCACTTAGGGTGGCAAATGCTAAAACAAGGTGATGGATGGAATGTCTGAATTAATCTCAGCCACTGGCAATCACTCGGCTTGGGACAACGTATGACCCGCCGGGTCAGAATTACCACCCGTATTGAGGTCTAAGTTAGCAATTATTTTGTTACAGCCATGAAGAAGTCAAGGGTTAACTCCCTATTGACGAACCACGTGTTGGCTGGTGTTTTGTGCAATATCAAATTAAAGAAGAAGAAATTATTCTTAAAGGACACCATTTGTTTTCATCCTTACCAACAGACATTTTTAAACTGTATTTTATTTACATGCGTGTGCATAGGAACTGTTGTTACACCTTGTGCATTCCCACTAGACAACCACAAACACAGGAAGGTTAGGTGTGTCTGAGTACTCATCTGCTTTTATCTACATTCTGATGGCTCTTCCTGGGAAGGAAAGGAGGGAGGGCCTGTCACATCTGAATAGGTAGAGGCCTGACCCCACACAAAGGGATCATTACTCCCAACAGATAGTCTGAGTCAGGGCTGAGTATGAAAGGATAATTGTGCACTCCAAAGACCATTCTTTGAAGTCACCCCCACTTCAAAGGCACATTTGGGAATAAGTACTGGGTCTCTGACCCCACCAAATTAGACACCAAATTCTGGACCTACAACTGGACTCTGTAATAAGGACTACTTTGCTGAATCAAGGTCTGACACTCTGCTGGACTGCTGACGTGGAAGGCCTGCTTTTCTAATGTGCTGCCCTGCTGCCTGCTGCTCTCTCTGACTCTGCTGAGGAGAGCGGGCTCTACCTTGCACCAAAGTGATCTCCAAGGGTTTGTTGGCTTGCTTCCTGTTGCTTGAGACTCAGGGATATCAAAGTCTCTCCCCCTGCTCCTGTGCCTGGTTCAGTGAAAGTGGACCCATATATTTGCACTAGAAGAATCAATGCATCCCTAGTCTGCGGGTAGCAGAACTGATGCATCGCTCTCGCAACCAACGCATCTCGCTGTTGCAACCAGGGTAAGGTACCTTGTTCACCGAGGCCTGCATGGGTGCTGTAGCCGGCCTGTGCTCCATTGTGGTCTGCCTGAACTTTTGACTTTGACCCAGTCCATGACAACTAGATGACCCACATAGGAACGTATCGCTTCTAAGCGCGAGAACTCTTTTTAATCTTTAAAAAATCATATCTCATGTCTCAACATTTGTCATTTTTGGTCTTGATTTAATTATAAAATTATTGTCAATTTTTTTAAACTGGTATGAAGTTTTGTTTTGGGGGTGTTTTCATTGTGCTACTGTGTGTGTGTTGCACAAACGCTTTACACATTGCCTCTTTAGGTAAGCCTGACAGCTCTGTGCCAAGCTACCAGAGGGTGAACACAGGTTATCTTTTAGTGTGTATCTAGCTTACCCTGACTGGAATTGTAGACCTGCTTGGACAGGGTGCATACGTTTGCCAACCAGAAAACCACATTTTTAACACATGCTCTTTGCTAATTGTGTCCCAAGATGTTCTAACTAATATGAAACATTTGAACAATGATACTTTCAGCTAATTAATTGACTAGTGATCACAGCGGATGGCAGTGAATGAGACCCTGACAATGTTCAAGTCATAGAGTACAGGAAAAAGTTCATGGAAAGCAAAGTAGTCATATCAGTGGAAATAAGTGACTACACGTCAGCTTGATCGTGTTTTGCAAAGCCTGTGGGGAGAAGAGTTGTGCAGGGGGGAAGCAGAAGTGAGGGACAGTGATGGCATCCATTTTATATAAAATGGCGATTTACATGAAAATGTGGCATAACTAGAACACATTAATAAACACATTCCTACTCATCATATGATATTAATTTCAATTGCACTTACCCCAATTAAACCTATATATGTATTCATGTACCAGAGTAAATAATATTTCGAAATAAACATGTAGGAAACTAATACAAAGTGGATCTATGTTAGCAACAATATGTGAACAGAAACAAAAAATTGTTCAGAAATACAGTGTTTTATTTTATTTATTGATTTTTAATATAAAAAAGTGTTTTTTAGAAAAATACTTTTATATAAGTATAAGAATCAATGAAAAATAATGCATTGTAATACAATCGAAGTGCATTTGCTAACTAGTGCCTCATTCAGGTGGTATAGTTTGATACATGAAAACGGATAAACCTGGTTGCAACCATCACTCATACCTATTCATCTTGTTGTACATGAATGTGGGCTGATATTTGTGTTATGTCCAGATAAGATACAGCACAATATATGTATCAGGGGCTATATACAGCCAAATACATTAGAGTGAGTCAATACAAAATAAGTATCAAACTATCATACAATATGATCATGGCTAACATGGTAATAATCTACGCGTGTTTCGGCGGGACGCCTTCATCAGGTAGCCATATATGTCTAAAGGAAGAAAATAAGTACATATTGAAAGAGCACACATATGTTTATGCACATATATGTTTGGGCACATATTATTAGATCCTACAAATCAGTTCTGTCTTGCAATAGATCAGACCTACGTAGTAGAGGAATTTGTACATTCAATTAAAAACAGGGCAATGTCACAATGGAAGGGTTTAAGGATAAAAAAGGAGGTGGGGAGAAAAGGGTTTTCTTGGGAATTCAGACAGAAAAACCCAAATCACCAATGGTAGAAAAGACTATGTGATACAAACCACCAAAGTGAATAAGAAAAATCAAATACTGTGAGAAGATCGAAATTCACATAAAAAAGCCAGATATATGTAATGATGTTCTCCAGACCAGTGAAAAGGGAAAGCCAATACTTAAAGCAGCCACAACGGTAGATTTTTACCTTAAAGGATATACAACTAAATGACAGTTTGGGGAGCTTCTAGTATCCGAAGTCTTCAGCTTCTACGGTTAGGGATATGGAATATTATGAACATAATGACGAGTAATGTATGTAGATGAGAGGTAGAAAAGATACTAACGGAAGTAAAAGATAAGATCTATACATTTGCTATTAGATTAGAGGTGATGCTATTATTAGGTACCTTTAAATTCGACAACCGTACTTTATGCTGGACAGTGGCTGGATGCCAGAACAGATCATATAGAACATTTCTCCAGAATGATCGATAGCTATGCAGAAAATAGTTATAAGAAAACTTGTGAGTTACCTACAATGACTTCCAATAGTCATGGTGGTGTAATATGGTAGAGAACCTTGATGTTAAAAAAGTTGGTGGAGGGTCTCTATGGTAGGCGGCTCATAAAAGATTTCTAAATGCCGTAGAAAGAGAAAACAGCATGCAGATGGTATGTGAGGATCAAAGTTCAATCAAAAATTCAGTGGTGTATACTAGCAACCGGCTAAGGAAAAAAGTGTACCTGGATATTTATGAAGGCGCAGTTCTCCAATTGCGGAGGAGATATATCGCCATCACAGAAATGTATTACAGGCCTGCTGCTGCAACGAGAAGTAATACTACTCAATTACGGGCAACGTACCGGGATGAAAAGAGATATGTTGGTTGGATGGGCCGGGATATCTCAAATGTTTATCTCGAGAGGTGTGCCTTCTTCGAATTCCGTGCTTCACGTTCGCGCTGCACAACCCTTCTGAGGGTGGTAACTGGGGACGCCAGAAAAAGATCTATTGCAAGGCGGCCTTTAAATATACATATGCATTCTCATGTTGGGCGATACTTCCTGATGGTGTCAGAATGTGAGCACGTAGATTACACTGCAATAGAAGGTAGACAAACTGTCACTTCCAAATTCAGGTATAAAGCAGCCGCCATATTGGAATTTCGGCATTTCTACAGAATAATGGAACCCGATAGAGACAATAGAATGGTAAATGAAGAACGAAAGATTCCGAATTGGGTAAATATTGGTTAGTGATACAAAAATTCAAATGTGTTTTCTTGAAGCACTGACCCACTGCACAACACACGACCCAAGATATACAGTGGTTTATCTTGGAAAAAATACGCATCAATTCGGGTAGCCAAAGTGCAGAAATTCGCAATTGAAGAGAGGTTTATTGGATCTACTCTTTGGATACATATAAAAATGGGTTAAATAATGAGATCCCCTGGGACCAGGTGATCAAATATAACAACAGCTAGAAATCCTCCTCTGCACCATGCTCTCTTCTCTGGCGCCTGTATCCCCTTGTAAGTACTCTAACATGACCTCATGTAGAGGTACTAATTATGTTGGATTTTAAATGTAGACAATGTAAAGGCACCTTTAACACTCGCTATTTATTTCCAACTATATTTCATTTAGTTTGAGCCCTAGAGTCTTGGCAACCATGTTGGCGACACTTCTAAGATCAATTAAGTAATAGGTCCCTCCACACTAGTTTATCTTGCTTTTGTGGAACCTGTTAGCACAGCAGTTCAACACAGTAAGAATTAATTATCACTTAGTACATCAATAATTTTCAGGTCCAAGAATAATATAAAAAGAAGGAGTAAGTTTCAATTGTCGGTAGCTATGCACTTTCTATCACTAACCAATATTTACCCGATTCAGAATCTTTCCTCCTTCATTTACCAATCTATTTCCACTATCGGGTTCCATTATTCTGTAGAAATGCAGAAATTCCAATATGGCGGCTGCTTTATACCTGCATTTGGACGTGACAGTTTGTCCGCCTTCTATTGCAGTGTAATCGACATGCTCACGTCCTGACACCATCAGAAAGTATCGCCCAACATGAGAATGCGTATGTATATTTAAAGGCCACTTTGCAATAGATCTTTTCCGGCGTCCGCAGTTACCACCCCTAGAAGGGTTGTGCATCACAAACATGAAGCGCAGAATTTGAATATGGAACACCTCTCGAGATAAACATTTGGAATATACCTGCCCATCCAACCAACATATCTCTTTTCATCCCGCTTAAAGGTACTTTGCTACCGCATCAGATAATACTCTATGCTTTCCACCTATTGTAAAGCCCGCAATTGAGTAGTATTACTTCTCGTTGCAGCAGCCGGGCATTAATACATTTCTGTGATGGTGATATATCTCCTCCGCAATTGGAGATCTGCGCCTGCATGAATATCCAGGTACACTTTTTTCCTTAGCCGGTTGCTAGCATACACCACCAAATTCTTGATTGAACTTTGACCCTCACATACCATCCGTATGCTGTTTTCTCTTTCTACGGCATTTAGAAATCTTTCATGAGCCGCCTACCATAGAGACCCTCCACCAGCTTTTTTAAAATCAAGGCTCTCTACCATATTACATCACCACGACTATTGGAAGTCATTGTTGGTAACTCACAAGTTTTCTTATAACTAGACTCTAGGTCATTTACCCCTTCTGGGTCTGTTCAGCCTTCTGTTGTATCTTTCGTATCTTATTAATGGAACCTTTCTTGTATTCTCCATAGCTGTGGATCATTCTGGAGACATTTTCTATATGATCTGTTCTGGCATCCAGCCACTGTCCAGCATAAAGTACATTTGTCGAATTTAAAGGTACCTAATAATAGCATCACCTCTAATCTAATAGCAAATGTGTAGATCTTATCTTTTACTTCCGTTAGTATCTTTTCTACCTCTCATGTACATATGTTACTCGTCATGATTTTCATAATATTGTATATCCCAAACTGTAGGAGCTGAAGACTTCGGATACTAGAAGCTCCCCAAACTGTCATTTCGTTGTATATCCTTTAAGGTAAAAATCTACCATTGTGGCTGCTTTAAGTATTGGCTTTCCCTTGTCACTGGTCTGGAGAGCATCATTACATATATCTGGCTTATATAAGTGAATTTCGATCTTCTCACAGTATTCGATTTTTCGTATTCACTTTGGTGGTTTGTATCACATGGATCTATAGTCTTTTCTACCATTGGTGATTTGGGTTTTTCTATCTGAATTCCCATGAAAACCCTTTTATCCCCACCTCCTTTTTTAGCCTTAAACCCTTCCATTGTGACATTGCCCTGTTTTTAATTTAATGTACCAATTCCTCTACTACATAGGTCTGATCTATTGCAAGACAGAACTGATTTGTAGGATCTAATAATATGTGCCCAGATGTATATATGTATATATGTGCATAAACATATGTGTGCTCTTTCAATATGTACTTCTTTTCTTCCTTTAGACATATATGGCTACCTGATGGAGGCGTACCGCCGAAACGTTCATAGATTGTTACCATTTTAGCCATGATCATATTGTATGATAGTTTCATACTTATTTTCTATTGACTCACTCTAATGTATTTGTCTTTCTATAGCCCTTGATACATATATTGTGGTTGATTCTATATGGACATAACACAAATATCAGCCCACATTCATGTACAACAAGATGAATATGTATGAGTAATGGTTGCAACCAGTATATGTATCAAACTGTACCACCTGAATGAGGCACTAGTTAGCAAATGCACTTCGATTGTATTACAATGCATTATTTTTCATTGATTCTTATACTTATATTAAAAATATTTATCTAAAAAACACTTTTTTATATTAAAAAATCAATAAATAAAATAAAACACTGTATTTTTGAACATTTTTTTGTTTCTAGTCACATATTGTTGCTAACACAGATGCACTTTGTATTTGTTTCCTACATGTTTATTTCCAAATAAATTTGTTACCCTGATGTAGAAAACTCATTCCAGGGGTACCCCCTTTTTCCACACATAAAGAAAATATTAATTATAATTCATAGTGTACAGAACTGAAACTCAGAAAATAACAAGGGCAGGAGAGTTCGTTGTCTTTATTTCTTCTGAGCAGGCACTAGGAGAAGGAGGTGAGTCATTTGGTTACGGATCGTGTTAGTCCCTGGACTAGCGCACTAACCCTGTAGGTGGACGATTCCTCTTCCTTACTGCTGGTGTCTAGTTGTTGACTTGTTGTGCCCTCGTATGAGTCAAGGATCTATGTTCATGGCCCTGGTCCTGCTGGGATCTTCTTTAGCCATCTTGGAATGTCAAAAAGATAGATACTTTTTTTAAATCAGTGGTTGAGTAATGCATACCTACATAATTGTACCTGAAAGGGAAGTTTTCTCCCTTTGCACAAGTGCTATCTTTTTGGAGTTTTTTTAAAAACCTGTCAATATCCATTGCTTTCATACTCTAGTGCTGCTAACTACAGATAGTTAAATGGAACAAATCACAAATTTGGAATAAGCCATTTAAAAGAGGAGAAAGTGGTGTCTGTAAAAACTCCAGTTTAAACCATTGAAAATATGGCTTTTCCAGAGGATCCACACATTGGTTATATGGGAGGCGAGAAATATTAAACATACT
The DNA here is from genome assembly GCF_964204655.1 of Triturus cristatus. Taxonomy (NCBI): domain Eukaryota; kingdom Metazoa; phylum Chordata; class Amphibia; order Caudata; family Salamandridae; genus Triturus; species Triturus cristatus. The sequence continues at coordinate 678,697,060 of NC_140595.1, forward strand.
AAAAAGCATTGCAGAAGACGTTGAACTGGCCTTTATTTTTTAACATCAAATGTTGCACACATTCTTGATTAATTGTATTAACTTTGAATGCAATTTTCAACACTGATATTGTGGTTAGGAAGTAAGGTAAAGGTGCACAATGTCAGCATCCCATAAATCATAATTGGCAAAAGGGAAATATTATTGGTTTCAAATTAATCATCTGGATTTTAACGTTTATGCTGAAATAAATTCCCAGTATGGTAAAAGCATCTCTATAATGACAAGACCACATAAACCAAGCTAAACAAACACTATATATTTGTGTTAGGTGGACTTAACTTAATCTAAAAAAACATGTTAAATATTACATGGGAGGTTATAACAAAGCTCACAGTGAACACATGAAAAAACATCACTCTCACAATGCTTGTGCATCATCTCTCCGCTTCTCAATCTCTTCCATCTGAGCACGGAGGGTCAGCCAGGTCTTTCAAGACCCTCTGGTACAGCGGTGTCATGCAGGGGTGGGAAGACAAACTTAAAATGTCCTTAGCCTTATCCCGGGCCTAGTGACCAACGTTCTCCTAGTGCTTGCCGCATAGATTCCCATGTTGGGTGCGGACACCTACTGTACTGCTATTCACTGAAATGTCTCTCCGGATTTGGACCTATGCTGCCTTGCTCTGCTTGTGGTACATGCTGATGACACCCTGGCTAATGACGTTTAATTCTGCCTCAACGAATGGGGGCAGGGGGGCTTCTAATCAAGTCCCTCGGCTATGTTGGGAGCAAGAACAGTGTAAAGACCAGCAGAATGGAAGAGGATGGTAAAGCAAGGATGTCTCAGAATGATCATAAAATACCCACGTTCCTCTTCTGATTTGTTGCAGTAGGCAGAGATGTGCCTCAAGATTGGAGTCTCCGCTTTGCATGCAAAAGGGAAACTTCGCACACGGGGCGGGTGCTCCACACATGGAAGGGAACGCTTCACGTGCGTGAGGGGGACACTCTGCATTCAATTAAAGTAGTAATAATGTGACACAGTAGCCAAATAAAATCAAGGCCGCAGCATTTTTTGCATATTATAGATGCCCTACTTGCCACATAAGTCATCATCTGCTGCATAATCTTCAGATTTTTTTTTTTAAATGGTTGTAGCTCAAACAGTTCAGAAGTTGCTAAATACATAGCAACATATGTTGCCACAGAGTGGGAAGCCCCATGAAAAGGTTCGATGGTCACCTTTCTGTTGCTTATTGTTATATTTGGGTGTTAATTTGGTAGTAATGAGGTACATCAATGCCCAGACAGTTTTAACAAGAGTAAAAATGCCAAAATAATGAAGTAATAATGTCACAAAATGCGCTATATAATGCTGTATAATTTACTCAACCCTGCCCCATAAATTGGTCCTCACTGGCTGAATATTTTCAGTGGCCCTGAGTATATTTGCCCCAAAATATAAGTGTAGGTTGTGAGATTTTGTGGTGATAAAGAGTCAACTAAATTTAAACTTGAGCATGTTAGTTGACGACATTATGTGAAGTAAACAGAGTTGTCTCAGGATGGTATATATTAGGGCTGGGCAAAATGTTAATTGCACCAGCGTAATCGGAGTAATTTTGGTATTTCGTGATACCTTTATGAGGCAAAATTACCAAAAAATATGCGATTACAAACGTTCGTGTAATTATGAGTAATTTGGTACAAAAATCCTGTGGCAGGAGCATAGGTACAACAAACTTAATGAGATTGAAGAGCTTATGGCTGCTGCTGTTTGTTTTTTGTTGCATCAAGCGCTAAATGCATACTTGGGTCCATTTTAGATGAGAGGGGTCATTTTGCGCTAATAAAATAGTGCTAAATGCCTAGTTATGCTCCTCTCATAACTCTGCGCAGTCTTGCACCAATACATTTTCTGTCACTGGGCAATGTTGTGCAACAAGCTGCAACAATTCTGCACACAACATATGGGGAGTACACCAGCCCCCTCCCCCATATGGCCAAAACATGCGAATCACAACTTGAGGATCACAAAAGTGCACTCAATAGTAATTGCTTAAGTACTTGTGTGTGCTCTATTGTACCTAATAATAATACATCATGGCTACATACATGCAGTATGAATTAGGCTAATGTGTGGGTATCAATTGTAGTGATTATTGATTATGCAGACGATGCCTGCCCCTGATGCACATGTAGCCCCAGTCTGGGATGTTGTTACTTACCAATAAGTCACATCACTGAAATTACCAGCAAACAAGCGACGTGAAATAGGTGGTTGTCAGAAAATATAACTGGCAATTGTGCTTCCAGAAAAGACAGTGTACCCATAGGTGAAGCAGCCCAAGGCATTGTAGACATCCTCCACGGTGGTTGAGTGGTTGCAGTGTCTGTTGCGGAAAGGGTATGCTGTGTGGTAGGGTGGCTGAAGTGCCATGTAGCTGCAGTTGATGGCATCTAGCACACAAAGGAAGTGGGCAAAGGCATAACATTGCCTTGCCACCCTTTGTCCTTCCGTAAGAGACTGTGGCATAGGGCTAAACTGGTGCATTCCTTTGTTGATGAATTTCAGAACCTGATGTAAGCATCAAGACTGAAATTGAGTGCAGCCAGTGCTTTGACTTGGGCTGGGGTGGATGGGAGAGGGTTATAGGTAAATCAAGCTCCTGCTTTAAGTAAGAAACATATCAGCTGAGAAGTGGTATCTGGCAGAGACAGCTTCCCTGGACATCCCAAAGATGTTGAGCTTTTGCATGTAAACCCTCTCTTTCCCCCTCCTCAAATAATCCCTCCTCAAAATGAGAGTCAAACCTAAAAAGACATTCACAGACATAGTGAATGCAGATAAAGTTGTTTGGTGTTTGAATACATTTCTAATGTGGTCAGCCTGGCTGTGATTGGTGGTGATGAAATGTGTTTCAGCTGGAAATGGTGGTGGAGTGGAGAACAATCATTCCTTTTATTACTAGGTGCTGTTGACAAGGGGTGTGCGATGGGAAGTCCTGCGTGGAAAATACGCCGCACATCAGCTGGTTCCGAAGAAGCTGAGGGGCTTGAGATGCGGAGTCCTGAGTCATAAATTATGCTGTGGATGAGGGCCAGTGATGCAAAAGGCTGCGCCAGTGATGAGTCGCACAGTGGCAGTTCATAGGAAGCTTTGCAGCGATGAGAAGTCCTGCCCCGGAGATGCTCCATGCAGTGGTCCCAATGTGGAGTTTGGTGAGGCGATATGCCGTGCAGCGGTTCAGATGTTGATTTTCTGGGATACGATGCATCATGATGCATTAAGTCTGCTGGCACCATAGTTTGGCTGGCAGAGCACCTTCAGTCCCACTTCCAAGTGTCCAGGAATGGGGTGGCACCACTTGGGGGTGGGGGGTTGGACTTACAGCAGGAAGAGTTCAGGTATTGGGGGCAAGATGGTTGGAGCCTTTTGTTCCTGAGGCTCTGGTCAGGATGCCACCCAACTATCCCTTGGGGTTACTCTGGTGTTCCTGGGTTCAAGATGCAGGTCCAGTCATCCTCACTCAGGCAGTAGAGTATTACACCAGGGCAGCAGAGTGGCAGTCTTTCTTGTAGCAAAGCTAGACAGCAGTCCTTCTTGTGAGTCTTTCACATGTCCAGATAATTACTGAAGAGTTCGGTCTGAAGGTCTCTTATTTGTAACTGGGTTCCCGCTCCTGAGGTGTCAGGCATCCCCTTCCTTCCTGCGCTCTAGTCAGCTGGTCTGGGGACACAAAAGACTAGTGGCAAACTCTGTGAGTGTGTTCTGGCAGGGCCTTTGTGATATAGATCTGTAGTAAGTTACAACTCCTCCCTCTCACTAAGTCAGAGAGGCTCATCCTGCCAACACCTAGCTTCCATTTGTCTCACTGTCTGGGAGAAATGTACAAAGACCAACTGCCAGCTACACCTAATCATGGGACCCAGGTACAGGAAAGCACCAAATGGTTGTGACATGGAAATGCTAACTCTGTAAAAGGGGCATTATTTAAAATGTGTGACTTGAAACCTGACTTAACGAGGGTTTTAATTACAATTATTTAGACACCAAACTCGACCGGTCCACCTGCACCCAATATAAAGTTATCACTTATTATACGTAGTTAGGTAACCCAATTTTATTCTATGGGTGAGGTAGGCCTTGCAGTAGCAAAAAACAAATGTAGGAGTTTGTCACTACCAGGACATGCAAAACTTAAAAGAAAACGTCCAACTTTTTAAATACACTGCACCCCGCCCTTTGGGCTGTTCAGAGCCTGCCCTAGAGGTGACTTATACATACTAAAAAGGAACGTTTGGGACAGGCAAAAGGTTTGGTTTTCTAGGTCGAAATGGCAGTTCAAAACTTTACACACAAACTGCAATGACATGCCTGAGACATGTTTTAAAAGGCTTCTTAAGTAGGTGGCACAATAAGTGCTGAAGGCCCACTAGTAGCATTTAATGTACAGGTCATGGGTATATGTAATACCATTTTATTAGAGACTTACAAGTACATATGCCAATTGTGTGTAAGACAATTCTGCCCCCTTTAAAAGGGAGAGCAAAAACACTTTAGAACTGGTTAGCAATGGTAAAGTGCACAGAGTGCTAAAGCCAACAAACAGGAAATCAGCAAAAATAGGAGGAGTGAAGGCAAAAGGTTTGTGGGAAGATCACCCTAAGGCTTGCAGATGTAACACAATGAATGTCACATTAATGGTAAGTTAATGCTCAGTTTTTACTGTGAATGGGGTGCAATTAGGAGACATGGGCATAATAGAGAAATTTTGGGAATTTACATAACAAAATTCCTGTAATTACGTAAATTATACCAGCATAATTAACATTTCTACCTCTCATCAACTTTTTCTACTTAAATATGTCTGGCTGACAATGGAGAGTCAGCCAGACTGCTGTCAAGACGCTCTTGTGCAGTGGTGTCGTGCGAGTGCTATGTATGTGGCTGAGAAAATACATCTTAGCACACCCTGGTACTTTAAGCATACCCAGTGGCGAAAGTCCTCCAAGCATTTGCAGCCTTTCTTTCCTCTGTCTATGTGGAGGTGCAAACAGAAGATTGCACTGCTGTGCATAGTGATGTCTCTCCACATCGCTTGTCTCTCCATAGGATAAGAGAATGTTTGGTTGACCTTCTCACAAATGATCTCCAATTCTTCATCAGCAAACCTGTGGACACTCTCATCATTTCATTTTTAAGAGATTCAAGTATTAAAGAAGCAGTAGGATGGAGGAGGATTGTACTGCAGTGAATTGATGGCTCAGGGATGGGCTACTTCCTGCATATCATTTCCTGCTTGTGTCCGTATGTGGATCTCCACCCCAGTCCAGAGATCTCCACAAACTTAGTGGAGGAAGAGAACTCTGAATAGGATTTAATACAGAATATGTACAACATCATTTAAAGGAAAAAAAAACGGAATATTTCATTAATTATGTCTCGAATATAAATGATGATTGTATTAATAAAACGTAATATATGGGGGACGTGGCCACTTCATTGAAGATGGCAGCCACACCTTAACTCAGCTCTGAGTCATATGCTTGAATCTTCCCTAATCCTGCCTCTCTAAACTCACGCTCAGCCTATTTGGGGTTGGTCCGTGGTGATCCCTGTGACCTGGACCTGGGGGCCGAAGACGGTGAGCAAAAGTGTGTTGCAGGGGAGACAAGCTGTTCTGATGCTGCGCCATTGGGCGCTGGAGGCCCGTGCAGCCCGGCAGGGATTGTGGAGCTGGCAATGAGCGGGGCAGGTCCCTGGACTTCTGTGTGGCAGCCACGTGCGGTTGGGGCCTCAAAGCACCTGCTGCCAGCGGGGGTCCAGATGCGGCCTGATGCCCTGGGGCTAGGTGCGCCGAGCGGGGTTGCCCGAATATCCAAGCCATGCCTGTGGGACTCTGGGCGCCAGGTTGATTGTCAGAGGTCCTTCACCCCTCGTTATTGGGTCAGCTGCCCAGAGGACTGGGGCTGGCAAACATGAAACATGAGGCAGCCAGGAGCGCAGGCGAGTAGTGGCAGCCTGCCTCTGGAGATATTGCGCTAGAGAAATCTCTCTGCCCTCCATCCTGTGACTGGCAGTGGCCTGCCGGCACAAGTGAAGTCTCCCAATGTTCCATTTTGGGAGCCCTTTTGGACCATTGCTTACCCCCAGTGGTGAAATACTGGCCCCCCTGGTCATGGATGGTACCCATTGGGTGGTAGGGTGCTGGGCTGATGGTGCTGACCATGACTGGTGGCACAGTAAGTGGTCACTTGGAGCTCCACCCCTGTACTTGACTTGCAGCCTGTGTGGCTGGGGCATTCCCTGCCCCGAGCTCTAGGGGCCTCTCCATTGAGGTCTGAAGACTCCTGACTGCTCTGACCCCTTTGGCAGCTGTCTATTTGTGCCACCCGTGGCTTTCTGTGGGTAACTGGCCGGCCCTGACAGGGAGGCCTGAAAGGACTAATCTGCAGCGCTGAAGCCGGACGCTCTGTGGGCCCTGCCCTGTGATCTGGCAGAGGCCTGGGTTTTTTTTGTTGCATATTTATATAGCGCGAACTCGACCCGAAGGTATTGGAGAGCTTTACATAGCACCGTATTTACATTACAAATTCAAGCACGGGGAGATTAAGTGATTTGCCCAGAATCACAAGATGTGGACGCGACCTCGAGGCTCGAACCCTGGTTTCCTGCACCAGAGGCGGCAGCGCAGCCGACGGACCACATCCGCTCCAGGCCTTGACCTGGCAGCTACACTCCCAATGGACAGCGATGAGCCTACAGGTGTCGGACAGATACTGAGAAATATTTTGCAAAATGAACTGCTTGTGACACCCTTCAGACTATCCAGCGACTGGTGAGTCTGACTGATCATGGGGCTGATCTTGACACACACAGAACAGGTGGCCCCCATCAAGGTGAAGGACAAAGTACCCCTGCAATGCAAGCAGGACATCCGCGATAAATTTGCCCACGCTGCAGCGCCGGTGGCTGGGACGGACGGTGAGGATGGAGCTCATGCCATGAGCTCGAACACCAGTGTGATCCTAAAGGTGATATCCCAGTCACGTACCACCTTGGAGACAAAGATAGGAGCGGTGGGGTCCAATATGAAAGATGCTGTGCCAGGATCTGTGCAAGGCAGTGGACAGGATCGCAGAGACAAGAGTGTCCACTGTGGAAGACGTGGTGTCTGAGATGGAGCGAAAACTGATGCACCTATCCTCCATTTCCAGGGGCCTAGCAGTCCGAGTGGAGGATGCAGAGGGGCATGCCTGTCGGAATAACCTTCCACTCATGGGATTTCTGGAGAGTTGTGAGAGAACCTCGCAAGAGATGTTTCTTGACCAATAGATCTGCTCTATTATGCCTGCCACTTTCCTATCCTCCTGTTTTGTCATTATGAAAGCCAATCGGGCACCAACCCATAGATGGCCATGGGGGCCTTGCCAGACCAATGATTGCATGCATCCTCAACTACCATGATAGAGACACCATACTCCACCATGCCTCATCACAGGACTCACTCTGGATTCAATTCCTCAAGATCATGATATTCGTGGACTACCCCAAACTGGTCGAAGATCAAAGCCGATCATTCCTTGAGGCCAAAAAGAAATCACGCAGTCTCAACATCCACTACATGTAGCTGTTCCCCGCCAAACTCAAGGTAATTTATTCATCCAAAACTCTTCTTTGAGACTCCTGGGCTGGTCTTTCAGTTGACTGGTGGGTTCCTGCACCGTAGACCTGCTGAGGATGGGCCTTGTGACCTGGTGTTCCTGCTCTGATGATGCTTGAGGGGCGTTTACTGAGAATCACATTCTTCTTGAGCTCATTTTGGGGTGGGCCCTGCCAGCGTGATGCCAGGACGAGACCAGCAAAGGGAGCAGGGTGACACAATCCTTATGTTCCTCAGGAGCAGTACCATCAATATTCCCACCTTCCAGCAGCTCCGACTCTGTAAAGTTTAATCACCAGTGGTTCAGAGAAGCCAGAGAAGGGAAGGGTTTTAGGGAGGGCACTGCGTTGAGGAAGATCTGGAACAATATTTGTGGTTATAACACTTCTCTGTAACAGTTAATTTCATATAAACAGACTTGGAAAATAAATTATGGCATCAGCAGTGACTCCTGCTATGGTGATCTCTTGTTTATTACACTAGCGTTATTGTTCAACAGTTCTCAAGGCAAGTCTCAAAAAAAGGAATCCAAAGATGCTAATTCTAATCGCCATGACAACTACGGTCATTATCACAGCCTTGAGAGATGGCCCACCAAGAACATTTTAATGGTAGCGGTATTTAGAGACAAAGCGTGATCTTCAATTCAAAGCACTGTTACACACTCTAAACACTAAGAACATCTGCATTAAAATGTTGTGATTTCACTGCCAACATTGTAGATTACTCGAAATTGGCACAGTTCAAGAAAACAAGGGCATCTCCTACCTGCACATAAGGATGCCTATCACTGTAGCACAGGACTCGGAGCTGCTCAAGGATACAGAAGAGCTGGAGGCTTGAGATGCTGCCGGAATATTAGTACAACATCCAGGAGACTTGATAGTATGCACTCTGCAGCAGGGCATGGCCACATTCATATGCAGTGAAGTCAAGATGGTGTCCGAGAATTATACAGTCTCACGCTATGAGCTGTTGCCAAACTCTTGAGAGGCTCACCAGGGAAACTGAAACTAAAACGCCACAACGTGAATGAGTCTGGAACTAAAAGTGAAAGCGCACTTACAGGGAACGCTTGTTACAATTACAACATAGTTTAATCGTTTATACAGAACCCACCTACTTCAGTGAGTCACACTGTTCTACGCATCAGTGGCACATTATCAGAGTCAATGGCAATTCTGTTGAAAGTTACCATCACATTCATTTTACCACATTATCAAATTGCACAGCTCATCTTAACATAGCGTTAAGGTTGACCTCACATCAATCATTGCTCAGCAGTGATCATTAACATTAACAATGAGATAGCAATGCCAGAGTACTGTCCCGACTCGTACGGTACATGACATGGACCCAGAGTGGGACCATAACACATGTCCCCCCCACCCCCGGTGTGAGATTGTTAGTGTCCATTGGGTCACGACCCTGGCCCTGGATGGCTGACACCGGTAACCAGTTTAGTTGGGTGGGATCTATTGGGGTGCAGTGGCACCATTGCCCTGTTGGCACCAGTGGCCACGTGTCCCCATGAAAGATACTTCAAGTCCAGAAGTATAGGGTGGGAGGGATGGGGGAAGGGTGATTTTTGTGTTGGTTGTTGATAATATTCTTATTCTTATTGTTATTTCTTGTTTCTCTTTCAGAAGGGGGCGCACCTAGGACACTCACCTACCATGGCCCCAGTACATGATAGTTAATACTGACCTGACCAAGCTTGGACGGGTTCAATTAGCATCTTAGAACGTCAATTACCTGTTTGATGATCAAATCAAGAAGACACCTGTCCTTATCAGCTACAGGCAAACATTCTGTTTCGGCAGGAAACAAAAATACTGGGTAACAAGGTTCCCTTCTTGCTCCACTACGGCTATGCCCAGTGTTTCTATTCGGGCTTCTCATGGGGCTCCCGGTGGGTCATGATTCTTGTGCAAAGACACCTCCCTTACACAGTACAACAGGCCTGGGCTGACCAATGGAGTATGTATGTGGTGGTTATTGGCCAGTTGTTTGGGGACTTCCTGACACTAGCCAATGTGTATGCCCCACCCCACCCAACAATTCCTTCCTTGAGGTGCTCTTATCCCTCATTGGTACCCTTCCAATGGAACCCTTAGCACTGGGAGGTGATTGAAACGGGTTATACATGATAACCTCGACAGGTTCTGGGAAGGGGAGGTGGACTGGCCTCACACTGCATCGCTCACTGATGCAGCCATTTCTAGAAGCGTTGGACCTAGCAGATGTGTAGAGAGGGTTTTACCAGGTGGACTAGGGCTGCACGTTCTACTTGGGGGCTCACAATACCTCCTCCAATTTGAACTGCTTCCTTCTCCCAAAAGCTGACCTTCACAAAGCAGTAGATGCATAAATCCTGCCTGTGGACTTTCAGAACATTCCCCGATTACCCTCTCCTTGTACATGAGTCATGTACCATAACCATTCTGCTGGCGCCTCAACCCGAGGTCTGTCAAGACATAACCCTCACCTCTCTGTTGGGGGGGATGGTCGTCACATACTTAGCCCATAACCAACCCTCGGTACAGCCCCAGGGTGTTCTTCTCTTTATTTCTCTTTATTTGTGCCTCTGTTTTTTACCACAGTGCCAGGTGACTTGCTGCAGTCACTGCCCTCTCCCACTACCGCCTTTTCCCGCTTCTGTCCTTCCCACTCCCTGCCCCCCACCTCCCAGTAATAACAATGGAGGCTGCTGGGTGGCAGCATATCGGCTGCATGCAGCCGCCGCACCACTGCACCGCTGGCAGGCCAAAGGCAAGACCGTCTGCACACATACATGCCTGAACCACACCATGCACCAGGACCCCTGATCCTCCTACCATCTGCTGCTACACCTCCAAGGAGCTCCTGGCCCGGAACCTGGAACACCGCAAAACCTGCTTCTTTATGTCCTCTCCATGCTAAGACCCTTTACCAGCCACCACTGCTGTTTCTCCTACTACACAGGACCTCCTACCCACACTGGATCCAGCACTGCGACAACTCAAAAGACCAATAACAACACAGAACCACTCCAGTGCATCCTGCTCAAAGTCATAGCCAACAGCAAACACACTAGGGAAATCTCCACCCTCGCCCTGGTCGTGGAATTCATCACCCAGACGTGGCACAACAACATCTTGAACCCTGACATCGTCACCGCCATACCTGACAGCTACAAAATAATACACCAAGACCGCATCAAAAAACGCTGTGGCAGAATAGCAATATTCTTCAATGGAACCCTCTGCTGCACCGCCTCAAACGACAACCTAAAACCTCAATTTCTGACTACAAATAAACGCCAAGGCAACAATAAGAGGCACCCTCGCTCACAGGCTCCCAGGACCCCAACCAGCCTTCTGCGATGCTATCCCCAATCTCATCACCCCCCCTTGCCATCAACTCCTCCACTACATCCTGCTTGGCAATCTCAACTTTCACATCAATGACACAAAGGATGCCAACTCCACCTCCCTCCTGGAGAACCTCAACAACACTGGCCTCACCTAACTAGTCACCAAACCCACACACATAGCCGGGCACACACTCAATGCTATCTTGACCTCCAGCGACAGAATCAAATTCTCACAAGTCACGGAGCTCACCTGGACCGAGTACACCATAATCCGCTTTACCATCTCTGGCATCCATCACATCATCACCAAACACCACAGTGCCACCCACCATAGCTGGGGCAAGTTAACTGAGACCTAATGGACCCAGACACTCAGTTCCACACCACCGAAAAGTCGGCAGATCTCGACCAGGCCATCCACAACTTCTCCGCCTGGATCAACAAATGCGCCAAAGGAGCCGCCCTGCTGTAACCAGCAAAAAATAAGCAAATCCTCAAGAAAAGCCACCTGGTAGAACCCAGAGCTCAGAACCACTAAGTGAAACTGTTACCGACTCGACAAGTGATGGTGCATCACCAAGTATCCCTCCGTCAGAGCCACTCACAAAGCCACCCTCAACGACTACAACCTACGCATCCAGGAGGCCAAAAGTACAGCCATCACTAACCGCATCGACACCTGAGCGAACCACAAGGAGGAACTCTTCAAAATCATCAAGGAAGTCTCCAACCAGGCAGCCACAGAGAACACCGTCCACCCCAAACACTCTGCAATACCCTCTAAGACTACTTCCACAGCAAGATCGCCACCATCAATAAAAACTTCAACTGCCAACACACCACGTTCAGCCTCGACAAACTCGACCAACCTGCAATTACCAGCTAAGCTACAATGGCCTGGTCTCCATTTGACATCCAGACCACCATTAATGTCATCCATCCACTCCGAAGCACCCACCGACTCCTTCCCCCACATCTCTTCCACCTTGTAGCCAACATGATTTGCACAGAGCACACCAGCATCCTTAACGCCTCCATCTCCACAGCAACCTTCTCAGATGTATGGAAACACACAGGGGTCAGACCCCTCCAAAAGAAGCCCTCTGCTGACCCCAGTGACCTCCATATTAGAACGGTCTCCTTGCTCCCATACCCAGCCAAAGTACTCAACAACATTCAAGATTTCACCGACTACTTGGAATAAAAACCCCTACAGTCAGTATTCTGAGCCAACCACAGCACTGAGACCATGCTGATAGCCACCAGAGACAACATCAGAAGCCTTCTCGACCAGGGAGAAATTGCAGCCCTGATCCTCCTCCACCTCTCTGCGGAATTTGACACCGTATCCCACCACATCCTCATTGCAGAATCCACAACATCGGCATACAGCAAAACACCCATAAGTGGATCGCCTCCTTCCTTTCAGGATGCATACAGAGCATCTGCCTACCTCCCTTCACCTCTGCTCCCAAGGACATCATATGCAGCATGTCCCCAGGATCATCTCTGTTCAATATCTACATGACGCCCGTTGCAGACATTGTTAGATCCTACAGACTCAACATTATCTCCTCTGCTGATGACACCCAACTCATCAGCTCCCTCACCGAGGTCCCCTCCAACGCCAAAACCAACTTTGGCAATGCCATGACCGATGTACCCAAATGAATGAGAGATAACTGCCCCAAACTTCGCCAAGACAGAAGTACTGATCTTTGGAAAATACACTTTTGCATGGGACCACAGCAGGTGGCCAGCAGAACTGGGACCAACACCCAAACTGACAGGCCATGCACTCAACCCCGGTATCCACCTCTACAACCAACTAACCATGAAACATAAAGGAACGCAGTCACCTAGTCATGCTTCCACACCCTGCACATGGTCCTCAGAATCTTCAGATGGATCCCAATCAACACCAGAAAGACCGTCACACAGGCCCTCATCACCAACTGCCTCGACTATGGCAATGCTCTCTACACCGGAATTTCCGCCAAACTCCTCAAAAGACTCCAGACCATATAGAAATTAAAGCCAGACTCATCCTGGACCTCCCCAAAGGGACCCATATCACCCCTCACCTCAGAGACCTCCACTGGCTTCCCATCCAGAAAAGATGCCAGTTTAAGATCTTCACGCACACATGCAAGGCGCTACACAAGATAGGGACTTCCTACATCAACCATCAACTGAACTTCCGCCTGCTTTCATTTTCACTCACTCTCACACACATCTCCTGCATCCATCACAGCTGCATCGGGTGACACTCCTTATCGCCACCAAGACCTGGAATGTTCTGCCTCTCCCCCTCCAAATTCCACAATCCCTGGCGGACTTCAGAAAGCGACTCAAGATCTGGCTCTTTGACAGAGACGCAGCACCCTCAGGACCCAGATACACTTAGGGGTGACAGTGCGGTGCTTTACAAATACTGGTTGACTGATTGATATGGGATGCTCAAAAAACAATGTACTGGGGGAAATTATCAGTTACCTGACTGTAAAGAAATATCAAAAGCGACAGGAGGTCCGGAATCGCGGGTTCAGGGCCTGGAGGCACACTACTAACTCAACCCTGACCAAAATATCCTCCAGCATAAACTACAAGCTGAATCCCAATTGCACCATCTTCAACTGGTGAGGCCAAACAGATATAGTTAGCCTTGAAGTCTCCGATTTATCAGTGGGGGACAAGGCTAGATGGTTTCTTCACCATCTCTGCTCCAGCATTAGGCACTTCTCCCGAATACTCTACTTGTTGGACTCAAATGTGTCCAGGGTAAGCCTGGGCAAAGCACTCGTAGCATGCGAAGTTCGCGCTACTTCGCACTATGCGAACTGCACGTAGCACAGTGCGAACACACGTAGCATAGTGTTGCGTAGTGCTGCGGTCATTTTTTGCTTGCTCGCGGTCCTCAACGTCAAGTTGGCGACCGCGAGCAAGCAAAATGACATCCCGGCGAGACTTTTTCCTTGTTCGCGATCAGCAACTTCAAGTTGGCGATCGCGAGCATGGAAAATAAACCTCCCGGCGAGATTCCCAACGCGAGGAGGTCAGGTTTCTCATTGCGAGTGGTCGCGTATGCTCGCGACCGCTTGCGATGAGAAACTACCAGTTCGCGTTGAGAAAGCTGAAGCTCGAGTAAAAATCTACTCGAGCAGCAGAAAACTACAGCTCGCACTGTGCAAGATGCCATTTTCAATGATTGCACAGTGCCGGTTGCTTGTCCACACTGTGCAATCATTGAAAACGACATCTGGCACAGTGCGAACAAGGTACTACGCAGTTCGCGAAGTGCTACGCGTAGCTGGCGTAGTGCGAACTTCACTTGCGTAGCTTCGCGAAGTGCTACTTCGCGAACTACGCCCAGGCCTAGTCCAGGGTCACTGAAGAAGGTGCAATAGCACAACAATTTGCCCTCCCCTATGCGGATATGTAGGACCATGCACTCATATACATGACATGCAAATCAAGCGCTTTGTGTTGGACTTACCTCTTATGTCCATATCTTTGTCCAACAGGACAATGCTTGATGAAGACCTGATTCCCAAGGAACTAGCAGAGGCCCATGGCCCTGGCTGCTCTTCAATCACGTAAGGCACCAGGCCCCAATGAGTTCCTTTGAGACTTCTTTAAATGATTTACAGAAAAACTTGGGGAACCCGTGATGGCGGGTATTGGGGAGGAGGTTGCCTCCGGGTCACTTCCCCCCAATTTTCCTGCCAGGCAGAGATTGTGTTCATTCCTATACCAGGGAGGCCCCCAGACCAATGATCCACCTATCGTCCGATCTCCCTATTAAATACAGAGGCCAAGATTTTGGGCAAGGCCTTGGCCAGCCACCCCTCCAGAATTTGGACTGGAACTCCGGCCTCAAGATAACCATGCGTAGCTTTAAATATTTGAGGATAAACATCACTCCTAATCCCTTCCGGGCATGGGAAATAAATATTCAGCAGCTTCTTGATACATTGGCGGCAGATGTAAAAACCTGGTCGACCCTTCTTCTGTCCCTTCTGAAATGAAATGAAAAGGAAATTTATAAAGCGCAAGACAATCACCCGAGGGTATCTGGGCAGGTCTATCATATTTAAGGCGGTCTCCCTCCCTCGATTCCTCTACCATCTGTAGAATTACCCGTTCCCCCTACCATGTACCTTTTTTTAGGCGCTACAATCTATGTTGTGTACTTTGCTGTGGAAATATGGCACCCCGCCTGTAGCTCTTCCTAAATGTTTCAAATCCAAGTTTGATCGGGGGAGTGCCACTGCCCACATCGAGTCCTACTATTGGGCATCCCATCAGATAATTATCAATGAATGGCTGGGTGACAGATAGGGAGACCCGGCCTTTGCATCAATTACTCTATGGGAGGGCGGGTGCTGTTTCAGCTGCACCCAGTTATTTGAGTGGTCCTACAAAGCTGGGAAGGGCCTCTAACAAAGATTGGGTGGAACTGGAGGCTCACGGCACAAGCTCCACTTTGGGTGCGAAATCTGCTTCCACAGGAGGCGGCTCCGGGGGGCTTCTCTGCATGGGATACCATTGGTATCTCAACCCTGAGGGACGTTATGGAGGAAATCATGCTAAAATCCTAAACCGCCCTCCAAGATGAGTTTGTTTACACCATAGCCAGTTCTACCGCTACCTCCAGCTCTGCCACACAATGAGTTCATACATCCGTGAGAGGGAGGCCCTCCGTGAGTAGAGCCCCTTTGAAGCCAAGCGGCACCTCAGAGACCTCGGTGCCCATAAAATCACCCAGGACTGCATGGAAGCCAGGGCATCTTCAAAAAACTCAGTCATTGCATCTAAGACCGTGACTTATACAGCTGGAATACCTCAATCACACATATTATACGTGGCACAGGCTCTGGATGATGCAAAGGGCGACCTCCCCTGCCTGTCTCAACTGTGTAGATGCAGAGGGTACCTTCCTGCACACTGTGTGGGATTGTGCAGTAATACACATTTATTGGACACAAATACTGAATTGCCTGGGTCATATGTTGGAATGCCCCATTCCGCGGGATACTCATCATCAAAATCCTTTATTCGATATTTAAAAAATATCATAAAAGTACAATATTACAGTTAAAAACAATTCAATACAATTCATTTTACATTGACATAACGGGGGCCATTTACATCAAGGCCTTCAAAGTAGCCCTCTAGTGTGTCTCAATCTTATTGCAACTCTAATAAAATTCATAATACAAGCTAGCGTCAATCGATTCCCAACCTTTTGTAAATATAGAAGAGCAACTTTGGCATGTCTAAACTTCATTTGTTTTAAAAACCTTACTAAAAAACGGCGTCTGGGAACTGAATAAAAAGGGCAGAGAAGTACAAAATGAAGGGTATCCTGCGGAGACCTATTGTCGCAGCCGCAGGTATCCTTCTGCTCAACCGTGGCCGTAAAACCAGGCGGATCAGCCAAAAGGTGATGTAAAAGGTTGAGCCTAAAACGAGTAATTAAAAATCTATCTTGTGCATTGTATAATAAGGCAAGATAGGGTTCCATGCCTTCTACTGACTTAACTAGACTAAAAATACGGACGGTAGACTTGCTTTCTTCTGAGGCGGCTCTGCGAGCAGACTCCTTTGCCAAAAAAATTCTTTTAATACTGGTTTTATCCTCAGCAGTGATTGTTGTGGGTTCAGTGAAGAGGTTCTTACAGTCTAATCTAGTCAGAACACCCTTTACATAGTTCAGCCATGGGATGTCCATCCCCTTATCTCTACCCATACAATCACTAATTATTTGCCTGCTCAGGCCCGCCTCACTATTAGTCCATATTCTTAGCCAGGCCATAAGTGGTCTGACTTTAATCAGGTCCTCTATGTATACCCTTCGCAATTCAGTATGTGTGATATAAGCTGACGTACTTTGTGGGATTTGTAAGACCTTCCTAAGGAATTTGTTTTCCTCAGTTTGAATTTGTGAGGGGTTTGCGAAACCCCAAACTTCTGCCCCATAAATTATTTTGGGGCAACAAACTGAGCCATAAAGGTGCATGACCTGTTCAGGCGACCACCTACCCAGCCTATGTCCATAGCTCATTATGGCCCCCGTAGAGGCCACTACTTTTGCACTTCTCCCTTCCATTAAAAACTTAAAACTTAAAAGCCCATCAAATAAAACTCCCAGGTAGGAAAAGGTTTTAACCTGTTCCATTATGTGTGAGCTGATTTTGAAGCAAAACTTTTTACATGGTTTGAGCCCTGCCAACAATACATATAACTTGGCTAAATTAGCTGATAGATCTAAACTGGCCATAAAGCTAACAAACCCGTCCAGCAAGGTCTGGAGGCCTTTCGGTGTTCAGGCTAAAAGTACCGCGTCGTCGGCGTATAACAACACCGGTACTGCTCGTGCGCCTACTCTAGGGGTATCTGCATTTAAATTGCATAGTGCCTGTTCTAGCCCATTTATATATAATGAAAACAAAAACGGGGCCAGGATACAACCCTGGCGCACCCCGCTAGTGCAAGGGAAGGGAGCTGTAGTATCACCCTCCAGATTATAGCGCACTTTAGCGGAGGTGTTCCAGTGGAGTGCTCTTAGAATAACTACCAGGCCTTCTTCTACCCCTAGTTTGCTCATCAGATTCCAGAGCTTTTCTCTATTGACGTGGTCAAAAGCCGATGAGAGGTCCATAAACCCCATGTAAATCGACTGATTGCTTGCAATAGTATACTTGGCCGTTAATAGATAAAGGTTCAGACACTGGTCTATAGTTGACCTTCCTGTTCTGAAACCATATTGCAGGTCGGTTATTATATGGTGTTCCTCCGCCCAGTCCAAGAGACGGTTCAGGACAACTCTCCCCAATACTTTAGCCGTTACATCAATTAGGGAAATCGGGCGGTAACACCGGGGGTCATCCTTTTTCCCTTTTTTAAAAATTGGGACCAGGATCTTGGCATGCCTGTAGAGACTGCCGTGTTTATTACTCTAGTGAGGATGGGTGCCCAGAGATCAACTTTACTTAGGTAGAGGTCCGGGGGAATGGCGTCCGGGCCAGGGGAACCCTTTGATCCCCACTACCAATTCATCTACCGTGAATTCTACCTTTGTCATCCATGGGCAAATAACCTCACCCCCCACCGGATGCTCATTAGCATGATTGTATAGTACCTTAAAGTGGTCATAGAGACGCTTCTAACATTTTACGGGGATTGCAGAACGCTTGTAGTACGTGCATGTTATTGGCTGCTGCTGATTTCTGTGAAGAACCAGGCTTGCGATAATTCTTTTTAAATAATAAATGCTTAGCGGTGATTGCTATTTTAAAAAAAACAATTGTGTCCACATACCTGCACTTTAAAACTACTCCTCACTTCGCCCTTGGCGATTCTACTCCACAGCAGGGACATACCCGGGCGCCATCTTTGTTAGCGCTCTAGCGGCCCACCGTACTTAAACGGGTGGAACGCAGGCACGCAGTATCATAGAGACGCTTCTAACATCTTACGGGGATTGCAGAACGCTTGTAGTACGTGCATGTTATTGGCTGCTGCTGATTTCTGTGAAGAACCAGGCTTGCGATAATTCTTTTTAAATAATAAATGCTTAGCGGTGATTGCTATTTTAAAAAAAAAATTGTGTCCACATACCTGCACTTTAAAACTACTCCTCACTTCGCCCTTGGCGATTCTACTCCACAACAGGGACATACCCGGGCGCCATCTTTGTTAGCGCTCTAGCGGCCCACCGTACTTAAACGGGTGGAACGCAGGCGCGCAGTATCATAGAGACGCTTCTAACATCTTACGGGGATTGCAGAACGCTTGTAGTACGTGCATGTTATTGGCTGCTGCTGATTTCTGTGAAGAACCAGGCTTGCGATAATTCTTTTTAAATAATAAATGCTTAGCGGTGATTGCTATTTTAAAAAAAACAATTGTGTCCACATACCTGCACTTTAAAACTACTCCTCACTTTGCCCTTGGCGATTCTACTCCACAGCAGGGACATACCCGGGCGCCACCTTTGTTAGCGCTCTAGCGGCCCACCGTACTTAAACGGGTGGAACGCAGGCGCGCAGTATCATAGAGACGCTTCTAACATCTTACGGGGATTGCAGTACGCTTGTAGTACGTGCATGTTATTGGCTGCTGCTGATTTCTGTGAAGAACCAGGCTTGCGATAATTCTTTTTAAATAATAAATGCTTAGCGGTGATTGCTATTTTAAAAAAAACAATTGTGTCCGCATACCTTCACTTTAAAACTACTCCTCACTTCGCCCTTGGCGATTCTACTCCACAGCAGGGACATACCCGGGCGCCATCTTTGTTAGCGCTCTAGCGGCCCACCGTACTTAAATGAGAGAAACACAAGCGCACAGAGGCAAGCCCGTCTGCGCCCGTCCGCGCGCCGGCCGTGCTCAGTGCCTCCAACGCTGCCCAAAATGCTACAGGTAGGCGTTGTTATTCTAGAGACACTCTCCTCAAATTGGGCAACAGGCAAAAGAATGACTTCCAGCATGTCCTGACCTGTGGTTTAATCAATAGCAGATCTCTTGTGAAGCATCAGCAAGATATCTGTAACCTGCTGGAAGACCTTAATTTAGATTTGCTGGCTATAACTGAAACCTGGCTAAATCAAACTCCTCTGTGGAACTGGGAATGGCATGCCCTGTGGGCTATAAGATCCTTCATAAACCTCGTGCAACGGGGAGAGGAGGCGGGGTAGGACTTATTTTTAATCAGAAGTGGGAATGCGCCATACTATCAATCAATGACATAGCGGGCTATGAAATTATGGGCTTCACCCTACAGGAGGCCAAGGGGAGAATGCTGACAGGATTGGTCTGTTACAGACCCCCAGGCTTGGATACTAATCATCAGGCATTTTTGGACACCATTGTTGCCCTGGCAGCCACACATTCTAGACTACTGATCCTGGGGGACTTCAATCTGTGGGAAACGGGAAGTCTTGGGAGCTATTTGCAAACCCTCAATAACACCTGCGAGAACTG
Organism: Triturus cristatus; assembly: GCF_964204655.1. Lineage (NCBI taxonomy): Eukaryota > Metazoa > Chordata > Amphibia > Caudata > Salamandridae > Triturus > Triturus cristatus. The sequence goes on from NC_140595.1 coordinate 678,717,052, forward strand.
TGGCCTTTTTCAACTTGTCCAACAACCTACGCATGAGGGAGGCCACATGCTTGACCTGGTGTTTGCAAATCCTTCAGAGACAGAGGTACTTAGCATCTCTCCTCTAAACTGGACGGACCACTCTCTAATACAATTTAGGCTGCCTCTATGTGGAAGAAAACCAGTAGTAAATAAAGTTGCTAATTTTAGGTGGGGAAGGGATTGGGCCAAGCTCTTGGAGAAGGACAATGCCCAATTCCTTTCCCAATGGAATCGTTTTGATCCTGAAAAGACGCCAGGAGAAAACTATAAAAACTACAGCAACACCATTCTCCTAGCACTGGAGGAACTCATACCTAAAAAAAAGCTTAAAATTCGCAACACCCCATCAGCCCCATGGTTTGGCGAGGAGCTTAAGACTCTACGACTAGCGCGTCGTCAGGCAGAAAGAAGCTGGCGCCGACGGTACTTGGACACAGATAAAAAAACCTTAAAAATAGTACAACTTCAATATAAGATGGCCATCAGGGAAGCCAAGTCCTGTTTTTTCGCCAAATCCATCCTGCAGGCATCAAACGGTACGAGGGCTCTATTCAACATCGTCAGAGATCTTAGTAATCCGGGGTGCCTGGCCAGTACTGTCCAACCTTCGCAAAATTTGTGCAATGAAATTGCCACGATTTTCATTGACAAAGTTAACAACATCGTAGGTGGGTTTGATCAAGATGGTCCTGAGATCTCCCCCATGTTGGGAATCATCAGGAAGGATCACTCCCTGAGCTATTTCCAACTCCCCACGGAGGAATCCTTCAATAACATTGTACGGGAGATTTCTTCTGGGTCACGTCTTGATCCCCTTCCCCATAAGATCTGGAAGGAACCTAGTTACAACCTACTTTCGGGTTTGTGGCACATCTGCTGCCAATCCTTGAATGTGGGGATTGTACCAAACGACTGGAAGCAGGCGTTAGTTACCCCACTACTAAAGAAACCTTCCTTGGATCCATCACTGCCAGCCAACTTCCGCCCCATATCCCTTTTACCTTTCCCAGTCAAAATCTTGGAGAAACTGGTCAGTAAATCCCTGTCCAATTTCCTGGAAGAACATCAGCTCCTGGATAGGGATCAATTTGGCTTTAGACCTGGGCATGGGACGAAGACCGCGTTGGCAACCGTTTTGGACAAACTTCGGATGCGAGCCGACAGCGGCAGCTCCTCAGTCTTGGTGCTGCTGGACATGTCGGCCGCTTTCGATACGGTTAGCCACTCGGTGTTACTGGCAAGATTGGAAGGTTTGGGGATTACCGGCCGGGCCTTGGAGTGGCTGAAGTCCTATCTAACTAACCGTCAGCAGGCAGTGACTCTGACGCCATTCATCTCCCCTTGGTTCCCGGTTTGCCATGGAGTACCTCAGGGCTCAGCCATCAGCCCAATCCTCTTCAATGCCTACTTGGGGCCTCTGATCCCATTAATAAAATCTTATGGGATCGAGGTAGTCAACTATGCGGACGATATACAGCTGACGTTCTCCCTGGAAGGAGAGCATGCAGTTCCTCTAAACTCGTTCCAGGCGTGTATGAGGAAGGTTTCTGAATGGCTGAAGTCCAACTCACTCCAACTAAATGCCGGGAAAACGGAGCTTTTATACTGCGGCGCAGCAAAAATTTCCAAACTCCCCCTGGCCGAGTTTCGACTATGGCCAGAGGATCCTCCCATTACCGCAGTAAAATCAGTCCGTAACCTGGGGGTCATGATGGACGGAGATCTCCAGCTGCAATCCCAGGCCAATAAAACTATTGGCTCCTGTATCGCGCTGCTGAGAGCTCTCCGCCAAATCCTCCCGCTCCTCCCTGATGAGACAAGGTCTTTGGTGGTCCAGAGTGTGATTCTGAGCAGACTGGACTATTGTAATTCACTGTACTTGGGTGCTCCCCTCTCTATTGTACAGGGACTGCAACGTGTTCAGTCGATGGCAGCAAAACTGGCCCTCAGAAGACAGCGTGAATCATCTGTCACGCTGGCACTAAGGGACCTCCACTGGCTTCCGGTTAAGAGGAGGATTGAATTCAAATCGCTGGTTATGGCCTACAAGGCCTTACATAAATCCGGCCCGTTGCCTCTGCAAGAAAGATTCTCTTGGTACCAGCCAGAAAGACTTCTTCGCTCCTCTAACCAGAGCCTAGCAGTTGTTACCAGAGTAAAGCTCGTTAGGATGGGAGGTAGGGCTTTCAGCACGGCGGCTGCTCGTCTGTGGAATCAGATGCCCCTAGAGCTGCGTCAGGCCAAAACGCTGCTGGGCTTCAGGAAAGATCTAAAGACCTGGCTCTTCCGTCTGGAATAACATGGCTCCAACCTTGCCTACTGGCTAATCGTTCTGTGTTGTCGCACTCCGATGTGTTTTATAGCGCCAGGATACCCGTTGGGTGGCAGACTTTTCGCGCTTTATAAGAATCTATACAATACAATACAATACAAACCATTGCTCAGGGAGAATGGTAGTGCCAATTACCGGTGCAGCCGCATCCTGGAAACAAGGGTTGTTTATTATTTCCCAAAATGCCCTAGAATCTTTTCTATCAGCAGCCTCCCGTAAGTTTTCCCATGTCTGTGATTGGAGAGCCAGTTTCCTTAATGTAATGGCGTTTTTATATACTATCCGCATTGTGCAATGTGCCCCTTGTCTCTAGGGACCTTTTTTAAGCTTTCTTTCAGTTCATTGTGGGCCCTAGAGCAATCTCTATTAAACCATCTGGGGGAGCATTTCAGCGGGCCAGGCACGGGTGATTTTAATAGTCCATCGATGAGGCGTGCCATTGCCTCAAAGGCTTTAACCACCATGGGTCCCTCGAATGAGGGGTCTAAAAAAAAAACAATCATTTCCTTACCGTCCTCCATTAAGGATCTATAAAAGGCGTCCCCGTCCACCCGGGCCCATCTGAGCCTTCTCCCCTGGTCCATAGCCCTCAATATACTATTTGCATTATCATTTTCCTTATTTTTACAAGGGGCCCAGTTCTTTATACTCGGGATACTCAATTAGGCCACCTTCATATTTTGGTGGATTTTAAGGATCACCAATTCATGACCACTTTCCTTTGGCTCAGACTTAATGTGGCTAAAAGGGGTGTAGCTCGCCACTGGAAAGATGCCACACCACCCCCAAATGCAGAATGGCAGCAAGGTTTAGACTAGTGCCTAGATAGAGAAAAACAGGTCACTTGGCTGCCCTAAAAGTACATAAAAGTGTGGCTGCTGATTTGTGCCTTGTTTGTTTTCATTGTTTGCCATGATGTGTAGTGTTGTAATATTTGTACTTATGTTAAAATGAGTTTTAGAAAAAACATAGTAAATGAATGAGTGGATTAGTGATGTGCTAATGTTTGCATATTGAAATGAGACTTGTTGGTTTGTTTGTGGTGTCATGTTAGTACAACAGTGTTGTCTCAGGATGGTATTTGTGGGTAGTGAAATAGCTCACCAATCATTATTGACTGGACAGAGTCCAACTACAAAGATGCAGCAACCAAACAAGCAGCAATGATTGATCAGGCACCTCCTAACACTGACCTCTGTTCTGTGTCGCCCCCTGTAAACCTGGATGGGGCTGTAGTTCAGGGATTAAGGCTTCATGCAAGCCCATCTGCATAGTGATGTTGTGCATTACACAACCGTCTACAATAATATTGCACCCAACGTCTGGGGAGTACATGTGAACCACCCCCTCAACAGGGCAGGACATCTGAAGCTTAATTTAAGTGCATCCAATGCTTCCTTATGCACATTTGTGTGCCCTACTGACTTTAGAAGCTGGATTGCTCTCCCATGGTAGTATACCATGGGCCCGAATCACAAATGTAAACATAGACGTTTGGTCTAAACTTTGACCAAAAGTCTAAGTTTACAACTTTGGGAATTCACAAAGGGAATTTACGAATACTATCTTTATGTCCGCACTCAGGCAGAGATCTGGCCTGCGTGTGGACATAAAGATAGTACTCGTAAATGACCTTTGTGAATTCCCAAAGTCGTAAACTTAGAAGTTTGGTCTAAGTTTAGACCAAACGTCTAAGTTTACCTTTGTGAATCGGGTCCCATGCATTTTGCTGACCTGAATTTTACTGGGATCTTTGATAGATTATGTACTCTAATTGAGCTTTCTACTCTGATTTATTGATTAATTGATTTTGACTACATCAACTGATTTTTGTATGACTTATAATATGAACAAAACTTTAAGGTTTAAATCTTTTTGGTCTGTCATTCTTGTAGCCTTAGAGAGAAACAGATCCAGAAGGAACAGCAAAATCCGATAAGGGATTAACATTGCTGCTGGTCCATCAGTCGCGCAAGATAACAATAGGGAGTGCCACATCAGGTGCAATCAATGGCACCTAATACACAAGAGAAGTGGGCAATTGCATAGAATTCCCTTGCCACACCTTGCCTTTCCATCAGTGACTTCGGCATGGCAATAAACTGATGAACCAGGGTTAAAGTGGTATCTGACAATGACTGCTTTCCTGGACATTCCAAAGATGGTGATCCTTTCCCTATAAAACCCTCTTTCTGCTCCTCTAATAATTGTTCCTCATAATGAAGGACAAGAAACCTTTTTTGGGCTGTGTATTGCTTGCTTATGAGGGAAGACTCAGTGTGAAATGCTGTTATTGGACTACATTTAATGTGTTGGTGGCTGTGATTTAGTTAGGGCTGTTTACTGTTGTATTTTACTTTTTTTACTTTTGACATGTATTGCAATTTATATTGCTCATGTAATTTACATATATTCCAGTAATTATTTTTAACAAAAGAAAATATATTTCCATTTTATTACCCCAAGTGTTGTTTGTGTTATTTCATGCCTCCATTTATTTCTAAGAGAGTGTGTTGCAGTACCAATGATTGGAAATGTGTGGTAGATGGCTTACGCCAAAGCTTGACTGAAGTAGCTTTGAGTGTGTATTGTCAGTAGTACTGCAGTAGTAAGCGTAAGGGAGTATTTTGTGAATAGCAATAGTTTTGTTCATTTGTGGATGTGTCTTGTATTTGCATGTCCCTCCCTAAACTCCTCCTTAAATGTACTTAAACCCCTCTAATTAAAGTACATATTGCCCATTTTCTAACCGCTCCTCATTGTCCCTCCCACATTTACTACAAACCACATACCTCTTGTGCTGAGCTCTCCACACATGCAGTGGAGATCTCTGAACAGTTGAGAAAGGAGTGGCATAGCCGGAGATTGGTGACTGGAGGTTTGTGAATAGCATGTATGAGTAGGTAAATTGTACTACTGGAGTTCCACTTTACATACTCCTAAATGACTTTTGTGATAGCCTCCAGAATTAAAGCTAAGAAGCCTATGTTAACAGAAGCTTAAAGTCCTGGTTTTGACTCCGGTGGGTGGCGCACCGTCCATTAAGGTGATAGTAGTGTAATCTATGCTTTTCTCTAATTTATTGCCATATTGATGGGGCACAAATTGTAGCAAATGGTTCTGTCTCACGCTGCACTCATCATCAGAAGCTCAGAAAAATATTTTCATTTTTGTTCAGTTTCAAGGCCTTACAAAATAAGACCAATGACAAAGTCCCATCAACACACCCATAAGCCTTTCTATCAGACCAATCACAGCATTCTAACTAATTTCTCAAACAAAAACTGTAAAGCAGAATGTCAGGCAGTGATATCCTACAGAAAAGGACATTCATAATATAAGGCTTTTTGCACATTAGGAAACTTAAGATGACTTAAATTGAGAACATTTGCCAAATTGTGCATTGTTGATTCTTTACAGTAATCCTCGCCATTCATGGTGGAAGAAGTAACCGGTAAAATGAATTGTCAACCATTTCACAAGCTATAGTCGCCGAGGATGACATGCTTGCACGGTGATCAAAAGCTATGGGAGAAGGGCTCATAAAAACTTAAAACCCCCTGGGTATAAATATTCTCTTTTGATCATCTACATCAAAAGGCTGTGCTAGTGGAATTTCAAGGTGCTACATTGATGCTAATTTTGGAGAAGGCCTTATTGATCAGGAAGGTTATTGGCTGAATACAAAAAATCCATTTACACAAACTTTAATGTTGTATTGACAGCAGAATGGAAAACATATCCAGCTGAAGTCATTTATCCATCCAGGGTATATTGGATGTTGCAAAGTTTTTCTTTCGCAAATTTTGCTTAATTTTCATGATTACTTAGATTATTACTTGTAGTTTCCAAAGTCTTCAGTTTTGTGGGTTTTCATGTTAAAAATAGGCTTGCATGCTCCTTTTAAGTTGTTCAAAAAGGTTTCCCAACATCTATTCAGTTTCAAATTTGAGAGGAAAACAGTACATGAATTTTCAGCGCAAACTATAACTTGCTACACTATATCACAGGTTAGTGGGAAAAAAATCCAGGGTATAGATATTGGAAAAGTAGGAAACTTTGTGAACCACAGGAAGCACAATAATGTGGATCTACAAGAAACTTTGCAGTGTATCCAAAGCTTAGCAAACCTGTAATCCTTTGTGAATCTCCTAATCGAGAGACATTGTTTTAGTTTGCATGCGTTACATCGCATGCCATTACAACGCGGTCTTTACAACGACAGCGTTGTTACATTGCACATGATTACATCGCAAATCATTACAATGACTTGCTGTAAGGGGCAGAAGGTGTTGGATTTATAAATAGTAGGAATAGTAAATTATACTATTCCTAAGTCCAGCGAGCCCCCTACAGCAAGACGGTGTAACTACTTGAGATGTAATCGTATGCGATGTAACAACGCAGTCGTTTTAACGACCACACTGTAATGGCATGCCATGTATCGCATGCAAACTAATGTGATATATTCTTCCTACTTATGGGTAACTTGGCTACAGTATATTGGGTTACTGGTTGAGGTGGTGAAACTCTACTCAGACAGCAACCACAATTCTTGCTAAGGTGAAACACAAACAAACCCCAAATTAACCTTCGCTTAGCCCTCAGGTAGCTTGTCACAAAAGCAGTCAGGTGTAACTTAGAGGCAGCGTGTAAATATTTATGAAACACTGCAAACAGTATTTGTTTTCAATAAACTTTTTTGGTTTTAAGGGATAAAACATGTAAGGAGTCCATCTCCAATATTCTGACACCCAGCAGCCCCGTCAACACCCATATAGGCAACACAAATATTAATGTATGTGCAGTGATTATAGATGAACCTAGCAAAGGAAAATCCAAAGGCAATATTCCTCAGGCATAAGGTCTATGGCAGCCATTAGTATCCCATGAGCTCATGAAAATCAACCTCACCAAAAATACAATAACACTAGAGGAAAGGCATATTTTACAATCTGTGTAATTCCCAAAGACAATACACAACAATTGAACCCCCACCCTCCCTCATCTGCTTTCGTGTTCGGCCTGTACAACAAACAGAATATCAAAACATTTCAATTGGTTCCTAGTTACATGTGGAACTCTCAGCCATTACCCATATCATTTTCCCCCCAAAGTCACGCCTCTTGAATTAGAGACATGTTACATGCAGTCTCCCCTCCAGATGTGGGTATGTCTCGCAGATCCCGTAACACAGACAACATAGCTGACCAGGCTGTCAAATCATCCTCAAGTTTGACATCCCTATAAACATGACAAATCCGCACCTCCTCCACAGTCGCCCACTCACAAACATCCTTCAACAATGTCGTATAAGTGGGGGGCACCAGACTGAGCCAAGCTTTGGCAATGCACCTCTTCACCAAGACTAGTCCTAGGACAAACTTCCTGCTAAATGTGTTCTTCGCAGGGATGGGAATAGTCCCAGCAGTACTTGTTGCATCTCCACCAGAACATCCCAGCCCTTGGCTTCATTAAGATTGTCAAGAATATCTTGTCAGTAAGAGGCCAGGGATGGGCAAGTCCGTACCATGTGTAGAAAATCCACCGATGGGGCCCTGCAACGTGCACAGCCATCCGGTCGATTATCGTAAATAGCATGCAGTATTGGTGGATTGAGGTAAGTCTTGGGCACAAAATAATTTTGTAGGAGCTTAAAGCGTGCATTTGAACCGACAGTCCATACTCTCTCATGGATCTTTACCCAGTCTTTTGATGACAGGGTGTCCCACTTGGTCTGTGTAGGAAGTGCTGCCCATGGCAGGTCATCACGTAGAGCTCGATATAGATGGGATATCAGCCGAAGGCCCTGGACCATTTTAAGCATGATGTTAGAGTACTAGATTTGGGTGGCTCCTCAGGAAAGGACGGCAACACCTCCTGAGATGTGTTTGATGCTTCATATATTGAAGATATTGCCCCGTGCCCGGAGAAAAAGTAGGTATAGCTTCCTCCCATGTGATAAAGCTCTGCTCAACATAGAGGTTTCCCAGAAGTTCACACCTTCTGTCTCTCCAGTGCTGCACCGACATGAATTCGGCAATGCACATGATGGGCCGTATTGCCCATCAGGGCATATCCTGTGCAAATGATTCCCGCCTGATGACTTGCTGGACCGCACCTTCCCAGAATTCTCCCACTTGTTGAATAATATATGTAAATAAGTAGGGGACTCGGGAGCTAGACATCAGAAGGACCAGCAGGGCTTTCCCTCCATGAGTGTCCATTAAGAGCCGTTTCTCCCAATTGTCAGCATCGTCCAGCCAGTGGATCGCATGCTGCCGTAGAGTTGTCATATAATAAAGTCCTCTTTGGCTTCACATTCTCCGTGGGGTGGCAATTCCTATCCATCTGAGTTTGGATTCCCAAAGGATGTCCACTATTAAGCTGTCCAGAGTTAAAAAATATTGTCGAGCACTCACGTAGCAATCCTACCCATAGGGGACAAGGGCAGTTTACCTCTAAAACCTGATCAATGCCTGCACTCCCTACACTACTCTCCCAATATTAAGGATCAGGTATGTTGGGGCCATGTGAGCCAGACAAAACCCCAGATAGTGGATGTTGGATAACACGCAAGGAAATCCCACCTCAGGCAGCTCATCAGCCAGCCCCCCCCAATAGTCTCCCCTGTGGGTACTACTTAGATATGTCTGTGTTGGTACACAAGCCTGAGATTTCCCCCAATGCCTGCATAACTTTAAGCAAAATATGTGCTAAATAGGTTGGCTGCCAAAGATATACTAAAATATCGTAGGCATAGAGGAAGGCCACATGATGAAACAGTAATAAGATAAAAACCCAACACAAGAGAAGTCGCACACCAATTTAGAAATATAAATAATTTGAGACCAACATGACAAAATTCCAAAAAGCGGGACCAGAGATATGCAAATCAAAAGATTTAAGTTAAATCAGTGCCTAAAAGCACAAAGTGCCAACTGTGGTCATCTGGTGGCGCCAAACCAGGAAAAAGTTACATGTTCAGGCCGATACAGGGACTAGGTTAGGCTTACTGAACAAAGTACCTTAAATCCTAGATGCAGTGCATTGCCAGATCCCACGTCAAGGATGCCTTGCAAAGCAGCATTACTGAGCAGATGAGGATTGCGATGCGAGGTCTGGCGTAGAGGATGCATCGCACAGCAGCAGCAGGATTGCATACCACAGTGGTGGCTCCAAGGAGCTGCGATTCGAGGTCCAGCGCCTGGGATGCTTCATGCATCGGCGGTTCTGATGTAGAGCTGCAAAGAAATGCATTGTGCTGAATTGAATCTGCCCAAGAGACCACCACAAAGCTGGCAGAATACTTTCAGGTTCCCTTTCAAGAGTCTAGAAATGGGGTGGCACTATTTGGGGAGAAAGACTTAGAGTAGGCAGAGTCTAGGTGCTAGGTTCAAGGCGGCTACAGCCTGTTATGTCACTGTTGTTCTGATCAAGAGGCCAGACAACTAAACCTTGGAGTCACTCTGGTGGTCCTGAGTTCAAGATGGAAAGCCGGTCCTTTTCACTCAGGCAGCAGGGCAGCAGAGGAGCAGGAAAGATGATTATCAGTACTTCTTACATCAGAGCAGCACAGCAGTCCTTGTGAGTCTTCCACAGGTCCTGTAGGTGTACTGAAGAGTTAGCTCTGAGGACCCGGTATTTATACTTGGTGCCAGCTTTGAAGTAGGAAAAAAGATCTGGAGGTTCCTGCTCCTAGAGGTGTTTGAGATTTCCTGCCTTAAAAGTATATGCCTAAGTTTTTAAATACACTGCACCCTGCCCTATGGATTGTTTAGGGCCTACCCTGGGGTGGTTTAAAGTGTTTGGACAAAATATCTAATAACAAATATTGTGATACAAAAATATTGTGTCAAGAATCAAATATCTGGATGTCAAAAATATCATCGAAGGGAAGTATATTGTTTTAAGCGTTATCTGTAATATTGTTGTAAAAAATATTGATTTAGAAAATATTGTTGTATATAATATCATTTGTAAGTGTTATTTTGTATGTATTTTATGTAAGTGTGTTGGCTTTATATGTTTATTATTTTTTTCATTTGTGTTTAGTAAGAATGTATTAATACTGACATTTTAGAAATTTGGGTTTTTAGTTGTGTTAATGTGTACAAATAATGTAGATATTAATTAGAAGAGTAATGTTGAATTTTTAGGGGATAAGGGAGGTGAGATTTTTGAAAGTGAATATTTTAATTTAAATGCAATGATAATTATTTTGATTGTATGCAAAATAATATTGTAAAATGTGTACATGTATTTTGTTATATTATTAATTCTTGTGAATGAATTTAATAATTATACAAAATGGGGAAAAAGTATTGTTAATATTAAAATACTTATTTAAATTATAAGAAATGTGTTACAATTTAAAGTATATTATCATAATTTTAATAATGTAACATTTGTGAATTCAAAATATATATTTGATATTTTTTAACCAATTTTTTTGTTTAAAATTAAACATTTTGTAAGGATTTTTTGAAATGTTGAAAGTGTGACTATGAATGTTAATACTTTTTTGACATATTTGTAATATTTATATGTATTTTTATTATATTTGTTTTTAAAATGATGTCTAATTAGATTATGAAAATAGAATAAATATGTTTTATTCATGCTGGATACATGTATATTTTTGTGTATATTTGATGTTATATATTAAAAATAGTTTTAACAAACTTTGGATCATATAGTAATACCTTCTGTTGTGGGGAATATATTTTTTTGAAATCTACTATTTTTTGAATTTTAAAAGAAAAGGGATATTTATTTGAAAATTTGTTTTATATATTTTTTGCATTTTATGATTTTCACTTTCGGAATCAGATGCTTTTTAATGTTCTTTTTCAAAGTTTAGGAATACTAGTAAATATTAATAGTAATATCTTCATTATTAAAGGTGATACACATTATTTTACATGTTAATGCTTAATTATAAATATATAGGTTTTTAATTTGGGTTATTGTGATTTTTTAAGTTGTTTATATTTTATTTTATAGATCAAATTTGATTTTGCGTATGGAGGATTGAATACAAAGAGGCCTTATTACGATGTCGGGCAGAATCACTTCTGCCCGACAATGCATCGGTCATAAGACCGACCAATACCCAGTCGGCGGTGCTGACCACCTCATTAGGATGCAACCGAACACTGTTGGTTTGCAATCCCTATATTTTACTATGGGAGCATGCATTCCGGCCGTAAACCAGCCGTAATGCATGGTCCCATAGTAAAATATTAGGTGTGGTTTATCCATGCACCCCGTGGCAGGCACCTCAAGGTGCCTTCCACAAGGTGAAGGGATCAACAGGGGGAACCATAGGTGTCCCCTCGGCCTCAAACTGGAGGCCGTGCACCCAAGGGGGCCCTGCTGGGGCCACCAAAATGTTTTTCAACATGGTCTCCATGTCGGACAGACCGGCATAGAAAACATGTCGGAAACCCTTCCTTGAAATTCCTTGACGCATTCCGACTGGCAGACGGGCTCTACAAGCTCATCAGAAGCCAGCCGGAATGACTGGTCAGATTCCTTTCCCACCGCCTCCATCAAAATGAGGCGGTCAGAAAGGAATTTGACTGGCATATTAAGATGCGGTTCGGAAGGCTCCGACCGACAGTCAGAGCCTTCCAAACCGCATCGTAACTAGGCCCAAAATGTTTAGTTTGCAGCACCTTGCATAAAATATTTTAGATTATGGTGGAAATAGTAAATTTCATCCCTTTAATGTCCAACATCTTCCCAAATTGGTTTATACTGGAGTGAAAATAATAAATGTCACCCCTTTAGTGTCCAGAACCTTCCCCAAATTGGTATAAACTCAAGTGGGAATAGTAAATGTCACCCCTTTAGTGTCCAATACCTTCTTCAAATAGTTTTGGATTGGAGTGGGAATAGTGGAAATCATCCCTTCAGTGTCCAACTCTTTTTTCAAAATGATTTACGGTTGGAGTGAGAATACTAGAGTTCACCCCTTGAGAGTCCAACATCTTCCCCAAATTGGTACAGATTGTCACCCCTTTAGTGGCAAACACCTTCCTCAAATTGGTATAAATTGGAGTGGGAATAGTAAAAGTCACCCCTTTTGTGTCAACTACCTTCCCCAACACTTTTTAAAAAATGGTTCACGTTGGAATGTGATTATTACTTTGATCATTTTAGTGTGATATACTTTTCTTAAATTGCATTTTTATGCAGTAGGAGTAGTTTATATTATTTTAATAGTATTGTTGATGTTTTTTAAGACAATTTAAAAATAATAATAATTTAAAAAAAAAAAATACATGTAACACATTTTTCGAATTTTATTTATTTTTCCAAGGTTTATTTAATGTATATTTTTACATTTTGAAACATTTATCTTTCTATCAATAGTAAATATTTATATGTAGATAAATAAAACAATTTGTAGTACATTTTCTTTATTCAATAAACAATGTACCTCATATTTTAATAGTATTATATGATGTCCATTTTCCAGGTTTATTTTTATTGCTTAACATTTTTTTTCACATGTCTCAAATTGGCTCACATACATATTTTTTAACTTTATTTTAACATATGTTTTTCAGTATATATTAACTAATTGTATATTTTGTATACTATTATTTAATTTATACTTTACAATTGTTAGAAAAATGTACAACATTTTTGACATGTTTGATGTGTACAATAATTTTTTGACATTTTAAAATATATTTATTCAACATTTTTTCATTATTTTCCCATTCATTTCCATAGGGAGATAGTCTTTTTTTTTGTTTCATTTAGTTGCCATTTTGTTTACTGCTACCTTCTATTTTATAGTCCATTTGTGCCATTCTTAGTACATTTTCCAGGATCCATGTCCTGGTAAGGTGCTGTTCATCAGGGTATTGAAGGTAGGGGGCTTTGGGGGTTCTAGATGTTAGTTATACTGCTGTTTGTGGTTTATTTTACTTTTAGAGCATGATTATGATGTCGGATGGACTCACATCCGCCCAACACCTTTGCACTCCTGGGATGAGAGCTTGTGTAAATCCCTGCATCGTGTGGCAGTCACCCCAACCGGGGAGCCAGGGGGTAAAGGTGCTCTGCTAGGGGCCCCCAAAGGCACTTTCCGACACCAAATCCATGTTTAAAAGGCTGACATGGATTTTCTCTCGGAAAGTGCCATCATAATCCCGAAGGAGAAAACGCCTTCCTCACAGGATTAAGTGGCCCTTCTGACTGGCCGAGGCTCCTCGAGCCCATCGGAAATCTGCTGGATTGACCGGCCGGTTTGAATTCAGACAGCCGTAATTGTAATACAGCTGTCAGAAGTCAAACCAGGGATGTCGGTCGGAAAGCCTCTGACCAGCAGCTTTTTGGATCATATTTTCCCCATTTTTGGTAGATTGTACATAGAGTTTCTATGGTATTTAATGTTTCCTGTATTTATCCATTTTTATATTGTAAGCCACTTTATTGAAATGTATTTATTTAAAAATAAATGGTGTTGTAAAGTGGTGTATTTCCATATTTATTTAATTGATAAACATGTTATCTACATGATAAACATACACTCATACTTTAATTTAAGTAAATTATAGTAATCAATTATCAATAACAATAATATTTGTGGGATTTGATATTCTTTGAGTAAAATAGTGTTCAGAGTTTATGTACTAATTGTCACATACATGTATTTTAATGCAGTTGAAAACAAATGAAATGTATTTGCTAGGCAGCAAAGAACTTAGACCAGCCAACATGTGTTTTGCCCCTCAATGTTGAGCAGCCCTGGGGAGTTTTCAAGGCTAAGGTGGTTTGTACATCACAAATAGTGTTGCTGGTCTCACATGGATTGTAGGTAAGCGGTATTAGTCTGCCCTTGTGGTCCTATTCGTATCTTCTGGTAGTAGATATTCATGTTTGTTTAATGTTAAATTGACCCTCGCAATACTTTCGTAAGAGTAGTCAACTGAAATCTCATCCTGCTTTTTACATCCCTATGTTTTCTATCTGTTCAGCTAATGGTCTGAAATTAATGAAGTACAGAGCGGAGAGTCACTCACAAGAAACACAATTTTTTGTATTTTTCCACTTTAAAACAAAAAATACATACAGGAATCACTTTTTGGCCTATTACGATGTTGGGCAGCTTGCGTCTGCCTGACACCGTCTCGCAAACAGGACTGACCGACCTCCGGTCAGCGGTTTCGACCCCCTCATTATGGTGCCTATTATGATGTCGGGTGGACGTCTCGGAAACCGGACTGACCGCCTCATCATGATGCGACTGAACACTGTTCGGTCGCATACTCCAATTTTTCTATGGGAGCTTGTGTTAGCTCCCATTGAGGAATGTGTTCATCCCGCCATCATGTGGCAGGCACCTCGGGGTGCCTGCCACACGATGCAGGGATGAAGAGGGAGGCACTGTTGATACCCCCACAGCACCCAACACGGGGGCCACAGATGCAAGGGGGCCCTGCTAGGGACCCCCGTACTCGCTCTCAGACAGGCTTTTCATGTCAGAAAGCCCACCATGTAAAGCCTGCCGGAGACCAAGTATCGTAATCCAAAGGGTGGAAAGGCATCCTATGGGATTACAGGCTGGCCTCTGAATGGAAAATGAGCTCCTTGAGCCTGTCAAAAGCCAGCTGGAATGGCCGGTCGGTTTAATATCCGACCACCAGCATTGTAATGCAGCGGTCTGATATTAACCCGAGATGTGGCTCAGAAAAGCTCCGACCAACGGTCGGAGCTTTTCCAGGCCATATTGTAATAGGCCCCAATGATTCAACCGCACATGGTGAGGTTGTATTCTGACATTTCCCTTTGGGAGCATATGTTACGGCCGTAAACCAACCGTAGTACATGCTTCCGTCAGAAAATGTGAGGTGGTGTTAATCCCTGCACCCCGTGGCAGGCACCTCAGGGGCCACAGAGGAAAGAGGGCCCTTATTGGGGCCCCAAAACATGCTTTCCATCAGGGTTTCCATGTTGGAAAGGGGAGCATATAAAACCTGCCAGAAACCATGCATCGTAATACGGACGGCATAAATCGCCATCCATTTGTATTACGCGCCTGTTCCGACTGGCCGACGGACTTCTTGAGTCCGTCGGATCCAAGCCGGAATGACTGCCGAGTATCAAATCCGACCGGCTGAACCAAAGTCATCCCTGACCTGAGACCGGAGGCCTTACGACTGACATCGTAATAGGCTCCATTGTTTTCTGCCTGTATTTATCTGTAACAGTCAAAATGGAAAACTGTGAGTCTTAAATGTGCTTCCTGACTATGTGGCTACAGAGAATGATCTGCAACTACAGAACAGTAAGCCATATTTTTTTATTTTTTTTGGGTGGGAAATGGTATTTTTTATTATTTGTGTAACTATTATGAGATTGTTTTAGCAAATGTGTATTTTATGAGTTGTAATTATTTTTTGCAAGGTATTACGTTTGGTCTTTGAGATTTTTGGTTCATGAAGTTTAGATTTTCAAAATAATAATTCATATATTATTTTATTTAAAATATGTTTATTATTTCTATATAAATTATTTGTCATGTTGGTAAAGATTATGTTATAGTTTTTAGGGAGACTTGTAGTGTAGTTTTTATTCGATAATATGCTTTTGGCTATTATTTCTAAGAAATCTACTCCTCTGTTGTTTATGAAGAGTTTGATTTTTAATTGTAGCATATCGTGAATTCTTTTGGTTTGTTTGCTAGGTTTAGGGGAAATCTGGCAAACAGATTGCTACATATGAAGTCATTAACTTTGCTCTTTTTGTAATGCTTCTATACATTTATAGAGTGTAAATTGGGTAGTCTGGATTGGAAGTCATTGTGTCATCCTTCCATTTCAATGTTTGTTTGGCTTACTGTGCCAAGGTTCTGTCATAGACATTCTACCATGGTATTTGGAATTTGGGTTGGGGTCTGTGGCCAGAGCTATGCAGTCTGCCAACCCAAATATCTTTGAAATAATCCATTTAGAGTCTTAGGGGCCGATTAGGATGACGGACGGACTACCACGCTAGCGGTGCTGGGACCAGCCGCCAGTGGTGCGGCGGTCCCACACCAGCAATTAGGATGCCACCGCCATCATGGCGGTGGCATCCTCAATTCCCAGCATTGTGAGCACCGCCCGCCACAATGCAGGGAAAGCAGGTTGTGCATTGTCATGCAAAAGGTGACAGGCACCGAGCGGAATACCGGCGGACGGTCCTTCCATCCGCCGGGGTCCCCCCCACCATACTAATATGGCGGGGGAAATGGGTGGCAGGCGGGGTATGATGTAGGGCAGATCGCCACTGCCATACGGGTGGTGGCGATCCGCCCTACATCATAATAAACCCCTTAGTTTGTGTTCATTTTTATGGTAGAAAGGGATTGCTATTAGTCAATTGTAGTGGTTAGCTACCTCTGTGACAAGGACATAGGCTAGTGCTATCATTTTTTCATTTAAAAGGCAAATTGACAGCTTGTAGCATATTTTACACTTAGGCTTCGATTACGAGTTTGGTAGTCCAACCCGCAGCTGCTGCATCCTCTATGACACCGCTGCACTGGCAATCTAACAGCTGCCGTATTACGAATTGTGCTCTCTGAAAATGGAAACTGCAGCCATGGTGGTCTGACAGCAAGGACCACGGCAGTCTGCAATGTTGGTGTTGCGTCCACTGATGACGTCAAGTCTGCGGTCCACCTACCGAGCATATTACAACTATACAGTTGTACTCGGAGTCTCCCAGCAGTAGTTAACAAACAGCAGTTACCCAACGGCAGTTGACTACTACAGAAGACGTGATAAAATACCGCTGGATGGATTTAAAAACTACACATCTGATGTGCTCTGGCAAGTGGACATGCCTGCAAATCACACTATAAAAAACACCCCATCACTGACCAGCATCCTTTGCTTCCCAACTATAGCTACTCATTTTCAACTTCACATTTAGCACTCTCCACCACCTGTAATTTGTGTTTTGCACCTTTTTACCTCTATCGCTTGTTTGTTTTTCATTCATATACTCACTCACATTTTATTCTTTCACCATGCCTGGCAAAATAAAACACACTTCACTGACCAAGAATGGACAGTCATGGAGGATGAAATCATTAGAGTAGAGCCCCAACTTTTTGTTTCCCTAGTACAGCATACTTCTCTCAGTAGGAAAATGGAAATGTGGGACAGAATAGTCAACAGAGTGAATGCTGTTTCGACCACCCTGCACACACAGGCTGACATTAGGAGGAGGTGGACCAACCCCAGGTTAAAGGTGCGTACCAGGTACAATAAACACGACAGGTTCAGAGGATATGGTGTGGCCCTCCCAGCACACTTACAATTTTTTTCCTGGGAGGAGAAGGGCTTGGCTAATCCTGCATTCTGAGGGCATGACAGGAATAGAATGGGGAGTGGACTCTGGTAAGTTACACTTCAATAACAGGCACAATATCACAATGTCCTCTTTGCTCTCAACTCTGCTTTTGCTAATGTGTTCTCTATCTACTTTTGGTTTGTCTGTGTCAATGTGTTTTGTTGCATATAAGACTGCATGTATTTGACTCCAGGACATGTCACATGGTTCAATCCTGTCTTTAAGTGGCTATCTATAAAACAGATCATTCCTGGACCCATGATATGTGTCAATATTTAAAAGTATGGTCCATCACAAATGCATGTTGCCAACAGGTATGGTACAATAACTGTTTCTCAGGTGTTGGTAAAGTGCCTTGTTAGTACTGATCTCAACACACCAAACAGCATACCATTTCTCAATTGTTACTAAATTGAGATTGAAGTGACTACAACTACTACAAGGCCTGTGACTGCAACTTTAACCAAGCTGCCAGACTCCTTTTGCACCTATTCACTTTTCTGGCATGTTACAACTGATCCACACTCATAATGCAGATTACCATTTGTCAGATGTTGGTAAGTTGAAATAGAAAAGCTACCACTACTACCATGAGGCCCTGTGACTGGAACTCTAACCAAGATGCTAGACACCTTTTGCCCCTTCTCACTTGTCTGCCATGTTACCATTAAGGTTAACACATCATGCAGCTTACCATTTCTCAGGTGCTGCTATAGTGAGATTGAGGTGACTACAACTACCACAATGCCCAGTGACTGCAACTACCATGAGGCCATGTAACTGGAACTCTAAACAAACTGCTATACTCTTTTTGCCCCTTCTAATTTGTCTGCCATGTTACTACAGATCTTCAATGTTCATGCCCTTACCATTTTTCCAGTGTTGGTAAAGTGACATTGAAGTGACTACAATTACCATGAGGCCCTGTGACTGCAACTCTAACCAAGATGCTAGACTCCTTTTTCCCCTTCTCACTTGTCTGCCATGTCACTATTGATCTTCACTAGTCATGGACTGTGCCATGTACAGACAGTGCTACACTCAGATATACATTTGAATACTTTGCTTGATGGTATCTCATCAACTGAAACTATTGATGACATGAGGGACATCATAACAACTGTGTACCCGTAATATATGTGAGCCAATCGGAAACTCAGCGGATGAGCAATGGCAGGTGACCCCTTGACTGACTCTGCACTTCTCACATGATGAGCAATGCCAAATATACAACCAAGCTGGGTGTTTGCCTATAATAGACACAACTAGGCCTTAGAATAGTCAAATATACATATTAAGACTGCACTGTGTTTGTAGCAGAGTTTTGGAGATGTCATGTCTATCCCTAAAGCAAAAATGCCACATATCTGCACATCTGAGCTGACGAAATTAACTGCATCTATTGAATGTTTACAAATGTCTAATAACCAACTTCAACTCAACACAAATAGATGACAGTACTAATCTCTATTTTGTACCATTCTAGGTCCCCATTTGCTTTGGCACAAACAACATGGATGTAGATACCTCACTTCCATCATTAACAAAATTCTCCATTTCTCAACAGTTCTATCCACCCCTGCACCGGCTCAGAGGTTGGAAAAAAGAGTTCCTCTAAACCCCACGACTAAGCCCCCAGTGATGACAATGATCCTGAAGAGGTGTGCCACGTGGCCCAAGGGGTCATGGTCATCTTCAATAAGTTACTATAAGCTATGCAGACAGTACGCAGCTTTGCGCATGTTACTACAAGGCTTTATTTTCGCAAAGACTTTGTTTGTACTTTTCACATGAGAACTGTCTGCTGTGTGCAGTCTCTGCCAGTTCCTGGAATTTAGTCTGAACATTTTAAACAATCCCTCTTGTTATTCTTTTCTGGTCGGGCCCTGGCACCTAGACAAAACATACCAATGCAGCTGTTGTTTGGAAACCGTACTTTGCTCTTATGGGGATACATGCATAGGGGCACATACTTGGGGAGGGTCTTTTCCAGGGAGAAGAGTGCTACAGCACCTATGATGTAGAAACAACATCTATAATCTAAGGTACGGGGTCTGCAAAAAAAGCACAGAGATCTTCTAATATATAATAATACTTCTTCTTAGCAAGGGAAGGGAGGTTATGCTCTTTTGTCTTTTCGTGATGACATCTCCCGTCATGATTTATGGACTAGCTGCTATGCTGACTATATTTGTATATGCATTTTCCTGCTTGCGGTGGCACGTATACTGCACATTAGAGCACTTTAGTTAAAATACATTTTTTAAACTGGTTTGTGTCTCTGTTGGATCTTATTGTGGACAGGTACAAGTGTGAGCGACAGCGAGTCCTGAGAGATTCGGGAGTGTTGTGTACTGGGGGGTCTAATCACTTGTTTCTCTGTGAGTA
This sequence comes from Triturus cristatus, assembly GCF_964204655.1. Lineage (NCBI taxonomy): Eukaryota > Metazoa > Chordata > Amphibia > Caudata > Salamandridae > Triturus > Triturus cristatus. The sequence continues at coordinate 678,737,153 of NC_140595.1, forward strand.
AGAGGGCAAGTGAGACACTATAGCTAGTCTGTCCTTTGCTCATGGGTAATAAGGTGGTAGGATGACTCAGTCCCTATACACTAAGGTCCCATAATCCTACGCATAATTCTGTTCTTGGGCAGAATCCCTGCAACATGGGCGGCCAATGTTTGGTCTGGTACTTATTCACGATACCCCTGAGTAGCGCTTGTGCTAGTCAACAATACCCTCTCACCGGTTTCCAGAGACGTCCGTGGTGAGGGGGCTTAGCCTCCTATACTCATAGAGTACACCTATTTCTATAGGTTTTTCAAGCTTGAAGTTTAAAGGGTTTTTCTTTTACCCCAATTTGTGCTACTGTTTGCTTATTCTTCTTTCATTTTAAATATGGCACAACCGGTCGCTATTGCAGCACATAACCTTGCGGCGGTTTCAGCATACAAACTCAACATGGGGTCCCTAATGCAATGGCTACCTTTATTTTTGTGATCGAGGCGGACGCAGCTTACCGCTTCGAGGTTTTTTATTCTTGGATTACATTCTCCGTAGTAGATGCAAATGATGATCTGTGTCATGCATACACGGCCGCTACTCCACCCGCAGCGTATCGTCCATATGCATTAATTGAAGTTCCTTCCTGGGAGCATACCATTTAGTTTAATGGAGCCATTCCTCACCCTGTTTTTTCATTTGAATTGGCGCCTTATCTATCAATGGGGATACTTGGCCTGTTTTGGCAGGTTTTACACCACATTCAAATTATCTTAATGTTACTATTGTGGAGCTACGTTTACTTCATACACAACTGGTTAGTTTGCACAGACGCATCATACAGTTTATATCTCGTGCACTTCAGGTAGCTCCGGCTGGTGTGGCTGCTCCGGCACCAGGTCTGGCCGGCTTACTTGTGATTAGTCCTGTTATGATTAATTCAGTGATGGGTAAACGTCCTCAGAATTGGGATGGCTTACCGTTTTGCATAGCACAGAAGATTGAGCATCTTGCTGTATTTCCACATACAACTCCTGTAGACAAACACAGGATTCTTACAATAAGTTTGCCAAGTGGTCTGATTCCTCCTTTAGCTGATTGCACCACCTGGGGGACGGAGTTTGCTTCAGTGTATACATTGTACTTTGGCACCCGCTCCATGAGTGTTCTGCCGAGCATTCTGAAGAAGATACAGGATGAACACGGGGCTGGTCCAGTCCTAGATTTTGGGATGAAATTAGTGGGCATGTTCCCTATTCTCTCTAAAATGATTCTGGCCAACATTAAAGGTGAAGCAGTTTGCTTACAGGTACACCAATGCCTAGCGGCGGTGGCAGACATGGATTGGGAGCAACAGTTACCAATTATTATTGCGGATGTGTAGACTACATTGGGTCGTAATACCTTAGGAATTTGACCGCATACTCTGGCTTGTAATAAATCCTCTCCTGAAAAGGAGGGTTATCCGGTCTTTCCTAAAAAGGCTTGAAATAATAATACCCAGCAGCAACAACAGAAGCCTGGTGCTCGTTCTGGTTCGCCTCCACCTGACGCTTCTGAACATAGATATGATTTGCACGACTGCTCTAAAACTAAGACACCCGAGAGGTTTGAGGTTCCTGATCCTCGTTCTCCTCCTGCCTTTCAGGAATCGTTTGATCAACAATTCGGCAGAGGAGGTCAACTGAATCGCAGATAAGGCGAGTCTACGCAGAGGAGACATGCCCCGCAGCACCAGTTTGACGTAAAAGTCAAAAAGGGGGACCAACCTCAATATTGAGCCCCGTTTCAGAAGAAAAAAGTTGCAGCTTTGACAGCAAAGTATGCCTCAGACAGTGAGAACCCTGATCCTGGTAGTTGGGTTGTAACCCGCCTTGACAGCACGGCGGAGGTTACCTTAGTGCAGCAGACACTCCACCAGCACCTAAAGGCAAAAGCAACTGACAATTTTATTACTATGGAAACAGCTAGCACTCGTGTTGCCCCTCCTGATAGGCTTTATGAAGTAGGCCTCCAAATCGAAGGTGATATTAAATGAACTATTAAGGTTGTCTTTTGGGATACCCTAACATCTTCTTATGATATTTTGTTGGGGGAGGTTGATTGGCCTCCCCCTTTTGTTCTTGCCTCCGCTAGAAGGGAGGATGTGATTCTCCCACGTTTTTTGCAATATATCCCAGAAGAGGCTAGACTTGCTTATCCATCGTAGTGGGCACTAGCCCTGGCTCCTGCACTGTATCAAAATCAGGTGAGTTGGTACACGGATTCGCCAGAACATGTAGTTCCTTTGAGTTCTACACCACAGCCTCAACCCCAATACTCAATTAAACCTGATACTAAAGCGTCTGTTGGTGAGTTTCTTACCCAGTTGGAATATCAGGGTGTGATTGAACCCTTTTTTTCCAATATTGAAATCGGACGGTTCAAATCGTATAGCTTTGGACTATAGACATTTAAACAGTGATGTTCGTACATTTGCGGAACAGAACACCCATAGCTCTGCATTAGTTAACAACATTGTTCGAAAAAAATATAAAACGACTTTGGATATTTCCAATGTTTTTTCATTCACACTTTGGGTCTTGAAAGCCGTGACTTGACAGCATTCAGCGCGCTAGGCAATAAGAAAAGATATTTGAGATTGCCTATGAGATATAAGGATACCCCAGGTGAATTTGCGGCACGCATTGTGTCAATTTTGCATGAGATTGACCCTGATGCCGTCTTGTACGTCAATGACATTAACTTAGCGGATGATGATTTAAGTCTGCATCTTGTGCGTGTGGACCTCATAACCTTACACTTTGCTAACTTGGGCTACAAATTCATTTTTGCTAAATTGCATATAGCCTTCTTGGCTGTACTTTTCCTTGCTTATAAACTTAATACTGAAGGTAGGGAGTTGGCCCTCCACTTTTTGGAGAAATGTGGTCAATTGCAACCTCCATCTACTCTTAAAAAATTGAAATCTTTTCTGTTTTTTTTGCATTTTGGGAGGACTTACATTCCTGATTATGCCCAGTGTATCAAACTGCTTCACGCATTAATACAACCCTCTTTTTCTTCTTCCAGCTGCCTTCCGGAACATACCACAGTACTTAGATCTTTGCAGTCTGATCTGCGTGCGACCCAGTTCTTGTTAACAAGAGACAATACCACAAATTTGGTCATACGGATTGTACCAGGAGCATTAGGTTTTACTACGTAACTTTCAATGAAGGGGAGACGGTCCCCATTGCCTATAAATCTACAGAAAAATGTTTGACCGCTGTACAGATGGGGATTCTAAAAGAACGCTCTATGGCTCAGAGAAAATGCATTTTTATGGTCTCACTAGTGCCTGCATCAGAAGCTGTCATGAAGGCTAGTATTCCAAATTCTAATGCTTTACATACACGATGGATACAATGGAATAGTTCATTGACGTCGGCTGACATAAATTTGATCTTTGATCCTTCTTTGCAGACACAGGAGTTTTTACAATATGAACAGGTTCATCCTCCTCTGTTGTCATTGCTTCCTCTTGATCAGTTCAAAAATGCATTATTTACACAGATGGTTATCCACAACCAGCCATTGGTTCAAAGCATGCTTACTCCACACCCTGCGCAATTGTGGCAGGCACGATTGTAGATGGGATTTTAACATTTTCCTTGGTGCACACACAATCCATTGGGGATTGTACGGTCCAATTAGCTGAGTTACGTGCCTTCATGTTAGCTCTAGCATTTGCTGATCCTAAAGTCCCTATGCTAGTGGTATGCAATTCCTTTCACTGTATACAATTCTGCAATGACAACTAGTTCTTCTGGTCACAAAATGCTTTTCGTGATTCTAAAGGTAGCCCAATAAAGCATAAAACGCTTTGGGTCTGAGTGACCACTCTAAAGGAACATTTGCTGCTCACACATGTTATTCATACATTAAGACATCAGCATGTGGGAGCACATGCTGTTGGTAATTCATTGGCTGATGAGGCAGCCAAATATGCAGTAGCCACTTGTTTAGTTGCAGCAGTCACTAGGACTATGACTAACATTGATGATGATATTCTGGCAGATATAGCTGCGACGAAGGATGGGACGGAATTTGCCCAAGGTTTCCCTTCACTTATACATATCACTTGACATCTAATCAAATTCCATTTGCAACTATACCATCCGTTATGGATCGGCTGATTCCCAACAAGGAACGCAGACTTTCTTTGATCGTTTTCGCACATGAAGGCGTGGCTTCTGCCCTTGCCACCATGACAGCGACAATTTCGCTTTTACAGCAACGTATTTGGTGGCATGATTTATATTAGCAAGTGCGTACATATGTTCTTTCTTGTGACATTTGTCAATAAATTAAACCTTCTACTCTTTTACGCCCACCACATACTCAACTTTTTATTTTAATTCAGCCATTTGGCTGTGTTTATCTTGATCACAGCGGTTCTTAAATTTCTGACGGTGCTTTTAAATATATCTTGGTTGCAGTGGAATCTTGCACTCAATTCCTTTGGGTTTGACCGCAAAGAGGTGCTGATGCTCGAACTATTCTAAAAAATGTGTGTGTCTTTGTAGGGGCATTTGCCTGTGGCACCTTCCATTCAGACCAGGATTTGGCTTTTGCCTCTAAGGCTTACCATGATACGATGAAGTCTTTGGGGGTACAGGTGCAATTCACATATGCATATCGGCCTAAGGGCAATTCTGGTGTGGAGTGGATGAACCATGACTTAAAGCAATCTTTGACAGCTAGAGTATTAGGTACTGGCAGGGGCTGGGTGATTCATCTTTATGGAGTCCAACGTGCACTTAATAATCTCCCTAGAAGATCTCTGGGTGGGCGGACCCCAAACAAACTGCTCTTTTTCATTAAAATGTTTGTGCCAGACCTTGATGGTCTAGACGTTGTGGCGGCTTCCACAACATTTGACATAGATAACCATTGTGCTATGTTACAGGATCTACAAAAGACTCGTGACACACTGGTGAAAGACCACTAGCCCTCATCCACAGATGCAGAGGTGCTGATTCCTGTTACAGGCTGGCTTCCTAAAGTTGGAGATCTGGTCTGAGAAAAGCTGTACAACAAAAAAGATTTCGGTTTTTCATACCGTGCAACAGTCCCAGTCCTTGGATTGAAGGATACCCGTACTGTGATTTTACCTCCGCTGCCTGGTCACAAGGAGTATTGATTTATGTCCATCGAACATTTTAAGTTACACCATATCGCCGATACTCAAGAGTATGCCCACAAGCATTCCTCTCCAGGATGTTTCACTACGTCCAATGACTACTGTCTCCCCGATTACTCCACAACAACAGGAATTGGAGATGGAGTCTTCCATCCATTTGTCGCCTGTTTTACCCTTCACATCTACCACTGTGGCAAATGAGTATGTCACCCCACCAGTCAAAATTATAGTTGACATTCCTGAAAGTACAATCCATTCAGCTTCCAATGAAGAGCAACCCCCATTATTTTGTCTAGGGTCCAGTGGTTACTATATGGACAGAGGTAACTTTTTTCTGATTCATCTTCTCTGTCTTCCTCTGAGGCAGAGCCCCCAGCATGTGTTAGTGTTTTCTATCTCCTGGTTTAAAAGCACTTACCTTGTTCCCCCTTGGACATACATCTGGTTGGTGCTTACAATGTGGTTTCTCTTCATGTGGATTGGTTTCGTGACAGTTTATTTCTCATTGAGAAATGGCCATTACTTACCTGAATGCTCTGCTGTAGACTTGGTGGACAGAGTTCTGGGCCCACACACTTCGTCTCATAAAATGAGAAGGGATCAAGCCCTAGTTAATATTTCAGCATTCCCAATTGTTGATGGTATTGTTTGGGATACAGTACCATTCGATGTCTATGGTCCTAAGGAAACTTTGCAAATTCCATACATATTTTGAGTTTCTTTGGGTGATGTTATTTTGCCTGGAATACATTCAGATGACTTGGAAGTTAACACCGTTTACTCACTGTTTTCAGACTTAAAATATTATACTGCATTTGAAACTGAAGGTTTGTATTTAAATTCTGCAAATTATGCTGATTTATTCTGTTACCAACATTATGGTCATCATACACAATTCCAACACTCTGAGACCTCCCTTTAATTTTACACAATGGGAACATTGCCCAACACAATCACAGGGGAGTTCACTGACACAGAAAAGTGAATTTGTGTAGTTTTCTGGTTATGATCTTACTGACCCGAAATCATATTTTTACAAATTGACTTCAACTTCACACATTAAATTCGTGCTGACCCATACTAAATTGGTCTATTCTTCATCCTTTATAACTGACTTATCCTTAAAAGGTTATTATTATTGAAAGGACATGATTGATTTATAATCAATATGGGGTATCAAAGATTGGCAGGTACAGGGCACTGAATTGTTACATTGTGTGTATTTAATTTCATCTTAGCTGATATTTTTAAAACAGACTGTTCAACAGACTACATGTTTTGGTTAGGCCACTGCTTAAAATCTGAATATGCCCTCCACTCTGTCTTTAGCTGCTTATGACACATGGCAGACACATGCCAACCATACACTTGACAAATTGACAGAAATGTTTCAAAATGATACTCTTAACTCCTCCAATATTGATCCCTTATGGTGGTTGGTGTGGCTCACTAATACCAATGCTTCTCAGTTATGCTTTTTTAATGCCTCCAGAGGGTTTACGCTCATTAGACTTGATCCTCATTTTCCTCATTCCCATACAGTTACTACTTATTCAGTAGGTAAATTATGTCAACAATGGTTAGAACATTCCACACCGTCATCTGTGAAACAATTTCCTTTTAGGTCTGAAATCCCCTTGCACTAAACATTTTGCAAATGCTGCATATAATACATTTTGGAAACTGTCCCAGATGGAAGCTTCAGTATGCTTACAGCAAATTGATCAAGATAATTTGGAAAACATTATTCGCATGGTTGATAACAGTATTAATACTTTGTTTTCTCATATAGATACCTTAGATAATATTGTATCATCTGTAATTGACATTGTTCAGAATGAAGAGTCTGTATTGAATCATGGTCAAAGTCAGTTGTGCTCTGTTATGCAATTTGGTTGGACATTGCAAACACTGAAAAGTTGGAAAGTGCTATGGGATTATTTGAATGCTTCCGCCCTGTTTTTATCATTTAACTTGACAGATAAACAGAAGCTTATGTCAATGAAGGACACAACATACACCATATTACACATCCAGAAACTAGAACAGCTGCTATTCTCAGTAGCTGAAACAGATTCTGCTGTGTGGTTAATACATGGTGTTATTTCAATGTCCATCTCATTGTTCCTGTTCACGACGTGCATGAAACATTATCCGGTAGGTAGATATGAACCCCTTGGAAGTAGCCTTATTCATGAATTGTGGCCCTTGCCTTTCACGTTCCATTGTCAACGGATGGATAAGGAAGTCATCCTTACAGGTGAGGATGTTGATTCTACGGTAGGGCACTCCCTAGTCTGTAAACAAGTGAACTACACAGTACTTGCAACATTTCTGCCCCTAATTTGGCCTGTTTTTTAAAAGGAACACCCTTCCCGGCTATTATTCCCCCACTGACTCTGCTTTCTAATGGCAGTAATCTTACCCTGAACAACCTCAACTGCTGTGGCTTATGGGCAGGCATCCCATATATAGCAACAGCTTCACAACGTGTAAAATGTTACAGCAATATTCTCTTTCCACCCCCACACTGGACTGTAGATAGTTCGCTGTGGTCTTTCATTCCAACTTTGAAAACCGATTTCAATAATGTAAGCAGACTCAAAGAGCTAATGTTTCAACAAGACGTCACTCTCACATCAGCTCGTGAGACCTTCAAATTGCAAGTGGCTAGAACATCAAGTGAGATTCAGTCACTGCTGAACACGAATCTCAGTAAACCAAATATTTAATGCGTCTGATACCGAGGGCCTGACCCACTTTTTTAAACTTGTGGGAACCGGCCTTGTCACCTCCTTTCAGACTATGTTTGGAGTAATCCAAGCTTTTATTCATTCTATTTCTTTCCAGCGCCTTCGGAGGGTTTCCCTTACTCCTCCCTTTGATTTGCGGCGCACTTGTACTTCTACTACTGCTCTGTAATGGCTGCTCGACCTGTGGTGCTGCCAAGCCGGGATAAATTGTAGCCGTACAGTGAATGGATGCTGCAACGTTTTGGTTTGATGCCATTAGAAGCTCTTAACATCGACTATTGACTGACCTTCTATTTTGCCTACTTCACCTGCGTGTAACCTGTGTTCTACTGCCTCCAGTGCCCTTTTCGGGCCCTGGATGACTGTCTCTTCAATACTTCACACGCTACCCTGGATTATGAACTGTTGATGAGTCCTTTGATGGCTCATGACCAGGACTCTTCCGTGCAAAAAAGCTGTGAGTATGGTCCTGCATTTGAAATGTCAGCAGGCTTAGGTACCTGAGATACACAGCGCCTCCTGGATTGGAGTTTCATCCAATTTAATGCAGGTTGCCCTGAAATGCTCCTGGCAGTTTCTGGATATGAGAAGCATATCTGCTCATTCGACTTACTTAATTGGATGGTGTACCTCTTTACAATTGAAGGTTCTGACGGCCTGTTGGAGCTAATGGCATTCCACTTTTCCTGTGATATCTTTTATTCCAGGGAACAACAGTAAATGAGACCTGGGAAAAATCAGGAAAGCTGTTTATTCTCTGTGCTTGTGCAAACATTTTTTTTCTTCTTTCTCTTTTTTCTTGGTGCACCATTCATTCTGCTTGGTTCACTTACAACTATTTGCCCTTTAACCATCCCGCTTTGGCTCCGCTTACCTTTATTTTATTTAGAGTTATATAGAGCGTGAAGCAGACCCGTGAAGGTATCAGAGCGCTTTCCAGGAATGATAGAAGGTAAACAAAGGGCTTTGGGAGGGGAGGAAACAGTTGGGATGAAAACAGGGAGATACATTATACAAAGAAGCAAGCAGTTTCAATCCCAGGAAACCTGTGGGAAAAAACAGGTGAAAACATTTAGAACAACAGTCTCAGTGTGGGTAGGTACATCCAGAAAGACCATGGATAATGCAGAACTAGAGGGTGGAACAGGGTCACTGAGGTGCATGTAATGTCAGCATTAGGGGAGGAATTTGCCCCTTAGGAAAGTTTTGGCCTCTTTTTTGAAGCGAGCTAAAGAGGGAAGTCTTCTTATGGAGGGCAGGAGTGAGTTCCAAATTCCTGAAGCGGCCCCAGAGAAGTCCCGATTGTATGTTTTTTTTTCCGCAAGCGTGCAGGTGGGAGCAAAAGGTCTCTGGCAGATCGGGAATTGCTGGCTCCTCCGGATATCACAAGTTTCTGGGCCAGATATGCCAGGGAATTGGAGTATAGAGCCTTGTGAGTGATGCAAGCCATCTTAAGTTCGATCATGGCCTCTACAGGAAGCCATTTTGCGTTCTGTTTTTCCTCAGAGCTACTGACTTGACCAAGGAGAGGGTGTCATGTGGCCCAAGGGTACATTGTCATCTTCATTGAGTTTTCATGAGCTTTGCAGTCAGTAAGCGGCTTTGTGCACATTACTACATGGCCTTTATTTTTGCAAAGGCTTTGTTTGTACTTTTCACATGAGAACTGTCTGCAGTGTGCATTCTCTGCCAGTTCCTGGGATTTAGTCTGAACATTGTAAGCAAGGTCGATAAACAATGCCCCTTGTTATTCTGTTCTGGTCAGGCCCTAGCAACTGGAGAAAACATACCAATGCAGCTGTTGTTTGGAAACCATACTTGGCTCTCATGAGGATACATGCATAGGGTTGGGGAGGGACTATTCCAGGGAGCGCCTATGATGTAGAACTACCATCTATGGTCTAAGGTGTGGGGTCTGCAGACAAAGCCCAGAGATCTTTTAATATATAATAATACTGCTTCTAGGGGAGGGAGGTTAGGCTCTATTGTCTTTTCATGATAACCTCTCCCTTCATGATTTATGGACGAGCTGCTAACCTGACTGTATTTGTTTTATGCATTTTTCTGCTTGTGGTGGCACGTATACTGCACATTAGAGCACGTTAGTTAAAATAAATATTTAAAACTGGTTTGTGTCTCTGTTAGATCTTATTGTGGACAGGTACAAGAGTGCAAGCAAAAGGGTGTGTATTGCAACAGTGAGTCCTGAGAGATTCGGGAGTGTTGTGTTCTGGGGTGTCAAATTGCTTATTTCTCTGTGAGTGAGTAGGAGGGCAAGTGAGACACTATAGCTAGTCATTTCTGGGCTCATGGGTACCAAGGGGGTAGGAACTCAGTCCCTACCCCCTAGGGTCCCATAATCCTACTCATAGTTCTGTTCTTGGGCAGAATTTCTGGACGTGGATGATGGTCCTGGCCCATCTGGTCAGTCTGGGCAGACAACCACTGGGGGGATCACTGTGCCCAAAAAAACACCTCCCACCACAGCTGCTCCTACACAGCCAACCACTGCCCCCCAACGTGTGCACCTAGCACAGTCAGTCCCATCCTGTGCCCCCTAGTCCTGTATTCTGAGCCAGCTATCACCACTCTGTCATGGAACAACTAGCACCCAGAGGGAGGGTGCAGTCTGTGCCAAGGGCACAGGGCCAGGGGTGTAGGTGTAGTGGGAGGGTAACTGTGGGCCTGCAGTGTGAGCCTGCTGGGCACAAGCAGCTATCACCCAAGTACTGGGAGTCTACCAGGACTCCCAAAGTGTAATAGGTCATGTATTGACCGAAATCCAGGAAATGAGGGAGCTGCAGAGGGACACATACCAGGAGGTTGCCAGCATCCACACCAAGGTGGCCAGCATCCACACGAAAGTGGCTGACATGAACACCAACATGGCCTCCCTAGTTGGGGTGCTGCGGGACATTACCACCACTCTCTGTAGGGCTTTTCCACCTGCATCTACCCCCTTCTGGAGTCAAAGGACATTCAGGCGATCAACATCTGCCGCAGCCACAGGAAGGGTGGCCCTGTCAGAGGACAACAAATCTGCACATGCCCCTGTCTCGGCAGCTCCGGATCGCCTCTTTGCAAAAAGAAGAGGGGATGTCCATTCAAAAATCCAGGAGCTGAGGATGGCAAGACAGCAACCACTGATGTATGGCACGCATGTCCCGTACCACAGAAGAGTTGCACAGCTGTGTACACATTTCAGAAACATAATCACTCGTACTCTTTAGTATTACCAAAGTTCATGCATTTTTTATTCTCTTCTTTACAACCATCGTTTAATCCATCACGTCGAAGAAATGGAGTCCACCGCCAGGAAGAAGCCTTGCTCCTAATGTCCTCCTGTGTGTGCCACACATTCACTTTGTGGACTATTCCTGCCCATTTTCTTTCCACATCTGATGGGAGAAGTATGTGTGACTCTGGACTCCTGACCATTTAGACTATACAACAATGGTTTCATTCACCATGACTGTAGACTTCATCTTTTGTTTGCACTGTGCAATTTTAAGTTAATTTCTTGATCTTATCCTTGTTAACACAGCACCAAATGATTGTCTCCTGTTGTAATGCTCACACATAACAACATGAATGTACTACCATGTGAACTTTGCAATGTCAAAACTAGGGACATCTGTAAGCATGGATAAGTTGTATCTAAACAGTGTCCAACTCTGGATCACTACCATGTCACAACAACACATACATACAAGTGTCCAGTTTGAGAACATCTTTATTAAATGGTTCAAATCAAAGGCTGACATGATGACAGAATCATAGCAAAAAAGACATGATTGAGTTATTCTGTCAGGGATCACATAATCAATTGCAGACATTCACAACATGGAAGGAGGGGATACATCTGACAAAATCCAAAACAATACGTAACAATAAATTAGGTCTACATCACCAGCTTGAGCCATATTAACTGCCTCACAAAGGGAATCCTACATCAAATAATCAAAGAAACTGACATATGTCTGTACAACAGTTTCTGACCACAGGTCATTCCGATCCAGTTTTGCTGGCATCTGGTGCAATGCCACAAACAAATGTCAGTGATGTGCCACAAGCACGTTGATCTACAATGAGGAGACACATCAACAGCTATATTCAGTTCATACACAATGAGGGATTGGCCAATGTGAAGGCAGGATAGCATGAATTGGGCAGAACACAACATTGTGTTGGAGCACATGATGGCACACATATTGCATTAGGACAACACACCACAAGGAACAAGTCCAAGGGACAAGTCCAATCGAAGCCATGTACCTTCTATCCTATCAATGTTCAAGCAGTCTTGGTAGTGGCTTTGTACACCAAAACTCTGTGACAGACCTTCCCAGGACCAATCCATATCCACTTCCTACGTCTGAACAGCATCATATACCTACTAATGTCACAAATCTTAACTGTCCAAATGAAGATGACATGGTGAAGGTACCTAAACGGACCGACAGAGAGATTAGCTAAGCAAAGATACATATGACACACATTACATTGTCAACTTCTAAAGAACACAGTCCAAGACAACATTTATAGCTGAACAAAGCTCAACTTACAGACCAAACACCTTTCCCCCAATATTTCCAGACCAATATATTCCTAGTATGTAGAATGAACCTCCTCCTTACAACATCACTACAAGATTTACAAGAATATACAGAAAGAAGGGAGAGGCAATGCTATAATGACCAAACAGTTAATCTCTTTCATTCATCACAGACGATGACAGAATAAATAATTTCTGTAGCCGGAAATGTTCTTAGTCTTTTGGCGCCGCCATTACTGTCTATTACTCGAGGTCCTTGGACTTACCATGGGTGTGGACTCAAACACATAGAAGGGCAACTTTTTGATTTTGAAAGATTGGGCGATTGAGCGCATTCACTTATTGGTGTGGTAGTAGGACCCGCTGAATTGGAAAGGACCAGAATATGTACCTACAGTAACTCTGATACTAAATTATAAAAGAGTATATCCTAAAATTTGAAAGTGTCTAGAATGAGTATCGGGAAACTCCAAGCCGAAGACTCTGCGAAACATTATAGTTGCCCTGAAGAAGCCTGAAAGGGGGAAACGCGTTGGCTGTTTTGCTGCTATACATGCAAAACTGAAATAAAAAAAGACTAAGAACATTTCCGGCTACAGAAATTATTTATTCTGTCATCGTCTGTGATGAATGAAAGAGATTAACTCTTTGGTCATTATAGCATTGCCTCTCCCTTCTTTCTGTATATCTGTTTTATATTTGAAACCATATTGGTGGCTGGTTTCAGGAGGTGGGCATTTGTTGGACCACTACTGGTTGAAATAACTAATATGTATTAGATATTGTACAAGAACACAAGTAATTGGTGCAGCATCTTATACCCTGCCACTGTTCTCACTGTGTATGTAGAGGATTTACAAGAATACACCATACTTACACTCAGGAGAAGTAGTTTCGGATAAGATCTGAACGCAAATCAGCTCCTTCCTCTTCATCACTATCATCATCTTCATTTGGCATTTCAGGGTCCCCACCCAGTGGGTCTTCATGGCCTGTTTTCTATGTGATGTAAGGTATGTTACATCGCAGGGCAATGTTGTGGAGTATGCTGCAGACCACGATGATCTTACACACTTTCCTGGGATTAGAGGAGGGCTCTGACAGTCTTGTCCAGACATATGAATCTGATTTCAGGAGCCCAAAAGCCCCCTCCGCTGGCTGCCATGTTCTTCCATGGGCCTCATTGAGGCGGACTACCCCTGGCATTGTCGGATTCCTCTGCAGTGCCAACAACAAAAGCCAGTTGGGATACGCTGACTCTCCTATATGGAGGATAGATAGAATTGCAACATTTAGTTACACATATTTTCAGATCGACCTACCTGACATTACCCACACAAAGTTAGGAGAGGTCCCACTTACCTACGAGCCAGGTTGTCTCCAGTAGTATTTGTGACATCAAGCGGGGTATGGTGCTGTTCCGCAATATGAAGGAATCATGTGCAGATCCTGGAAACTGGGCAGAGATGTTTAAAATGTGCAAATAAGGTAATTAAACAACTTGCCTATTGATATACTCGAAGTGCTTTATGTTCTGGTACACTTGCTTGATGGCTTGTGGTGGTACTTAGGCAATATGGGTGCCATTAACGGATCCAATTACATGTGGGATGTTATCAAATCCGTAGAATTACGCCTTCACAGTGGCTAGATCCTTACGTCTGAGGAACTGGATGTAGCTGGTCAGAGGTCTCGAAATAATTGCTAGCACCTCTGTGAGTACCCAACTGAGCATAGGTTGTGACATTCCACCTGAAATAGCGACAGGGAAATGAAATTAACCTCTGGCCAAAAATTCTAAATAGACATGAGTTTAACAAGTGGTGGTATTGATGTAGGATTATTGATGTGAGGTAGGATGTCAGGCTCCAACTAATGACATAAATCCAGGATTGTTTGACGTTTCAAACGGAACTTCTGGATAAAATGTCGCTCTTACATGGTGTGTAGGTCTGGAAATGGGTGGTAAACTTGAGCCTGATGTCTCCTCCCTCTCCCGGGGTACCTATGTGAGGAGTAACACAAAAATGTAAATTGGTCACAGTGTGCAGAGCAACGTGAAGAGTAAGGCTAAAGTCATGTGTCTGAACATTAATGCTCCATGATTTATTACACATTTTACAACATCAAATCTGTCAAATCTTAAACATCCACCAGTCATCTCCAGGATGACCTTCATAGGTCTGTAACATAAATGTGCACATGATCAATTCAAAAAGTAAAATTACCACAATAGCAAGGATAGCATAACTTTTCATGTGAAATACCGCTAACCGCGGTGTACAGTGCACCATGCACATTTTATATATGTGCATAGTAATGCATTACACAGATGAAGTTTTGTGCTGGACATGACATGGGAACGGAGAATTTCAAACACAAACATGTTTGTACTTATTTGAAGTGGTGGTAACACACTTAACTGTAACCAATACAGTGTTCCCAACCGCTAATATAGTGGATGCCTGACCTCGCTATTAGAACATGTCGAACATTTCCCGCCGGTGGTAGTCGACCTCGCGGTGGGCGGTCGCATGCATGGCAGTCACAGCCATAGGCTAACATTGTAGATAGTGACAGTTACAGGCCAATGGCTAAGTGTGCCGGCTCTAATAACCGCATATATAGTTTACTTGTATACACAGCAGTTGGAAACAAATCTCACTTGCCTCCTGACACTGCTGCTATCAACACCTCCTCCATTTAAGCTGCTTTTTCCCACCTCTGGGAGCAATCATGGTATGCACTACAGGGGAGAAGGCCCCTCCCTTCACTCCAGTGGAGCTGGATTCCCTGATGAACAAGGTCCTACCCCTGGATGCTAAGCTCTAAGGCTTACCAGAGGAACAGGTGAGTTTCTCAAATACATATTGAACTCCATTTCACTGCTTCCTTTCTATTCCCATAGGCTACAATGTGCCTCTGAGTATCAGAGTGTAAGCATTATGTTGACTGCATATATTGAGTGGCCCCTACATAGGGCACACATGTAATGGATTATGGAGCCCTGGACTTTGTGGATAGAAGGCCACCATTGGTGTGTGTGATAAGGGTGATTTCTACTTGTGTTACATGCATATATCTATGCAGGGTTCAGTATCACAGTTGCTACAATTAGTTCTCTAAAAACATTATGGTATATGTCTATTGTTATGTTTAGGTTTCTCACCATGAGCAATGTCTGTATACTGTTATAGCAAAAGACACACAATTGATGGACGGAATGCAGAACAAATCAAAACATTCACCCCCAGTCAAGAGATCTGGGTTAAATCCATCATTCTTTTGCTCACCATGCCACCCCAGTTTAGACCTGGCCACATGCAAATCAATCTTGACATTGTGCCTCATGGGCACAGTCCAGCCCGAACTGCCAAGCCATGTCCTTCCTGGACTGGAAACAAGCATCCTAGGACCGGTTTCGGGGTTTCACCCCTCTTCAGCCAGGATAGCTTGATTCCAGTGGCACAGTGAGCCCAGGACCCACGTCTGGGCATACCTGGCGCACTTAGGGCGAGAAGGCAAAAGACACACAATTGATGGACGGAATGCAGAACAAATCAAAACATTCACCCCCAGTCAGGAGATCTGCATTAAATCCATCAATCTTTTGCTCACCATGCCACCCTAGTATAGACCTGGCCATATGCAAATCAGTCTTGACCCTGTGCCTCTTGGGAACAGTCCAGCCCGAACTGCCAAGCCAGGCCCTCCCTGGACCGGAAACAAACATCCTAGGACCAGTTTCGGGGTTTCACCCTTCTTCAGCCAGGATAGCTTGATTCCAGTGGCACAGTGAGCCCAGGACCCACGTCTGGGCATACCTGGTGCACTTAGGGGGAGAAAGCAAAAGACACACAATTGATGGACGGAATGCAGAACAAATCAAAACATACAGACAGGCATTTCACCAACCATATTTATGGTGGCCCATGTGCCACACACAAGATGAGTCATTGTTAGTGAGGTAGTAGCTGCATGCTGCTGTGCTGAGGCCATTGTCTATCTGACCTGGAACACAGCAGAGTCCTGTCCAAATCTAATTCTCTCTTTTTGAGCAGACACCTGGCTGAGTGAAGTGAGTAATCATCTCATGTTCCCAGTGAATCTGGCTGACAATTGAGCCACGCATGCAACTGGTCTTGGTTGTATGAGGAGTGATGTTCCCTCACTGCTGTCTCTCATTTGATGGGGGTCCTATTGCATGTGACATGCCATAGAGTTCACAGTACATGCAGTGGCTGTACAACAGTTCGCATTGGTAAGTACTGGTTATACAGTGAAATGAGAGTGCAAACATCACTGGTGCCATCAGCATTAGTGCCAACATGTTGGACAGTGTGTATTTGCCAGTTGATGGTTCATCTGCAATAGTGTTTAAACACACTCATTCACTGACTGGTGAAATGCATGTGGGAGTGAAATGTAGAACTGTGTGGAGCCTTTGTGAGTGTCTACTAATCCTTACAAGGCAATCTGAGTAAGCAATTCCAAAGAGTGGTGTGATGTGCTTGCCCATTGGGACTCTAATGATCCCACATCTTAATGTCATAGATGTTCAGGGACACCCAAAACCTTCAAAGGCGTATAGGCTTGTAGATATACAATCTATGACTGGCGTCATCACCTGTACAAAACAGGATTGGGGAAAGTCATATGGCTATAAGGACGTGTGTGAATTCAGAGTACCTATCTCCTAAATGTTTGGACCTCAATGTTTTCAGGGAACTTTATCTGCTAAATGAAATACATAGCTAAATTACACATGTCCAGCTTTCATTTGACCCTTCAGGTACTGGACATATGATGTGATTTGGAGTTAAAAGCGTCATCAGTGTGAAGTGAACATTTGCATGTGACATGATGTCTGTCGTAACAGTAATTTATGATACATTGGTGTTAAACTTGAACTAACTTGAACTTCATGACATCATGATGCTTTATAAGTAATAGTTTGATTTGTTTGACTCTGGGCTTTGTGTGAGCATTGTGTAAATCTCACACTTGGATCCATCCAATTAATTTACATTTTTTACAATAGTATACAACAAGTGTTAAAGTATGCATGGTGATCAACTATCCTAGTATGGACAAAAGGATGGAGCGCAAACAATTCCATCAATGCGTTTGGGCCTATTTGGGGTTATGACATGAGTGGACCCATCTGTTTGCAGGTTATGTAGCATGCATGCATGTGCTTGTGCTAAATTTGACATCATAAGCAAATTGCGGAACCCAAAAAGCCCTAGGACCTGGGTAATATACTGTACATATAACAATGTGGTCCTACTGACATTGACTTAGAAAATAAATAGGATATTCATTTGCATATTTGTAACATTGGCGAGAGAGAAACACATTGAAGAGATCACACGTAAGCTGTTTGAAATCATAGGAAAAATATATTCAAAATGTTAGTATCATATACAAGTTTTAGAGAGTTTCTCTTATCATGATTGATCCAAAAAGAGTGCAAAGAGAAGTGTTTATAGAATTGCTTATGTGCATAGTGATCAGAAAAGAAAAGAAGTAATGATAATTCACAATTTTATTTTTATAATTATCACCAATGGCTAAGAAAACTCAGATAAGCCAAAGTCAATAGCCTATCTGAAAGATTAATTCCTTTGTTAACTGTCAACAATCCTTATTTCTGATAGGGTGGTAGTTGGATCGTAACACACCACTCATATCGGGACGTACATATTCAATTCAGGCTAGAAAATCATTGTCAACGTTTTGACCCACTGCTGCATGAGGTGAATTGAGTGTACGGGTCTTCATCAGGACAGTAAAGAAGGAATGATAGGTACAGCTAGAAAAAGAGCTTAAACACAACACCAAATGTACAGGAAAACCACTAACCTAAATAGGTGCAACCTCACCATTGTTGGGTGAAGGGGTTAAACCTAGAGACACCCTTTTCTCATAGCTGAAGGCTTATGACACAAAATGTATACCAATTCATTCTGGGTTCACAATTTGATGATTGGAATTAATAATTGACAACATATTCTTGGTTCAAAAATGTATCTAAAAATCATGCGAGGAAACCTAACTCACCGGACACAGCTGATCGAAGAGATTCAGCTTAGTTGGTATCAGATTCCCAAATAAAAATTTCCATTGATGAAAAGGCTGGTTAGAGCAGGCTGTAAATGAAAGGACATAACAGTGATGGCTCGGTATGTCTGAGCGAGTAAGATATCTAAAGTGATGGCATGCCCGTACAGGTTCACTTAACCCTTGTTGTTCTCTTTGTGGAAACAAACTTCAGCGTGCCAGCAATGCAACAATCAAATCGTAATGATTTCTGTGAGTGAAACAAAGAATAAAAATAAAACACCTTTCAGTTTCCGGACAGCTGATTAAAAACAACAACATTGTTACAAAAGGCTGCGGAGGAGAGTACTCTCTCCTGGGCTCACAGCTCTGGGAAATCAGGCCCCGACTGTCAGTTCAGAAGCTCAAACGCAGAGATGTATGAGCGTCAGCATGCACGTAAAGATGTGCATGTTGGCTAACCCTGGGTGTAGTTCACGTCGCTAGCTAGTGCACTTTGCACTACGCACGCTACGCATAGCTACGCAAACTGCGTAGTGCGGTGGGGAAAGATGTTCGCAATGATTGCACAGTGCAGGATGCTTGTCTGCACTGTGCAATCATTGCGAACAGCATCATGCACAGTGCAGGCGGTCATTTTCAGCCGCTCAAGTAGATTTGTACTCGAGCTGCAGCTTTCTTAACGCGGACTGGTAGTTTCTCATCGTGAACGGTCGCGAGCATAAGCGACCACTCGCAATGAGAAACCTGACCTCCCCGCGTTGAGAATCTCGTCGGGAGGTTTATTTTCCATGCTCGTGATCGGCAACTTGATGTTGCCGATCGCGAACGAGGAAAAAGTCTCTCCAGGATGTTGATTTTGCTCGCTCGCAGTCGCCAGCTTCACGTTGAGGACCCAAGCAAGGAAAAAATGCCCGTTACGCTAAGCGTTTTTGCACTGTGCTAAGTTCGATTTGCGTAGTGCGTAGTTGCGTAGTTGCGCACACTCCGCGAGCGTAGCGTAGTTTTCCGCCCAGGCCTAATGTTGGCTTGATCATGAGTCATCGTAAAAAAAGGTCTTTCGTCAAATCAGGACTGGTTATTCAAGTGAATATCCAAAATGGGAGCAACTAAACGGAGTCATAGAAATACAACCAATGTTTATGTGAAGAGTAAAATGGAAAGTAGAAAGATTCAATAATGCAATATGGACACAGCTGGTGGCTAGTCTGAGCTATACATCTATAAAAATCTGCACCTACATACATTAAACATTAAGCACAATGCAGGAGAAAACAAATGTATCCATTTACACCCTCATAAGCTCAGGATGTTATTGAAATTCCCACCCCTTGGGTTGGCACTGACCTTTTCTATGACCAACCATTTTAAGCTTTCTGCAGGGTGTCCAAATGTGTTAGAATGTTCGACAAGTGGTTCCTGATCCTACTACAATTCTGTAGTATTGAGCTTTTACTTTTTGCCTTGTCTGGCCTGCGTACAAAAAAAACACAAGGGCACCAGATTATGTAATTGCTATTGCAATTGGAATTGGTATGATCTTTAAGTATGTATGTACGATTGTTGTATGTAAATGATTTGGTACCTATTCTTAAAGTGCATGCTTTGCAAGGGCCACATTTGAAATGTCCTTTAATTTGAGGCATATTCCACTGGGTCAGAAGGGTAGTCTTTGTAGGTCCACTCAAAAGGGACCTCACAATGTGGTCCTTCAAACTTTTGCCTTTATTGAAAGCATGCATGGATAACTTGGGCGTTTCCACCTCATCCCTTCTTTACTGTCCTGATGAAGACCCGAATGCAAGGGCTTAATTCGCATCATGCAGCAGTCGGGTCAAAACATTGACAAAGATCTTCTAGCCTGGATTGAATATATACCTCCCTATGAGTGGTGTGTTATGATTCAGCTGCCAACCCTTCAAAAATAAGGATTGTTGACATTTAACAAAGGAATTAATCTTTTCAGACAGGCTTTGAATCTGAGTTTTCTTATCCATTGGTGAAAATTATAAAAAATATTTTGTGAATTATCCGTACTTCTTTTTTGCTTTTTGATCACTATGCATATTCGCACTTCTATAAACACTTCTTTTTGCACTCTTTTTGAAGCAGCAGTGATAAGACAAACTCTCTAAAAAAATGTATATGTTACTAAAAGTTTAAAAATATTACATTTGTTTTACGATTTCAAACAACTTTAAGTGTGATCTGTTCAATGTGTTTCTCGCTCGCCAATGTGATAAATAAGCAAGATAAATTAGTATTTCTTTTTTAAGTCAATGCCAGTAGGACCACAATGTTATATGTACATGCTAAACTTGGAACCATGAAGGTGGTGTTATATGTGGACTTCTTCAATGTTTTCCGGTGAGTTGTGATGGTCATGTGTGAAAACGCTGTTCTAATAAACCCATGTTACATGTCATTTCAGATACATCCAGGGCAAGCGGAGGAGAAGGGGCCAACGCCGGTGGGGACACATCTGGTCACAGCAGTCCTGTGAGGAATGCCCCCGAGGACAGCAGCTCAAGCTCATCATCATCTGAGTCATCTTCAGGTGGACACTCCCAAGTGGTGGTGGACCCAACAGGATTAGTGCCACCTTCATCCTTGTGTGCCACCCCTAGTTCCATCACCATCCTCCCTGTTATCCCCACACAAGTTGGCCGTTATGGCTCCCCTGAGAGGAGAGCAGTCTCCTTCACTCTAGGCACCTCCCCTGGCCCTGTTAGCCCCACTGCCCTGAGTGAGGAGGCTATTGACCTCCTGAGGAGCACCTCTGTGGGTCAGACTTCCGTTCTGAGTGTCATCCTGGGGAATGGTACCCAGATGGTTGCCTGCCTGGAAGGCATTCACACTGTCATGTCTGCCCTACAGAGATGATTTCAGGCTCTGGACTCCTCCCTCAAGGCAACCCTCCACCCATCCCAATCGTCCACCCCCTCCTGCCCCTTGCCCATGCACATTCCCTATTCCCTGTTCCCAAGCATACACACATCTAAGTATGCACACACTTTCTCAGACACAAGCACCACATATAAAGAAAAGACATCTAAAAAACTCAAACATGCATGCACACAGCATATACTCACCCCTCTCACCACCCCCAGGCACCTCAGCAGCACATACAGAGCCCTCCACAGTCACACCTATACCTGTAGACACCCCAGCAACACACACTGACCCCTACACAGACACAACCATACCCACAAACACCACACCAATACACACTGACCCCTCCACAGACTCACTCATACCTACAGACACCACAGCAACACACACTGACCCCTCCACTGACACACCCATACCCACAGACACCACAACAACACTCACTGACCCCTTTACAACACCCAGCTCAACCACATCACTCCCACCAAAAAACACAAAGGCTGACAGTCACCGACACAACAGACATCAACACAACACACAGTGCAAACAGCAGACCCATCTCACACTTCGACTCCCTCTTCCACACAACCTGAACTCCATCCCAAACACTCTACCTGTTCCCCCTATGAGGATGTCATGTTTGCCCATGTCCTTAACCCTCTTAAATCAGACCCATACTCCCAAAGTCCAAAAAACCTCTCCCAAACCGATCTGTTCCACTTTCCATTCCACCTCTGAAACACAACTTCCCCACCTCCCAGAAGTCAGCCCAAAAACAAAAAAAAACTCCTAAACATAAACCCATCCCTTACACCTCCCACTCCACCCCTGAAAAACAGCCTTCCCACCACCCGAAACCCAGCCCAAAAACTGCCAAACACAAGAAGACCCCTGTCAACACTAAATACACCCCTCCCTGAACATCTGCTTCCCTTCCCAAGTATGGCCTTGAGGTACCTGTCTGATATACCCAATGGATGCCCCTTTGTGTAGAGGTTCCCTGGCAATGTAAGAAAGAGCAAGTGTGTTGGCACAGCATTGTGCTATGGCACAGGTTGCAAAATATGGACTGGCCATTAACCTATGTTTAATTTGATGATTTTTTTCATCCATGTATTAAAAACTGTACTTTCACAGTTTGGAAGACATTGTTCCTGCCATTACTTTTCAGACTGTTTTATGTTATTCTATAGTTAGTGATGTCTAAGTACAGTTGTGTTTGTTTTATCCCTGATTGCTGATCCAGTTGAAGTGGTTTGCATGATGTGACCTTGGAGTCAATGATGGAGTTACACAGGACAGGAGGAAATGTTGAATGGATGTCTATGTGGATGACATCCAAATGGGGCAGACATTGCATTGGGTGACGTTTTATGGTAAGTATTTCAGCTTGGCCAGGCCACAGTCAACGTCATTTATGTTGCACTTCTCCCTATGATGAAGGTTGAATATGTGTTTGATGTGTTTAAGTTAGATATTTGTGTATCCACACATAGAGGGTGTAAACTTGTCATACCTTTGTGGAGTTCTGCATGGACATGTACCCACTTTGCATTGCGTACCTTATAACTATTTCATCTAGATGTGTAACACATGCTGTTCATGCTGTGTTTGGTTATATAGGTGCACTTACCCATTGCCTACACATGCATGGCACTTAGTTATACTATTGGTTATCCCTGATATACTTCATTTCCCAGGTCCAGTGAACATAGAGTTGTCAGACATGTGAAAAATGTACCTTGCCCATTGCCCCCAGCCTTTCAGGGTTCCCTGATAGAGGCATAGCTATCCTGCAGACAGTGTTTCCTTTGTGTCCTCAGAATGCTTCTCACACTGATTCTATGTAATCCAATTGTCTGAATTGCCTTTTCATGTGGGTGATGTGTGAGAATACAATCCAGAGTTGTAGCAGTGAAAGTGTGTTTCACTATAATACATCCATACAGATGTTTAATTATATCAAAACAGGATCTGGGATGTGTGCAAGGTGAGAGTGCCACATCTTGTTTAGAGTTAGAGTGAAAGGGCCTCATGGTAGTTGTAGTCATTTCAATCTCACTTTACAAACACTTGAGAAATGGTAATCTGCATAAACAGTGAAGATCATTAATAACATGGCAGACAAGTGAGAAGGGGCAGAAGGAGTCTAGCATCTTGGTTAGAGTTGGAGTGAGAGGGCCTCATGTTAGTTGTAGTCACTTCAATCTTGCTTAACCAACACTTGAGAAATAGTAATCTGCATGATGTGTGAAGATCAGTAGTAGCATGGCAGACAAGTGAGAAGGAGCAACAGGAGTCTAGAAGCTTAATTAGAGTTCCAGTCACAGGGCCTCATGGTAGTTGTCAAAGTCACTTCAATATCACTTTATCAACACTTGAGAAATGGTAAGATGCATGAACAGTGAAGATCAGTAGGAACATGGCAGTAGGAACATGGCAGACTAGTGAGAAGGGGCAAAAGAAGTGTGCGACAGATATTAATAGGTGTTATATTGATGAGGGGGTGCTGTTGCAGAACACAAAATAATGCACACATCACTATCACTGGATATAATTTATAAACACGTGTCCATTTGTGTACAGTGTGCCTGTGCAGTACCAGTGAGGGCATCCTACAGATGTATTTTTGATTATTGTTATGAAACAATCCCAGACAGTGTCCCTCTATATTTGCAAATTCTTTAGGGACCTTAACTCCCTTGTCTGGTCTATTGTGGGGCATCATTTTGCAGAGGAGTCTATGGAAACTGGTCATTGTATGACTTACCGCCAATTTAATCCGAGATGCAGCAGGATTTGAACATGGTCAAGCAGGTACAGCAGTGGCAGAACATTTCCGATGGGCTCCATGATGGTAGTACACGGGTAGAGGTGAGTAGAGGTGAGTTTCAGCCTTATATCCCTCCCTTTCCGCAGTCTCAGCGGTGGTGATTGGACCGCCACGGTCACACTCGCTGTAAAGCAACTTGTTATTGGGCTGGCGGTATCATTGGCAGTCTGAGTCTCTAGCAGCCACATAGGGCCATTCTGTGTTCGCCACGGTCGGAGTTGGCTGGCGGTGTCAGTGGTTCAGCTGCAGTCTTTGCTAAGCCAATTCGCCCATCTCATAATACGGTGGTCGGACAACTGAGCATGCGACAGTCAGACCACAACCCCAGTCCACAGACCACAACCGCAGCCCACGGACCGCAAAACTCATAATAAGGCCCTCAGTGCAGAATGTTTGAGTTTTTTCCTCCATTTGCTTTGATTGGAATGGTAAATATCCTTGTATGGCTCTGTGGGGGTAAACTTTTAAAATAGTTTGATTCATGGCATGTTCAAATGTCTATGAATATTTTTTGTGGGTATTAAATATTTGTTGTAGGTTTAATGTGGTTTAAGAGTTCTTAGTAAGTGCTACTTTGCTTATTTGGTAGTACGGCATATAAAAAACGTATATTTGTGTTTTGATATTCACCATGTATGGTGTATATCTGAGTGAATGGTTTGGGACATGTGTTGAAGGTCCCACTTATTAACCAGTTTTGACATTGGCTTAGTTTAAGTAAGTTATCTGATATAGAAAATATTAGTCTATCATTATGAATGTGGTCATAAACAGGAAGGGTTCCTAATTATGTGTAATTTTTAAGTGTTCATGTATTTCTATATCTTTATATGTTTAGGAGCAGGAGGAGTATTGCTGGTGGCTTTAAGTGGTTGTAAGTGTAGCCCATGTGACTTAGTTAGTGCTTTCCTTTCTGGGATTTTTTTTATCTTGCTCTTTCTGTCATTGTATCTGAAAGTAGTGTAACAGCATAAATAATTATAATTGTACAATGTTTATAAGTTTGTTATTTACAGATAAAATTATACAACTACTTTTATAATTTATGTTTACATGTATGATCTTCTTAGATGTTTGAGACTTTTTTGCAGCCATTCTATTGGAGGTGTTGTACTAGGGAAGAGGTGCTTTCTTCACTATTGGAAGAAAAAAAAGCATCAGCTTCTTCTAAATGTTTTATTTGTTGGCAGTTTGTAGAGATTTAGGTCATTAGGGGCATATTGACAAGCCAGGCGATAAAATTATCGCCGCTTTAGCGGCAGAAAACTGCCGCTAAAGCGGCGATAATGGGCTTGATAATATGCTCTATGGAATTCCAATTGAAGCCCATGTTAAATGTGAAGGATATCTAACATGGGCTTCAATTGGAATTCCATAAAACATATTATCAAGCCCATTATCGCCGTTTTAGCGGCAGTTTTCTGCCGCTAAAGCGGCGAATATTTTAACGCCTGGCTTGTTAGTATGCCCCTAGGTGATTTATTTAATTGCTTTTAGGATGAGTATCTTCTATTTCATAATAATTTATGTATACTTACTTTTTTATTTCTTGTTTCTGGTTTATGATTGGTATTACTTTTTGGCAGGTTAGCAGTTTTTTAATTTGTACTATTTTTTTAGTCAGTACATGTAAAGAGATAGAAGTTTGACAGTGTTTTGTTAATTTTTTGCTTTTGTGCATGTATACTTTAAATTTCAAGTGAGTTTTAGCTTAAATATAAGTTTTGCTTACTTTCCAGGGTAGTTGTTGAGATGTTTATAATTCTTTTTTAAGGGTCTGGTCAGATATTCTGGCAGAGTTTCCTCATCTTGCAGCTTATGTGATTTTTGAAGTGTTCAGTTAATGAAATTAGTGTGCCTTTTATATTGTTGATTTAATTATCTGCATGATTTTTTGGGTTAAGTTGGTATATAGTTTGATTTTATTCGGCTAATTTAGTTTTGGTTTGAATTTTCCTTATCAGTTATGTACTTCTATTGTAAATGCTAATTTAGGTTTATTTATGATGTTTAATATGCAATTTGATGGTTTTGATAACTATTTTATTTACCTATATGTATTTATTAACATTTAGATTGTTGTATTAATGTTTATAGTTTATTTATTTTTGCTTATTGTAATGTATTTAGTCATATATCTTATGGGGGTAGATTATAATTGTTTTAGTGATGTAATCTAATTCTTTTATTGAAGCGTGAATATTTTATTGTTATGTTTATTGTAAATATTTAATGTCAAAAGTAGTTGTTTATGTTTATTAATGATAATACAAATATTTCGGCAATGTTATTGTAGTTGATAATATGTGCAAAATATTTTGACACATCGATGTTTATTTATAGGAGACAATATTTTTGTTTCCAATATTTGTGTTTTCTAAATAAGTAAAAATCAATATTTTAAACAATGATGTTTGTGTTCTTGATATTTGTGGATTTATTAGTTGGATATAGGAAGGCGATATTTTTGTTAACAATATTTATTTTCCACTATTTTAGAGTCTCAATATGGTATGCATAGATATTATGTCAGTGATACCTGACATGTGTATTGAAATGACACTTTACAACTGCACACACAGGCTGCAATGGCAGGCCTGAGACATGCTTGACAGGCTACTTAAGTGGGTTGCACAGTTCGGGCTGCAATTAGGTGCAAGCCAATGTTACCATATTTAAGGGAGTAAGCACACACACTTTAGCACTGGTTAGCAGTGGTAAAGTGCACAGAGTCTGAAGGCCTTCAAAAACAAAATCAGCAAAAGTGGAGGTGTAATGTAAAAGGTTTGGGAGAAAACCACACTGAGGCTGACAGTTCTAACATTGACATAATCAGATGCGGGCAGGTACTAAGTAGAATTTTCTATTGCCTTTGTGAGCAAGAATTATTAAAATTCTGCACACAAGTATCCAGGCAAAAAATATATATGCTTGTGTAGGCATACACAAGTTCTTTGGTGTGATTAACTTTTCTTTACCTAATCTATCAAAAGGGAACAATTACCTTTGTACAGTGCCATAAATACAATACCCTAATATAAAATGAATAACTTATAACACAACAAGAATCAGAAGCTTTTTTTAAAAAAAAACACAGGTAGTGTGTGCTGTACAAGTGGCCTAACACATTTGTTCATGCTCTTGAAACAGAGACTTTACTGTGAAGAAATGTATATTTTTATTCTGGATTATGGCCAATGGTGAAAGCAAGCCATTAGCGACTTGGACAAATATTTGTATTGTCAGCTACCGACGCTGTTGAGGACCATGTTGACAAAGGTATATGTTTTGACGACTGTAGATGACTGCAGTCAGTGATGTGGAGAACTGTCGATAACAGTTATTTATGTTTTGGAAGAATGTGGAGAACAGCCATTAGAAGTAGAAGTAGAAGTAGAAGTCTGTTTAGGCTAGCCATTGTATTTAGGAGAATTGTGGAGGGCATCAAGTAGTGATACAGAGGACTGTGGAGAACTCCAAGGCCCTCAATATGAGTGGCCCGGTTATTTCAGATATGTGCAGTAACTGCTGTTACTGCACATTACTCAGTAATGAGTTTCCTAATGATTAGCAGGTCAAAAATGCCGTATTTA
Organism: Triturus cristatus; assembly: GCF_964204655.1. Taxonomy (NCBI): domain Eukaryota; kingdom Metazoa; phylum Chordata; class Amphibia; order Caudata; family Salamandridae; genus Triturus; species Triturus cristatus. The sequence continues at coordinate 678,764,994 of NC_140595.1, forward strand.
TCAGATGAAAAATGCCTGGTATTTTGAGAACATGCAGATTTTGGTGCAGTAAGAACTAAAATCTGCATGTTATAGCTCAAAGAGTCACAATTGGGTGGTGTGTTCACACCTGATCTATTCCAACTCGGCGACTGAGTCAGGTTTTATCAGGTGTGATTAGTATCACACCTTTAAACTTTTACCTGATTTGGGAGTTTGTTTGTTTTAAACAAAGAAAGTTAAAAGTTTGATGAAGGGCAGTCAAAACTGACCGTGGCTGACCATCAAACCTTCAGTACATTGAAAGTTTAAACTCTATTAAGTACACGGAGGCAAGTATTAAGCTTTCTCTTCCATTTATTTTTGCTCAGCAGCCTTATGAAAAACAAACATATTTTGTTAAAAGACAACCAATTCCAAGAGTTTTTGCGAGAGTTTGACAACACAACCATAGAGTCAGTCCTATCTATCAAACATAAACGCTGCTGAGCAAAAATAAATGGAAGAGAACGCATATTCTTAGCCTCCGGGTCCCATCATAGAATTAGGAAGAGTAGTCATCAATATAGGAAGACCAACTTTGTGACTGTGGAGGACAACCATATGTTTTTCAAGGACAATAACTGGTAATGATTTGATAGCCAGTCAGTAGTCTTCTGGACATGTATTCGTGTTTAGAAGGATAGGTTTTGCTGATGTGAGGAGCAACCATTAGTGTTGTAAGGGCAGTCACCTTTGTTGTTAAACATAGCTACTGGTGCTGAGTATGTGTCTTTTTTATTTGTAATTCTATTTAAGAGTTTTGTGAAGAGCTGCAAAAAATCTTCTGGTGGTATCAGAACACTTCGGAGAGGGGCTACATATACAATAGAGTGCAGAATAGCTACTTAATTAATTTGCTATAATAAGTGGCATGGAACCAGTCTGTGATCATGACATGTACTTAGAGACAGCACCCCTGGTGAAGCTGGCAATAGGAGTCTGGATGACCATGGTTCAGTTTACAACTGAGGAGGTCTGCATAGAGCAGATATAATTATCCAACTATCATGGTGGAGACATCAGTCTTTAAGGGTCATCTAAAATTGAGTTAGTTCTTTCCAGAATTTTGATAAGTTGAGAATTCCTTCACAGTATCTCCTGTACCTGAACAGTTGAGTTGGCAGCATGGCTGGTTAGCAGACCAAGGTTTCGGTTTGGCTAGTAAGGGTCAAACAAATGTGTGAGGTAGTTTCATGTGTGGCAATGATGAGACAAATAAAAAACAGGCTGGATACTTTTGAACTCTCTGCAATATTAAAAGGGATGTGTGATGGATATTGCTGTTAGAATGATCCAAGCATGACATGAACATGGCAAGTATTATGAAGATTTTGATGGTGGAAGGCAGTTTTGAAGACCACGTGTTAGGTTACCAGATTTAAGATTTCAGACAAGACCTAGAAAACTTCATATGTGGAGGAAACAGAGAACAGGGCAGTGAAACTTACAAATATGCATGAAAAATTTCTTCCAGGGCACTACAGTTCACTATGTCACACCAGCCACTATAGGGCCGACCACTGCAAAGAGCCTTTCTAGGTAAATCTAAACAGAGTAGCATAAAGTCCTTCCATGCACACAAGCAGGTATCTGGCAACAGCGGTTTTTATCATTCTTTTGTTTGCCTACAGTTTGCACCCGGTCTTTTCATGCTACACCTTTGTTATTTTTCACCTTCCTTGGTTCCCTTAGTCCCATCCCATTTTGACATGGAGCCCTGCTGCTTTCTTACTACCTGGTGTCCTCTTTGAAGTCTGATTCTTACCGGTGCTACAGAGGGCATCCTTAACCCTTCGGGTCTTGGGCAAATCATTGATACGTCTGGGCATATTCACAGACATCCTGTTCGCTGTACCATGTAGGTCAAACCGGTATTTGTGTACCACATGTGTGCTCTTACTCAAGCTTTCATACTTACAGCGTGCTCCCCTTCTTTTGGCACAAAAGCTGAAGTACCTATGCTAAGCTCTAGATTCTGTGGGGAAGATTTACAAGCCCTTTGTGCCTCCTTGCGCCGCCATTGCTTCACTTTTTTTGACGCAACGGCGGTGGAAACGAAGCGGCCAATTTACTATGTGACGCATCTAGAGAGATGCGCCACGTTGTAAAGTCCTGCATCACATTATGCCTGCGTCAGGTATAATGTATGCAGGGTGGGTGTTCCCATGCAAAAAGCCATGTAGGATTGACGCAGTGAAATTTACAACATTTCACTGTGTCACTCTGCACCTTCACTACGTCAAAATCCCTACTCCCATTCAGACCAGGCGTAAGGAATTGACACAAGGCTTTTTAAATGGGACTCACCTATCTGTTGTGGCGCATTGCTGGAGTTGCGTCACTTTCATGAGCAACTCCATCAATGCGTCACTTTTGGGTCAACAGGTGCTTCAGAATATCTGACGCTTCTGTCAGTCCTTGCACTATGGTGCGCTGTATTGTAAATACGGCGCATCCATGGTGGCGCAAGGGTTTCGTATGGAGGCGCAGGGAAACAGACGCATCTGTACAGATGCAACTGTTTTTTGTAAATCTGCCCCTGTGCCTTAAATGCTGGTCTTGCAAGCCACTCCGTTTCTTAGATCTGCCTCCCAGCTATAATGAATGTGTTCTTTCTGTTTCTCTCACTCCAACCTCCTTATGCCCTTGCAACCAGGTTCCCTTCACTTCTACTGAATATTTACCCAGGAGGTGGACAGACCTTCACAGGAAGGAGGGATGGATTTTGAGATCCTGTACTTACCAAGAGAAGGGTCATGGACAGCACATTAATCTGTCGGCTAAACTAAAGATCGTCATCAAAGATCACTCACAAATTATTTTTATAGTTAAATAATTTTTTTAATCACTCACGAATTATAAGCCTTATATACCATGATTAGGTGTGGATACTGAAAGCTTCTGGTCAAGGTAGGGGGAAGAGGTCTGGATTAACAAAGCCAAAGAGCAGGATCTCAGATGTAGCAACATTTAGGTAGAGCCAGGTATTATTGTGCATCCATCAATGAACTAGAAAGAGTCATTGAGACCATCTTTGAATATGCGATGGAATAATGCACCTTACTTGTACAGGTGATACACTATTTGATAGGAGTCTAGCATACCACCTAGCAGGGGTCCCGGGCAAGCATTGAAAAGCGTTAGCGATAAAAGGGAGAGCTGAGAGAATTTGTAGTTTTCCTAAAATGTTATTTCTGTGCTCTCAGACAAGATAAACTTGTTAATTTTCGCTGACCATATATTATGAGTATAATCTTCTGAATACTCATAGTTTTCTTTCTCAAGAAACCCATTTATTTTCATAACTTTAAAGGCCACTTTGTATGAACTTGTGCTAACTGGATTATTTTACCACAGTATGTGCCACATACGTGGCTTCATAGAATAATATGCTGTATAATTTGCTTTTCGTTGCCATATAATTTGCCTTTCCTTGACGGTGCAATGGCTACTTAAGTAACGAGGACATCTGCCTTGATTCTGACCCAAGCCCGTCTGACAGGTGCACACCTGCTGAAACCCCAAAATAGTCTGTACCTGACAGCCCCCAATTGTGTTTGCTCAATGTCTTTGCCTTTATAGGTAGACTCGCACAAAATTGAATTCAACCCAATGCAGCCTGCAGTGTGATGGGACCCTATTTCTACAAGTTAATGCAATGTCTGCACTGATATGTTTAACAAAACTAAAACTTTTGTAGATTACACTGATATAATTTTGCATCAATATATCTGCACATCCACTGCACTGGTACCAGTACAGTTTTGCACCGACATTTGGAAAGACCAACCGATGCAATATGTAGTTCTTACTAAAAAAAAAATTCATACAGCATCATCTATCACACGTTTGGACAATTTTACTAAGATTAACTGTGCTCTGTTTTTTCATTGGAAATGTCTCTTTTGCACTTTGAAAATTGAACCAATACAACTGCAATCCATATGATGTAGAAAAGGTGCAAGATTTCACCAGTGCAATTTACGAACGCCAGAAATGTTTGCTTAAGTCTGAACTAGATCAAGTGTAATATAAGTAAGCCAGCGTTGCAGATTCTGTATCACAAATCTTTAAAATCGAATTTAAATCTGAAATGACACAGCGTGCGGCGCTGGATACGTTTTATTTATTTTTTACTTTTATTGTATCTATTGTACGAAGCTGAAAAAGCGGCGGCACTGAGGGGTTTACTTTAAAGCATGAACTCAGTCAGTACAGAGTACAAGGCAGTTGCTTGTTCGGCACAAAAATATGATTTTATTCTGACATTGAGCGGAGTTTACATTGGCACGCCAGAAGGTGGCAGCGCTGGATATTAAATATGTTTTGCAGGATTTATGTTTGATGGATTTGAAAATCAGAGGGAACAAACGAAAACTAGCCCAGAAGCAGATCTGTTTGTGAAGTATGAGTTGTGAAAGGACTGGAAAAAGCACAAACATCCAGCACCCTGTTTGTATCTGTGGAGAAGCGGCTGCAAAGGCCCCTGGAGGTACCAGCATCTACGCAGTGCTGGCGTCAGGTGACGTGGGCACGCGCGGCCTCCTGCAAAGCACTACGTTAATGCTGCATTACACAGAAGAGCAGGTGTTGTTAGCTCAAAGTACACCCTCTACCAGTACTTAGCACACAGGCACGTTTACGACTCAAACGGCTCCAAACACTAGGTTTGACATAAACTGGCAGCAAGAAGGTGGACCCAGTTCTACGTCACAATCTGGCACTGAGAATATTCCACACCTCCCTCCAAGAACTGGGAAAACAAGGGCTCGTGGTCTCTGCGTCATGCACGCACAATGGAGGAGGAGACTGCACCAGTCTGGAGAATTTGTGGACAGAATTCGATGAGGAAACTAAAATGTATCGTCTTGATGTTTCTGCTTTCATGGCTTTGGGGGCCTATTGTTAGATATTCTTTATAGGTCTGGCGTTAGCTGAGACCTTTTCATTTTCCTAAAATTATATTTATGATATAAATATAAATTGCTCTGAAGCAAATGGTCAAGGAAAACCTGGGCAAGCCACTAAAATTGGGGAGGAGACTCCATCGACAGTCGCGCTGTACATATCCTACCCTACCCACCAGGGACTTTAGAAGCGCCTGGGCGGGGTCCACAGCTCACATCACGGGCTCTTAATGACAACATTCTGTTTTTACCTCTTCCATCACCTGATAGCATTTCCGATGGCCACCATTGGCACACAAATGCTCCTGTGACAATGTAACAACTCAATCCACACTGCACGTTACTATCTTCTGTAAAGCTTACCATGAAGGTAGGAAAAAGTACCTAAGCTTCCTCTTTTTAAGCGAAGGTTTGCACACATATAAAATGGTGTACCAATACCTGATGGAAATGCATGATATAATGACTAGTTTTGCTATTGCATTGTGGGAGCCAGAGGATTAGCCAAGAATGGTAATTAAGACTGAACGCCCAAATCATCCTTGGGAAATCCTGATGGCTCTTGAAAGTCAATGGACCTTTGACACCATTTTAGGATGGAGCTAGACTGAAGACATAAAGTATGCATATATCAATGTTCAGATTATTAATGTTCAGCCAATGATGAGGGGTTGATGAAGTTTTCAACACCTTTTTTAATCTTAAATTATTAATATTGTTTTGTCATCTTTATTCAGATTAGTTGGTTTACAGAAATATCAATAAAAAGATTGAATAGTGACAGCATAAATTAATTCAAAGAGTTCCATAAAAGAAAATTGTCACTAAGCTAGCTAAGGAGCCTAACCTACCCTAACTAGAACCCATGAAGTTATTTTCTGAAAAGAGCAATATTTAGAATATAAGAACTACTCATCAAGAGTTCATCTGGAAACTCAACTGAGTTCCCACCAGCTGTAGCCAATAATAGAATTATCTTTGCTGTACCATTCATCAGGGAAAGGGTCTTTGGATAAAAAAAGAATAATGTCACCTTTAGCAGTAGCTGTTTGCAACAAAAGCAAAGGCCCGACTCTCTGGTAGAAGAGTCACAAGGCAGGGAAAAGAGATCTGGGTCTGAGTCTTGAGAGAGCCTATCCTAACTAGCTAGGAACACTCATTAGACATTAACTCCTTCCATCAAATGGAAACCGCTCAGCCCATGGTGTTGCAACTTCAGATGCTTGTTCTCCCGATTCCCACGGTAAACATCATGCAAATTTGGTTTCACATTCAAATTTGAGTCTAGAAAGCACTTTCCTCTTCTATGTGTCTCATCTTTTTCTTTTCATACCCCTGTTGTGTCTGAGTGATTTCATCATTAATTATTCCACATAGCCCCATGTCCCTCGCATACATTTTCCTTTAAAGTGTTTTCTGTCTTTTGTGCCTGGAGTATTTACAGCTCAGAAATAGGATGTAAAGAAATAATAAGTAATGTCCTATTATCAGTATTGGCATTAGTATAGCTTTCAATGCACTCTTCCTAGCAGTTGAAAAACAATATCAGATGGTACTCAACCCTTTCCTAAAATTTTCGTACAACTTGGTGTTTCCAACTGTGCAATTCAGGTTCTAAACCTGATATATTTCTCACAAAGCTTTCTATCTGCTTGCTCTCGTCCAGTAGGAATGCACAGCAGTGAGTTAATTTCAGCATATGAAAAACTCCTCCCTTTTCAGTGAGTAATATATCTAAAGCAAGACTGTCTTGCAAAACCATAAACGTTATAGCAATTAATTCAGTATTAATTAGGAGTAAAGCTCCAAAAGATCTTGTCGCCATTTTATCGACTTCTGCAGCTGGCTTTCTGATCTTTTTATCATTTAGTATGATCCCTAGTGGTGGTATCACTGCTCCAAATATGTCTCTTAACAAAGCAGCTCCTGTCTCTATGTTGCATTTTTCTCTGTTTTATGGTGATAACGTTAATGCTTCTATGCTTGTAACATGCTATACCTCCAGTGTTAGCATGCCCAAATAGCAGATTCCTTCCCAATCAGCAGGTAGTAAGAAAGTAAGCATTCTATCCGCAAATGTTCTGTCAGTTGATTTCGTCATGTTCATGTACATTTACTCTAAAGCCATAATGTAAGCTTTCTCTATGGATAGCTTTAAGCATGTTAGATTGTTTTTGTAAGCCTTTGCACAATATACTGATAAGGATGGAAAGAAGTAATTCCAAGGGGTATCCATCATTGTTACTTGCTGGTGTAAAGTCATGCTTTCTATTAAAGGCACTCTTGATAGCACTAGATGTTAGTTTGAGTAGAAATATTCAACTTGTCCTCACCTATAAACTAGTGAAAGCAGAATACTACAAGAGACTGCGTAAGACAAAGGGATATGATTATATGTGACTTCCTCAGAAACAGAAGTCGGCAAGTGTGCACAGACATAGCAATCTTTAACATCCATGGCATTAGTGTATTCTTGTACTAATCTAGAGTACACATTCATGGAGTACTCGTCTTTCTTGGTACTCACAAATGTTTTAGTAAAAATACTATCCCTAATATTTTGTGTATGTGTATTAGTGACATTGATACTATGGGGTTCCAAATCAGGGATTAGGGAAAATCCTTCTGGTACTATTGTGATCATTATAAATGTTATTACGAAAACCACACACATGATACATTATCACTTATTTCTTATGCAACACATCATTCTGGGTCAGTTGTTAGTTTGATTTGTAGTAGAGGATTAGCAGACAATCTTCTTTAAAGCTTTTAAGAGTTGTTTTTTTCTTAAATCTTCTTTCTCAGTTTTTCCTGTTAGTGTAGTTTCCTAATAGACAATCCTTAATCCTACTCTGTGTTCTTCTAAATGGTTATCCCTATTCTTCGGTAACTTTCTTCTAGGACCTAGTCTCGTCTTCAGTAAAACAAATAATTAAAACAATAAACATCTAATAGGCAGTTCACAGTTGTTATTCTTTTTGTATTAAGGTTCGTTTTTATTTTTGAATTGATTTTCCAAATAACAATATCTCTAAAACTTCAAGGGAGTTCTAGCACATCAGGGTTCACATTGCACACATCTTCCATAGTGACATTTAGTGCTGCATTTACATAGTAGGACCATTTAGGTGCAAGTTATCTTCTGAAAGGTACTCAAGTTTTTCTATACGTCCTTAGAACTTGATGATTTGTATCTTCTGTCTCTCTTCAGGCTCTGTTTCTGGAATTTGAGCGATTGATTAGCTTCTCCTCAGTCTTTCTTTTCCACAACTCCTCCTCTGCCACTCTGCTTGGCAGTATGTTCTACCAGAGCTTGCTCCTTCACTGTAATCTTGTTCTTCTACTTGTTCCTTTTCACAGATACTTTCAGCATGAAGCTCAGTCTCTGTTACATCTCCATCTGAGTCCTCAATGCCATTTTATGTTATTTCAGGTACTTGTACTTGTCTTTCAACTTGCTAATCTTTACCCATTTCTTATCCTTGTGTGTCTCTCTGCACTTCAGTAGGTACAGGTGCTGCAGGTCTAGGCTAGGTGTTTTTTCAACAGGTGGTGCAACCACTAATGCTCGCCTCTCTGGATCATAGGCCAACAACGCTTCCTCTGGATTACTCACTCACTTGGTGTGCGAGGCATGTATCCAGTTTGGAATTCCAGCACATTTAACAGCAGCATTTGTGATCACTATGAATTGCAAAGGGCTTTTCCACCTGAGCTTAAGACAAATCTTTTGAACATGCTTCTTGAACATGACCCAATCACCAGGATTGAGGTCATGGCACTGTTCTTGATGAGGGTCTCATGTAGCAGCTGATACCTGATGAGAAACAGAATGAGCTACATCAGTAAGTGTCTTCAAGTAGTCCAAAATCATATAATCTGTGATGATCACAAGGGCATTCGCGGGCACAGCTGGTAGTCTTACTGCCCTTCCCATTAGAATCTCGTGCAGGGATAATCATGTCTTCCTGTCTGAAATACTTCAGACACTTATCAGCACCAATAGTAAAGCATCTGGCCATATCAGTGAAGTTGAAGCACAAACCTTTGCCAATCTGGATTTTATTGTTCCGCTCATCTGCTCAACTATTCCTGATGCTTCTGGTCTGTAACTACAATGCAGCTTATGTTCAATCTGTAGAGCAGCACATAGCATGTTTATCACTACATTATTGAAGTGTGTTCCTCTATCTGACTCAAGAAGAACTTGCATCCTGAATCTTGGTATGATCTCCCGTAATAACAGTTCAGCTACAGTGAGACTGTTGTTTCTTCTCGTTGGGTAGGCTTCCACCCATCTCGTGAATACACAGATGATCACTAGGATATATCTCAACCCATTTTACACAGGCATCTTGATAAAATCCATCTGTAGTCTGTTAAAAGGGCCATTTGATCTCTCTATTTGTGTGCTTCTAACATGTGTTTTCTTCTGTACATTTAGCTGTTGACATGTGACACACCTTATGCAATTTTTGTCTGCAATCATTCGGAACCTCAGATTGAACCAGCTTTGTTGGAAAAGTCTCACCATGGCATCTCTCTCTAAATGTGTGTATCCGTGGTAATTACTGGTCATTGGAAACAACCAGCTATCAGGCAACACTGACCTTCTATCAGCTGACAGCCAAATGTAATTTGCCATCTTTGCACAACCTGACCTGATCCACCCATTTTGTTCTGCTACAGACTCATTTTACTGTACCCTTTTCAGTTCCTCCCAAGTATGTTATTTCCATCATCATTATAAAATCACTTCCTTCCTCAGATTTGCATGTGAAACCTCCATTAAATGTGCATGCTAGCCATGCACAGTACCTGGCAGTGGAGTCAGCGTATCTGTTGCCCATTGCAACATTCACACTGCCTGATTGATGTCCTGGACATATCACAACAATAATTTCACTAGGTAACTGTAGAGCCTCAAGCAAATCTTTTACATGTTGTCTGTTTCGAATAGGTGTACCTGTAGAGGTAAGAAATCTGCGTTGCAACCATAATTGCCCAAAATCATGAACTATGCCAAAACCATATTGGCTATCAATAATGACGGTGGCTCTTATTTGTGCAGTTAAACTGCTAGCTCATGTCAGGGCAACTAGCTCAGCAACTTGTTCAGAGAAAACGGACTGAAGCCAGGAAGCTTTGATCACATCATTTATGGAGCGCAAATAATATGCTGCTCTTAGTGTGCCCAGACGTGGGTCCCTTGCTCACTTTGCCACTGGATTCAAGTAAGACTGGCTGATGAGGGTTATGAACCTGAAACCTGTCCCAGGATGCTTGTTTCTGGTCCAGGGAAGACATGGCTTGGCAGTTTGGGCTGGACTGTTCCCATGAGGCACAGGGTCAGACTGATTTGCATATGGCCATGTCTGAACTGGGGTGGTGGAGTGAGCTAAAGAATGATGATGGATTAAACCCAGATCAGTTGACTGGGGGTGAGTGTTTGATTAGCTCAAACGCTCCATCCATCATCCCCTTTGGTATTGCTTCATTTCCTCTTAGGCATGAACCATCAACGAAAAAGACATGACCGGGCTCTTTTAGTGGTTCATCCTTAACATTGGATCTTGGCTTTGTGGATAGTTCAGTGACACTTAGGCACTCATGATAAAACTCTTCACATTTGTCATTTTGTTCAGTTTCAGGCATCAAAGTAGAAATATTTAATACATTACAATGTTTGATTATAACATTGTTGGAGACAAGAAAACTATGCTCGTATCTGGTAAGTCTACTGTGGGTCAAGTACTGTGTTTTAGTTTTTGTCAACAGTAATTCCACGGAATGTGGGACCATGACAATTAGAGGGTGTCTCATCACTATGTTCTCATTCTTTTTAAAACTAGCATTGACTGCTGCAGCTGCCTTTAAACAGCCGGGGACTCCTGCTGCTCCAGGGTCAAGTGTGGTTGAAAAATAGGTCACAGGTCTTTAGGCCCCTCCAAGTATCGGTGTCAAAACTGAGAGTGCACATCCATCACTTTTGCTGCAAAAGAGAGTAAACTCCTCTGCATAATCAGGCATTAAATAGACAATGGTGGCCAGGAACACGTACCAAAGCACCGACTCGTGAAGTTGATAATAAAGTATGGAAACACAAACAAACTTGTTTAGATATGCCCACCTCAGAAAATGGTTTGCCACCACTAAACCACAAATATTAAATAATGCACAAGGAAAATCTGAGAGGCAATATAAACATTTGAACAGGGTATATGGCACAAATACCTGACAATGATGATATTGAGCGAGGAGAAATCTTGAATTTTCTTTATCCTTTATTTCAATGGTTAAAAATTTCCAAGGAACAAAATGAAGTTAAATAGAAACAGCCAACGCATTTCACCTATTGCGGGCTTCTTCAGGGCTTCCAAATTCTTGGAATTCTTTCCAAAAAATGGCTAGGTTCAGTTCTTGTAGAGATTATGGAAACAAGAGGAGGTGCTCTCTGTGTATTGAGACAAAGAAGACTGTCCTTAAAAAGAAGAAGTTCAATTTTGATCAAAGTTCAAGACGTATTTGTGTGATTGGACATAGCAGAAAGGAGCACAATTATATAAAACGTGCTAATCGATTACTTTACTTTGCACGTTTGGATGCCGCAGGTCGAATACTCGAAGACTTGATGGATAGTCTATAAAATGAGGAGGATGGCTTCCTTTTCATCTTTGCTGTCTAGGCCGCACCAATAGCTGAGACATGTCCAATCTTGAAAATAGCACGTTTTCTCTGTGGTTCTACTTTTGGCCATTGTATTACTACCTTACAATCTTCCCACAAATCAGCTGGCACCACAATGTCAAGAAATGTATGCATATCTCTCCACAACACCTTCAAAATCTTTATAAACCTCTCCACTTGTGCATACCACTGCACTGGCTTGTCTCTCAATTTTGGAAAATTGTTTGCAAATGCTGTAAAATCAGCTTTCTAAATGTGGCATTTTCAGAATTCTGACCTAAACTCCGACTTTACCATTAAAGAGGATTTTAAATGATAATTTATTAGGGAGTAATAAACATATCCCCATCTGCTCCCAATCCAAAGATAGCACTAATTGAATGTAATATTGTAACCCAGAATTACTCAATGGGAGAGATAGGCCTTACAACAGTGAAAAACAACTTTAGGAGTTTCTCACTGCTAGGACATATAAAAGCTATGTACACATGTCCTACTTTAAAAAAAACTGCACCCAATGGTATGAGCCTAAGGGTCTACCTTAGGGGTTACTTATAAGTAATAAAAAAGGAAGATTTAGGCCTGGCAAAGATTTTATTTTGCCACATTGAAATGCCAGTTTAATAACTGCACTTCATGCTGTAGTGGCAGACCTGAGTTATGTTTAAAGTCATACCTTAGTGGGTGGCACAATGAGTGCTGCAGGCCCACTAGAAGCATTTAATTTTCAGGTACATGCAGTGCCATTTACTATGGACTTCCAAGTATATTAAATGTGCCATTTAGGTGCAGTCCAATTTTACCATGGTTGAAAGAGAGAGCAAAAGCACTGATAAGCAGTGGGAAAGTGCACCGAGTCCTAAAGCCTACAAAAACGAGTTCAGAAAACAGGAGGGGTGAAGGCAAAAGGTTTGGGGTACTACCACGACAAGTATGCCAGGTTTAACAATCAGCCCTGCCTGTCATTATGGCAAGAATTGGAAGATCATAGATCTTGAATACTTTGAAGGAATATGTTTACTGGATGCTACCCAGGTGCTCTTTCTATTTAGAGGTTTTATTTAAAGGAGAGCCCTGGGTCTCTAGGAATCAAGTTTTTTAAACACTCACTATAGACACTTTCCCCATTGTTTGTTCCTTAGTGTACACAGAACATCCTTACATTCCTACTGCGATTGCAATCCTAGAGGTTTGAGGATATCTCTTTCATTTTAAGCTGTCAGGGAAGATTACTTCAGGGTGTGGGTCTCTCACCTTCAATTTGGCTGATCCGTGTTTGGCTTCTATGGCTATAACTGTTATATCACAAATGTGTTTCTAACTACCCAAGATTTCAGTTTGTAGGAGGTTGGTTCATCTTTGTAATTTCTGCCAGAGCATAAGAAGCAGAGGGTCTTTGTAGGGCTAGTTCAAATGATGCATTAGGATCAATTTTACTCTTGTTTGGCAAGTCTGGAAGTGTCTTGTCGAATTGGTTTATTTCTGGCCAGTTTTGATTTTTTTCGGGTGTCCTTTGTGTGTTTTTAATTTGGGGCCTGACATGTTGGGGGTTCTCATCTCTCTATTACTGGTTATATCAAGAGAAGAATCATCAAAGCGATTGTCCAAATCTAAGTAAAGTCTTGGAAGAGATTGTCTATCTACCTGTGGTATATCGGTCATTAAGAAGAGAGAAAAAATGGCAGCAAAGGATGATTAAAGCCGCACCACCTGACAGTATACTTCGTACAAAAACAAGGGGTCACTATTGGTGTTGTTGCCCTCCTCCTGGGTCCACTGCCAATGGACCCAACACTATAAATACAGATTTACAAAGTGCAGAGAGGCAACACAAACAGCATAAATAGCACAAATGAGGAAAAGAAGAAATGCTTTCTGAAGTCTTCTGTGTGGCAAAGATTAAGAAAATCTCTTCATTAAGGTCATCGAATCCATATAAAAGATATTGTGTTCACTCTGATAGGTGAATCAACAATCCTCGAGTCTATCAGTGTTGGCTATTTCATGGTAAAGAGCAAGCCAAATGCGGTGTTGGTCCCTTCACCGTAACAAACACACACTTGTCGATGACCTTAATGAAGAGACTTTCTTAATCTTTGAGATCACGCATTATAAAATTAAGCTCGCATGGACACCATAATGAATTGCCATTTTCTTCTAAGATTCCTAACTGTACATATTGCTCTGATGACGCCCTATTCAGGGTGAAACACGTTGGCTGCATCTGCTTTGCTACACGCATTCGTGGCTTTGGAACCAATAAAAGAAGCATTTGCCACACAGAAGACTTCAGAAAACATTTCTTCTTTTCCTCATTTGTGCTATTTATGCTGTTTGTGTTGCCTCTCTGCGCTTTGTAAATTAGTATATCAGTCATTTTTGCGCAGAATCAGTGGCTATATTGAGTCTGTCATTAGTACAGTTCTGTGTTTGCCACTCTAAAGAGAAGCCTGCTCAAGAAAGTGCTGGGTGTTTCCTTCCATGTAGAGCAAGAGGTATTATTGTAGTAAGTGTCCTCTCGTACTGTGATGGTCAACTTGGTAGCTTTGCTAGCTTGATGGCTTGTAGCATGATTGCAAATATCTGTGGTCAGTATGAGCATGGTTTATATAGAATTGGCAGGATTGGCATTTCAGCCTAAATAAACCCTTTGTCTTCCGAATGCAGGGGCTAGGAAAAGTTAATAAACAGAATATCGGAGACTAGCCATCATAAGAGAGAAATATCTGGTGCACCACTGGGAGAGCGATTACCCTCAGGCCCACGTAGGCTGGAATCTATTAAAGGCTGTCTGTCAATTCGACCCTATAGTATTTCGATATTGGCACCATTTGGCTTCGGCAGAGTATTGTAAGGGGAGGGGTTCCAATAAACAAAATATTTATTGGTGTTACCAGTCTTCCAATAATTATTACCACTCCTGAGGAATAGCATAGCACCTTTGATGGTAAAGTCGTCAATTTGTTCCATTGTTATTCAGAGGGTGGCGCCATCTTGGTTTCAGCAAGGTAGTGCCATGAAAAGCAGCATTCCAGTAAATAAACTGATGTCTAAGTACTACGCTTTATTCTCCGACATTTATTTCCTCTTCTTAAGGAACAGACCTTTTGGTGTTTATCTGTGAAGTCCCTCCTCCTTTTGAATGGCACTTGATTAATTATTTAATTCCCTGGTGATGGCTACCTCCCTCTTAAGATAGTCAATCTTCTTGAGAGATGGTATCAGTAGTTTGATCTCTCAGAGTTCATTCTTTTAGTGTTTCGGCAATGTAATTTTTTTTTTAACGGCAGCACAATATCATAGGAGGCAGTAATGGTTCACTCGGTATTCTGTTCATAAGGTTTTATCCAACCGGGCATCTCCAGGCGGCAAGAAAGCAGCAGACTTATGGGCATATCAACAACAACCGGCGATAATTATCGCTGAGCGCACTTAGCGCTCGGATAATTATCACCGGCTAGCGCCGATTTTTATCGCTGAGATAGCGTGCTATTAGCAACGCTTATCTAATCAGCGATAAAAATCCGAGCGCTAACTGGCTAACGTGAGATTATCGCTGGAAACCCAGCGA
The DNA here is from genome assembly GCF_964204655.1 of Triturus cristatus. NCBI lineage: Eukaryota > Metazoa > Chordata > Amphibia > Caudata > Salamandridae > Triturus > Triturus cristatus. The sequence continues at coordinate 678,780,183 of NC_140595.1, forward strand.
TAATGTCACGTTAGCTAGTTGATAGGGACTCACAAACTTAGCCATGATATCCTCCTTCCATAGGATATCATGGCTAAGTCAGTCCTGAAGCAGGCGTAAGGAAAGTAGCGATAACAGGGGTTATCGCTACTTTTCCTGACGCTATGCTTCATAGCGTGGGGCTTGATGATAGGAGAAATGTCGCTTAGCAACATTTCTCCCGTCATGCCAGGTCAGGAACGCCCACTAAGCTGGGCGTTAGGAATCCTGACGCTAAAGCAAGGTTTTACACGTTAGCGTGACCTTGCTGATTAGGCGATAAAATTATCGGTCGCAAAAGCGGTGATAATTTTTTAGCACCTGCTTGTTGATATGCCCCTTTATTACGTCAGAGCAGAGCTAACCAGAGAGCGGCCACCTTGCTCAGGCGCAGGTTTGTGCATGGGACTGGGGATTTGCAATCAGTTATGTGTCTGGGCATTGGCACAAGGTCAGGCCGTCTTATGACCTACACTCCACCTCTAGTTTTGATCTAACTGGTTCTCAGCCGCACCAATAAGTGGTGAACCTAGCTGCCGTGACTGAGGGAAATGAACGCTGATTTTGCTGCACCTCGCTCCATTGAAGGCACTTTCTTTCAAACTGGAAATCCGAATGGAAAAAAATAAAATGCAGGAGAGGAGGCTTGTAAAGGGCTTACAGTGGGGCCCCATTTTACCGCCATGGTAACTGACAGGCGTTTGAATTAGGGGTGGGCGGAATTTGCGTAATCGCGGTACGCAAATCTCCGCGAAACGGTAAAAATCTCCGCGAACACGCAGAAATTCCGCGAACACGCGGAATTGCTTGTTCGCGATACTTTTTTCCTGTTCGCGATCGCTGTTTGCGTGCTCGGGGTGAAATATCTCGCGAACACGCATATTGAGAACGCGAACAAGCAAAAAATTTCGCGAAGTCGCGGAACGCAGATTTTTGGGCAATTTCGAGTTCTACGCGGAACGCGAAATTACCCAAATTCCGCGAACGGAACGGAATTTACCGCCCAGGCCTAGTTTGAATAACTCTTCTTTCGAAATGCCATTACGTGCTCAGCTTCACAGAGATCAGAGACACACATTGTATCATCACTGTTAGATCACAGTCGTGAAATGACAAGCCACGTGGGCACGGCTTAATATTACATTTGCAGTGCAATCATTTAAAGGGAAGAAGACAATTCTGTTTTTCATTTGCAAACAGAGGAGATGGTTGGACACATAGAAGCTCCAGATGATGAATCAACATTAACTAAATCAGGGTTTTTTCCTTCGAAAAAAGTGGAAAAGGGCAGGTTTCATGACTAAAACCTTCAAGTTAGGTCGCTGTATCTCCACTGCAAGGGAGTATCTGTCAAATAGCTTGTTTGCAGCTCTCCATCCAAGATAGATCACATTGAGTTACCAACCACAAACAGCGTCTCTTGTTGATATAAGTCAGAGAGACTTTCAAGTCTGGCCCATTAAACAATGGTCTAAGAAGCTGGACATGAGGTGTATAGCTGCAACTTTGTAAATCAACGTTCTGGTTAAGTAGTGTGGAACTTGAACATTTTTAACATAAATTAGCCTCACGGCAACATAGAAATGTGCCTTAACACTGACATAGAAAATGCATGTCAAAATAGAGTTTGGAAAAACGTGCTTTTATTTGAACGTGCAAAAAGTATAATGCTGCTTATTTTGCAGAAAGCTCCCATTTCCATTGTGCTTACACTACTAGGCCTCATATTTTCCTTTATTTTATTCTTTCCCTTTAATAAAATAAATAACTTTTTGATAAATGTTGATTTAATGTTATAATTGAACAGCAAGACTTGACATCTTCATGAAATGTGCTGTTGCTGCAAATTGTATTTCTTTCCTTTCCTGACACCATATGACTTCATAGTACCTTAGATAGTTTCTATGCCGCATGCTTATAATGAAAAATTATATTTGTGAAAGAAAATGCTTGCTATAGAATTGATTCTTGTGATCTAACCAGGGCATGCTAGATAATAATATTTCATTTTCTTAGAACAGTGTATTGTTTCACAATGGAACACAGAATGGCTAACAGAAAAGGTTTGCAAAGGTTCTCATGAGAACCTTCCTCAATGTAACATTTAGTTATAAGCTATAGTAACATTCAAATAACATCATGTTGAGCTGGATATTTCCGTGGGAATCGAGAAGAGGAGATGACAGAGAATCAGAAGATCCTTTCACATTGGCTAAAGATGAGCCCACCGAGTGAAGTTCGCAACATGTTTTGTGCTTTTCTATACAGTACGTGTTCCTAGCTAGAAAGTTACCATGATGCACAGTTGGGGGACCGGCCAGAGACCTGCCCAAATAATTCTTCCCCCCAAAATGAGATTCCTTTAACCCCTTCCCTGCTCATGACGGAACCACTCCGTCATGAGCCACGGGCGCCGTGTGCTTATGACGGAGTGGTTCGGTCATGCTGCGGCCGTTGGCGGCCGCTCCGCCAACGCGGCACTGATTCCCCGCCTGTGCGGGCGATCAATGCAAGTGGGCGGAGTCGTGACGGAACCACTCCGTCATGAGCACAGCGCGCCCGTGGCTCATGACGGAGTGGTTCCGTCACGAGCATGGCGGCGCCGCAAACACCCCAAACCCCCCCAGAGCCGCGGCAAAATTCGTGCCGCGGCGAAGGGGTTAAGGGAGATAGAAACACGCAGACACCATCACTGCGACAGAGAATATACAATTCTCAGTCCGTATTTATTACAATCAACATAAACCCAACATTTTTTATCAGTAAAATTATTCAATTATCCAAACTTTCACATGACATTTACAATATTTACATCAAGAAACCTTTGAATAGGGGAACTAATACATGTCATCTCCTAGCAACAGATCCTCAAAAAGGAGTCATGGCTGGCCACCCCCAGGCACCATGGCATTGAATATTACAAATGATTGGGGACCATGGTTCACAAACCGCAAGTTGCTATCACAAGGCAAACTCACCTGCCTCCTCAAAATAGAGAGGAGCGTGGGCCAGCATGAAAACTGGACCCCCAACATACCATGCCAGAGCCAAATCCAGAAGAGATCCCCCCATGCTCCCAATGGGATGGGCCTGGGCAAATGGGCCATACCTTGGTCCCCTGGGGCAGACCCTATCCCCCGACATTCTCCGGGGCCATGTAATGGAGTACCATGAGAGGCTAGGGACAATCGCTGTAGTGGGAGTCTCAACCCCTTCTCTACACCCCTACGGCAACTGTAGCCCCGGTTTTAAGCAAAAGGCTTCCTAATTCTGAATTCACCTGCACTTCAGTTACTGATACCAAGATTGTCCACCTGTTTTGTGACCAAACATGACTCCTTTCCTGGCCCATAAAAAGAGACTGTCTAAGGGGATGGGAGGGTGGGGAAAAGGCAGCTTCACCGCCGCGTTCCCCAGTAGCAGCAGCAAGGCCCAAGGGGCGGGCACAGCAACAAGGTCGTCAGGGTCAGCCAGGCGAGGAAAAAAACAGGTAACTGTGTGGGGATGCACTCCCCCTTTTATCCTCACCTGGCTTCCCCCGCGACCGCCCAGGCACCCCCGTCACCACAGCCGGCATACCTGCAAATAACCTATTGCGGGCGTCCTGCGTGTGAAAATTCAAAACTGCGGCGTCACAGTTTGTGCCGCCCTGCACCAGTCCGAACAGGGCCGGACCTGTCTTGGGGGCTCGCCATCGGTTGGCACTGTCCCCTGGGCCACAGGTGGGGAACCTGCCCGAGACTTGCCCAAATCATCCATCCCCCCAAATAGGGATTACTTTAAGGGAGACAGAGACACGCAGACACCATCACTGCGTTAGAGAATATACAATTCTCAGGCGATATTTATTACAATCAACATAAACACAACATTTTTATCAACCAAATTATTCAATTATCCAAACTTTCACATGACATTTACAATATTTACATCAAGAAACCTTTGATTGGGGGGCTAATACATGTCATCTCCTAGCAACAGCTCCTCAAAAAGGAGTTACGGCTGGCCACCCCCAAGGCACCATGGCACTGAATATTCCAAATGATTTGTGACCGTGGTCCCCATACCGCAAGTTGCATATCACAAGGAAAACTCACCTGCCCCCTCAAAATAGAGGGAGCGTGGGCCAGCATGAAAACTGGACCCCCAACAGAGCCAACCCAAGAAGAGATCCTCCCTGGCACCCAATGGGATGGGCCTGGGCAACCGGACCATACCCTGGTCTCCTGGCGCAGACGCCGTCCCTCGACATTCTCTTGCGACATGTAATGGAGTAGCGTGAGAGGCTCGGGACAATTGCTGTAGAGGGGGTCCCAACCCCTTCTCTACACCCCGAAGGCAACCGCAGCCCCGGTTTTAAGCCAAAGGCTTATTAATTCTGAATTGGCCTGCACTTCAATTACTGATGCCAAGGTTGTCCACCTGTTTTGTGACCAAACATGAGTCCTTCACTGCCACAGGCCTGGGTGGTTCCCCGACCAGCCAGACCTCCCCCCAAGACCAGTGTATGAGTGCTGAGATAAAGCATGAATTGCAAATGCCACAAGATTCTCCACAAAAAGAACGTGCCCACTGTCTGAGAGATGAACTCCATCCCGGTGGAACAATGTGTCCCCCCTGAGGCACCCTTGGGAGATTTTTTTTAACCATGGAGTATTAAGAAGCTTCTTCATCTGGCCATTGAGTTGTTAAGGTTTCCCAACGACCAGGCCTCCACCCAAATTCTGTTCCTTTGTATTGTGAGCAATGCCATAAATAAAATGCCACCAAATTCTTCACAGACCATTTGTTGCCATGGATTGACAAATGAACCCTATCCATGCGAAGAACAACTCACCCGGAGGCAACCACATGGAATTGTCTTTGGCAGTACGATGTTAAGCAACTGTTTCTTGTTCAAGATGCCTGACTAATTTAATTCATCCAGGCTCTTAGGAGACAAGACCAGCCTCCAGACAATCCCCTAGGATGACATGTGATCCCACAATGGCCAAGCCCAGTCATCTCTTAGCCAATCATGACATTTCCCTCCTATAGTTCTCAAATAATCTCCTTTCAACACTGCCAATCATTGCAACAATATGAGAGATGATGACTGCAGACGGCTGTAGCCCTTTGCCTGCCACCTTCTCGACGAACTGGCGTAGATCCTCCAACCAGCAATTGGCTCTTGCCGCCCCAACAGAACTGAAGACTGGCTTTTGTTGCCTGTCTGCCAAGCTGGTTCTGGGCAAGTTGACTTTGCACACCACATGAAAAAATGGACGAGGATCCATGCACCGGCTAAAGCCACGTGGCCTAATGGAAACCTGATAGGAGACAGACTACAAGTCATTACTAATGTACATCCATTGTATCCACTTCATGTTAAGAGACACAAAACGCTTCTGCAAGCCTCTGTTTATCACCTTCTTATCCTTTTTACTACCTATGTGGGATGTCGCTGTTCTACACTAAAGGAGGTTGCATTGTTATTTGGTGAGTAGCGTCGTGGACCCGGCTGGCTAAGCATTGCTTTCCTCCAGAGTTCGATAGACCCCAAGTTAAGAGCTGTTGCCCTCTGTGTTCATGAGTGACCTGGCCTCAGAAAAGGGGAGGTCTGAGCAGATTTCTGGTATTGACACTTATAAGAGTCCCTGTGGGACAGCAGATTTAGCAAGGGTACTGACCTGACCCAATGAAACTGAACTCTGATGCAACCTGACATTAATATATACCCTTCTCCTAATAATGCTTGTTATAACATATATATGTGTATTATCTCTAATTGCCCATTATTATAGAGAGGTGTATACTCCATTCCAGAGTGACTATGCAGCAGTTCAACCACAGCCAGGGAGAGTTCCACAACTACATTCATTTTTAAAGTCTTAAACAATCATGATCCATTGGATATTCCAAAAATCATCTGTCATGGGTCTTACCCCCTTCTTTTGAGGGTGCTATGGTACACGGCTGTGGTTTAGGTAGTGCTGAAAGTTGTGTTGCGTCTCTGCTTTAGAACAATTAATAGAATTTGAGTTGCTACCCGAAGTCAGTGCAGGCTCCCCCGAGCTGTGGGAATGTTTACGGCTTTGGGCAAGAGTGTTCGCGCCACAGAATTCTGCAGCATTTGAAACCTGGTGATGTTCCTTAAAAGGCCCCCATCAGCAGGGCATTGCATACCCCATTCTAGTAAGTATAACAGCTTAGGCAACAATAATTGATTATCTGGCATTAGTGAATGTCGACCTTCCTTAAGGGATTGAGTTGAGAGTTAGAGGACCAAATGCACAGAGTGACATACTGTCTATAATAAAGCACTAATCTAAGAATCTCAGAGATTTTTACCCAGTGTCATGGAAAAGAATTTGGCTTTGGATGAACTCAGGCTATGTTGATTCTCCCTCTGATAACTCCCAAATTCTGGTTAAATGCATTTGCCTCTTTTTGACAGGCAACATTGGGTGCAGAGGTCAACAGGATGAACACTTGTGTGTCGTCTGCTTAGTTTTGAAAACGTACCCCCTTTTCGTCCAGAGTTGGTGTAAGGGCCAAATGTAATTATTACTCCTCACCAGATAGCACTAATCAATTAAAATGGCTTAGAGACTTCTCATCATCTGTAGTTGTCAGCACCTACCAATGTTTTTCCAAACTAGAATATGCTCAGTGAGTTACAATGATTAGTCCTAAAAAATACATATAAGCATGTGATGATTGGTAAGTAAAAGAACATTCTGATGTTAACATGAAATTGCACACCTGATCTTATACTAATTTATGGCATTAGGCATTTGGTGACTGCAGTGCCTCTATGAGAACATGGGTGCAGTCTAGAGTTTCGTCACTTGAATCCACTGATCACACCACAGTTTGGCACTGGATAAGGTGGGATGAGATAGAGCCCACATTCCCTAGCTTAATTTCTCTAAGTATCCAACTTCTTGCCAGGTGTGAAGTCCATAGAACTTTGCACTTTGTGAGCCATTTCTCTGAGAGTTGGTTCAGTTGAAGGAGCTGCTATTTAAGACCTGTAGTGACACAAGGAATGTGCCAAGTAATTTGTTTAACTCTAAGCTCAGTTATAAACTATCTGCTATGTCCAGGGCCCCTAGAATTATGTGGTAGGGGAGCACCAAATTATGCTGCGGTGCTGATTAAACTATGCAGCCTGAAAAAGCACATTACGCTGCATAATGTTCCACAACATGGGATACTATTACTTCATTATTTTGTACTTTTACAACTGGAAATACTGGGCAAAGATTTCCCCTCATTAGTACCTGTTTAACAACTAAATAAATACTGGGAAAGGGAACAAAAAGATGACCAGTAAACCTTTGCAAAGGGCTTTCCACTGCATGTGAATTCATGACATGGCATATTTAGTAACTTGATCTGTTTGAGCTAGAAACATCTATTTCTTTATTTACTTAAATCTGCTAATTATGCTGGAGATGATGGATTATGTGGCAAATCCATGGTTATGCAACAATAGGCACGGCATTGCATAGTTCCAGTGACCTGGCTATGACAAAACATCTCACAAATGTTTTTGACTCATGCAGTGCAAGTTGCGACCAACTCTCAATTAAAAAATCAACTGACAACACATAAAGCTAAGACCCTTTATGTGTACATATGCAATGCTGATTGCTTGACAGTAGAGCAGGATTCTTGTAGTGGTAAGAAATGACATTGAATATTTTCTGAGCTGTCACATGGTGTTAACTATAAAGGTCTCTAAATGTTATTGACTATAACGTTTTGTAGTTGTTTAATAACCACTAGGCCTCAATAGACTCTACATTTTCAGATATGAAAAAATTTGCCTTTCTGTTCTAAAAATTTCCTGACAACTACAAGTGGCGTGCCAAACCGAGGTTTTCAATTTTCTGGAGAAATTCGTGGTTGGACAACCTGCCTGCAGAGGCGGTTTCGCGGGAATGAAACCCTATTTCTACTTAATTTCCTAAAAACAAGTAGTTCTAAAATATGCTTTTCTACAAAATTAAAGCACAGTCTAGGGAATTCGACATTTCAAAACACCTCAAAAAGAGAATTCTTTGTTCTGAAAATTCCACAGGCTTGCAATTTAAGTTTCAGTAGAAATTATAGAAACATTTTAGGAATTTCTGTATTCTGTAAAATTATCCTTGAGAGAGGAAGTTGTTTTCCTGAATAAGAGACAGTTTAGTTTGAAATGTTCGTAAAAATGCTGAACTAAAATGGGCATTGCGATAAGGCGAAAAAACAACCACAGACACTCAAACCAACAATGACGTTGCCGGCTCCACTAATCTCAACTGGCAGCCAGTGCCACCGGACTGGTTTCAAAATTACTGACTATGCTACTTGTGCATGAGTAGAGGGCAGCCGCGGCCCGTGGAGGGAGTTCCGTGGGGTGGTAAGGCGGGGCGGGGGAGGGGCAGGGTGGGGGGTTCTAAAAACCGGAATATGGATAATTGCAGATAAGTAAACAATTAAATAAATAAAACAAATTTCGTAGCGCGCGCTGCATTGCCTTTTGCGATGAAGCGCGCGCTACGAAATTTGTTTTATTTATTTAATTGTTTACTGACCTGCAATTATCCATATTCCGGTTTTTAGAACCCCCCACCCTGCCCCTCCCCCGCCCGCCTTACCGCCCCACAGAACTCCCTCCACGGGCCGCGGCTGCACAGCACTGAGGTCAACGGGGGGCAGCCAGGCGTGGAAAAAAACAGGTAACTGTGTGGGGATGCACTCTCCCTTTTATCCTCATCTGGCCGCCCCTGCAACCGCCAAGGCTCCCCCCTTCACCCCTGCCAGCCTACCGGCCAATCACCTATCATGGGTGTCCCGCCCACGAAAATTCAAAACTGCGGCGGTGCCTGGCACCGGTCCGAAACGGCCTGCACCTGTCTTGGGGGTTCGCCATTGGTTAGCATAGTCCCCTGGGCCATTCAATGCACATCTTCTCTGCCATGCCCTTTAGCACTTGACTGTGCAGCCCTTGCCTGAATTTGCTGTGAGCTACTGCGAATAATGATTTTCTGTTTTCTCGATGCATTTTTGGAGACTTTCTTCTTGCTGATCATAGCTACTGCTATGATTATTTACTTTTACCAGTGTTAACCATTGCAACTGGAGCTGTAAGAGAACTCGGTTGAGTTTCCAGAGCTACTCTTTATGAGGAGTTTGACCTCTCATAGTTTCTAGCTTATTTGCTCCAAAGTTCTCTTACTCTTTTCCAAAATAACTTTTTATGGATTCTCACTAGGGTAGATTAGCTGTTTTGGATTAGAATAAGGGGCTAATTCCTTTACAGAACACAATGTGATTTTGTGTGCTGTCTGTAACCAATATTTTATTGATATTTCGGCAAGCAGACTTAGCTGACTAACTTGAATAAATAGACAAAAATACAGACTAATCTCTTAATGAGAAAATAAAGTTTTTTGAAACTAGATCAAACCTCTCATTATTGATATATAAATTGCTGTAAGTTAATGATTTATTTGAAAATGTATTTGGGTTGTGCTTCATTCTAAAATGGTATGAGAGATTCATCAACTTTGTGAGAAAATTGGTGTGTAAATAAAATAATCTTTTTAGTAAGTTTCAAAGTGGAACTGTCTATAAACTTTTTATAAATTGGACATGCTCGCAGTAGGTTTCAGGGATTATCAAATATCTGCCCTGTGTCATACATTATAGGTATATTTGATTTGAAGTGCAATTAAGGAGTCTTGCAAGAATCCTTTTAACATAAAGCAGAAGATATTGGATTCTTTGGAATAAATGGTCACACTTTTACTTTTCCTCTGATCCTTTTTCTCTTCCCCCTTAATATGAATGAGTATAATTGAAAATCTGTACAATATATGGAAACTAAACACTCTAATATACAGCTAGTAATTTGTTTTGCAATAACATATCAAAGATGTTTCAGGAAAGCATTTCAGAAGAAATAAGCTGGCAACAATTCCTTGTTTGAGCAGCTGTTGCAATGCTGCTAAATGACCTTCCCTTTAGAAAGTCTAGTATCATAGCCTGCAAGTGTTAGGACATCACAGTACAACTGTGATAAATTATCCCAATTGGAGATTTGGGGATTGTTTTAAGGAAGGGAATATGTTCACCATGACTGAAACGATGGAAGATTTGGAGCTTCCCCCAGCACACATCTTAACATTTGGTAGGCTCAAAAGTATAGTACACGAACATTGGAGTAGCAGAGGCACAGAACTTCTGAACCATGGTACTCCTCTTCAGAATGGGGGGGTCAATAGATCAATTATCTAGTTTTACAAATCACTCACAGCCATGATTACAACTGATATCGTAACCATAAATCCAGGTGGGAGACATATACTGGGAGGGCACTCAAGGACAAAGAACGGGAGGCAATAAAAAATTATACAAAGAGTCTCCAGAAATGCTTCCCTCCAATATATCTAGTTCAATTACTTACATGCCACATACCATACAACTAAACAGCTAAATTACATACTTGGAAACAACACACAATAGTGCTTGAGATGTGGAAGTATAGATGCAGACTTCTCACACTCAGTTTGCAAATGTGGGGCTTTAAAACGTTATTGGCAACTGTCAGAAATACATTTTAAAATGAATTAGAATGACAAATCTGCCTTGGGCTTTAAACATGACACACAGACAATGGGTGCTGAAAACAAAAACATGAGGCTTTGATGGTCGACCAGACGCTTTCCCTGTAATGAATTATGTTCTTTAAAAATGTTAAAACATGTGCAAATATAATTTATAGTTAATGTGACTGGTTTAGATTTTTTCTCAACTATAGAGTGTGTTTTTTTTAACTTGCAATAATAAACATGTGTGCAGCAATAATGTCAAGCTTGTATTAAATTAACACAACATTTAAAAGTGCAGAAAACTGTAACAGCTATTGGTTTAGCTTGCTCGAAGAGCTTCAACTTGACCTTGCAGATAACAGAAGATTGTGCCTTTTGTGTGAAATAAAGAGGCCTGCACGGAACCTTCCTAATATTGTGCTTGTTGCTGGTAGAATGTTGTCTTTTGAAACAGAGCCTTATTCATAACTGACTAAAAGTTTCATTTATTTGCCATAGAGAACAGAAAGCTCACGTATTTAAAACAAATATATTCTTTTATTTTTTTTCTAATGATTCAATGCTCAAATAGTACGTTTTCTTTACAGCTTACAGCCCATATATTTAGCTAAAATAACAGTTGCTTTATCAGATGGTTAGGAAATGAAGATATTTTAAACAGTTTCGAACTGTGAAAGAATGTGCCACGGCAAGGATTTATTCTCGCATGATTGATGACGTGGAGAGTTGCTGGATTTACATTGGAAGAAGATAAGAACAGACCACATGTTAAGTTATAGCTTATAAACATGTTGCTAGTTTAGGAGCTTCAGGCAGAGATCTGCAGAGAGAGGCGAGAGAGATTCCTTAGAGGAGAATGCTGGGAGACTTAAACGAAAATTTCAGATTCCTTTTGCACAGCAAAGATTCAGCTGGAGAGATTTAGTATGAAAAAGAGGGGAGGGGGAGCAGAAATGTCCCTCTGTGCCTTTGTTTTGACATTTATTAAAACTCAAGCTTTATGCTCTGACTAATTGGCTTTGCCAAGGCTTATTTGCTCTATGCTTTATTTTCTTTTTATCGGAAATTCTGCAATTATTAATTTATTGATTTTTAGCTTCATGCTAATCTCACTCTTGCCTTTATTTTTGAGCTGTTAACGGGTTTTGACTGACACCATTTAAAGCACATTACTTAGATAGGGATTCTTTCCTTCATGGAACGCGCAGTAGGCGTATTTTAATATATTCTGCACTAACTTTATTTTTCTGTTATCAATTCTGTAACTTGATTGATATTTTACTAATGCATAAAGAATAAGAATAATCTAACAACTCTAATTAGAAAATAAAACCCTTTAAAACTACTCACAATCTTTCATTTTTGACTAAAATATTTATTTGTATTTGATTACTTGCTTGTGTTTATGAAAGAGCTCTTTTGGTCAAAATATAGTGGCCAAGATTCAACACCCCAATAACAGATATTGCCATGGAAAAAGGGTGATGGTAATTTATGTTAATTTCACAGTATTTACTAAAGTGTCCAAAGAGAGATTTCTGCAAGATTTCTACCCTCAAAGAACACATAGTACAAAAACTGAATATGGTGGTCCGTAGAGACCTAAGCTAATTGCCAAATGTCTGCCTTTTGGGGTTATTTCTTAGAATCATAGCCAGCAGAGCCAGCAATAGATTTATAGACCTGGCCTTTATATTGGTCAAACAGTGCATAGACATGCATTGGAAATCAGTCGAACCGCCACTGTTAGACCTGGCACCATTGGCGTGAGTCTCCCTTCCTTTTTTTGCTGTGTCTCCTCTGTTTTTGCTGGTTATAGATGCTCTGGGCGCTGTGCCGCTGCCATTCAGTACCACAGCGCGAATGCTCCCTTTGTAAAGATGACATATGAATTGGTACATCCATGATTGGCTTATTTGGTTTACCTGTTAGTCCCTAGTAGCGTGGCCTGTGTGTGCCCAGGGCTGGTAAACCGAATGCTGCTGGTGGGCCTGCAGCACTGGTTTGTGCCACCCACAGAAGCAGCTTGTAAAGTGTGTCTCAGACCTGCCACTGCAGTGTCTGCGTGCAGTCCAGAACTGCCATCTTGGCTGTGAAGTGCACCCACTTCCCAGCCCCTAAACCTTCCCTTGGCATCCTGTAAGCCCCCCTTTTGATAGGGCGCATTGTATGTGTAAGGTAGGACATGCCCTGATGTATGTAACATGTCCTAGTAGTGAATTACACCCCATTTCGTTTTTCACTACTGTAAGGCTACCTGTTCTCCATAGGCCAGAATTGGAGGTCTGGGCTATTACATTCTATAGTCCTAACTGACCCACGGAACATGGTAGAAAAACAAATCTAGTATGCCTGAGCTCAGAATATTAAAATACATCTTTTAGTGAAGGTTATTTTTATATGCTGTGTTTGAAACTACCACTTTTAGAGTATAGGTACTTTCTTGCCTAAGCCTTCCAGTTTGCTCTGCTATGATGTGTATTGGCTGTCTGGTTTTGGAGGGACAGGGCAGGCTGAGTCAGACCTGGGTTGAATAGAGCGACCTGCCTAGGTGTGAGGGGAGGGGTAGCTCCTGCACTTGAATAGGGCTGTGCCTGGCAAGGTGAAAGCTGGCTCCACCTCCCACTGTGCGTCTGAGGCAGACCCCCTCTTTCTGAAAGGAAGGATGCAGCCTGATCAACAAAGTGCTCCAGGGCTGGGCAAAACTGGTTCTGGCTGGGTTCAGAGGCTTGGGACCCCTAAGAACAAAGACTTTGGGGGTATAAATATTTGTGCACAAACCCCTACAATTGGTATTGCTCCTGGATAACAAGAAGAACTTCTGTCCGTGTGGCTACAAGAATCTGCAGGAGAAGGACTGTCCTTGTGCTTGTGTGCTGTTCCTGGGACTGGCCTGCATCTGTTACTACTGGACTTCAAGAAGAGGAAAGGAACTTTGATTGGACTTTTTATTTCTTTTGCTACAGCAATCACCCAAGGGCTAGAAGAGAGCTAGCCTCCTGCTGGAGTCTCAGGCACATCAGACTCCACCATCAGCCTCCTGTTTCCTCCCAGTGAGGATTACTATCTGCAGGTGAGGCTCCTGTGTGTTCCAGGACCTCTATTTCTACTGTTGAGAAGAGAGCGCTGAAAATCGTCGCTAACCTCCGTTAGCGAGCCGCTGCAGCTGGTGAGCATGAGAAAAATCGCCGCTCCACTGTCGCCGAGCGCTCGCTAACCCCGAAGATCGTCGCAGCACCTGTCTGCGGGCCTGAATACGCCCGCTATCTGAAATCATCGCAACAGGATCATCGCAGCGCGGACGCCGAGCGTTCGCCATCTTCCCCGCATCGAATCCGGATCGTCGCTCCCTCGCGGAGCGCCATCTTTGTCAACGCAGCCAGATCGCACACGCAACAGGCTCGGTGCATCATCCTCCCTTCGCGGCAAGGATTTCATCGCATCACCGGCTGAGCGTGAGGAAGTTTGTCACTTTGTCCTGCCCGCAACCCAGCGCATCATCCTCCCTCGCGGTAAGGATTCAAACGCATCGCTGGTTAGCGTGAGGAAATTTCTCGCTACAACTCCTTAGCGACGTTTTTGTTGCTTTGCTCCAGGAACCAGATACTTTGTGAGTAAAAGGGTCGCAGAGACCACTGCATTGAACTAAACATCCTTTTGTGCACCTTGAACTATTTTTGCAGCATTTCTAAAGTAATTATATTTTTATCGTATTGTGGATTTTTACTGTTATTGGTCTTGTCGATATAAAAATACCTATTTTTCATAACTACTTGAGTGGTGTCCATTTGTAGTGTTCCTCATTATATTACTGTGTATGGTCATAAATGCTTAACACACTGCCTCTGAGATAAGCCTAGCTGCTCGTGCTACGTTACCACAGGGTTGAGCAGGGGTTGTCAAAGGGTGTAGGCTGCTTACTCTGACTTAGGAAGAAGGGTCCCTACTTGGACAGTGGCCAGCCATTGCCAACTAGAGACCCCCATTTCTAACATTGGTGGTCAGCGGTGAGGATCTGGACTTGCATTTATGATTGCATACAGTAATTATAGTGTACACTACTAGTGAGTGCAGACCATAACATAACCACGTACGTTTTTGAGATTTTTGATTCTATTTTTGATCGATATTGCCATTTATTATTACAATGGCCAAGCCCAGATCCAATGCCTCTGAGGATCTCTCCTGGGAAGAAGAGAAATTAGACACCTACAATGCCAAGCAGCTCAAATATTTTTGCAAACGCTTCACAGTCCCTATCACAGGTCTCACTAGAAGGGAATAGTATTACAAGGCGCTGAAGGCCTGGTTAGAAGCCAGGGATGCCCCAAAGAATGTAGAAGAGCCTGTGGAGGGGGGAGAGGATGCAGGAGAGCGGCAGGACGAAATTGTAGATTTGGTAGGGGATAAAGCAGTTTCCAGCCCGGGCACTAGTGTGTCCTCAAGGGGCCAGACTCCAGAAGAGATGGAGGACAGGGAAAGAGATAGGCGGCATAATATGGAGATGGCTAAGCTTAAATTGGATGGTCAGAGAGACCTAGAGAATAAGAAGTTGGAAGTTGAGATAATGAAGATGAAATTTGAACATGAGAGAATTTTTAGGGAGTTGGAGATTAAGGCCAAGAGTATTGAGATCTCCCCCTCTGGTGGCAGCATACCGGTAGTGCATAATGAGAGTAGAGTGTATATACCTAACGAGGTTATTAAGGATTTTCGTAAAAGTGAGGATATTGGGCAATGGTTTGCCGCTTATTAATTAGCTATGGTGTCCCACCGGGTCCCGGAGAAGGATTGGGGAGCGGTGTTGTGGGGACGCTTTGTGAGTGAGGGGAGGGATACCTTGTTGGACCTACCCCCAGAAAGTAGAATGATTTATGCCCACATGAAGGAAGCTTTGATTACCCGCTATGGTTTGACCCCTGAAATGTACAGGCAGAGATTTAGAACCTGCAAGAAGTTAGAGGGTACCACGTGGGTTGAGTATGTGTCTTTTTTTGGCAGAGCAATGGAGCGCTGGGTAAAAGGCAGCAAAGTAGAAACTTTTGAGCAACTGTATGACTTGATTGCATGGGAGCATTTTTCTAGTAACTGTTTTCCTGAGCTACGCCAGCATCTGATAGATAGCAAGCTAACTAACCCTAGGAAGCTTGCTGAGGAGGCGGACCGCTGGGTGAGCACCCGGGTCCGCAAGGGTCCAGTGGGAGACTTCGCCAAAGGTGGGCAGGGTCCCCAGCAGAGAGGTGGGGGACCGGGGTAAACCAAGGGAGTTCCACCGAGGGCCCCAAGATAATTCCCAAGGGAACCAGGCAGTGGTATCCCAGCCTCCCCCAGATAAGAAGCCAGTGCCTCCAACAGGTAATCCTGTTCCAAGGAGGCCCCCTACTTGTTTTAAGTGTGGCCGGGTGGGCCACAGATACTTTGACCCCCAGTGTCCCCAAAAGGATACTCCTGCACCACCCCGTGCACTGCCCCGCCAGCTTGCTAGTGTAGCCCTGGGGGAGGAGGAGATGGGTGCCCCCGGTGGGTGGGACCCCGTAGAGTTGACCCTTGTCTCACTAGGAGACTTTGAAATGGTTCCTAAGCCTGCACTGCCTGATAACACTAAAAAATACAGGCAGTGGGTAACCATCAATGGCCATAGAGTGGAGGCTCTGAGGGACACCGGAGCCAGTGTAACTGCTGTCAGCTCCCGGTTGGTGTCCAAAGAGCAGGTTGTGCCCCACGCATTCTACCCAGTAGTGTCTGCAGACAACACAGAGAGCCAATGTGAGGTGGCTCAGGTTCCCTTTGAGTGGGGGGGGGGTCTCAGGAACTCTTCAGGTGGCTGTGAGGCCCGCCATGCCTGTGGACTGTCTGTTGGGCAATGATTTAGAGAACTCACCGTGGGCTACAGTGGAGAGGAGAGCTCACTTGCAAATGTTGGGACTGCCTGAGTGGGCATGTGCTACCACTCGGTCCATGGCAGCCAAAGAGAGTATTGAGAAAGACCTGGAGCCTGAGAATATGGCCCAGGTCCCTGCCTTAGAGTGAGGGGGCAGGGGGAGCGGGAAACCGGCCCCCTTGGGTCCCACGGCCCAGGAGGGAGCAGATCCTGAGGGGGATGCCCTGGAGCCTACCGGGGAGCAGAGTACCGACCTGGGGGACCTGCCTGAGCTGACCCAGTGGCAGCAGGAAGGGGGGCCCACCAGGGAGGAGTTTTGTGAACAGCAGAGAACTTGCCCCTCTCTTGAGGGTATGCGGCAACAGGCTGCAGCCCAGGCAGCAGGTGATGTGTCCGGTTCACATCTGATTTATTGGGAGAACAGTCTCCCGTATAGCGAGCCTAAGGTTGCTGAACCGGGGTCAGCCCGTGTGCTGGTGGTACCCGAGTGCTTCAGAACCTTCCTACTGGGGTTGGCTCATGACATCCCATTGGCAGAACATCTGGGGCAGACTAAGACCTTTGAAAGGCTGGTCACCCACTTTTATTGGCCCCATATGCGCAAGAGTTCAGATACGTATTGTAGGACCTGTGAGACTTGCCAGGCAAGTGGGAAGAGTGGGGGGAAGATCAAAGCCCCACTCCAACCCTTCCCAGTTGTTAGCACCCCATTCGAGCGAGTGGGCATCGACATTGTGGGGCCTCTGGACCCCAAGACAGCCATGGGCAACAGGTACATCCTGGTCTTGGTGGACCATGCCACCCGGTACCCTGAAGCCATCCCGCTCAGGACAGTGACGGCCCCCGTGGTGGGACGTGCACTGATGGGGATCTTCTCCCGTGTGGGGTTCCCCAGAGAGGTGGTGAGCGACAGGGGGACCAACTTCATCTCCCAGTATATGAAGTCCCTGTGGAAGGAGTGTGGGGTGACTTACAAGTTCACCACTCCTTACCACCCCCAGGGTAACGGTCTGGTTGAGAGATTCAACCGGACCTTGAAGGGCATGATCATGGGCCTAGAAGAGCCCCTGAGGCGTAAGTGTGACGTCCTCTTGCCATGCCTGTTGTTTGCATACCGTGAAGTGCCACAGAAGTCCTTAGGGTTCAGTCCCTTTGAACTGCTCTATGGTCATCCGGTAAGAGGACCTCTGAGTTTGTTCAAGGAAGGCTGGGAGCAATCTCCCAGGAAACCTCCCCAGGATGTATTTAGCTACATCCTGGCCTTCAGGAACCAAACTCGGCGTTTCAGAAAAATTGCTGAGGCAAATCTGGAAGCCAGCCAGGAGGAGAGGAAACGTTGGCACGACCAGAATGCCACTCTGGTCGAATTTCAACCTGGTCAGAAGGTTTGGGTACTGGCCCCAGTGGAGCCTTGTGCGCTCCAAGATAAGTGGACCGGTCCCTTTGAGGTGGTGGAGCGCAAATGTCAAGTTACCTATTTGGTGGACTTTAAATCTCCCAGGAACCCCCTGCGGGTCCTGCATGTGAATCGCCTGAAGCCCCACTTTGAGAGGTCTGAAGTGGGCATGCTCCTTGCCACAGATGCAGGGATGGAGGAGGAAAGTGAGCCTCTTCCTGACCTCCTGTGTGCAGGAGAAAAGGATGGGTCAGTGGAGGGTGTGGTCCACTCCACCACACTGACCCCTGAGCAACAGTTAGATTGCCGCCAGCTGGTGGGGCAATTCCCTGATTTATTTTCCCTGGTGCCTGGTGTCACTGACTGGTGCGTCCATGAGGTGGACACCGGGGACAGTCCTCCTGTCAAGCACAAGGCTTACCGAGTGACTGACCGGGTAAGGGCCTACATCAAGGAGGAGGTCTCCAAAATGTTTGCTCTAGGGGTGATTGAGTCCTCTAGCAGCCCCTGGTCCAGCCCCGTGGTCTTGGTACCAAAAGCGGCAGCGCCTGGTGACACTCCAGAACTTAGGTTCTGTGTGGACTATCGAGGTCTCAATTCGGTCACGAGGAACGACGCGCACCCCATCCCCAGAGCTGATGAGCTCATAGATCGGTTAGGGGCTGCCCGGTACCTCAGCACGTTTGATCTAACGTCTGGGTACTGGCAGATCGCCTTAACTGATGGGGCAAAGGAGAGGTCAGCATTCTCCACCCCAGATGGGCACTACCAGTTCCGTGTGATGCCCTTTGGAATGAAGAATGCCCCTGCCACCTTCCAGAGGTTGGTCAATCAGGTGTTGGCTGGGCTGGAGGATTTCAGTGCCGCCTACCTGGATGACATTGCAGTATTCAGTTCCTCGTGGGAGGACCACTTACACCACCTCTGGGAAGTGTTGATGGTGCTGCGCAGAGCAGGCCTCACAATCAAGGCCAGTAAGTGCCAGATTGGGCAGGGTTCGGTGGTGTACTTAGGACACCAGGTAGGGAGTGGCCAGGTGGCACCTCTACAGCCCAAGATTGAAACCATCCTGGCGTGGGAGCCCCCAAGGACCCAGACCCAGGTGAGGGCCTTCTTAGGACTCACGGGTTATTACAGGAGGTTTGTCAAGGGGTATGGCAGCATCGTTGCCCCCTTGACTGAGCTGACTTCCAAGAAGCAGCCCAAGATTGTGAACTGGACTGACACCTGTCAGAAAGCTTTTGATGCCCTCAAAACTGCCATGTGTACAGCGCCCGTGCTCCTGGCGCCCAACTTTGCTAAGGAATTTATTGTCCAGACAGACGCTTCAGAGCATGGGGTGGGGGCTGTTCTGTCACAGATGAATGAGGAGGGACTAGACCAACCCGTAGCCTTCATCAGTAGGAGGTTACTTCCACGGGAACAGAAGTGGAGTGCAATTGAGCGTGAGGCATTTGCTGTGGTCTGGGCACTGAAGAAGCTGAGACCATACCTTTTTGGGACTCACTTCCGGGTTCAGACAGACCACAGGCCCCTCAGATGGTTGATGCAGATGAGGGGTGAGAATCCCAAGTTGTTAAGGTGGTCCATTTCCCTACAGGGTATGGACTTTACGGTGGAACATCGCCCTGGTACAGAACACGCCAATGCTGATGGTCTGTCCAGATTTTTCCGCCTTAGTGAAGAGAACTTCCAAGGGGATGGGTAGTTCTCCCCACATTTCAGCTGGAGGGGACGCGTGTTAGACCTGGCACCATTGGCGTGAGTCTCCCTTCCTTTTTTCGCTGTATCTCCTCTGTTTTTGCTGGTTATAGATGCTATGGGCGCAGTGCCGCTGCCATTCAGTGCCACAGCGCGAATGCTCCCTTTGTAAAGATGACATATGAATTGGTACATCCATGATTGGCTTATTTGGTTTACCTGTTAGTCCCTAGTAGCGTGGCCTGTGTGTGCCCAGGGCTGGTAAACCGAATGCTGCTGGTGGGCCTGCAGCACTGGTTTGTGCCACCCACAGAAGCAGCTTGTAAAGTGTGTCTCAGACCTGCCACTGCAGTGTCTGCGTGCAGTCCAGAACTGCCATCTTGGCTGTGAAGTGCACCCACTTCCCAGCCCCTAAACCTTCCCTTGGCATCCTGTAAGTCCCCCTTATGATAGGGCGCATTGTATGTGTAAGGTAGGACATGCCCTGATGTATGTAGCATGTCCCAGTAGTGAATTACACCCCATTTCGTTTTTCACTACTGTAAGGCTACCTGCTCTCCATAGGCCAGAATGGGAGGTCTGGGCTATTACATTCTATAGTCCTAACTGACCCACGGAACATGGTAGAAAAACGAATCTAGTATGCCTGAGCTCAGAATATTAAAATACATCTTTTAGTGAAGGTTATTTTTATATGCTGTGTTTGAAACTACCACTTTTAGAGTATAGGTACTTTCTTGCCTAAGTCTTCCAGTTTGCTCTGCTGTGATGTGTATTGGCTGTCTGGTTTTGGAGGGACAGGGAAGGCTGAGTCAGACCTGGGTTGAATAGAGCGACCTGCCTAGGTGTGAGGGGAGGGGTAGCTCCTGCACTTGAATAGGGCTGTGCCTGGCAAGGTGAAAGCTGGCTCCACCTCCCACTGTGCGTCTGAGGCAGACCCCCTCTTTCTGAAAGGAAGGATGCAGCCTGATCAACAAAGTGCTCCAGGGCTGGGCAAAACTGGTTCTGGCTGGGTTCAGAGGCTTGGGGCCCCTAAGAACAAAGACTTTGGGGGTATAAATATTTGTGCACAAACCCCTACAATTGGTATTGCTCCTGGATAACAAGAAGAACCTCTGTCCGTGTGGCTACAAGAATCTGCAGGAGAAGGACTGTCCTTGTGCTTGTGTGCTGTTCCTGGGACTGGCCTGCAGCTGTTACTACTGGACTTCAAGAAGAGGAAAGGAACTTTGATTGGACTTTTTATTTCTTTTGCTACAGCAATCACCCAAGGGCTAGAAGAGAGCTAGCCTCCTGCTGGAGTCTCAGGCACATCAGACTCCACCATCAGCCTCCTGTTTCCTCCCAGCGAGGATTACTATCTGCAGGTGAGGCTCCTGTGTGTTCCAGGACCTCTATTTCTACTGTTGAGAAGAGAGCGCTGAAAATCGTCGCTAACCTCCGTTAGCGAGCCGCTGCAGCTGGTGAGCGTGAGAAAAATCGCCGCTCCGCTGTCGCAGAGCGCTCGCTAACCCCGAAGATCGTCGCAGCACCTGTCTGCGGGCCTGAAAACGCCCGCTATCTGAAATCATCGCAACAGGATCATCGCAGCGCGGACGCCGAGCGTTCGCCATCTTCCCCGCATCGAATCCGGATCGTCGCTCCCTCGCGGAGCGCCATCTTTGTCAACGCAGCCAGATCGCACACGCAACAGGCTCGGTGCATCATCCTCCATTCGCGGCAAGGATTTAATCGCATCACCGGCTGAGCGTGAGGAAGTTTGTCGCTTTGTCCTGCCCGCAACCCAGCGCATCATCCTCCCTCGCGGTAAGGATTCAACGCATCGCTGGTTAGCGTGAGGAAATTTCTCGCTACAACTCCTTAGCGACGTTTTTGTTGCTTTGCTCCAGGAACCAGATACTTTGTGAGTAAAAGGGTCGCAGAGAACACTGCATTGAACTAAACATCCTTTTGTGCACCTTGAACTATTTTTGCAGCATTTCTAAAGTAATTATATTTTTATCGTATTGTGGATTTTTACTGTTATTGGTCTTGTGATTAAGTCGATATAAAAATGCCTATTTTTCATAACTACTTGAGTGGTGTCCATTTGTAGTGTTCCTCATTATATTACTGTGTATGGTCATAAATGCTTAACACACTGCCTCTGAGATAAGCCTAGCTGCTCGTGCTACGTTACCACAGGGTTGAGCAGGGGTTGGCAAAGGGTGTAGGCTGCTTACTCTGACTTAGGAAGAAGGGTCCCTACTTGGACAGTGGCCAGCCATTGCCAACTAGAGACCCCCATTTCTAACAGCCACCATTATCGAAAGTGGACAAATGACGTTAGTAAAAGGGCAATGAGTAAATATGTGCTATTAGAGCAAGAAGACTGAAAAGATATTAGGAAGTACCCCTGACCTGAGAATTAGAATGCAATATTGACCACCTTTTTGCATTCCCTTCCAGGACCCACATGACACAACAACATTGCAGAGAATACCTATGCACAAAAAGTAGCACCAATTGGAATGCATATGACAATTGGAAACAGAATATGAAACACAATGGAGGGAAGATGGATGAAATGGAACATGAGTATGTAGTAGTAGTTAAATCTTATTTTCTTGTTTAGTTACACTAATTGTTTGAAGCATTTTATTTGTAAGTATCAGTATCTGTTGACACTCACTCAAGACCCCCAACGCATGCAGTCAGTAAGTTTGAGGAAGATTCAACTGGACTTACAGGGGCCTTCATTATGATATACATTAATGTGAATCGTTTTGCAAACCATAGCAAGTACTGTGTTGTAACCAATAAAAACACAATAAACAGATTTTTTTAAACTGTGATAAATTATTACTGTTGAGTAGATAGTCTTTTTGTTCTCCCTGTAAGAAAATAAAATGTATTTTTATCTTGTAGTATAAATTATAGTAATCAAGTTAGACGGTAAGATGTGGTGGAGGGGTTGTAGTTGCAAGAGTGCATCTGAGGATTGGTTACAGAAACAGAACCATTTACAATGCAAATATGTAGGCCCTTCAGTAGACTAAAGTGGTGTAGGATGGAAGATGCACTGTGTTCACATACTTTGATGTTCCAGAATTTTTTATATTTACATAGATACCTAAAAAGTGGATACCAATGCATATTGCTTTAACAGAATATTTTTAGTGATTGTGGGGTTTTGCCTCTGTGTCCTTCTTCATTATAATGGCCTTTTCCGGCTTTAATGTAAGCAACAGTGCAACACTGTTATTTTTGAGTACTGCAATACAGCCTTACCACGTTTGCCAGTGCACCTTTATCCACCACTGGTTTAAGTGTCAATTTGCATAACATTTAAAGCATTTTGGATATGTGGACCAATTTGGATTGTTACAACATGGAAGTAGCTAAAGCAAAACTGATCAATTCCAGGAATACACATGTTCTAATGTTATGTGGAAGTTTAACAGAGACATAGGAGAGAGGCAGGAGATGTCCTGTGAGGAGCTTTAACAGCTTGTGGCCTGATTATGAGTATAGGTGTTGTTTAGCGCATCCGATAAATAACAATACCATGGGGAACTTAATTTATCGGGTGCAATGAATAATACATATTATGAGTATGTGGGAAAAAATCTGCATTTTACGGTAAATACCCGTATGATTTCACTCGTTAAATTTTGGCATGTTTCACCTGCCGGGTTTATTGTCAGTTAAGGCATTTAACGTTAATTACAGCTAAACTCGTAATTCTTACCCATTGGTAAAAACAGGTTTACTCATCGGTGGGAATTAACCAACCCAATTGTTATCAAGCCCTTGTCGCACTAAGGTTAAGGGAGTGAACATTAGCACCCAGCTTTTCTTATTTTTAGAAATGCACAGACTATATTTACATTGCTCATTCTTATATTTTGTTTCTACATAGAAACTGTTGGAATGTAGTTTAGTAGTAGGGCTAAGTATGTACCTACCACTAGTAATAATTCCAGATTCACAATATAATGCCCAGTCAAGGTCTCAATAAAGTATTCCCTTGCTCAACCCTTGGTAGCCGGCTGTGAACAGGCAGGCTTAACTTAGGAGACAGGTGTGTAAAGCATTTAAAAACACCAATACATTAAATGAGTAAAACATAACTCACAAAAAAAATCCAACACCAATTTATAGAAATAGGACATATTTCTATGATTACAATGACACCAAAATGACAAAACTCTAATGTAGGGAACCGGAGATATGAATTAAAGAATAAACATTTTCTAGTGCCTAAAAGCCAAACACACCACTTTGAGACATCTGGTCATGCTTGACCAACACAAAGTCAAAGTTTGTGGCCAACCATAATGGACTGTGGGTCAGATACAGTGAGTGGTAGGGCCCGGTCAAGTTTTACCTTCTGAATTAGTAACTTTTTTTGAGTTGTTTCCTCAGACTGTCGAGCAAGGCACCTCATCAGGCCAGTTTTCAAGTCAACAATGGCATCTTGGTTCAGCGTGCGGCCTCAGTTAAATCCTAGAAGTCTTGAGGTCCAGAGCTTTGAGCGGTATGAACCTGAAATCCAGGCCAGGATACGGTTTCACATCTGTGGCTTGACTCTCAAAGACAGGTCAGTCCACTTATGAAGCTTTTTTATCAAAAAATCTCCAAAGGTCTCTAAACTTCTGGAACTTCTTCTAGAAGGTACTTTTGGGGTTCCAAAGTGTCCACACCACCATCTAAGGTTCCAGAAACTCGGAGTTGCTCCTTGGAATGTTGGGACAATGTCTCACACAATACACATGGCGAAAGTCCAGCTAAATGTGGTCAGCTGCTTTCTTCCTGCTGGAGATGTTGCAGGTTTAGCTGTTTTAACCTGTTGCTTTCAGGGAGTCCCCTATTCCACTTTCCAAAGCAAGGCAAACTCCTTATGGGCTGCAGACCAAAGTGTGCAGCAGGTGCAGTCCTTAAGAGTGCAGTCCTCTTGGTGCAGGCGAGGGGTTTAGCAGGGCAGTCCTTCTTCTTCTAGTTTCAGGCAGGGATCTGAGTTGCTGTGCAGCTCTCCCATATTTATCCAGCATTCTTGAGTGACAAGCAGGGGGGCACCCCTGACCAATGGGGTACAGGGTGCCACCCAGATGTATGACAGCTTGTATGGCTCTATGCGGCATAGTCTTTCCCAGAAAGCACTGTTTGGCAAAATGGAGAAACTCTCTCCTGGAGGATAAAGTGTGGCTAAGTCAACCCACTGGCGTGGCTAACTTTAACTAACACTCCCTTTCCAGCCCCTCTGTTAATTCAAGTGTTGGGGCTCCTGTCTGGCTGGGGGTGCAGGAAGTAGGGGTGTGTCCTGTCCTAACTGTCTTTCCCTTTTTGAAGACCAGTTTGGCTACTTTACACCATCCCGCCTTTTGCTCTGCAGCTGCAGATCTCCTCCCACCAGATTTCCTTTGTCTATATACAGGCTACTTTGCACCTCATCAGAGCAATGTGACACAGCCTGTTAAAGGATGGCCAATCAGGAGAGGCTGTTAGAAGGCTGGATTTTGGCACATAAGAAAAGCAAGTTCTATAACTTCTTTTCTGTAATAGTTATAATAAATCTAACCCTGTTGTAGGATTTATCATAACTATTCTTTTAAGTCTGTGAATTATCATTTTAGCGCACTCCTGTCAATAGTTATACTTTATTCAAGTATTCCCATGTTAGCCTATAAAGCTAAAGTACCACCATGGGGAAAACAGAATTGGTAGTTTTTTCCCTCACCAGGGCATATAAAATATATTTTATAATGTCCCTGTTTTAATATTTTACCCTACCCTTCGGGCACCTGGGGCAGACCTATGGGGTGACTTATATGCAACAATAAGGTAGTTTAAGAATTTGGAAGTACCTCTAATTTCAAAGTCAATCTTGGACATAGTTTCATTTTAAATGCAGCTTGCAAAGCAGAACTGGCTTTATAATGACAGATGGCAACACAGCAGTGCACCATTAAGTGCATTAAATCTACTGAGCCTCTAAACCTTCATGCCCTACCACATACCAGGCGCTTACAGGTGGGTTGTCATACCAATTTTAATTACACCTAATTATCATATGCCTTTTACACAGAACACTGGCCCTGGGCCTATTTAGCAGAGGTCAGGGCACAATCAGAGTCAGTTACCACCAGTATCAGTTTTGAAAATGTATGTCATCAGAATGACTTTCTCACAGAAACCATTTATTAAGCCTTACCTGCAGATAGCTTTAACTGTCTTTTGTTTAATACCTATTGCCTAAAATACAATATGGTCAGTTCCTGGCTCATGATTGGATGCCTCTTTTGTATGGCTCAGTCCTCTGCTCCGTATTCAATTCTTTTCCTCCTTATGTTGCCTTTGTCCCACCTAAGGTGCATTTCAGTCTCACTGTATTGTGATTAGATCAGTTGGATTCTACTAATGACTTCAGGATTTTGCATTTCACATGGAAGTCCTTGCCACACACTCCTTCCCCTGCTCTCTTTATTTGAATATTAGCCCTCAATCTGGTGTCAGTTTGCCCTTGAAGCCCTCTTATTCGTTTTGCCACCAGATGTGTATCAGTAGGCATTCATTTGTGAATGAATGCATGCTCTGTTGGCATAATGAATACTTTTTCTTTTGTTTTAAAAAAACCATTCCAAAATCGCTGCCTGCCTGTGCTTGCATGGCAGATATCTTCAAACTTTTCTTACATTTAAATAGAGAGAGCATTCCAAAATTGCCACTATGTTTGCACCTTCTTAAAAGAAAACATTTTTCAAGCTGGCCACTGTTCATGCACACACACCATGGCCACCAGATTCATTATAGCGAACACAAGGCAAACAAGATGAAGGTGATTTTTCCCAGCTATAGCTTCCCTGGGTTGGGGAGTGTTAGACCTGGCATCTTTGGCGTGGTTACCCCTGACTTTTTGCCTCTACCTCCTGTGTTTTTGATGCTATGCTGGATTTCGTTTTTGCTGGTTTAGATGCTTTGGGCACTTTGCCACTGCTGATCAGTGTCAAAGTGCAAGTGCTCCCTTGGTAAATTGTTGTATTGATTGGTTATCCATGATTGGTATATTTGTTTCACCTGTTAGCCCCTAGTAAAGTGCACTGCGTGTGCCAGGGCTGGTGATTCAAATGCTACTAGTGGGCTGCAGCACTGATTGTGCCACCCACAGGAGTAGCGCTAAAAATGATGTCTTAGGCCTGCTTGCAGTGCCTATGTGCAGTCCAGGACTGCCATGTCGACCTGGCCAGTGCACCCACTGACCAGCCCTTATCCTTCCCTTTCTGTACATGTCAGGCATCCCTATGGTGGCCCTAGGTACCCCCCTGGGCTGGGTGCAGTGTATCTGAAAGGTAGGGCATGTACTGAGGTGTGTAACATGCCCTGGTAGTGAATTACAGCCATTTTTCGTTTTTCACTGCTGAGAGGCTATCTTGCCCATAGGATAGAATGGGGAAGGCTGTTTACATGCCTATCTTCCCATAAGGGCAAGATAGAAAATCCAAGTTTGGTATCTCTGTGTTCAGAATTTAATTATACATCTTTTTAGCAAGATGGTTTTTAAATTCACTGTGTGAGAATAGCACTTTTTAGAAAGTAGCTATTCTCCTGTTTAACCTTCCTGTGTGCCTGTGTGCTGGTTGGCTGACTGGTGTCATGTGATGGGCTAGGTGGCTCCAGGAGCCTGGATGAGTCAGCAGCAGGGTGAATAGGGAGATCTGCTTTAGATGGGTGGGAGGAGTAGTCCCTGGGTTTGAATAGGGCTGCCCCTGACAAACACAAAGCTGGCTCCACCCCCTGCTGGCCAGGCTGAGGACTCTGCCTCTGCTGGCACAAAGAAGGCTCCACCTCCTGCTGAGAGTCTAACGACCCTGCCCCTCACTCTGAAAGGAACCAGGTGCTCCAGAGCAGAGCACACCCAGGAACCGGTTTGAGCAGGGGAATCCCCCCACTGGAACAAAGAGAGACAAAGACTTGGAGGGGTATAAGAAGAGGACCCCAGACACCTAAAACTTTAGATCACTTTGGAACTAAGAAGAAACCTCTGCCAAGGAGAAAGCTGAAAAGGACTGAAGAGGAGAAGACTGCCTGCTTGCTGTTTTGCTTTGCTGCCAAGGAGAGGGGAAGGACTTTGCTGTGTCCCCTTCTTTTGATTCTGATCTCCAAGGGCCTGAGAAGAGCTGGCTCCCTGTTAAGAAGTCCCAGGAACAAAAGAACTTCACCACCAGCTCCCCTGGAACTCTGCTGAGAGAGTTCTGACCTGCCTTGGAGTGCTTGCCCAGTCTTGGGGCCTCAGGAGGTCGATTTGCTGTGTTTGGGAGCTGGGAAGCAGAAGCGTGAACAAGAGTGACTGGTACCCAACGCATCATCCGATTGCGTGTCGCAAGATGAGAGTGCGAGGAAAATTTCATCGCGGCACCAACGCAACACGCAGGGTCCCCGCATCGCCGAGTGCGTCGAGCATCGTCCCGAAGCGTGAAGATTCCGGCCATTGCGAGGGTTGTCACAGAACCAGTTTGCGAGCCGCACCACTGCCAGTGCGTGAAAAGTCTCCAGTCATCGGGTGCGTCGACGCAGAGTCCCGTTCCGTGGCGCATCGAGAGTTGCGGCGCCGGAAGGCAACGCTGCGCCACGCATCGCACCACATCGAAGAGTGTCGCATCGAACCTGTGCGTGAAGCTTCCCCCTAAGAAACCTACGCAACGAAGGCCAAAGTCATCACATCCTCCCCTTACAGATCGGAGCCGGCGCATCCACCTCTGCTGCGTGAAGCAGGGCTGCTGCAAAGCCTCCCCAGGATCTCAGGAGTATCGCATCGCCTTTGCAAGCTTCCTTGTTATAGCTTTTGGGAACCTTATCGCAACTACAGGTACTGTTGGGCACGAAAGTGTCACATTTTGTGCATTGAGAGTCGCATTGTGCAGGACACTGACCTTTACCTCCTGGAGTACTTTCTGCAAACTCTTGAACTATCTTTAAAGTAACCTTTTTGAATTATATGTTGGTTTGTCTGTAGTATTTGGTCTTGTGAAGTTTTTAGTAAAGATACCTTATTTTTCTAAAACTGGTGTGGAGTAAATCTGTGGTGTTTTCACTGTGTTACTGTGAGTGTTGGTACAAATACTTTACACATTGTCTTTGATAACCTAGACTGCTCAGGCCAAGCTACCTAGAGGGTGAGCAGGGGTTATCTTAACAGTGTATCCCCCTTTCCCTGACTAGAAGCAAGGGTCCCTACTTGGACAGTGGTACCTACCCTGCCAACTAGAGACCCCCAGATCTAACATTGGTGGTCAGCGGTGAGGATTGAACTTGTATTTGTACTTGACCCACAGTAATTGGTGTACAACACTAGGAGTGCAGACCAATAGACAACCACATACCGTATTATTTTTTATCTCTATTTTTGAGTAACTCTTCAAGAGCATCATGTCTCAGGTGGCAACAAGTGAGAAGGCAGAAGTGGTGTTTTCCATTGCGGATTTGTATTCGTACGGAGTGGTAGCACTCAAGCAATTCTGCAAAGACCGTGGTTGCCCCTTTAAAAGCGAAGCTAGAAAGGATGAGCTCCAAAAAGTCTTGAAGGCCTGGTGGGAGGCCCAAGAGGAGGATGATGCAGATGAAGAGGATGGTTTTGTTCCCCAAGATCTGCCCGTGGGCAGAGCAGTCTCAAGGGCTGGCAGCTCCCATTCCAGTAGGGGGCTCACTCCAGAGGAGTTGGAGGAGAATCAAAGGGTGAGAGACCATGAATTGGAAATAATGAAAATGAAAATGAAGCAATCAGACAAGGCGGCGGAGGAGAGCAAGAATGCCCGTGCCTTGGAGGCGAAGAAATTGCTTCTGGCTCATGAAGTGAGCATGAGAGAACTGGACATCAAGGCCAAGCAGGTGGAGTCCGGTTCAAATGGTGGCAGCGCACAGCCAGTGCAGGGGGGTAAAGTATATATCCCCAAAGATTTAGTGCAGAATTATAACAGGAGTGAGGATATCTATGCCTGGTTCACATCGTATGAAATTGCATTGAGGATGAATGGTGTGCCTGAACAGCATTGGGGGGCAGGCCTGTGGAAACATTTTGAGGCTTCTGGGAGGAGTGCTCTAGAGCCCTTAGAATTAGCAGGTACCATGACCTATCCCAATATGAAGGAGGCCCTATGTCTCAGGTATGGACTTACTCCAGAGCAGTATAGACTGCAGTTTAGGAATTCCAAGAAGAAAGAGTCTGAGACTTGGATGGAGTGTGTGAATCTGTACTCGCGGGCACTGGAAGGTTGGATGAAGGGCAGCAAGGTAACTGATTATAAGGGGTTGTTACATTTAATTAGTTGGGAGCACTTGAGTAGTCTATGTGTTCCAGAGCTGCGCCAGCATCTTTTAGATAGCAAGTTGACGGACCCCATTGAGCTTGCTAAGGAGGTGGACCGCTGGACCAGTACCAGGGTCCACAGAGGAATTGTGGGTACCATTGCCAAAGGTGGGCAGGGTCCCCAGCAGAAGAGTGGGGGGGACAAGGGTAACCAAAAGGAGTTCTCACAAGGGCCCCAAAATAGTTCCCAGGGTAACCAGTCCCAGCCCCCCAAGTCAAAACCCAAACCAACCTGGCCCCCTAAGGGCAGGTCGGATAACAAGGGTCCCATTAGGTGTTATCACTGTCAGAAATTGGGTCACAAGTCTCCTGTGTGTCCCAAGAAATCCCAGGCACCCTCTGGTGTTCCAACCCCGGGTATAGCTAGTGTAGCTTTTGGTGGGGATTTAATTTCTAGCGATTTGGAGGGATTAGCAGTTATGTCCCTTGTCTCTTTAGGAGACACAGAGATGGTCCAGGAAACCCCTGTCCCTGATAACACTAAGAAGTACAGGCAGTGGGTGACCATCAATGGGAGGAGGGTGGAGGCTCTCAGGGACACTGGAGCCAGTTTGACTACGGTCAGGTGTCAGTGGGTCCCTGAGGAGCTGATCATTCCAGACGTACTTCACCCAGTAGTGTCAGCTGACAACTCTGTGCGCCTTTGCAAGGTGGCACATGTTCCCTTTGAGTGGGGGGGGTCTCAGGTCCTCTCAGAGTTGTTGTGAGTCCATCCATGCCAGTAGACTGTCTGCTAGGTAATGACCTGGAGAGTTCCCCATGGATGGAGGTGGAACGCCAGGCTCATTTGGAGATGTTGGGTTTGCCTGAGTGGGTCTGTGTGACCACCCGGTCCATGGCAGCCAGACAGGGTTGTGAAGCAGACCTGGAGCCTGAAACAGTGGCCCAGGTCCCTGCCAGAAAGAGGAAGGGCAAGGGGCGTGGTGCGTCCACCCCCACTGTTCCCACGGTCCAGGAAGGAGCAGAACCTACCGGGGATGCCCTGGAGCCTACAGGGGAACAGGTAGCTGAGCTGGGAGACATACCTGAGCTGACCCATTGGCAGCAAGAGGGTGGTCCCTCCAGAGAGGAGTTCTGCCGTGCGCAGAAGACTTGCCCTACTCTTGAAGGTCTGCGGCACCAGGCTGCAGACCAGGCAGCAGGTGCTGATCCGAAGAACTTTTTTCTCTACTGGGAGAATGACTTGTTGTACAGTGAGCCTAGGTTTGCTGAGCCCAGTGGATCACGTACCCTGGTGGTACCCGCAGGGTTCAGAGACTTCTTACTGGGTCTGGCTCACGACGTGCCGCTTGCAGGACATCTCGGGCAGGACAAGACCCGACAAAGGCTTGCCACCCACTTTTACTGGCCCGGGATGAAGACGGACGTCGCTTCCTTTTGTAAATCATGCCAGACTTGCCAGGCAAGTAGCAAGGCTGGAGGAAAATGCAAAGGCCCTCTCCAGCCTTTTCCTGTAGTGAGCACCCCTTTCGAGCGGGTGGGGATAGATATTGTGGGGCCACTGGACCCCAGGACAGCCTTAGGCAACAGGTTCATCCTGGTCCTGGTGGATCATGCCACCCGGTACCCGGAGGCTATCCCTCTCAGGACAACCACAGCCGCGGTGGTGGGCCGTGCGTTGATGGGGATCTTTTCCCGTGTGGGTTTCCCCAAAGAGGTGGTATCTGACCGGGGTACCAACTTCATCTCCAGGTATTTGAAGTCTCTGTGGGAGGAGTGTGGGGTAACTTATAAGTTCACCACTCCTTACCACCCTCAAGGAAATGGGTTGGTTGAAAGGTTCAACCGGACCCTGAAGGGCATGATCATGGGGCTGACGGAGCCCATGAGACGGAAGTGGGACGTCTTTATACAATGCCTATTATTTGCCTACAGGGAGGTACCACAAAAGTCTCTGGGGTTCAGTCCCTTTGAGCTTTTGTACGGGCACCCTGTTAGAGGACCTCTCAGTCTGGTGAAGGAGGGTTGGGAGAAATCCCCTGGGAAAACCCCTCAGGATGTGTTCAGCTATGTGCTGGCCATCCGCAACCAGACACAGCGCTTCCGGGCCCTCGCTCAGGCGAACCTGGAAGCCAGCCAGGATGAGATGAAGAGGTGGTATGACCAGCATACCACTCTGATGGAATTTCAACCTGGGCAGATGGTGTGGGTGATGGCGCCAGTGGAGCCTTGCGCGCTCCAAGACAAGTGGACTGGGCCATATGAGGTGGTGGAGCGCAAGAGTGAGGTGACCTACCTGGTCAACTTGCGATCTCCCAGGAACCCCATGAGGGTCCTACACGTGAACCGCCTCAAACCCCATTTTGAGAGGTCTGAAATAACAATGCTACTTGCTACAGATGCAGGGATGGAGGAGGATAGCGATCCTCTTCCTGACCTCCTGGAAGCTAAGGAGCAAGATGGGTCAGCGGATGGAGTGGTCCTCTCGCCCACCCTGACCCCAGAACAGCAGAGGGACTGTCGCCATGTGCTGGGTCAGTTTGCATCTCTGTTCTCCCTGACCCCCGGTATCACCAACTGGTGTGTCCATGACGTGGACACGGGAGATAGCATGCCTGTGAAACAGAAGTTTTACCGGGTGGCTGACAAGGTCAGGGCCAGCATCAAGAAGGAGGTTTCTAAGATGTTGGAGCTAGGGGTGATTGAGCCCTCCAGCAGCCCCTGGGCTAGCCCAGTGGTACTTGTACCGAAAGCTGCTGCGCCAGGTGCCACTCCAGAACTTAGGTTTTGTGTGGACTACCGTGGGCTCAATGCGGTCACGAAGACTGACGCACACCCCATCCCCAGAGCTGATGAGCTTGTGGATCGGTTGGGAGCTGCCAACTACCTCAGTACGTTTGATTTAACTTCTGGGTACTGGCAGATTGCCTTAACCG
The DNA here is from genome assembly GCF_964204655.1 of Triturus cristatus. Classification (NCBI taxonomy): domain Eukaryota; kingdom Metazoa; phylum Chordata; class Amphibia; order Caudata; family Salamandridae; genus Triturus; species Triturus cristatus. Next base: position 678,812,980 of record NC_140595.1, read on the forward strand.
ATGGGGCCAAGGAGAGGTCTGCGTTTTCAACGCCAGAGGGGCACTTCCAGTTCCGTGTCATGCCCTTTGGGTTGAAGAACGCCCCTGCCACATTCCAGAGACTGGTCAACCAGGTACTGTCCGGGCTGGAGCAATTCAGCGCCGCATATCTGGATGACATTTCTGTGTTCAGCTCCACTTGGGAAGAACACTTGCAACACCTCTGCGCAGTGTTGAAGGCTCTGCATAGTGCAGGCCTCACTATCAAGGCCAGTAAGTGCCAGATAGGGCAGGGTTCGGTGGTGTATTTGGGACACCAAGTAGGAAGTGGCCAGGTGGCGCCCCTACAAGCCAAGATAGATACCATCCGGGCCTGGGAACCCCCCAAGACCCAGACAGCGGTGAGAGACTTCTTAGGACTCACCGGGTACTATCGCCGTTTTGTCAAGGGGTATGGCACCATTGTTGCTCCCTTGACAGAACTAACTTCCAAGAAGTTACCGAAGAAAGTGATTTGGACCAGTGCCTGCCAAGAAGCTTTTGATGCCCTGAAGGAGGCCATGTGTACAGCACCTGTACTCAAGGCGCCTGACTTCTCCAAGGAGTTCATAGTGCAGACAGACGCTTCTGAGCATGGAGTGGGAGCGGTGCTCTCACAACTAAATGATGAGGACTTGGACCAACCTGTAGCTTTTATTAGTAGGAGGCTACTTCCCAGGGAACAGAGGTGGAGTGCGATTGAAAGGGAAGCTTTTGCTGTGGTCTGGGCGCTGAAGAAGCTGAGGCCCTACTTGTTTGGGACTCACTTCCGGGTTCAGATGGACCACAGGCCCCTCAGATGGTTGATGCAGATGAGGGGTGAGAATCCTAAGCTGTTGAGGTGGTCCATTTCCCTACAGGGGATGGACTTTACGGTGGAACACCGCCCCGGTACAGAACACGCCAACGCTGATGGTCTGTCCAGGTTTTTCCGCCTTAGCGATGAGAACTCCCAAGAGGGTGAGTAGTTCTCCCCACTTTCAGCTGGAGGGGACACGTGTTAGACCTGGCATCTTTGGCGTGGTTACCCCTGACTTTTTGCCTCTACCTCCTGTGTTTTTTGATGCTATGCTGGATTTCGTTTTTGCTGGTTTAGATGCTTTGGGCACTTTGCCACTGCTGATCAGTGTCAAAGTGCAAGTGCTCCCTTGGTAAATTGTTGTATTGATTGGTTATCCATGATTGGTATATTTGTTTCACCTGTTAGCCCCTAGTAAAGTGCACTGCGTGTGCCAGGGCTGGTGATTCAAATGCTACTAGTGGGCTGCAGCACTGATTGTGCCACCCACAGGAGTAGCGCTAAAAATGATGTCTTAGGCCTGCTTGCAGTGCCTATGTGCAGTCCAGGACTGCCATGTCGACCTGGCCAGTGCACCCACTGACCAGCCCTTATCCTTCCCTTTCTGTACATGTCAGGCATCCCTATGGTGGCCCTAGGTACCCCCCTGGGCTGGGTGCAGTGTATCTGAAAGGTAGGGCATGTACTGAGGTGTGTAACATGCCCTGGTAGTGAATTACAGCCATTTTTCGTTTTTCACTGCTGAGAGGCTATCTTGCCCATAGGATAGAATGGGGAAGGCTGTTTACATGCCTATCTTCCCATAAGGGCAAGATAGAAAATCCAAGTTTGGTATCTCTGTGTTCAGAATTTAATTATACATCTTTTTAGCAAGATGGTTTTTAAATTCACTGTGTGAGAATAGCACTTTTTAGAAAGTAGCTATTCTCCTGTTTAACCTTCCTGTGTGCCTGTGTGCTGGTTGGCTGACTGGTGTCATGTGATGGGCTAGGTGGCTCCAGGAGCCTGGATGAGTCAGCAGCAGGGTGAATAGGGAGATCTGCTTTAGATGGGTGGGAGGAGTAGTCCCTGGGTTTGAATAGGGCTGCCCCTGACAAACACAAAGCTGGCTCCACCTCCTGCTGGCCAGGCTGAGGACTCTGCCTCTGCTGGCACAAAGAAGGCTCCACCTCCTGCTGAGAGTCTAACGACCCTGCCCCTCACTCTGAAAGGAACCAGGTGCTCCAGAGCAGAGCACACCCAGGAACCGGTTTGAGCAGGGGAATCCCCCCACTGGAACAAAGAGAGACAAAGACTTGGAGGGGTATAAGAAGAGGACCCCAGACACCTAAAACTTTAGATCACTTTGGAACTAAGAAGAAACCTCTGCCAAGGAGAAAGCTGAAAAGGACTGAAGAGGAGAAGACTGCCTGCTTGCTGTTTTGCTTTGCTGCCAAGGAGAGGGGAAGGACTTTGCTGTGTCCCCTTCTTTTGATTCTGATCTCCAAGGGCCTGAGAAGAGCTGGCTCCCTGTTAAGAAGTCCCAGGAACAAAAGAACTTCACCACCAGCTCCCCTGGAACTCTGCTGAGAGAGTTCTGACCTGCCTTGGAGTGCTTGCCCAGTCTTGGGGCCTCAGGAGGTCGTTTTGCTGTGTTTGGGAGCTGGGAAGCAGAAGCGTGAACAAGAGTGACTGGTACCCAACGCATCATCCGATTGCGTGTCGCAAGATGAGAGTGCGAGGAAAATTTCATCGCGGCACCAACGCAACACGCAGGGTCCCCGCATCGCCGAGTGCGTCGAGCATCGTCCCGAAGCGTGAAGATTCCGGCCATTGCGAGGGTTGTCACAGAACCAGTTTGCGAGCCGCACCACTGCCAGTGCGTGAAAAGTCTCCAGTCATCGGGTGCGTCGACGCAGAGTCCCGTTCCGTGGCGCATCGAGAGTTGCGGCGCCGGAAGGAAACGCTGCGCCACGCATCGCACCACATCGAAGAGTGTCGCATCGAACCTGTGCGTGAAGCTTCCCCCTAAGAAACCTACGCAACGAAGGCCAAAGTCATCGCATCCTCCCCTTACAGATCGGAGCCGGCGCATCCACCTCTGCTGCGTGAAGCAGGGCTGCTGCAAAGCCTCCCCAGGATCTCAGGAGTATCGCATCGCCTTTGCAAGCTTCCTTGTTATAGCTTTTGGGAACCTTATCGCAACTACAGGTACTGTTGGGCACGAAAGTGTCGCATTTTGTGCATTGAGAGTCGCATTGTGCAGGACACTGACCTTTACCTCCTGGAGTACTTTCTGCAAACTCTTGAACTATCTTTAAAGTAACCTTTTTGAATTATATGTTGGTTTGTCTGTAGTATTTGGTCTTGTGAAGTTTTTAGTAAAGATACCTTATTTTTCTAAAACTGGTGTGGAGTAAATCTGTGGTGTTTTCACTGTGTTACTGTGAGTGTTGGTACAAATACTTTACACATTGTCTTTGATAACCTAGACTGCTCAGGCCAAGCTACCTAGAGGGTGAGCAGGGGTTATCTTAACAGTGTATCCCCCTTTCCCTGACTAGAAGCAAGGGTCCCTACTTGGACAGTGGTACCTACCCTGCCAACTAGAGACCCCCAGATCTAACATTGGTGGTCAGCGGTGAGGATTGAACTTGTATTTGTACTTGACCCACAGTAATTGGTGTACATCACTAGGAGTGCAGACCAATAGACAACCACATACCGTATTATTTTTTATCTCTATTTTTGAGTAACTCTTCAAGAGCATCATGTCTCAGGTGGCAACAAGTGAGAAGGCAGAAGTGGTGTTTTCCATTGCGGATTTGTATTCGTACGGAGTGGTAGCACTCAAGCAATTCTGCAAAGACCGTGGTTGCCCCTTTAAAAGCGAAGCTAGAAAGGATGAGCTCCAAAAAGTCTTGAAGGCCTGGTGGGAGGCCCAAGAGGAGGATGATGCAGATGAAGAGGATGGTTTTGTTCCCCAAGATCTGCCCGTGGGCAGAGCAGTCTCAAGGGCTGGCAGCTCCCATTCCAGTAGGGGGCTCACTCCAGAGGAGTTGGAGGAGAATCAAAGGGTGAGAGACCATGAATTGGAAATAATGAAAATGAAAATGAAGCAATCAGACAAGGCGGCGGAGGAGAGCAAGAATGCCCGTGCCTTGGAGGCGAAGAAATTGCTTCTGGCTCATGAAGTGAGTATGAGAGAACTGGACATCAAGGCCAAGCAGGTGGAGTCCGGTTCAAATGGTGGCAGCGCACAGCCAGTGCAGGGGGGTAAAGTATATATCCCCAAAGATTTAGTGCAGAATTATAACAGGAGTGAGGATATCTATGCCTGGTTCACATCGTATGAAATTGCATTGAGGATGAATGGTGTGCCTGAACAGCATTGGGGGGCAGGCCTGTGGAAACATTTTGAGGCTTCTGGGAGGAGTGCTCTAGAGCCCTTAGAATTATCAGGTACCATGACCTATCCCAATATGAAGGAGGCCCTATGTCTCAGGTATGGACTTACTCCAGAGCAGTATAGACTGCAGTTTAGGAATTCCAAGAAGAAAGAGTCTGAGACTTGGATGGAGTGTGTGAATCTGTACTCGCGGGCACTGGAAGGTTGGATGAAGGGCAGCAAGGTAACTGATTATAAGGGGTTGTTACATTTAATTAGTTGGGAGCACTTGAGTAGTCTATGTGTTCCAGAGCTGCGCCAGCATCTTTTAGATAGCAAGTTGACGGACCCCATTGAGCTTGCTAAGGAGGCGGACCGCTGGACCAGTACCAGGGTCCACAGAGGAATTGTGGGTACCATTGCCAAAGGTGGGCAGGGTCCCCAGCAGAAGAGTGGGGGGGACAAGGGTAACCAAAAGGAGTTCTCACAAGGGCCCCAAAATAGTTCCCAGGGTAACCAGTCCCAGCCCCCCAAGTCAAAACCCAAACCAACCTGGCCCCCTAAGGGCAGGTCGGATAACAAGGGTCCCATTAGGTGTTATCACTGTCAGAAATTGGGTCACAAGTCTCCTGTGTGTCCCAAGAAATCCCAGGCACCCTCTGGTGTTCCAACCCCGGGTATAGCTAGTGTAGCTTTTGGTGGGGATTTAATTTCTAGCGATTTGGAGGGATTAGCAGTTATGTCCCTTGTCTCTTTAGGAGACACAGAGATGGTCCAGGAAACCCCTGTCCCTGATAACACTAAGAAGTACAGGCAGTGGGTGACCATCAATGGGAGGAGGGTGGAGGCTCTCAGGGACACTGGAGCCAGTTTGACTACGGTCAGGTGTCAGTGGGTCCCTGAGGAGCTGATCATTCCAGACGTACTTCACCCAGTAGTGTCAGCTGACAACTCTGTGCGCCTTTGCAAGGTGGCACATGTTCCCTTTGAGTGGGGGGGGTCTCAGGTCCTCTCAGAGTTGTTGTGAGTCCATCCATGCCAGTAGACTGTCTGCTAGGTAATGACCTGGAGAGTTCCCCATGGATGGAGGTGGAACGCCAGGCTCATTTGGAGATGTTGGGTTTGCCTGAGTGGGTCTGTGTGACCACCCGGTCCATGGCAGCCAGACAGGGTTGTGAAGCAGACCTGGAGCCTGAAACAGTGGCCCAGGTCCCTGCCAGAAAGAGGAAGGGCAAGGGGCGTGGTGCGTCCACCCCCACTGTTCCCACGGTCCAGGAAGGAGCAGAACCTACCGGGGATGCCCTGGAGCCTACAGGGGAACAGGTAGCTGAGCTGGGAGACATACCTGAGCTGACCCATTGGCAGCAAGAGGGTGGTCCCTCCAGAGAGGAGTTCTGCCGTGCGCAGAAGACTTGCCCTACTCTTGAAGGTCTGCGGCACCAGGCTGCAGACCAGGCAGCAGGTGCTGATCCGAAGAACTTTTTTCTCTACTGGGAGAATGACTTGTTGTACAGTGAGCCTAGGTTTGCTGAGCCCAGTGGATCACGTACCCTGGTGGTACCCGCAGGGTTCAGAGACTTCCTACTGGGTCTGGCTCACGACGTGCCGCTTGCAGGACATCTCGGGCAGGACAAGACCCGACAAAGGCTTGCCACCCACTTTTACTGGCCCGGGATGAAGACGGACGTCGCTTCCTTTTGTAAATCATGCCAGACTTGCCAGGCAAGTAGCAAGGCTGGAGGAAAATGCAAAGGCCCTCTCCAGCCTTTTCCTGTAGTGAGCACCCCTTTCGAGCGGGTGGGGATAGATATTGTGGGGCCACTGGACCCCAGGACAGCCTTAGGCAACAGGTTCATCCTGGTCCTGGTGGATCATGCCACCCGGTACCCGGAGGCTATCCCTCTCAGGACAACCACAGCCGCGGTGGTGGGCCGTGCGTTGATGGGGATCTTTTCCCGTGTGGGTTTCCCCAAAGAGGTGGTATCTGACCGGGGTACCAACTTCATCTCCAGGTATTTGAAGTCTCTGTGGGAGGAGTGTGGGGTAACTTATAAGTTCACCACTCCTTACCACCCTCAAGGAAATGGGTTGGTTGAAAGGTTCAACCGGACCCTGAAGGGCATGATCATGGGGCTGACGGAGCCCATGAGACGGAAGTGGGACGTCTTTTTGCCATGCCTATTATTTGCCTACAGGGAGGTACCACAAAAGTCTCTGGGGTTCAGTCCCTTTGAGCTTTTGTACGGGCACCCTGTTAGAGGACCTCTCAGTCTGGTGAAGGAGGGTTGGGAGAAATCCCCTGGGAAAACCCCTCAGGATGTGTTCAGCTATGTGCTGGCCATCCGCAACCAGACACAGCGCTTCCGGGCCCTCGCTCAGGCGAACCTGGAAGCCAGCCAGGATGAGATGAAGAGGTGGTATGACCAGCATACCACTCTGATGGAATTTCAACCTGGGCAGATGGTGTGGGTGATGGCGCCAGTGGAGCCTTGCGCGCTCCAAGACAAGTGGACTGGGCCATATGAGGTGGTGGAGCGCAAGAGTGAGGTGACCTACCTGGTCAACTTGCGATCTCCCAGGAACCCCATGAGGGTCCTACACGTGAACCGCCTCAAACCCCATTTTGAGAGGTCTGAAATAACAATGCTACTTGCTACAGATGCAGGGATGGAGGAGGATAGCGATCCTCTTCCTGACCTCCTGGAAGCTAAGGAGCAAGATGGGTCAGCGGATAGAGTGGTCCTCTCGCCCACCCTGACCCCAGAACAGCAGAGGGACTGTCGCCATGTGCTGGGTCAGTTTGCATCTCTGTTCTCCCTGACCCCCGGTATCACCAACTGGTGTGTCCATGACGTGGACACGGGAGATAGCATGCCTGTGAAACAGAAGTTTTACCGGGTGGCTGACAAGGTCAGGGCCAGCATCAAGAAGGAGGTTTCTAAGATGTTGGAGCTAGGGGTGATTGAGCCCTCCAGCAGCCCCTGGGCTAGCCCAGTGGTACTTGTACCGAAAGCTGCTGCGCCAGGTGCCACTCCAGAACTTAGGTTTTGTGTGGACTACCGTGGGCTCAATGCGGTCACGAAGACTGACGCACACCCCATCCCCAGAGCTGATGAGCTTGTGGATCGGTTGGGAGCTGCCAACTACCTCAGTACGTTTGATTTAACTTCTGGGTACTGGCAGATTGCCTTAACCGATGGGGCCAAGGAGAGGTCTGCGTTTTCAACGCCAGAGGGGCACTTCCAGTTCCGTGTCATGCCCTTTGGGTTGAAGAACGCCCCTGCCACATTCCAGAGACTGGTCAACCAGGTACTGTCCGGGCTGGAGCAATTCAGCGCCGCATATCTGGATGACATTTCTGTGTTCAGCTCCACTTGGGAAGAACACTTGCAACACCTCTGCGCAGTGTTGAAGGCTCTGCATAGTGCAGGCCTCACTATCAAGGCCAGTAAGTGCCAGATAGGGCAGGGTTCGGTGGTGTATTTGGGACACCAAGTAGGAAGTGGCCAGGTGGCGCCCCTACAAGCCAAGATAGATACCATCCGGGCCTGGGAACCCCCCAAGACCCAGACAGCGGTGAGAGACTTCTTAGGACTCACCGGGTACTATCGCCGTTTTGTCAAGGGGTATGGCACCATTGTTGCTCCCTTGACAGAACTAACTTCCAAGAAGTTACCGAAGAAAGTGATTTGGACCAGTGCCTGCCAAGAAGCTTTTGATGCCCTGAAGGAGGCCATGTGTACAGCACCTGTACTCAAGGCGCCTGACTTCTCCAAGGAGTTCATAGTGCAGACAGACGCTTCTGAGCATGGAGTGGGAGCGGTGCTCTCACAACTAAATGATGAGGACTTGGACCAACCTGTAGCTTTTATTAGTAGGAGGCTACTTCCCAGGGAACAGAGGTGGAGTGCGATTGAAAGGGAAGCTTTTGCTGTGGTCTGGGCGCTGAAGAAGCTGAGGCCCTACTTGTTTGGGACTCACTTCCGGGTTCAGATGGACCACAGGCCCCTCAGATGGTTGATGCAGATGAGGGGTGAGAATCCTAAGCTGTTGAGGTGGTCCATTTCCCTACAGGGGATGGACTTTACGGTGGAACACCGCCCCGGTACAGAACACGCCAACGCTGATGGTCTGTCCAGGTTTTTCCGCCTTAGCGATGAGAACTCCCAAGAGGGTGAGTAGTTCTCCCCACTTTCAGCTGGAGGGGACACGTGTTAGACCTGGCATCTTTGGCGTGGTTACCCCTGACTTTTTGCCTCTACCTCCTGTGTTTTTTGATGCTATGCTGGATTTCGTTTTTGCTGGTTTAGATGCTTTGGGCACTTTGCCACTGCTGATCAGTGTCAAAGTGCAAGTGCTCCCTTGGTAAATTGTTGTATTGATTGGTTATCCATGATTGGTATATTTGTTTCACCTGTTAGCCCCTAGTAAAGTGCACTGCGTGTGCCAGGGCTGGTGATTCAAATGCTACTAGTGGGCTGCAGCACTGATTGTGCCACCCACAGGAGTAGCGCTAAAAATGATGTCTTAGGCCTGCTTGCAGTGCCTATGTGCAGTCCAGGACTGCCATGTCGACCTGGCCAGTGCACCCACTGACCAGCCCTTATCCTTCCCTTTCTGTACATGTCAGGCATCCCTATGGTGGCCCTAGGTACCCCCCTGGGCTGGGTGCAGTGTATCTGAAAGGTAGGGCATGTACTGAGGTGTGTAACATGCCCTGGTAGTGAATTACAGCCATTTTTCGTTTTTCACTGCTGAGAGGCTATCTTGCCCATAGGATAGAATGGGGAAGGCTGTTTACATGCCTATCTTCCCATAAGGGCAAGATAGAAAATCCAAGTTTGGTATCTCTGTGTTCAGAATTTAATTATACATCTTTTTAGCAAGATGGTTTTTAAATTCACTGTGTGAGAATAGCACTTTTTAGAAAGTAGCTATTCTCCTGTTTAACCTTCCTGTGTGCCTGTGTGCTGGTTGGCTGACTGGTGTCATGTGATGGGCTAGGTGGCTCCAGGAGCCTGGATGAGTCAGCAGCAGGGTGAATAGGGAGATCTGCTTTAGATGGGTGGGAGGAGTAGTCCCTGGGTTTGAATAGGGCTGCCCCTGACAAACACAAAGCTGGCTCCACCCCCTGCTGGCCAGGCTGAGGACTCTGCCTCTGCTGGCACAAAGAAGGCTCTACCTCCTGCTGAGCGTCTAACGACCCTGCCCCTCACTCTGAAAGGAACCAGGTGCTCCAGAGCAGAGCACACCCAGGAACCGGTTTGAGCAGGGGAATCCCCCCACTGGAACAAAGAGAGACAAAGACTTGGAGGGGTATAAGAAGAGGACCCCAGACACCTAAAACTTTAGATCACTTTGGAACTAAGAAGAAACCTCTGCCAAGGAGAAAGCTGAAAAGGACTGAAGAGGAAAAGACTGCCTGCTTGCTGTTTTGCTTTGCTGCCAAGGAGAGGGGAAGGACTTTGCTGTGTCCCCTTCTTTTGATTCTGATCTCCAAGGGCCTGAGAAGAGCTGGCTCCCTGTTAAGAAGTCCCAGGAACAAAAGGACTTCACCACCAGCTCCCCTGGAACTCTGCTGAGAGAGTTCTGACCTGCCTTGGAGTGCTTGCCCAGTCTTGGGGCCTCAGGAGGTCGTTTTGCTGTGTTTGGGAGCTGGGAAGCAGAAGCGTGAACAAGAGTGACTGGTACCCAACGCATCATCCGATTGCGTGTCGCAAGACGAGAGTGCGAGGAAAATTTCATCGCGGCACCATCGCAACACGCAGGGTCCCCGCATCGCCGAGTGCGTCGAGCATCGTCCCGAAGCGTGAAGATTCCGGCCATTGCGAGGGCTGTCGCAGAACCAGTTTGCGAGCCGCACCTCTGCCAGTGCGTGAAAAGTCTCCAGTCATCGGGTGCGTCGACGCAGAGTCCCGTTCCGTGGAGCATCGAGAGTTGCGGCGCCGGAAGGCAATGCTGCGCCACGCATCGCACCAAATCGAAGAGTGTGGCATCGAACCTGTGCGTGAAGCTTCCCCCTAAGAAACCTACGCAACGAAGGCCAAAGTCATCGCATCCTCCCCTTACAGATCGGAGCCGGCGCATCCACCTCTGCTGCGTGAAGCAGGGCTGCTGCAAAGCCTCCCCAGGATCTCAGGAGTATCGCATCACCTTTGCAAGCTTCCTTGTTATAGCTTTTGGGAACCTTATCGCAACTACAGGTACTGTTGGGCACGAAAGTGTCGCATTTTGTGCATTGAGAGTCGCATTGTGCAGGACACTGACCTTTACCTCCTGGAGTACTTTCTGCAAACTCTTGAACTATCTTTAAAGTAACCTTTTTGAATTATATGTTGGTTTGTCTGTAGTATTGGGTCTTGTGAAGTTTTTAGTAAAGATACCTTATTTTTCTAAAACTGGTGTGGAGTAAGTCTGTGGTGTTTTCACTGTGTTACTGTGAGTGTTGGCACAAATACTTTACACATTGCCTTTGATAGCCTAGACTGCTCAGGCCAAGCTACCTAGAGGGTGAGCAGGGGTTATCTTAACAGTATATCTCCCTTTCCCTGACTAGAAGCAAGGGTCCCTACTTGGACAGTGGTACCTACCCTGCCAACTAGAGACCCCCAGATCTAACAGGGAGTAATAACAGGAACTGTTCATGAGTGCCTCATAGCTGAAAGCTTTTAAATGGCAAAGGCAGGAGAGCCTTGGACTCTCAAAACATTTCTCCAAACTGATATTTATATTTGTAGCATTTTAAGTCTCTCCTACAGTGGCATTAACAAATTCTGGCTAGTGCTAGATACCTCCTAAAAGGGACAATTGCATTTTACTAAAAGGACATCTCTGATGCTCATTTTCTTTTCACTGAGCCCAGAGACATGCATTTGTTAGTGGTTGGTGCTCCCTTATGACGTGGGCAAGGGCGGGAGGCAGCACTGTCAAGTGCCGCACACCACAGTTCGGACTACAGGAGTGCAGCTTCCATTGGTGCAGCAATTGCACTAGCACTGGGCCCAAGTGAACCCAGATTATTGTTGTATTTCATAGTACACACAGTAGCTAGGGGGCCCATTTCTTTCCCTGTACTCAAGCCCATGAACGACTAGTTACGCCACTGTCAGACTAACACAAATCGTTCATCATTCTGGCCCTGCAATAGTTTGTCACACCATTTTGAGAACAACTCTCAATTGGTGTCTGCAGCCCAGATAGGTAATACGGGGAAAGATTGACTGTTGTCATGGTTACACCACTAAGAAGTGTGCACTATTTATGAAGCTGATAGTGGTGAGGCAGCATTTCTTGGGCAGGTAAGTTTAAATTCAATGACAGTCAGCTGCCAGTGTGCAGCACTGCCTCAGTGCAAGCCAACCAGTTTGAAGAAACAGAAATTGGAACTTAGTACTAGGGCCCCATGTTGCTCCAATGGGGATACTTTCTCACATGTATCTTATTACAGGGGGGGTTCTATTTGGTGTTAACCACAAATAAGTTTCACTCTATGTGTCACATAAAAGGTTTGGAATGCCATTCATAAGCACTCTTAAACAATGGAAATGTCACAAATATACAATCTTGAAACTTGGAAGCTATAACAGGAGGAGGCTGGCAGGGTTACACTCAAAGCCCTACTCAGCAGAAACCAAAGGATGAAGGACGGAAATACATGTGCTTCTTTATCAGTCAGCAGAGTTAGAGACAACAAATGAAGCCTTTTTAATTGTCTCTGTATGTTGTGCCTCCAAATGAGTATTAAATATGTGTCCACCATTGGATGACCACTGAATGGGTGCAAAATATTTAGGGGCTAATTACTTACGATTACGGTGGTCCACTGGACCACCCTAGTTGCGGTGGCGGTACATGGACCGCCAAACTGGCGGTGCAACCGCTGTATTACTAGTTTGGTGGTTGGACCGCCACTGGACCACTGTACCTGCCGGGGATCCCTTATCCAGTGCCGGTGACACAACAGTATGAGGCAGCAGTATGCTGGTGGTGCTGCTGTGGCACCCCTGAGCATATTACGAGTCCCTTCGCCTCGACCTTACTTATCCACAGCAGTGAGCCTGCCATGGAAAGGGTGGCAGTGAGGCAACTCAGGGGGTCCTGTAGCCTCTGTGCAAGGGGGTTTCTAAACTTGTGGGGTGTCCTTTTGTAGTGTTTTCACTGTGTTACTGTGTGTGTGTGTGTGTGTGTGTGTGTGTGTGTGTGTGTGTGTGTGTGTGTGTGTGTGTGTGTGTGTGTGTGTGTGTGTGTGTGTGTGTGTGTGTGTGTGTGTGTGTGTGTGTGTGTGTGTGTGTGTGTGTGCGTGTGTGTGTGTGTGTGTGCGTGCGTGTGTGTGTGTGTGTGTATGTGGACAAATACTTTACACATTACCTCTGGGATAAGCCTGACAGCTCTGAGCCAAGGTACCAAGGGGGTGAGTAGGGGTTATCGTAGGTGTGCAACCTGCATATCCTAGCTGACCAGAACAATCATTTCTAACAGTAGTGGACCTAGTTATCTCTGCAGCAGGTTCCTTAACCTTCAAAGCGGCCATATTCATATTAGTGTTCCAGCATGGAAGGTTCATACAGATCTCTTTTGACAATACTGAACCCCTGGGTTATCTTACCTGCATTTAATCTGAAACCTGCAGGTGGACAATTCTTCTAAACGCGATCAGGTCATTTTGAAATTACACATTTAGCATGTGTTCTCAATACTGAGTTATCAGTGCTTGGTGCTTATCAGTAGAGGAATGTACAGTGAGAATCCTCTAAGCCTTTTATTACTGGATATTAGAGTGAAGTTCAGGTGAAGACTTGCAAAAGGAAGTGAAACATCACTGCAGCACCTCTTCCTCAGACTTGCTTTTAACTTCAAACTACCAGTGTATATTGCCCCTCTACTCCCACCTGGCTCTTACCACTAACTTTTTCAGGCTGGCTTTCAATGTTCAAGTTCTGTTTCTTCCTCACCTTTGACATCATTTTGTCTCTCCATTGCCTATCCTTTCACTCCATTCGTCCTTCTAGTATTAATCTTATTTTACCAATTTAGGTACCCTTACTCTGTATAGCTACATACCTGTTCCTCTTCTTCCATCTGCTCTTCTTGTTTTCTTATCTTGTATTCTTTCTCCAATTTCTCTACCTTTTTCTCCCGCTCTTTCTCAATTATTATTGCCTCCCTCTTTCCATATCCTCTGCTGAATTTACTTCCTTTTTTATATTAATTTCCCTGTTACCTTCCGTATTCTTATTCTCTTTACTTTACATCTTGAATGTCATTTTTCTCTCTTTTTCATGTTATTCTTTCTTTCAGTGTTTATCTATCTTATATTTGGTTATTCACAATCATTGATTCCTCCGTCTTTCCTTTTACGATGCTATAATCTGCTTTCTTTCTGTTTCTTACTCCTTCTTGCTCCTCCTGTCCCTTCCATTATCTCACTTGAACTTTTCTTTCAGGCTTTCTCTTATGTCCCACGTTTCTCCCTTGCTTTCATTCTTTCCTTATCACATTGTCTTTGTTTTATAGGCCTTTGTCTTCTTTTGTCCCCCCCTTTTGCTCCCAGTCTGTCCCTTGTCCACCAACTCTGTCTTTTTTGTTTCAGTCCTAGGCTAATTAAAACCTTCCCATGAAAGCAGAAATTACTGTTGAAGAGGGCCTTTAGAAAGCAGTTTAATCTGTGCAAGAGACTGCAAAGCAAGGAACAAAACAGCACAGTAATGAAGCAAAAGGGCAGGTATCCGTCATACAGAAAGGGAGCAAAACAGTAAGAAGCAGGGTGGTTTTACCACACAAACCAGATGCAGCACTGTAAGCAATCAACAGTTCAAGCATCACCTAAACAAACAACTAAAACTCAGGCAGCAGTTCCATGCTAGGTTTGTACAAGTGCCATGTCAGGTGGGACACTATTAGCCAGCTCAAGCTTTTTATCCAACACTACTCTCCATGTTATTTTAAAACATACTCACAATGGTAAACATATAACTATGAGTCACAAAATACCATGTCATGTTAGCAAAAAAGCTGACTGATGATGTCTTATATGAGTTGGAGCCACTTGTAAGCTATGTTTGTGCATGCTGCAACTCAGTGAAAAGTTCAAGGCATTTATGTGAAACTGACAAATAAACTGGAACTCGGAATACCTATTCTCAGTGACATCAAGTGCAGGTTTAAAATGAGCTTTCAAATGTGTGTTTTGAGACCAAAGAAGGAGCTGTCTGAGCTTTAACACAGAAGTTTCTTGAGCATCTGAAAGACTGATTATGTGCCTTTGAAAGACCATCTTTAGGGTTGAAACTGCAAGCGCTCACACTTGCGAGACACTATTGTTGACTAAAAGGGTTGGAGCCTGCCCATTGCTTACCATTCTTTGGCTTCAGTGTCACTTCTTCTTTGCGGCCTTTCAATTGGACGGAGCAAGGTCAGGGGTTGCTTCCTCTGGTACATGGGCCAAGCACAGATTGATTCTGCTTAATTAGGAAGCTGCTCATTCTGAAATAGAGGTACCATTTTAACCCCTGTTGCTTCTTTCCCCTCCCACCTACCACCTCTCTGTGTTGCTGACCAACATCTCCCCAACATCCTTGCTTGTATACACCATCCCCACCGTCTGTCTTTTAAGGTAGCTTCCTCCATTGTTGCCGACCCCCCCCCCCGCCCACATTGTAGCTTTAAAAAAGATAACGCTATGACGCTGTCTTGCTGGCCGCATTATAGTCTTTTTTGATTTTTTACTTTAAGCATTCATTTAATTATTTGTGGTGTTTATTTTGTTGTGCTTAGAAAAGCTCTGGTAGCTGTTTCTAGTCCAGACATCAGAACAATTGGAGAACTAAATAGCTGCAGAAGTGTTTGAGATCTCTGTATTCTGAATTCAGTGGGCCACTGTGTTTGTTCGGCATATTACTGCTCTCCCCTCTCCTTAAATTGCTCAGATATCAGCACATTTTACAAAGAATAATGATGTGGAATTTTACCACGGACCTGTCAGTGGGAACTATCCATTTTAGACACACACACAGATGGAAGAGACACAGGAGGGCACATCTCCTCAAACTGCTCCTTTGGGGTTGTAGAAGTGGTGATTTTACAGAAGAATCTGTTGCCTTATAACCAGTGTAAATGTGATCTGTCCTGGAGGAAGTTGGTAATGCTACTGAAAATGCACTTAAGACTTCTATATTACCTCCTCTGAAATAAAGTGTATCATGTAATACAGCATATATATTTATTTTGCCTAACAGTTCTTTTACACACTCTTCAGGCTGAACTCCAGTCCTGCTACCCCAATCGACGCAATTGTGTATTGTTGCATTCAGCATATCTTATATTTGAAACCTTCTTCACCAATTCAATTGCCCTCAACCTGCTCTGTTATGCCGATACTCGTACTGCTTTAGCAAGCCTAAAATATTTTTAGGGCTTTTACACTGTACTGCTTGTTTAGTTTTGTTTTTGCATTTCCCTCCTGGCCAAATTGTCTCCACCAATGCAGTTTAGCATGAAAACGTACTAGTTGCATTTTTCGTGGGAAACTGCTTCACATTTTGAGGTGTAAATCACTGTGTGAAGTTAGGGGGAGCAAGGCTGTAGCCAGTCTCCCCGTGGGTAGCTTCAAACTATTAGAGGAGGCCAATAGACAGGATAGGTGGATAGGTTAGAGGGCGGAGCTTAGGGAAGATTTATAAATGTAGGTTTTTGGGTGGGAAGGCACTTGATAAGGCAGTACCAAGAGAGTATAGGGGAGTGAGTGACAGGAATTAAGTAGTAAAAAAAAAATAACGGGACCGGTGTAAAGCTATATAGATGAACAGTAAATAAGGACAATGGAAGTTAACAAAGAAATTAGAAAGGTGGTGAGGATTTTACGTACAGCAGGCAGGGACGACTTTTTGAAAGCAGGGGTGCCAGGTCAAGTGTGGATGAGTTTAGAGCAACCTAAAAGAAAGGCGGCAGGTGGTGTAGCAGTAGTGATGGCAGCACTTTTAACTCATATGAATAAATGAAAAATTCAAATTTGAAGTGACAATAAAAAAAAAAAAATTACCTAACAAAGTTGAGGTCCCGGGAGTTCCTTTAAGAAACCAGTTTGCTCTTCTTAATGAGCCAGCTGAAGGAAATGAACAGTACGTTGAAGAGTGCAAGCCACAGCAGTAAATCGCTGAGTCACTACCAAAAAAGAGGCAGCACACGAGAGGAGTTTTGAAGAGGAGTCAGAAGGGACGAGTTGGAGCCGCAGTGAAAACATAAATGTGGCTATGCATCAAGGAGAGTGGCATTGAGCAATGGCAACATGCTACTCATGAAGGAGGTGGGTATTAGGTCACATAACTCTGAATTTGGTAATGCCTCAGGTGCCTGTGGAGTGCTTCTAGGAACTGAAGTTTCTTATGAGAGTGTTAGCGGCAAGCTGGAACAAAAAAGAATGCGGGATGCGGGCAGTACAGATAGACAGTGTAGAGGAGGAGCGGAGGAGGAGCTCATTTCAAATGCTCAAGACATGTTTGGGCACAGATCCTTATCTGCTGCACTTCACAGTGAAAAGGAGGTGGTTTATGGCAGGATGGGAGATACATATATAAGACATGAACAGTACCAAAGAATTGTGGAAGATTAAGTACAACAGCTCCCAAATGACTTTGAAAATATCAATAATAAAGAATATGACAAGGCATTAATTAACAAGTTGTCTGAACAACAAAAATCTTTACCCCACAATGTTTTTAATTTGGGAAACCATTTTAAAAATTCAAATTTTTAAAAGAAAACAGAGGAGATCCAGGAAGCGAGTGGCTTCAGTCACAAAATTTATAAAGAGGTAAACATGGAGCATCAGCTATATCAACAAGACCTACAGAAAGTCAGGACAGTGGGGATGGGTGGCGGACACAGAATTAGATATAGCAAAACACAATGAAATATATAAATATAGAGTACCTGGCTCTGTGTCACATTCAGGTCAAAGCAGCCTGAAAAAACCAGTTCACAGTCAGAAGAAC
This sequence comes from Triturus cristatus, assembly GCF_964204655.1. Classification (NCBI taxonomy): domain Eukaryota; kingdom Metazoa; phylum Chordata; class Amphibia; order Caudata; family Salamandridae; genus Triturus; species Triturus cristatus. The sequence goes on from NC_140595.1 coordinate 678,830,153, forward strand.
AGAAGAAAGGAAGAGAGCAGAACAGAAACCAACAAATCATAAAGCAGCTCTAACACGTTGGTTAGAAGAAGAAGGAAGATCTTTAGCGGTTTTTCCTTCATAGAGGGAGCAGTTCAATTAGATGTCTTCAACGCAATGGAGGTTGTATGAAGGAGGAATAGGGGATGGTAAAAGGCCTGGTGTGAGTGGTGGGATATGAAAACGAGTATGAAGAGAATCTAGATTATGAGGATTCAAATATAGGACTGGAGGAAGGGGATTTGAGATACTTGGAGCGTAAACAGCGCGAGAAGGGAAGAAATCAAAAATGATGCGGCAGAGCAGGAAATAACGGGGCAAAAAAGTGTTTCAGTCTATTGCAGACGTCTGGAGTGGACCTAGCAGTTATACAAGATGGAAGAAAAAAAATCAACATATATGCCAAGAAGAAGAAGTTAAACAACAGTCATCACAATTGCAAAAATGTAGGCCTTCATGGTGGACAGTGTGGGGGGATAACTGTACTACAAGTACAAAAAGATCTGTGGGAGAAGGTAATCTTGTAAAAGACTATGGTACAGACACACAAGCGCATGAAGATTTTATTGGTCAACAAGAGAAAGAAAATTAAGATAACACTGAATTTAATGTGTGATAAAGAAAGTCAAAGTGAAAAAGTAGAAAATAAAGATAAACATGGTAACAAAATAGATAGGGAAGAAGGGGATAAGGCAATATTTAAAAGATTACCTTATATGGGTATTGCAGTGCCGTTTGGATACCATGTATATGAAAAAACAAAGAATAACATTTGGACCCATGAGTTTATGAATGTACTTAATCTACTACACAGGGTATGCAAGAAAAATAAGGGTCAAAAGAAGAAGAATGGGAATTAGATAGAAGGCCAAGGGTCCCTAAAACAATAGAAAATTGGACCTCTGCCTTTTTAATTTATTCAAGTATATATTCTGAGAGGCATCAGGATAGGGGAGTTGCAAGTTTTAAGTATACTGTCATCAAACAAAAAGCACAAATGCATTTTGTAGGATATGCTTGGTTGAGCTATCATAAGGTGTTTCGGGCAATGGTTACTTTAAACAATGATAAGCCATTGGGAGACATAGAGTCTGAACTATGACTCCAATGGATGTCATTCAAGCAGCCTCCAGCCACAACTCATACAGCAAGTGGCTTACCAGCAACTTACCGGTCTCTTCACTATCACCCCGCCCAACCCGGGGCGGGGTAGTATGGAAAGGAGCAAATATCGTATGCAGCTGCATGTTGGAATTTTAATAAAGGATTCTGTTACAGACAATTTTGATGTTACAAGCACGAATGCTCACAATGTGGGAGAAAACATCCACTCACTCAATGCTTTGTAGAATCAAAATTTGAAGAGCAGGAGAGAATGCAAAGGAGCAGAGGTCAGCAATTTCAAGTTACACAAAAAATGCTCATTCCCTTATTAGAATTGAGGTATTGAATAATTGTTTAAAGGATTACAGAGAGGCAGCAACTAAATTATTTTGGTGTTTCAAGCTGGGCTTTAGAATTGGGTACCAAGGGCTGAGGCAGAGAAGATGGGTAGACAATCTCAAATCTGCAAGGGAATTGCCAAATATAGTCTAACAGAAGTTAGATAAAGAACTAAAGGCAGGCAGGATTGCAGGTCCATTTCTACAACGGGCAATAACAAATGTAATAGTATCCCCTTTAGGTGTTGTTCCAAAGAAAACATCAGGTGATTATAGACTAAGTCTCACCATTCATCATGGCCAGAAGGGCAATTTGTCAATGATTTTATTTCACAAACTGATTCTAGTGCATCTTATGCATCAATGAATGATGCATTAAAATTAGTTAGAACTGCAGGAGCAATCACAGATTTAGCCAAGTGTGACAGACAATCAGCTTTTAGGCTGCTACCGATACATCCTGCTGATTTTGAATTACTGGGATTGCAGTTTGGGGGTGCGTTATATGTAAATAAAGTACTGCCAATGGGATGTTCTATCTTGTGTGCTTTAGTTGAACATTTAGCACCTTCTTAGAATTTGTTTTACACAAAGCAGTGGTCACAAACGTGCATACCATTATCTGGATGATTTCATGATTGTTGGACAAACAATTGTTTGAAAGCATTACAGGTTTTTCAAAACATGGCCAAAGAACTAGGTGTTCCATTGGCCCTAGAAGAAAACAGAGGGTCCAAGAACAAGGATGACATTTCTAGGCATAGAGATATATTCAAAAAATCAATAAAGAATGGACCACTTGTCCTGTGTAGCCAGGCTCTTTTTGGTCTTGGTTCCGTCGTAAAAAACCCTCATAACTGTACACAGGTGGGAATGGCGGTATGTGCTGAGTCACCGCTAGAGTGTACTAGTACAGCATCATCATAGGGTCTTTTGTTTGTATGTATGCTGACCTCCATCAGGAGGAAGACCAACTGGTTTTACAGTAGCGTCCAGGCATAAAAATAGAAGTAAAAAGAGGGTGTGATAGTGCTCAGGTAAAGTGAGGTTAAAATTCTCTAAATCGTTTTTTCTGAAGAATCTTTATTTAAAGAATGTTGATAAGAGAAGTTAAAAATTGGAGTGCGGATAAAGACCGAGTTACTGGTCTACCGTACTTTTAAGGGTCAAGGGTCAACATGTTTCAGCCTTCTGTTGTAGTCTAAAGGCTTTCGTCAGGACCGAATTTAATAAAGGAGACGCGTTGTGGCTCCTGATATAGTGGATGTTCTCCACTAGTTGTTTAAGAAGTCAGATCCGTAGTATCTGTACCTAATGGAGAAGGAAAAAACAAGTGCGTTTGGATAATCCTATTTTTATAAACTTCCTGTATGAATCATACTTTATGTCTTAAGCGACTCACTTATGTGGCTACTGTTATGATCAACGTGTAGTGAGGTTGATAACTACGTGAACTATTAGGTCACTCATGTATTCCAATTCTGGGCAAATGGCGCAAAATGAAGGGATCCGGCTAAATGAAGGCAGAGGAACTGGATGTGAATTAAAAGATACCCATTAGAAAGGTTTGTCTTATTCACTATAGCGCCTTGATGTCGTAGGTTCTAAAGGTGCAGGGCGTATTCGTGTAGGCCTAAAAAGTGCAATGGTAAAGATAAGGGATATAACGAGTTAGCCGTATCTGTTCAAGAACTAAGAACGTTTTTGCTTTCAGTAACTGGGGGAAAAAAATTGGAGCTCAGAAAAATGCAGAAATTATTAGGTTATTTAAATTTTGCATGCAAAGTTGTCAGGGCAGGAAGAACATTGTGCAGACGTCTGGGTATGTCTATGTCATGAGCCTCACTACCCCATAACAGAATAAGGATTTCAATGGCAGTAAGGCCTGATCTTGCTATGTGGTTAAAGTTTCTTGATGATTTCAATGGATTCTCGTATTTTATAGATGAAGACATGGTATGTCAGAAACAGATTTACTCTGATGCAGCAGGATCAAAAGGTTTTGGTATATTTTGGGAAGGACGTTGGTGCACAGAGAGTTGGCCACAACACTTGACAAAGCAAGGGGGTAGTATAGCTTTCTTAGAATTGTTCCCTTTGGATGTCCATTATACTTATGGGGTAAAGAATTCAGAAACAGATCAGTTATGCTTAATGTGGATAATATGGTAGTAGTAGAATTGGTCAAGAATGAAAAAGCAAGAGATTTGAGAGTATTGCATTTATTAAGAACATTTATGTCAAAATGTTTACAACGTATTGTCTTTAAGGCACAACATGTTCCAGGAGCAAGAAATAATATAGCATATGCTCTATCTTGATTTCATTGGCAAGACACATATTGTGCAGAAACTTTGGGCCTCGTGGAAATAAGGATAGTCGAGCTTGTAGAAAAGTCTAGAGCCACATCCACAAAAAAAGTTATCAGCAAGCATGGAGTGAATTTATAAGTTATGGTAACACTAAGTTTTAGAAGAGGGATCTTGAGTCAAAAAATGAGCAGGTTATTCTAGGATTTATTTTCCATATGATAGAAAAAGTTTTGCCACACACAACTATTTAAGACAAATTAGAAGGCATTTCTTTTTATGGATAACTATAGTGGGGACTTGACCGGTTAGAAGGTTGTTTGGTGAGAAAAGTCTTTAATGGGTTGAGTAAAGAACAACATAACAAAAAATTGTTAGGAGACCCAGTGACTTTTGATTTGTTCCAGCAATTGTTAATTCAATTATGGGTTTGCTGTTACGATTAATTTGAGATGTTAGTATTTAGGTTATGCACGTTATGGTTATTTTGTAGGAGCCTTTAGTATGTCAGAGTTACTAGGTCTGAGAGAGCAAGCAGGCATACAAAGTGATGAAATAGTTTTGGAACCTAACAGAATAAGCATTTGGTTAAGAGTATCTAAGACATATCAAATAAAAAGGTATGTGGATATGCTTAGGCAATAGAGGGGTAGCTGGTTCCTGCTCAGTGGCAAATTGAGATTTTTTCTAAACAGATTTGGGCGGAAGGAAAGCGAAATATTCTGTAATGCGTAATGTAAAAGAATTACTATATCACATTTATTAGCTGTTTTAAGACGAGCATTGAAACAAATAGACAAGGATTCTAAATGTTATGGGACACATCCCATTCGTATTGGGGTGGCTACTGAGGCAGCAAGATTGGGTTGGTCATGGGCAGTGATAAAAAGGATTGGGAGGTGAAAATCAAAATGCTGTGAGAGATACGTAAGAAAATTGTTTTCTAACATCTAGTACTTTGCTAATTACTGTTTCTTTTCATTTAAGTTGCGTGCATGGTCCACTTTCAGTTAAAATGGATACCTGAATAGTTGGACATTGATTTGTAAAATGTGCACCATTGTATGTAGAGCAACACATTTATGGCCATCCTCTTGACTTCTGAATAACAGACAGGACTTCTGAGTAACAGACATGAGGCGGTATGCTAAGTGGTGGGGTACATGCATAGTTTGGACTGTATTTATACCAAGAAGATATTGGATAGGGGCAAAAAGTCATGCGGCAATAGATAAAACAAGAAGAAAGTTAAATAGGGCAAGAAGAATTTTTTGTTCCAACATGGGTATCACAATATTGTCTCATACGAACTTCTCAGAAAGAGATGCACAAATGTTTCGGACTGATGGTGTTCATTTAGTACAAATTGATCAAGCTTACTCTTTACTAGAAATGAGGGAAATGCTTGAAAAATTATGGAAAGACAAACTTTGGTGTTCTAGAAAGTCAATATAAAGTAGAGAGTATACATTGACAATTTCATGGGGCAGGAAAACTCTTTCAGTTTTCCTGGGTGGAGAGTCTGTAGCGGACATATCCATCCCTGAGGGGGAAGATTAAACACATGAAGGATAAAGAGTAAAGGATATGGCTTTGAACAACACTATAGCAGATAGCTTGGGGATGTTTGATGGGGGAGATTGTGAGATTGGGAAATGCAAGGAAAAGGCAGTGAATTAAGGAAGAAAGGAAAAAGGTGGAAGAACAGGGAGATTTTTGTTGAGACAATGTTAAACAAGTTGGGGAGTTTAATAGTGGGGGAAAAGATAGAGATTTTATGTATTAGTGAGGTTGGGATAGTTACAATGCTTGTATTGATGAATGTTTATGCTACAAACCTGTCCTAATAAAGTGGTCTTTTTTTGCTAAATAAAGGAAATAGTGTTATGTGAATTATTATGCGATGGGTGCTTGCAACATCCCCAAACTCAAGGTTTGTGCCCTCAAAGTCACTGCTGGTACCCGTGACCGCGCTCTGAAGGCTGGAAGCCAAATTCTGGAATTTGATTAGGTGGCCGTGGAATCATCCATGGGAGAGAACCTTGTGTGGCTCTCAGGTGAGATATGGTTCTTTATTCTGCTATCTGACAATTCTGACACATAACCCCACGCACCACTGTCAAATCATATGTACAGTAAAGTAATGGATGACTCCAATGGGTTTGGATTTTACCCTTCTATTAATTCCTAATCACTGCGAAATCAGACAGTTGCTACTCGCATCACCAACTCCCTAAATCCTACTACTTTAACTCCTTGCCTTCCGGTTCCCTGACTATGTTCCCTTCCCCAGAACCTCAGTTACCACCAGGGTCCGAGTGCCCTGAAATTAGTATATAGTTAAAATATGACAACAACCTTGCACCATTGAGAGTTTGTCTAGAGTAGATGAAAAGAAAGGAGAAGCATTTGAGATAGCTGATGACTGCCAAAATTCTCTAACCTCTCAACAGAAATTGATATCGCAGCACTTCCTAGAAATGTCAATTGTGCAGCAGTACATTTTTATGGAACATCTCCCTCTTGCATGTTCCTGTTGTTAGATTTTTTGTTCACGGTTATTGTTTTAAGATGTTTTCTGTAGTGTGAAACATGGCTTCATATTTGGAAGTTCTGTTCAATTCAGCTTGATTTTTTGGGGTAAATAATATTTTTAGCTTTCGATTAATTCAACAATCCTTCAATATCCATCAAGAATCCATTAAAAAACTCCAATGACCCCATCCTCCTCAGCCACCCTTCCAGACCCCACCCTTCATTCATTTATTTTCCCCTTTTCTGTGACCAAGTGAGCTGAATCTCTAGTTATGCTGCCTTTGGGTGAAAAGCTGGAGTTGTTACAGTTTGTTCTAAGTCCCAAAACTGGATACCATTTCTTATTGGATTTGCATGGATGTTTGCCACCAGTGACTCCATAAATTGGGTAAAAAGAATCTGCAGCAGGAGAAACTTCTAGTTTATTCCTAGCTGGAGCTGCAATATGTCAGTTATTTCTAATAATCCTAATCCTCGCCTTATGTGTCCAATAGTTTGACGAGATCTAGTCCCACTTTTTCAGGCTCATCCACACTGAGCAATACCACTTCCAGAATTTCCCAGATCACTTTCTCAAATTCTTTCTCTTCATCTAAGGACATAATGAGAGCTGGGATTCCTTTTCACTGTGCCTTTTCTTTTAAGTAGTGGGCTACCTTTCAAGTGTTTTTTGTGCCTTGTATGCTGTTCACAAAGCCCACCTTTTTCGGTGTCTAGTGGACCCTGTGCAGCCTATTAGTAAACACTTTGACAAAAACATTTGATTGATATTTAATACTACTAGGTCGATATGACTTTCTTTGCTTGGCACCTTTCCCTGGCTTGAGAATTAAGGTTACAGTGGCTTTCTGCATGAATTTGGGGTGTGACCCCTTTGTGTTTTGTGGAGTTAAACAAGTAGTCTATGGACTGGTGAACTTGCCAGTATGTTCTTTGTAAAAGGCTACTGTAAGCTCGTCTGGGCCCTATGCCTTATTTGTTCCTATTGATCTTATGGCTGCTAATACTTGAGCCTTATGTAGCTCTTCTGTCCTCACAAAAGAGTGCAGTGAAATCCTATCTAAGGATTGTCTTATTTCCATGCTTTTGGATGATTCAGTGATGTACAGCTTCTTACATTTTTTTTGAAGAATTCTACACTTTGTAACGAGTACACCCAGAGGGCTCTTTCATTTTGTAACAATAACATGGGCTCTTTGTGACTGAAGCCTGAGTGGCAAAAACAAATCATTTTTTTTGCTCTGTAGTGTTCTCCATTTCTGTTAATGTTCTCCTGTGTTTAACTACTCTGGTCTTTCCTGCACCACTCCATTCCCTTGTGTGTGTGTCGTGTGTGTGTGTGTGTGTGTGTGTGTGTGTGTGTGTGTGTGTGTGTGTGTGTGAGATTGTGTGTGCGTTTGTGTGTGTATGTGTGTGGCTCACTCGATTGGCTCAGATGGCTTTCATCCAGCCACACTATGAATTCATTACCCACAAACATAAGATACATAGATAACCATCTTATCTATTGAAGATTACTCAAGAGCTTGCTCTTCCCTACATGACCACCACATTCAAAATACAAATGTACAACAATAGTATGCACAATACACCAATTGTGCATGTTTGTAAACATACATACTTTGATTATAGGTATGTTTTCTCAGATATGTGCATTTCTTTGTATAAATGCACATATTACTTATGAACAAAATGTATACTTATATTTATGGTTAACAAATGTATATATTACTTATGGTTAAAATATATACACTTCTTATATTTATGCTTAAAATGTATATCAGTCATTACATAAATAAGTATTTGACTACATGCTTATGGGTCTCTATTTCTTATGGTCACTTATATCACAACATATAAATATGATTAAACAAAACGTGTAAATATGAACTATTCAATACACTTATTACTTAAAAAAATCATATACATATAAAATAAAAAGAATGAAATAATAAAAACAAAAAATTAACGGGGGGAAAACCCAAAAATAATATCTGTATAGATCTTTCTCTCTATCTCTCTGTCTCTCTATATATATATATATATTTATTCTGCTCCAAGGTTGTCCACCTGTAAGTAGCACTCGACCAGCAGCTTGATTTATGTGTAGGTAGGGACGGGGATCCGCATGTAGGAGCCGCTCCGTAGTGGATTTGCCTGACGCGTTTCGAAGCTCCATATGCTTCTCTTCAGAGGCTTTAACGGAAACGGTGTGCATAACCGCTAACCCACTTCACCATTTTACATATGACACACCCACCAATGGGAGGCTCAAATGAGGCTGTGCATTATGGGAAGTGTAGTGCGGAAAGCACATCATCAAGTCCTGTATGGACCCTGCAAGTGGGCCCGTCCTCGATCCTATGTACGGCTGCTGGTCCACTTTCGTGGCCCCCAAGGCTTCCGGGGTGGTGCATACTCCGCGGCTGGACGGCCGCGTGTTATATTCTGCTCCAAGGTTGTCCACCTGTAAGTAGCACTCGACCAGCAGCTTGATTTATGTGTAGGTAGGGACAGGGATCCGCTTGTAGGAGCCGCTCCGCAGTTGATTTGCCTGACGCGTTTCGAAGCGCCATATGCTTCTCTTCAGAGGCTTTAAAGGAAACGGTGTGCACAACCGCTAACCCACTTCACCATTTTACATATGACACACCCACCAATGGGAGGCTCAAATGAGGCTGTGCATTATGGGAAGTGTAGTGCGGAAAGCACATAATCAAGTCCTGTATGGACCCTGCAAGTGGGCCCGTCCTCGATCCTATGTACGGCTGCTGGTCCACTTTCGTGACCCCCAAGGCTTCCGGGGTGGTGCATACTCCGCGGCTGGACGGCCGCGTGTTATATTCTGCTCCAAGGTTGTCCACCTGTAAGTAGCACTCGACCAGCAGCTTGATTTATGTGTAGGTAGGGACGGGGATCCGCTTGTAGGAACCGCTCCGTAGTGGATTTGCCTGACGCGTTTCGCAGCTCCATATGCTTCTCTTCAGAGGCTTTAACGGAAACGGTGTGCACAACCGCTAACCCACTTCACCATTTTACATATGACACACCCACCAATGGGAGGCTCAAATGAGGCTGTGCATTATGGGAAGTGTAGTGCGGAAAGCACATAATCAAGTCCTGTATGGACCCTGCAAGTGGGCCCGTCCTTGATCCTATGTACGGCTGCTGGTCCACTTTCGTGGCCCCCAAGGCTTCCGGGATGGTGCATACTCCGCAGCTGGACGGCCGCGTGTTATATTCTGCTCAAAGGTTGTCCACCTGTAAGTAGCACTCGACCTTTAGAGGGGCCCAAACTGAATCTCTGTTTATCCAAACAGGCGATCAAATACTGCGTTACACAAAACAACATCAACAAAATCAAGTGGTAAAAACATATATATAAAAAACAAAGGTTGGAGGGAAATTATAAAATTATAGTTAGGAAATAGAACTTAAAAAACCTTAGAAATTCACTGAAAGAGGCACGCTATAGTTAGGAAATAGAGTTTTTAAAAAAAACTTCCAAATTCACTGAAAAAACCAAAGGTTACAGAAACATTTAAACTCTCTAACTCACCCATACAGCCACTAACACACCCACTCACTCTCCAGTGTGGCCACTCACACAACTCACTCACCCATACAGCTACTCACATTCCCACTAACACATCCATAAAGCCACTCACATACCCATACAGCCACTGAGATATCCACTCACACTAATACAGTCACACAGCCACTGAGATGAGATATGTTAGAAATAGTATGACTAATTGCTAGTATAGAAAGAATAGTAATTTAATTTATGCTGTAGCTTAGTATATATCTTTAAGTCTCAACAACGTTTACGAAAAACTTACACTCACAGGATGATATCGTCAATGATGTAATCTGAGATGTCATCAGTGATGTCATCAGTCATGCCATTGACCTTGGTATGAGTGGTGTAATATGTGAGGTCATAAGCAATGGATTGCAGAGGCGTACGTTATAGTTAGCACGGGTTTAGTATGAGTGAAATGCAAACATAACTATAACGTCTCTGTAACCTTTCATTTTTACAGTGAATTTGAAAGGTTTTATTATATTCTATTTCCTAACTATAATGTCCCTGTAACCTTTGTTTTTTTAAGTGAATTTCTAAGGATTTTTTATTTGATTTCCTAAGTGTAACATTTAACCTTTGAAAGTGAGTGTGTGAGTGAATGCATGAGTGTCTCAGTGGTTGTATGAATGAGTGTCTCAATGGGCCTGTCAGTAGGTGTGTAAATGTCTTAGTGGGTCTGGGAGTGGCTGCATAAGTGTCTCACTGGGTGTGTGAGTGAGTGGGTGCAGGAATGTCTGTGAGTGGGTAAGAGGGTCTGTGAGTGGGTGTGAGACTGGCCAGGCCACATTTGAAAGGGGTGGGGGAGCCACGCGACTCCTCTCCCCAGGCCTATTTTGGCCCTGGGAACCTCATACCCCAGGCCTGGCCATATATAAATGGGGGAGGAGGGTCACAAGGCTCCCCTCCCTGGGAATACTTTCATCCTCAGAGACCGCATTTCCTGGAGCCAGGCCATTATACTATTTGGAGGGGTGCCGTGCAGCCACTCCTACCTGGGCTGATTTCAGCCCCAGGGACCATTTCCCCAGGGCCCTGCCATCTCTCCTGCGTACCCCAATAGAACCCAGTATACACTGGGACCCCGGGGGAGCCTCAAGCCCCCATGGTCCAAGCCGGCCTCCACCTTCTGTGGGGAGCAGGCTTTGCTGCTGCAAGCAGGAAGCTGCTTTAAATAGTAACCGCCTGCTTGCGGGAGCAATATTTGTATCTGTTTCCTTGCACGCATAATTGCAAGCAGGGAAACAGATGAAAACTCTGCTTTCTGCAAGTCAAAGCTGTTTGACAGCTCCAGCTTACAGAAAGTGGAGTTATGTTTGCCTTTGCTTGGCAGGAGCTGTCATCTTGCACCAAGCAAAAGCAAACAGCTACCTGTTGAGGAAAGGCACCTTGGGAGATAGCAAGAGCTGGCCCTAGGGGGTGGTGGTCCGCAGGCCCATCCATGGCTCCATGATGTGGGCTGTGCTGCCACCCTCATTGCAGTAGTTAGTCCCGGGGAGGTAGTGGTACCCAGATATGCGGGCCTGCAGCCCCCCTTAATTTGAAAGAATTGCCCCAGGGAGGTGGCTGTTCCTGGGGCTGCGGTGCAGCTGCATGGGACCCCCTGCATTATTGTTATCTTCAGTCCCAAGGAGATGGTGACTGTATGGGACCCCATGCATTCATTTTATCTTTAGCCCAGGAGAGTTGGCGGTCTACGGGGCTGCGAGAGAAGCTGTATGGGCACCTGCATTCATTTTATCTTTAGCCACAGGAAGATGGCAGTTTCCAGCGCTGTATGGGAGGCCATTCATGGCCCCCCACATTCATTTTATGTTTAGTCCCAGGGAGGTGGCAGTCCCCATTGCAGCAGGGGAGCTGTGTGGCCCCCCCTACATTTATTTAACATTTGCCCTGGGGAGGTAGTGGTCCCCAGGGTTTTCATAAGCCTGAGGAGAGGGCCCAGTGCACCTCCCTACCAAATAGGAGGGTGGCCTTGTGCACCTCCCACCTGCATATATTTGCTCATGCCCCCAGGACATGGCCCACCCGGAGCTAAACATTAATGAAGCGCAGAAGCCCACGCTTCTTTTTTTTTCAGGGGAGACGTGGACCCAGCGCAGCTCTAGCTGAACATTTGTAAATATTACTTTTTTGCCATGGTGGTGTTCCACCACATCTAGGGGGTGAGGGTATTCCTGCCCTCTTTTCTTATTTTTTAAATGTTTTTTGTGGGACTTGGCTGAAGCCAAGTCCCAAGATGGCTGTCAACAATTCCTGGTTGAAGTGTTGGCAGTCATAAGATTTCAGCACTGGGACTGTCGGATCCTCAGAGGATCCACGTCCCTATATGCACATAGTTAGATTTTGGGTAATATCTCTAAAGCTACTGAGCAGATTTACATCAAATTAGAAAAAGACACTTCTCTGGACCAACAGCGATCTTTCGGCCAAATTTGGCGCAATGCCGTTCAGCGATTCGGGCTTTAGCTAAGTCTAAAGTCCCTATGGGAAACTGTATGGGGATAGCACATTTTGAGACCTCCCCTTTTTTCGCCCCCCGACAGATCAACCTGAAACTTTCAAGACAGCAGCTAAAGTGAGTGCCATACTAATTTGTAAAAGTTTCCGAGGTTCATCAAATGGCGCCACAGTATTCTATGGAAACTAGGACCTAACTATAACTACCCACTGCTAAATAGATATATATAATAACAATAAACTGTATGTGCATAGATATGGATAACACATGTTTCTGTTTCTAGCTGGATCAATGCAGACACTTGCACTGAATTCTGGAAATAAAATTACTTGCTGAGCATTGGAAGTTTATGAAAAAAAACTGGATCGTCTGCGTCTGTCATTTGTTCCAAGTGTCCAGTCCTAATCAAGGCGCTACACGACTGATCCACAAATGTACAAAGACACATAATTGACAACGATCAAGGTTTCGTAAACTCCAAACTGCGTCGCTGCTGCTCCCTAACAGATCCCCCTTATTAAATGTTGCTCCAGTCGACGAGAGTGTGATCATTCTTCCTCAGCAGCAGCCCGGGGCATGGCATATTCTGGGCCTTTTGCTGCTTACCTTGAGTCAGTGCCTGCTCTGGGTGAGTCCTCCCTTCTCAGACCATGGCGCATGACCTGTGGTAGGCAGCCCGGCACCTCAACCGCCACTGCCAATCCTAGACAGGCCTCTTATTCTCCAGCGCATTGCCCCCACCGGTTTTGTAAGCCCAGGGACGCACCTGGTGCCTCTGCCGATTTTCCCACTCCCCGAGGTTGATTTTAGCAGGCACTTGGAGGCTTCTCGAGAGAGAGAGAGAGGAGGCAGCTAGAAAGTAGGGCTCACAGAAGAAGAAGAGAGAGAGGAGAGCGAGAGACTGGATGGAGAGGGAGAGGCAATGCACGGAGACAAAGAGAGCAGGGCTGGTTTGAGCATTTTTGCCAGTTATGCTTTTGACCTCTAGTCCAGCCCTGGCCTCTGTCTTTCTTGGTTGTTACAAGTTTGCAACAAGTTCACCTACACCATATGATGATGTAGAAGTAACCCCGGCAGGGAACTGGGAAAACTGGAATACAGAGCTCTGGTAATGATATAGTGGGTTTGGAATTGCTGGTTTCCTCTTTTAGGCTTAACATACAACTCTATTAAAGCCTCTGCTTGAACTTCTGTTGCTTTATTTTCTCATCTGCTGGGCCTCAGAACTTTTCATATTTCAACTTTTGATACATATTTTTTAACATGACTAGAGATAAGCTCCTAGGGATGTGAGAAAGGTTTGTTTCAGATGCATGTTTCCACGCATTTCCCAACAGATGGCCCTCTCCTTCGGCCTCCCCAACCCCTTCAGAGCCAAAGGAGACACAGTTGGCCATTTGTACACGGCCAGAGAATGTTGCACAGGTGGGTGGGGGAATATTCTCTTCAAAAGTAGGAGTCCCAGAAGCAGAGACCAGTTATTTACTTTCTGTTGCTGAACATTTACCGATCAGTGAGAGGCGCACAACTGCAGCCCCTGGAGACCCCCAAAAGACGTCCATTGATGCACAACTTACAGTAAATGGCTTGTCTGTGTTCTCACCAAAGTTATGGGATGCAATCATGTGCTATATGAAAAATGGTTGTATCCCTTTTCTTTTGAAAAATCGTTTGCTGTAAAGCCAAATGTTATGCTTAAAATGTATCCACAAGAAGAATACTTGAAAAAAACCAACAGAATTATGAAAGCCTTAGGGTGCAATGCTAAAGTACCTTGTCTGCCAGTCTGACAGTCCGCCCTCTCTATTTAGCGTTACGTGGACTGTCATCTTTCTGACGCTGGCTTTGGTGGTGCAAACCTCATCCTGAGGGCTCGAAGCAGCTGGGGCTGTCAGCGTAGGTGCATTAGACTGTCTATTCAATTTAGAGTAGAAGGCCTAAAGTACTTATTTTTTCCATTTTGGATCTTCGGGGAAAAACAAAGTCTCACTCAGGAGTTTGTTTTTCAAAAACAAAAGTTTGTTGCCATGGCGGCAACTCCGCTGACAGCACAGAGAGCTTTGCAGGGCCAGCAGGCAGCCCACTGCACTGCAAACGAGGCCCTAGCTTTAAGGCACACGAGCATCAAGGGGATCTACTTCAACTGAGCAAAAAGACTAGAAAATACTGAAAAGTACATCAGCCGAAACACCAAACAAAAAAGATGACAAACACAATTTATATTTGTTAGAAAATATGTTACGTTCCAAAAAAAGTCCAGAGGTAGCCATAAAGTAAGTTGTACGTAAGATGTTTATTAAGCTTAGTTACAGGATGGTAAGTAGGATAATAGGTTTGTACGAATCAAGGGGTGCCCCTGAAATTAATTCCTAAATCAGGGTGCTATTAACATTCAGTTGCAAAATAATTTAGGAATAATATTTAAAAATGCAACAACCTACAAAACTGACAATTCGTGACAATATGTTATTGAGAACTACTGGGAGTTTATCAAATACATTTTATTTATGTCATATTATTAATACATTACATATAGATTTCAAATCATATTCATATGTTTCCGTTATTTCTCAACTCAAAACAAAAGATCGGACATTTCTTTCTTGTTCCTTGTAAGGTGAGTTGGGGATTTCAACATAACATAAGTATTCAAATCTTTTTTGGTACATAGATTACATACAGAAAAACAAATTATACTGGTGAGTAATCATGGCAGAATCTTTGGTGTATCCTACGCGCGTTTCGGCCGTGAAGCCTTCATCAGGATGCCATGTGTATATGCTTTTGTTATCCTCGAAATAATGGAACTGTTCCCCAATGAAAAAGGAAATGCTGATGGTATGTCGCCCGGTGGGGATGCAGCGATGATGGAATCAGATGCCCTTATGGGTGTTGATTAGAATTTAGGTTCAGCTATGCGTGTAACCATCAGAAGGCTGGTAGGTAATTCTAAATTGGAAGGACTGCGGCTTCTCGAAATAATGGAACTGTTCCCCAATGAAAAAGGAAATGCTGATGGTATGTCGCCCGGTGGGGATGCAGCGATGATGGAATCAGATGCCCTTATGGGTGTTGATTAGAATTTAGGTTCAGCTATGCGTGTAACCATCAGAAGGCTGGTAGGTAATTCTAAATTGGAAGGACTGCGGCTTCTAGACAGAGGTCTTAAATGCAGGGCGATTCCTATTATTTACGATACAGTGTTGGCGTGCTACAGATGTGTTAATGATGCTATAATGTTGTATGGGCAGCAAGAACGGGTGGGTCCTCAACGTACCGGTTGGGTCTGTTTTGGTGAGGCCCAAGGGTTTTTCTCTATGTGCTGGCACGTCTCGTATGTATCGACCGCAGAGCTGGCTTGGTGAAGTAACCACCAAGCCAGCTCTGCGGTCGGTACATACGAGACGTGCCAGCACATAGAGAAAAACCCTTGGGCCTCACCAAAACAGACCCAACCGGTACGTTGAGGACCCACCCGTTCTTGCTGCCCATACAACATTATAGCATCATTAACACATCTGTAGCACGCCAACACTGTATCGTAAATAATAGGAATCGCCCTGCATTTAAGACCTCTGTCTAGAAGCCGCAGTCCTTCCAATTTAGAATTACCTACCAGCCTTCTGATGGTTACACGCATAGCTGAACCTAAATTCTAATCAACACCCATAAGGGCCTCTGATTCCATCATCGCTGCATCCCTACCGGGCGACATACCATCAGCATTTCCTTTTTCATTGGGGAACAGTTCCATTATTTCGAGAAGCCGCAGTCCTTCCAATTTAGAATTACCTACCAGCCTTCTGATGGTTACAGGCATAGCTGAACCTAAATTCTAATCAACACCCATAAGGGCATCTGATTCCATCATCGCTGCATCCCCACCGGGCGACATACCATCAGCATTTCCTTTTTCATTGGGGAACAGTTCCATTATTTCGAGGATAACAAAAGCATATACACATGGCATCCTGATGAAGGCTTCACGGCCGAAACGCGCGTAGGATACACCAAAGATTCTGCCATGATTACTCACCAGTATAATTTGTTTTTCTGTATGTAATCTATGTACCAAAAAAGATTTGAATACTTGTGTTATGTTGAAATCCCCAACTCACCTTACAAGGAACAAGAAAGAAATGTCCGATCTTTTGTTTTGAGTTGAGAAATAACGGAAACATATGAATATGATTTGAAATCTATATGTAATGTATTAATAATATGACATAAATAAAATGTATTTGATAAACTCCCAGTAGTTCTCAATAACATATTGTCACGAATTGTCCGTTTTGTAGGTTGTTGCATTTTTAAATATTATTCCTAAATTATTTTGCAACTGAAAGTAGGATAATAGGTTCAGCAGTCCAGCCCCACCAGGAACAGCATCCTTGCTGTGTAGCCCACACACTCCAACTGTCTCTCTCTCCACCACACCAGGCACTCCAGCATTCCACTACCTCATCAGGCATTCTAACATTCCACACACATCACATTCATCCTGGCTGAGCAGCAGGGAACAGGTAGCTAAGGGAAAGGATTGTGGAAATTTAGTTCGTATCTGAACATTATCTGCGCCATCTTGTCTCTCCCCAAGCGCCACACGCAGAAAACGCGCGACGGCCATTTTAGGCACCATGGTCTCATTGCCGATCGCCAGCGCGTCCCTCAGGTGCTGCAAACATCCCCCGCGCGCCGGCCACCCCCCCGCTCTCTCATACATGGGCCATAAACCCTCTCCTTCTGCGCGACCCTGCCATGGAACCACATCCCGCGCCTGACCAACACCTCCTTTCATCCCATACATGGTCATACATCATTTTGATAACCCCCTTCCTCTGCGCCCGATTGTCCGAACCGATCACAGGCCATCACCTAGCCCTGCGGATGCAGTTTATTGCCCCTACTGTAAGGGAAACACCTCACATCAAAGGGATTACAGTAGATCAAGGCCCCCACCCCCTGAGACCCGACCAGTCGCACACACCCCCGGGAATTGGCAGAATGTCCAGCTGTGTGATAGCCATCTCCTATTGTGGGTGGGGTGGGGACTTCCACTGTAGTTATGTGTGGGAGCGGATCCGAGCCGGGGATTCCGAGGATGTTCTTTCATGTATCAAAGCAATCTCAAGAATGTGCCATGTACAATAAACCGGTAATAAAGTCAAAAATGTGTGTATAAGAGACCAGGTCTCAGAGATGCAGGGAGAGCACCTCGAGACGATACCTTGCTGTCCGATCTGATGTGTTCTGCTCCGACGGAATAAAACTTTGTTTCCCGCCTTCGAGTCTCCGGCGCCTGCCTCTTTTGTTGGTTAATCATCGAATGGTATAAGAGGCGATTACCGCCGGGCAATACTTGAAAGGTTATCGACTGAAACTGCCGCTACCATTTAACAATTGGCGTCCCAAACGTGGGGCCCATCAGCGACACGTGGATCCAACGGGAGAGGTCCCGACGACAGAGTGAACGACTGCAACGATCGGGAAGAGCTCCTGCCAGATAGACCCTCGTCTGGCAGCCGATCATCCGAACTTCACTGGTTCCGAGCAGACCTCTCTCGAGTGATCTACGGTCCTGACTGGGAACCATCAGGAGTGCCGCGGCAAATACGGAGAGTAGAGGATGATCGGGCGCTGGAGGCGGAAGACGAGAAACTGTCCATGCGGTCCGGGTAAGGTCGTGTAACACGACAAATTGCGAAACGATTGATTGATTGATTGAAAATACTAGTATTGCTTATTTGATTGTTCTTTTTGAGATATTCGCTGCCTACAAACGGGGAAGAGTAGAAATACTCTCTCTCCCTTTGCAGATAGTGAAGGGTAGGTAACGCGGACTTTTGTCCCCCTTTGTAACCTGTCGTGCCTATTTTTCTCCCCACTGATTGATTGTCAGAACATTGATTGTTTTTGACGGGGAACAACCTTTACAACGCAACTTTTACAACGCACTACACTCACAACGCAATTTTTACAACGCAACATCCACTACAACGCATTCCATTACATCGCATGACACTACAACGCATTTTTAAAAACTACCTTTACAACGCATTCCATTACATCGCATACTACCTTTACAACGCATACCATTACAACGCTTAATATTACACTACACTAGCCAACACTTACCCTACTGTTGCACCCCCTGGAGTTAGAATAGTAATTTTTACCCCTATACTATCCAACACTTACCCTACTGTTGCACCCCCTGGAGTTAGAATAGTAATTTTTACCCCTATACTATCCAACACTTACCCTACTGTTACACCCCCTGGAGTTAGAATAGTAATTTTTACCCCTATACTATCCAACACTTACCCTACTGTTGCACCCCCTGGAGTTAGAATAGTAATTTTTACCCCTATACTATCCAACACTTACCCTACTGTTGCACCCCCTGGAGTTAGAATAGTAATTTTTACCCCTATACTATCCAACACTTACCCTACTGTTGCACCCCATGGAGTTAGAATAGTAATTGTTACCCCTATACTATCCAACACTTACCCTACTGTTGCACCCCCTGGAGTTAGAATAGTAATTTTTACCCCTATACTATCCAACACTTACCCTACTGTTGCACCCCCTGGAGTAAGAATAGTAATTTTTACCCCTATACTATCCAACACTTACCCTACTGTTGCACCCCCTGGAGTTAGAATAGTAATTTTTACCCCTATACTATCCAACACTTACCCTACTGTTGCACCCCATGGAGTTAGAATAGTAATTGTTACCCCTATACTATCCAACACTTACCCTACTGTTGCACCCCCTGGAGTTAGAATAGTAATTTTTACCCCTATACTATCCAACACTTACCCTACTGTTGCACCCCCTGGAGTAAGAATAGTAATTTTTACCCCTATACTATCCAACACTTACCCTACTGTTGCACCCCCTGGAGTTAGAATAGTAATTTTTACCCCTATACTATCCAACACTTACTCTACTGTTGCACCCCCTGGAGTTAGAATAGTAATTTTTACCCCTATACTATCCAATACTTACCTTAAATGCAATGTAATATTATGCGTTGTAATTGTATGCGTTGTAAAGGTAGTATGCGATGTAATGGAATGCGTTGTAAAAGTAGTTTTTAACAATGCGTTGTAGTGTCATGCGATGTAATGGAATGCGTTGTAGTGGATGTTGCGTTGTAAAAATTGCGTTGTAAGTGCATGCGTTGTAAAAGTATGCGTTGTAACGTCATACATCCGTTTTTGACGAATAGTGCTTTTTGAGATATTCTCTGTTTGCAAATAACGTAGAATAGAAATATTCTGTCTAGTCTTTGCAGATAGTGATGGATAGGTAGTGCGGACTTTTGTCCCCCTTTGTAACCTGTCATGCCTATCTTCTCCCCACTGATTGGTAGTTGGTTCTGCCCGGACCGCTTATTAGAGATGAACCATCCGGCTCCACTGGAAGGCACCCCTAATAAGGACATGTTTACTAAATATGGACTAGTCACTGTAGCTTATAGCAAACTATGGCATAAATATACAAAGAAGGACTCCGAAAGTCAGTGGCCACTGATGGGATTCTTTGATGACCATAAAATAGAAACGCTAGAAATAGCTCTACATAGCAATAAAACGACGCCCACTATGCTCGATAGTATCGGCATGTGGCGCAAAGAAACAACGCAACGGAAAAAGAGAGAAGAAGTAAAGGCAGAAAAAGAACTACGAAAGGCAGCTCACCTTGTCGCTAGAAAGTTAGAGGAAGAAATAAAGGAGAGAAAGGAAGCTAAACAAAAACAAGAATCTGAAACGTCAGGCCAGTGCCCTGTTAGGACCCCCTCTACGCTCTACCCTGAGTTGCCTTCCAAGCAACGGGCGAACGATGAATTGCTATTAGGTCCTCCGATCATCTACATGCCCCCTCCATACGCTCCCTCCCAACCTATAGTGCAGCACCCACAACCCCCGAACGCAAGCGAAAGCAGTACCAGGGCCTCGGTCCTCACGGCCTCCGCGCCGGCCGAGCCTCTTGTACTGAACACAACGTTAGCAATAACGTTAGATGACCCCGAGACGAGAAAGAAAGATTCCGCCAGAATGAATCGGCTAACAAAGGGTGAACGAGCCGGAATCGATAAGGTAGTGAGAACACTAGTAGAACGGAAGGAAAGTGAGGAATATGTGACAGATATGTATAACTCGTATGCCGACAACCACAGACGACACTTTGTCGTACAACTTTGTTATCACACTCTGAATGCCTATGAGGATAGGTACCAGGATAGAGGTCCCGAAGGCTTAGCAACCTTGTATAGAAAGGTTGATATTGGGGAAGAGGGAGAGGGCGATGTGATGGACCTCTTCACACGTACACTCGAAGTCTTCCGACATCTTAAAGAACACAGGCAGACGACCAAGACAGAAACCCCCATAGCGACTGAACCCCAGGCAGGAAAAGCTGATACCATGATGCCCATCAAGGAAGCCGCTCCTTACTGGGTCCCCCCACGAGGTCAGGGAACACACGATGACATCAACCACCAAGATGCGAAGGGAAGGGTTGTATATAACTGGGTCTATCAGCCATGGGACCGACAAGACATCCTGACCTTTAGAAAAACCATACCCGACTTAAGAAAGAACCCGACTGCCTTTTACACAGAACTAGGTACGGCCTTAGGTTCAACTATAATGACCTTGCCGGATATCGATTTGTTCTTCGGGTTATGTCTGCCGGCTGATGTGTGGAAGCAAATCCGGAAAGTCGACCACGCTGAGCCGTTCGGATATACCTGGGTACAACTCGATACCATAGACAAGCAGAGAGAACCTGGACAGAAACCTCTAAAGGCCATATTGGAACTCCCAGACAAGATTGTTCAGAAATTAAAGACCCTAATCCCAGAAAGGAAGGTAGACTGGTCGATAGTGACGGCTTGCCGCCAGAAACCCCAGGAGGATGTATCCGAATACTTCACTCGATTCGAGACAGTGTTTTCCGATTATAGTGGCCAGGACATGACCACTGCAACCGGACATCACCTCTTTGTCAAGAATTATGTGAAGGGTCTGTCACAGGAAGTCTCCCAGAAGTTACAGACCAGCGAGAGTAGTTGGGCAGCCTCCAAACCCACGGCTATCCTCCAGATGGCCCAGTACTACGAACACCAAAAGAATGAGAACGATAGGGCGTCCGAGAGAAAGAAAAAGGAGCTGAAGGAAAGGGTAATGATCGCACAGTTGCAAGGGGTGACCATAGGAAGGGAACCTCCCAAGGGAAACTACCAACCGACTGCTCCTAGAAAACTACCCCCTAGAGACCATGCACCCACACCCTACGCTGGACGCAGGGACTTAGACGAGAATCAGTGTGCGTTCTGTAAAGGGTTCGGACACTGGAAATCCCAGTGCCCGGTCCTTCTGGATATGAACAAGAATAGGGACACAAGAGACATAGCAAACAGCCCCAGAAATAGAGGACAGGGACGAGGGTACACGAACGACACCACCAACGACAGGCCAGACAGACCAAACACCTTTGACTGCCCCCGACAGAACCAGTGCCAGCAGTCCGACTACGAAAACACCCATGACTTTGCATAGGACTGCCAGAGGCAAGGGAGGGATCCAGTCGAACTCCGTGTTGACCAGCAAGGTCCTTACGTCACTGCTAAGGTCCTGGGCACAAAGTCTCCATTTTTGGTAGATACTGGGGTGACACGTAGTGCGCTATCTAAACGGCTGATCCCAAAGGCACCCTTGTCTGGCTCACATGTAACCTCAATAGGCTTTGATGGAACGCCCTCCACTAATCCCTTGTCCGCACCAATCTCCTTTGACTTGGAAAATAACACCACTGACACAACATTTCTGCTCTCCTCCAACACCCCCGACGCCATTATGGGTCTTGATTTACTAAAACATTTCCGGGCTACCATCAGATGTTCCCCAGACGGAGTTCGAGTCATACTGCACGATAACCCAGATCTGTTCAGGCCTTATCTCGCACGACGTATGTTCTCCATAACCGATGCTGACCTGTCCCTACTTGACACGTTACCCACACATCTATGGGCTAAAACCGACTCAGACGTAGGACGCATGGTGATCGACCCTGTACACATAACTGTCCGACCGGACGCAGTGCTCCCAAAGCTTCCACAGTATCGGATATCGCCCAAAGGCGAGAAGGCGTTGGTGGAAATCATCCAGTCCCTAGTCGATGCAGGAGTGGTAGAAGAAGTAGTTAGTAATGTTTGCAACAGCCCTATCCTACCCATTGTTAAGAAGCAAGGCGAGGGAGATGAGAAAGCATACCGCTTCATTGTCGACTTACGAGAGATTAACAAAGTAGTCATACCTCAGTACCCCGTAGTCTCAGATATCACCACCATCCTCACCCTGATTCCGTCCACTGCCACTACCTTTACCGTTATTGATCTCAAGAACGCATTCTTTTCCATCCCCATCCACCCAGACAGCCGCTACCTTTTCGGCTTCACCTTAAAAGCCCGTTCGTACAGATTTTGTAGGGCACCACAGGGCTACACTGAGAGTCCCAGCATATATAGCCAAGCCCTCAAGAGACAACTGGATGCAGTTCAACTACCGGACGGAGTGGTGTTAATACAGTACGTCGATGATATTCTTTTGGCGGCCGACACCACTCCGCTTGCAGTCACAGCCACCATCCACCTCCTCCACTTCCTCGCGGAGAACGGTCACAAGGTCTCCAGGAAGAAGTTGCAATTCTGCCAACCCCAAGTGACATACCTAGGCCACCTCCTATCCAAAGATGGGAGGAAGCTTACACCTGACCGAATTCAGACCATCCTAGAAACCCCTGTTCCCAAAACTCAGAAGCAAGTGCGGTCTCTGGTAGGCCTCACCTCCTTCTGTCGACAGTGGTTGCCAAACTTCAGTCTTATTGTAAAACCTCTGCTTTCCCTGTTGGCTAAAGATGTCCCCTTCCCCCTCCCCTGGACACCCGAATGCCAATCCTCCTTCAAAGAATTACGAGATGCCCTTTGCTCAGCACCAGTCCTAGGAACCCCAGACTACACTAAACCTTTCTCCCTCTTCACCCACGAAAGGGAGGGATGCGCGTGGTCTGTTCTAACCCAGTCCATAGGTCCCAAGCAACGCCCTTGTGCCTACTTCTCTGCCACTCTTGACCCTGTAGCCAGAGCTTTGCCCGCCTGCCTTCGAGCGGTAGCCGCCGCTGCTGTCTCTATCCGACAAAGTGAGGGGATCGTGCTTTCAAACCCCCTCACCGTGCTAGTACCCCATGCAGTTGACACCCTCCTGAACCAGACTAAGACTCAACACCTGACTAGCGCACGACTGACTGGTTATGAACTGACTCTGCTTGCACCCCACATCACGTTGAAACGATGCACCACTCTGAACCCAGCCACTCTGCTACCTCTCCCTGACAATGACCCCAATGCGTCCCCTATACATGACTGTGTGACCCTCACCAACGAACAGACCAAGAGTAGGGTTGACCTCCGAGATACTGCCTTCCCAGATCCTGACGGAGAGCTCTGGGTAGATGGCTCATGCATCAAGCTCCCCGACGGCACCACTTCAGCCGCCTATGCAGTTACCACGGCCCGAACAGTTGTTGAGACAGCCCGCATCACACAGCGATCCGCACAGGCAGCTGAACTGATTGCTCTCACACGAGCATGCATCCTAGCAGCGGGGACAACCGCAAACATTTACACCGACAGCCAGTACGCCTTCGGGGTGGTTCACCACTTTGGGCTCCTATGGAAGGAGAGGGGATTCCTGACTTCCCATGCCACACCCATCCTACATGGAGATCTAGTCTCCGCTCTGACCGAAGCAGTCCTCCTCCCCACACGGCTAGCTGTGATCAAATGCCAGGCACACAAAAAGGTGACGGACATTATAGGACAGGGAAATGCGCTGGCTGACATCACTGCCCGAACCACAGCCGAGAATAGGTCAACAACACGCATGTACGTGACCAGGTCACAAACTGAAAAATGGAAGGATGCTAGGGAAACCATTAGAGACATACAATTGGCCAGCTCACCACACGAATTGACTGAATGGGCACGGGTGGGATTGAAAGACGATGAAGGCTGCTGGCGAACTAGAGACACGAACAAATGGTTGCTACCTGACTCATACCTGATTCCCATGCTGACCATGACACACTCCCCCGCACACATAGGGTCTGCCCCCATGATTGAACTCATCTCCAAAGTCTGGCACAACGACAAAATCCCAGACTCAGCTAAACGCCTAGTCCAACAATGTCTGATATGCCTCCAACACAACCCTGGTAAAGGAACTGCTGTACCCCGGGGAGGGTTTGGGGTTCCTAGTCACCCCTTTGAGGTCCTACAGATGGACTACATTCAGTTAGAAAGGTGCCAAACCCTGAAGTACGTGCTTGTCGTTGTGTGCGCCTTCAGCAAATGGGTGGAAGCCTACCCAACCCGCGACAACACTGCTATGACTACCGCAAAAGTACTACTGAAAGAATTCTTCCCCCGTTACGGCCTTTGTCGAATTTTGTGGAGCGACAACGGCCCCCACTTCGTAGCCGAAGTTATCCAACTCATCTTAAAAAGGGTTGGGTGTAAAACAGAAGTTTCATGCGGTCTTCCACCCCCAATCTGCAGGCTTGGTTGAGCGACATAATGCCACATTGAAACTCAAACTAGCCAAAATAGTTGCCACCACAGGACTGAAATGGCCAGACGCCCTCCCACTAGCATTGCTATCAATGCGTTCCACTCCTACCAAACACCACTTAACCCCCTACGAGGTCGTCTTCGGGCGACCCATGAACCTTTGGACTGCACCAAAACCAGCATCCATTCACGACGTCCCGGACGTCCTCATGTCTGACTATCTGTACAATCTAACTAAAACGTTGTCTGTTATCCATCAGCAGGTTGTGCAAGCCATTCCCGATGCTTCCAGGGGCCCCGGACACGACATCCAACCCGGTGACTTTGTCCTAGTGCGCCCTGCAAGTCCTGATCACCACCCGAACAGCTCTTCGAGTGGAGGGGAAACGTAATTGGCTGCATGCACACCACTGCAAGAAGGTATCATCGACCCTGACGACCACCGACAACATCACCGCCCAAGAGAAACTTCTGGACAAAGACGGACCATCCCTGAGCTGCTACCCGAATACAGAGACACTTGAATTGACTGAATATCCCGATCCCACTGTGCCATCCAAAGAAGGGTATAACCTACGACGAAAGGAGGGAACTTCGGCTAAGCAGACCACGAACTAAGTTGAAATCTCAGAGCGGTAGCCTAGTCACCTCAAAGGCCTCCAGGAGAGAAACTAAACAAAGTCTGTGGTTCTGCCCGCTACCGAGTCCCTTGAAGGTGATGGAAGCGCCCGACATGAAGATGATGGAAGCAATCGGACGTCCGAAGATCCACTACAAAAACCCAAAGACTGACAAAATGCACAGCTCAAAGACTATTGCACTTTTTATTACCCTTCTCCTTTGCCTTCTTCTCATGGTCACTTTCTGGATCATGGAAGAAAACGCACCCGCTCATAAGACATTGCTGACCACTGCTCAACCCACCACCATGAAAGAACACCATCTGATTTCACTTTCACCCCAACTCCGAGAAAGACGTAAGGAGTTCTGGAATAACTCTTTTGTGCAACTGCTCCACCAACACAATCTTGCCGCCAATGCCACTAACTGCTGGATCTGTGGATTGCTACCACATGCCACTGGACATTCTATCCCTTTCATCCCTTCGCCCTTCTCTGTCCATGGCTCCTGCCTCGCTTGGCTAATCCTCCTGCAAGAAAGTTACAAGGACAATGCCACTTCCGGCAAAACTGTGTCGCACTTCTATCATGGGTTCTGGCTGAACCAAACTGGAAAAACCTCTGCCCCCTTTTGTCCTCTGAGATCAAACACCTCTTTCCATATGGACATCCCTGCCAAGGAGCGAGTTGAAATGCAGGTGTTCAACAACCCAGCCAGACCCACCTTCTCTTACCTCCGGAAACGAACGTCCGCCACCCTAACAGTGGCCCTATCCGTCGTCAACATCACAGGTCTGGTGTGCCTCGAAGGCCTAGGAACACAGCCGGTAGGCCACAGTTCCTGTCTCATCACCCGAACATTGGACTCAGTTGACCCACCCTCCTTTGTTACCTCCCCAAATATGTACTTCGTCTGTGGTACTAAGGCCTACACCTGGCTTCCGAAAGGTTGGGGAGGCACCTGCTACATCGCTTTTATCCTTCCTCCAACATATGTGGCTCCAGCAAACCATCACCAGCAGAAACGTGCAAAGGACATTGTACAAGCCGACTCCACTGGAGCACAGTTCATGGATGCAGTAAAGGGACTTGTTCCACTGTGGGGTCCAATGGCAAACAGCCGTGCCATCCGGCACCTAACCCAGGCAGTCGAAACCACAATGAACATTACAGCCGGCATCCTCACCAACAACACCGCTGAGCTTCAGGCCGTCCGCCTGGTAGCTCTTCAGAACTGCCTCGTTCTAGACGTGGTTCTGGCTGATCGTGGAGGAGCATGCCGCATCATTGGGTCCAGCTGTTGTACCTACGTACCGGATAACTCACCCTCAGTCTACAAGGCGATTGAACACCTCCACAGACTTTCCGCAGAGGTTCATCAGGAGCAAGAAGGATGGTCGCTTGGGAGTTGGTTTTGGGACACTATTAAAAGTTGGGGGTGGAGGTTGTTTACATTTATCATGATACCAATTGTGATACTGTGTGGGTGCTGTCTGGGGATTCAGTGCTTGCCACCTTTATGTTCACTTTTCACGAACTACATCTGCCCTAAGACTCTGAACTTTGAAGCAGAACGAATGAAAGCCCTGTACGAAGTAGAAGTACGTGGTATTATGGGGATAGATCCGAACTAAACAAGCTGGCGAGATATGTTAAAAGGGAGGACTGTGGAAATTTAGTTCGTATCTGAACATTATCTGCGCCATCTTGTCTCTCCCCAAGCGCCACGCGCAGAAAACGTGCGACGGCCATTTTAGGCACCATGGTCTCATTGCCGATCGCCAGCGCGTCCCTCAGGCACTGCAAACATCCCCCGCGCGCCGGCCACCCCCCCGCTCTCTCATACATGGGCCATAAACCCTCTCCTTCTGCGCGACCCTGCCATGGAACCACATCCCGCGCCTGACCAACGCCTCCTTTCATCCCATACATGGTCATACATCCTTTTGATAACCCCCTTCCTCTCCGCCCGATTGTCCGAACAGATCCCAGGCCATCACCTAGCCCTGCGGATGCAGTTTATTGCCCCTACTGTAAGGGAAACACCTCACATTAAAGGGATTACAGTAGATCAAGGCCCCCACCCCCTGAGACCCGACCAGTCGCACACACCCCCGGGAATTGGCGGAATGTCCAGCTGTGTGATAGCCATCTCCTACTGTGGGTGGGGTGGGGACTTCCACTGTAGTTATGTGTGGGAGCGGATCCGAGCCGGGGATTCCGAGGATGTTCTTTCATGTATCAAAGCAATCTCAAGAATGTGCCATGTACAATAAACCGGTAATAAAGTCAAAAATGTGTGTATAAGAGACCAGGTCTCAGAGATGCAGGGAGAGCACCTCGAGACAATACCTTGCTGTCCAATCTGATCTGTTCTGCTCCGACGGAATAAAACTTTGTTTCCCGCCTTCCAGTCTCCGGCGCCTGCCTCTTTTGTTGGTTAATCATCGAATGGTATAAGAGGCGATTACCGCCGGGCAATACTTGAAAGGTTATCGACTGAAACTGCCGCTACCATTTAACAGGATGGAAAGCAACAATACACGTTACAACAAAATACTTAATTTGAAGCCCACACAAAAAAGGCTTAACTTAACTTAGAGGATGAAAATTAGACAAGACAAATGATCTTTGACATGTATTGCAGGAACAACCCATGAGGACATGCCAAACTGGAAGGCTGAATGTTCGATCATAATTAATAAAATCTGATAGTATATATAAGCCCCACATGATGCTTATGCAAACAGAGCATATACCACAAGAGAAATTATCATCTACCATCCACATGCAGGAAAAAAGATACATTTGCCCCAAATGGCAAACTCTGGCACCGATTTTTGTACCCAATCAACACGTTGTTCTTGTGGTCTCGCTTAAATATAGATGACTGAATATATATTTAAAACCACATGGAAAGAAAATAGATTGTTTGTACATTTACATAATGAAATATCCCTGGTGGGAAGACTCTTTACAACATTTCTACATAACCCACACGGAATACGATTCTAAATTTATAAGAACGATCGTGGAGCTACCAGGAGCAAGAAAATGTAGAAAACACCTTCAGTAAAGTGAAAAACAGCAGATATAGGGGCATATTTACATGAAAATTGCACAGTGCACACCAGTAAGCAATTTTGCTGTGCCGAGCTGTGTCCATTTCAAAATGCAGGGATGTCATATTGACAAGAATACAGTGCATTCATGTGCTCACACTGGCACTAAAAACGCTAACTAGGGCCAACGCAGGCACCCTTGCCCCATGGTGCAAGGGTGCCTACATTGGAGGGATGATTGAGTTTGTGCCGGACTGCCACATTGCATGGGACGCACAAGCAGCCTCTCATTGTGAGGGCTGAGTGAATCTCATTTCTGGAACTTAATGCGTAATTGCTGGTGTGTCCCAGCTCCTCCCTTCATACCTAGTTTATCCTTAGCATGTGATCACAGTCCCCTACCTGGTATTGAATTCCGCTTTTCATCTGCAAGCTGAAAACCTTTCTATTTGCTAAATACCCGTGAAGTCAGAAGAAAATTAGGATAAAAAGATCTTGGGGACTTAATGATTCTCAATTTTCAAAGGATTGTGTGTGCCTATTAGGCCTCCTTTAGTGTTTTTATTGTTGTACTGGAATGGGTAAAAGGAAAGCCGAGGGCGGGGCTCAAGGAAATTCACACATCAAAAAACTGTTTTCTGGAGCAACTTGTAACAATGTTATGGACAGGATTGATACTTTGTTATCTGAATGTCAAGTCATTGTTCAGAACCCCTTCTTCTCCTACACCTATTACCCCTGTTGCTATAATCCCAGAGCCCACTGAGGCCACACACCCACTCCCCCTCCTGCTAAGAAGACCGCTAAACGTATTCCTCAAATGTTTAGCAAAGATCATCAGAGCACTCGCACTCTCACGGAACTAGGCATCAGCAATAGAGGAGGTAGTGTAGAGATACAGCCCTGCATTCCGGAGATGTGTCCAGATGCTCAGGTGGTAGATCAGGTTGAGTGCCGCAATAGGTATGCTGTTCTTTCTGAAACAGAGAATAGCGAAGAGATGAGAAATACAACAGTGTCGGATGTTATTAATAAGGTAGCTCTGTCCCTGTTATATAGCATAAGAGGCACAATTGAGGGCCTTAAGGAGGAGGTAGTGATCCTGAAAAAGTTGGTAGAAGACTTGGAGGGGAAGGTGACTAAAGACAAGGTTCCGAGTTCAGCAATCCAGGAAAAGGTATTAGTATGAAGATGTGAGGGGTCTCTGAATGTTAACGTTCAGCAGGATGCCCCCCTCTTCCTCATGTGCCGCAAGAACGAGTGCCAGTTGTTGATAAAATTTACCGTACGCCCCCCCCCCGTCCTCCACCCTGCTCCCAAATTCCCATCCAACCATGCTATTTGGTCAAGCAATAGATCTATTGTACACCGAGGTGCTCCAAAGGGCAAAGGTTTGGGAAAGAAGCCTGATAGAGGTGAGGTGGTGCTGGATGAGGATAATTTAATTGATAAGAGATCTGCCCAACTTAATGCAAGGGGAGCGGTCAAAAATGTGTTTTACATCAAAAATTGTGCTCAGAGAAAAGAAGATGTAATATTTCTTATGCAGGTCCCTAAACTTTTCACTGTTAAACGGGAAGATCATGACTCACTAAAAAATAGGGTCATACAGTGGTTTAGGAAGAATCGCCACTGTCAGAAGGGATGACATTTATCAGGCGAAAGGATAACTACCCCCGAGAAGATGTGTGACATTGTTAAAGTATGTTTTGTCTAAAGAGCTATAGCAGATGGCCTAATGGCCATAGACTTTCACACAATTCCGCTTGCCAACACATCCATTAAAATAAAGTATTGTGTACTGCCAGATGAGAGCCCCCAGATTAGTAGGCCCTCTTGCAAGGGAAGGGAAGCTACACCAGTGGGACAGTTGGTACACTGGGCTGACTACAGGAAGAGGGTCATTTGGAGGCGAATGATTGACAGCTGGTATTGCTTCCCTTCCCATAAAAACAGCAGTCGAGGCCCCAAATATGATGCTCCTTCTACCACTAGCCACTCAAGAAAATGCCTGTGGAGGCTTTAGGCAGGAGGCTAGTGCCTGTATTGTTGATAGTGATACACACAAGGTCAGTAATGTTCTATCAATGAACCAGTGTTCGAAATCCAACTTCACCCTAATACCCTCGTGCAGCTAAATATTTTGGTGTGGAATTTAGCAGGGATTGCCCAGATGCTCCCAGAGCAAGAATGGGGTAAATTTATAGTTCTCATGATGTGCGATTGCTAGAAGAAACATGGAGTAAGACCCCATTACATAGGAGTGAGTATATACTTCCTACTGCATAAATGTGGTTAGAAAGGGAAAAGGAGACCATCGGGTGGTTTAGTGATTTGGGTGAGAGTAGCACTCCAATGTAAAATTAAAATTGTTTAAGTAGACGTCCTAGATATCTTGGCAATTGACCTTGTCCTACCCTCTGGTTTGAAAATCAGGGTTTTTAATATGTATAGTACAGTGGAACCTAGCAAGGAGGAAACTAGCACTGTAGCGGCTCTTGATCATGCTTTTACAGAATATATGAGCAGTAGCCCCTTATTGGTAGCAAGGGATTTCCACTGTACATTTGAGTCCTTTGCATCTACCATATTAGCTTTGACAGCAGAGTGGGACAAAATCTGGAAAATTACTCAGCAAGTGCTACCTACCGTTAGAGTGACAAAAAAAGGAGCACAGGTGCTTGCCCTATCACTTCAGCATGACTTGAGGGCTAATAGTGACCGGACAAATTCTGACCGTAACGGTGGAATGACCTTTAACAGACCTGGCCATTTAAGTAGGATCGATTACTGCCTGGTCAACTATAAACTCTGGCCTGTTGTGCAATGCATGAAAGTGGTTGAAAGATGTGATAGTGACCACAATGCCCTGAGCCTAATTATCAATAATTCCAGGGATAAAGAAGCTTTCCATAGGGGCCCCAAGGACCTGGGAAGGTTATCCTCCACCAATATCCTGAGAAAGATAAGATGGGATTGGGTGGAGAAAAATCCTATGGCTCTTGAAATTGTCAAAGGTAACATATTGAATAAAGTGGCTGTGCTGTCCAAGCATTCTAATGAAGCTAGAATAGAGAAAATGAAATCTTTGCATGAGGCAATTTATATGCAGATTAGTGGAAACCGCGGGTCAAGTTAAAAAGGTGGGGAAAAACTGGCCTAATGCAGCAGCATGATACAACCAGGAATGTAGGAAGGCAAACACTGAGCTCCTACAGGCAGTAAAATCTAAGTCTTGCCATGATCTGGTGAGGCTTAGGTGCTGGGTTTTGTACTAAAATCAGTACTCTGGAGGGGAAATATTCCCTATATCGTGATTTTTCTTTGGCAATAAAACGTTTTTGTTAAAAAGAAGAATCTGTGATTTCCCTCCCGCCATTAGAATTTAAATCCTCTTTAAAAACCTTAAGTAGTAAGATCAGCTTTAATAGAGATATTCAAATCTGTTATGCTAAAGAGAGATTAAAGGTAATAGTTAGGACGAGCTCTCCGAGAATTTCCCAGAAATATTTATCCTGGAACCTAGAACATGGAATTTGATGTTGGCTCACCCTATGTCGCATGAATCTCTTACCTTTAAACGATTTAACAGTAAACTGGTCCCAGAACATGGAAAATGGAAAAATGTGTAATTTTTGTGAGCTGAGTATTGAGAACCTGGATCATGTCTTGCTTGTATGTCCAGCATTGGTTTTGAGTCATCGTCGCTGGCTTAGGCCGATGTTTTTACAAAATTGTGTTAAAGGTGTAGCTTCAGCCCGTAATTTTCTCTTTCGTCTGAAAAATGAAGTCGTCTATGTAAAATGATTCAACTTTTTTAATGAGTTTATGTATATATTTTAATCTCTTATATATATTCTTTTAATTGGGCTTCTTCCCTTGTGTCTGTTGTCCTATTATGGAGTCTTAATATTCTCCCCTTTTCCAGACAGTATTTTGCACATGTTTTGGCTACTACTTAACTGCTCTTTGCACAACTGGGGTATGTCTTGCTTTTCACCCATTTTCTTGTTGCTAATTTTAAAACTCGATTCTCTATTGAAGTTGGATTTCAGATTGTATTTTGCGCTTGAATCTGATGTAACTCAACTGCTTTTGTAGCACATGTTAGGATATGCTTTGTTATCCCTATTCTCTTGCTGCTAATTTCAAGTTAACTTTCTGTTGAAGCTGGATTTTTTAATTGTATTTTGCACATGAATTGGCTGCTTCTTAAATACTTTTTCCACAATTCAGGATATGTTTTGTTACTTCAATCATCTTGCTGCTAACTCCAAACTCTATTTGCCGAAGTTGCTATGTGTTGAAAAATCTGTATATATAGATGTTGCCACTAATGCGCTTCTCCATGTTTCATTATATTTTAGGTAATAATTTGTATGTATCTTTTTATGTGGGCCTCATTGGAGTTTCAAATCTTTAAAAAATATTGAATTGTAAGGTAAGGCAGTACTCTGGACCAGTTTTTTTGCTTCATTTGTAGCTACTGTAAAGAAGTGTTAGTTAAAGGAGGTAAGCTGTATGTATTCTTTGTGGAGATGTGCACAGATTTTGATTTAGTGCTACAGGGCAATCTTTGGAAGGTTTTGGCAGAGATGGGGATCCCTACTTCAAGTCTCCTCGACCTGACCACTGTGCACTTTAGCTAGTGCTACTGCACTGTAAAATTACATTAAAATTCTTAAACACTTTTTTCAAATGAACATATACTCCAAAATCAACATGAATATTCCAATGTGTTAGTTAGAATGGCTAACAGACCATTTAATGTTCAATGTTCACATTTTATATACACAAAAACAAAAATGTTAATTTTATACAAAATTCCATTAATTCTTTGTTGCCCTATACATTTCGGGCTGTTGGCCCTTCTTCAGGGGCTTCAATCTGAAACATGCCAAAAATAAATTATCTGTCATTACAACACACTTGAAACACAAGGAAGTTAATTCTCATCCTGGTACTCAGAAGAAACAATATCAATAGATTTGCTAAAGATTCAGGTATCAAGAACTGTCTTCCCAAGGTGGAACTCCCCTATGCAGAAAACTTTCTGCAATGTTACTGGAAGATAAAGTAAACTAGTGTGTGCTGAAAGAGAAAAAATCCAACCACCACTCCACAGAAAATGTGAAAAAATCATCTGCTCTCTGTGACACCCCTGTGCTAATAAATCACCTTATCACAAAACAACATTCTGCTCCCTGCAAACTTTGCTCTCAATGCGCGCTGTGAACAAAAACACAAACCATCAGCGTTTGCAACTAACAACACTTATCTGCTGGTATTGTTTGATGAACGTAAACACACCTTCTTTCTGTTTACGAAATCTTCTGTTACTGGTCTTCAATCACTTCAAAGGCATTAGCAAACTGGAATGCGACTGCCGATAAAAACGAAACCTTTCATGAAATACCTCTCTCGTTTATCTAAGCCATGGTCACTAACCTTAGCCTCCATGGCACGTGAACCGATTGTAACACGAGCTGGACCCTCCCGATCAGCTGTTGGTAAATCCCCGATGGCATCACTCTGTAAATCTACACACGCTCGCGCCTCCAGCGCCGTGCTTACGTCAGCAGTAATTAACATGAATGACAGACTAAACGTTTTTACGGGCGCCATACTAGAACGTATTCCAATACCTAACACTCCTCTACCAATACCTTATCCTACTTAATATTGGAGTCTTCCTTGCAATTGCAGTAGCACTAGCTAAAGTGCACAGCGGTCAGGTCGAGGAGACTTGAAGGAGGGTGTATAGTTGAGGCGTGTTTAGGCAGCATGCATTCCACTGTAGCACACAGAGAAAAAAGTGAAAAAAACTTAAACAAATAATCACACAATTGGGTGTGCTTCACTTATTTAATAGAGTTTAGTTTATTCAGTGCCTGACAAGTGTAAGCACCCACCATGTCATTTGACACCATAACAAGTCTGACAGACTACAGAGCAACAGCACTAGCATATTGTGACGACTGGTCAGGGACAGACACAACTCGGTGGGTGGATAAGGAAGGTTTTATTGAACAATAACGTTTCTTGTTCTTAGTGGTTAGTCTCTGGGGATCCGTAGTGGGAATGGGGTCCGGTTTCTTTTAGGTTTTCTTTCCTCTCCTTGTTCCAGCCTTTGTCCGTCAGGATGGGTGAGGGCCACGGTACTTCCCAACCGGTCCGAAAGATGTCCCCAAAAGGAAAGAAAATAAATGGGTGTCAGAAGAAGCAGGGTTCCTGGGTCTCCCTAAAACCAGGGCTGGGTGTGAGGGGATTCTCCTAAACACGTGACTCTATACAACTGCAATCAGTGAACCTCACAGGTGCAGGGAAGGTTGTGGGGGGAGGTAGGGCAGAGTGACACGCTCGGGTAAAGGGTACAGGGGTACAGCTCACACGGTAGGTGGGTTCGCTCTCTCCCCTCGTCCCATCCAGCCCACCAAACGATCCCGTACCTGTTCTAGCCACACTCCTCCCCTGGGAGTGTGGCGGGGCGAATCGCGGTGTCCGGAGCCTCCTGGCCTCTTCCTGGCGTCCTCGTTCTGCGTACGAGCGGCGTCCTCCGGGTCGCGCCTCTCCTCTCGTCTCTGGATCGCCTCCGCCCAGTCGCGCCTCTCCTCTTCCTCGTCGTTCCCCTCCTCTCCTCTAGTCGCTCCTCTCTCCTCTCCGTCTCGGTCCACTCCAGTCCTCCTCCGGGAATCGCCGTTCGTCCTGTGCTGACTCTCGTTTCCTTTTGACGTCTCCCGCGTCGTGACGTCACTCCTGGGCGTGTTCAGGCTATCCCCGGGACTCCACTTAAAGTAACCCTCATCGTCCGTCTCCAGGGTATGTGATGGAAACCATTCGCTCTGCTGGGGGGGGACAAGAGGTGGTAAATTGGGATCGGGCACCCACCAGTCCTTAACATCAGTGCATTCCTCCACCCTGACACCGTCACACACCTCCCCCCCTGGATTCTCCCGTTCGGGGACAGGCGAGGTGCGGGAAAGATAGTCTGCATTGTTATTGTCCCTCCCCTTCCGATGTCTCACTTCAAAGGCAAATGGTTGTAAAGACAAAAACCAGCGAAGAATCCTTTGGTTCTGGCTTTTGTTTTTATACATCCATTTCAATGGTGCGTGGTCTGTATACAGGATAAACGGTTTACCTTCGAGGTAATAATGCAATTTCTCAATGGCCCATTTGATGGCCAAGCATTCGCGTTCAATGGTGGGATATTTAACCTCCCGGGGAAACAACTTGCGACTAATATAAAGTAAGGGATGTTCCATCCCGTCCTTCCCGATCTGAGACAGTACCGCTCCTATCCCGGTATTGGAGGCGTCTGTGGCTACCATGAAGGGTTTGTTAAAGTCCGGGGAGATCAGAACAGGGGTTGTGGTTATGGCTGCCTTCAGGTTATGGAAGGCCCACAAAGCGCTTTCACCGGGGTTAGTAAGCTGGCTGTTTGGAGAGTTTTTCTGTAGGAGGTCCGTCAGGGGTGATGCTATCTCGGAAAATTGAGGGATAAACCGACGGTAGTACCCTATCAGCCCTAGGAACCCTCTTAGCTGTTTTTTTTTGACCGGAAAAGGAGTTTCGGTGATGGCTTTGACTTTTTCTGCCTGGGGAGCTATGACCCCGTCTCCCAGGACGTACCCCAAGTATTTGACCCTATGAAAGGCCGCTTTAGACTTCTTGGCATTGATATGGAGTCCTGCTCTTCTAAGGGCATTCAAGATGACCTCCAAATGGTGCCGATGTTGTTCCCAGGTTGTGCTGTACACCACGATGTCATCGAGGTAGGCGGAACTAAAAGAGCGATATGGTTGGAGGACCGCATTCATTAACCGTTGAAAGGTGGCTGGGGCCCCATGGAGGCCAAACGGTAGCACCGTGAATTCAAACAAGCCTTGATCCGTGGCAAATGCTGTTTTCTTTCGGTCGGCTTCTTTCAATGGGACTTGCCAATAGCCTTTGGTTAGATCAAAGGTCGTGATGTAACGAGCATCCCCTATTCTCTCTATGAGCTCGTCCACCCTTGGGATCGGGTACGCGTCGAAGGTGGAAATTTCGTTTAACGCTCTGAAATCCATACAAAAACGCGTAGACCCGTCGGGTTTTGGTATCATCACGATGGGGGACGTCCATTCGCTTGTGGAGGGTCGGATCACTCCGAGTTGTAACATGTCGTTTACTTCGTTCCTAATCGCCTCTCTTCGTGCCGCCGGGATTCTATATGGCCTTTGCCGGACGATTTTTCCTGGAACGGTATGTATTTCATGTTCAATCAGTTGCGTTCTCCCAGGTCTATTGGAGAACAATTCCTCGAAGGGTTTCAATGTTTCAGTCAGGTCTTTCTGCTGGGACCTAGAGAGGTCTGGACTGACCACCAGTTCGAGAACTGTGGATTCTGTAGGGGAGGCTGCGGGCACTAAAAAGTGCCCTGCTTTGGGTGGGGGTCCGATCCATTTTTTAAGCAGATTTATGTGATAGTTCTGCGTTTTGTGGCTGTTCATTCGCACTCCATATGTAGTGTCGCCTATCACTTTTTCTACTAGAAAGGGACTCTGCCACTCTTTCGTAAACTTGCTGCTGGTGGAGGGGAGCAGGATCAATGCCCAATCTCCTTTCTGTAAGCGTCTTAATTTGGTTCCCCGATCATAGTATCGTTTCTGTTTTTCTTGACTCCTCTCCAAGGTGGTGGACGCCATCTGTCTTAGTTTGCCGATCTTGGACCGTAGCTGGTTGGTATAGTCAAGGAGGGAACAATGGTCCTGTCTCTCTTCCGTTTCCCAGGCGTCCTTCGTCATTTCCAGTAAAGAGCGGGGCTGTCGTCCATATAACAGTTCGAATGCAGAACATCCTAGACTGCTCTGGACTTGGGACCTTAACATGTATAATGCCAAAGGGAGTAGTTTGTCCCATTCTCTACCCTCCACTGTCAGCATTTTCTTTAAAGTGTTCTTCAGGGTACGGTTGTATCTCTCTACTAATCCATCGGTTTGAGGATGGTACACCGATGTCCTTAACTGGTGGATATCCAGGGTTCGGCATACCTCCGTCATCAACCGGGAAGTGAACGGCGTGCCTTGGTCAGTTAGTACTTCCTTGGGGAACCCCACTCGGGAAAACAACTCTATGAGTTTTTCTGCTACGTTTTTGGTGTTAGGCGTCGGCAGGGGGAAGGCTTCCACAAAACGGGTAGCGTAGTCTACAACCACGAGGGCGTGTTGGTGTCCTTTTCGAGTCCGGGGAAGGGGGCCAATTAAGTCCATCCCTACTCTTTCAAATGGAACCCCTATAATGGGTAATGGGTGCAGAGGAGCCGGGGGCGGCCTATAGGGATTCTTCTTTTGACAGGTCTCACACGCCTGGCAATGTTGCTCAATGTCCCGATATATCCCTGGCCAATAGAAGTGCCGTAGGACACTGGAGGCGGTTTTTTCCTTGCCCGCATGTCCTGCTGTTAAATGACTGTGGGAGAAGAATAGTACCTGCTCTCTGAATGGCTGAGGGACCAGCAATTGTAGGGGCTCACCCTTCTTCCCTTCCCTATACAACAAGTCGTTCTGTATAACGAACCGGGGAAACACATCAGCCGTTTGGGTTTGATTCTGGTGGGCTTGTTCCCAGGCGTTGAATAGTGTTCGGTCATTCGACTGGGCAAAACGAAAACTCCTGTCTATGATCCAGGGGTCTGTGGCCATCAGAGCAGGAGTCTGTCTTTTACTGTCTCCCCTCTGTTCCCTTACTTCCCTTCTAAACATTTCTAGGAACTCAGGATTGTCTACCCCCAAAATGACGGCCTCTGGTAAAGAATCCACCACCCCAACGGTAACAATCTGTGGAGGATGGCTTTGTGGGGTTATAGGGACGCGGGCCAACGGGTATGGTTTAACGTCCCCATGTATGCATCTAATTTGGACTGTGAGGTGTTGAAGGAATTGATCGGGAAGCACTAGGGTCCTCCTCACTACAGACTGTCTGCAGCCTGAGTCTAACAGTGCTTTTACCTCGGTATTATTAATGGTTACCCGTACGTAATATGAGGGTCCAAGTTCTGCGGAATATAGCACGGTCTTTGGCAGATACCCGACCTCCATGGGCTCTTCATTCCTTTTTCTAGGACACAGACGGGCGATGTGGCCCCACTCTCCGCAATCGTAACACTGGGGTCCCCTTGCGGCCGCTATGTCCATTCTCCCCGGTTTCGGGCGGGGTATTTCCGGGAAACTTTTTCCTTTCCTTTCAACCCGTGGTGGTACCCCGGTTTTGTGGAGTTTCTCGGACTCTAGGACTGGGTGTCGTGGTTGGGCTCTACTGAACTGGGTAGCCATTTCTATGGTTTGAGCTACCGTTAAGTTGGGATGTTGCCTCAGCCATCTTTGAGTCCCGTAAGGCAAGGCTTCTAGGAACTGCTCCAAACAAATACGGGCCATTATCTCTTCTTTGGAGCTAGTGTCTGGTTGTAACCATTTTTCCGCAGCCATCTTTAGGCGAAAATACAACGTCTTAGGGTTCTCGCCTGTCACTCCTCTCTCTTTGCGGAACCGTACCCTATATGCCTCAGCGTCCAATCCGAGGTGCTCAAGGATGACCTCTTTTATAACTGAGTAGGGAGTGTTCCCTGTCGGGTTGGCTACTTGGTAGGCTGCCTGGGCTTCTGCGGACAGCAAGGGAGCCAGGAAGAAGGGCCACTTTTCCTCGGCCCACCCACATGCTCTGGCCGCTCTTTCGAAGTTTGTTAAGAAGGCGTCCGGGTCTTCTCCCGTGACGTACTTCTGTAGTGCGATACCTGAGGGATGAGGATGTTGGGGTCTCGGGATGGCTATCCCGGGATCGACAGGGCTTTTCTGGAAGGCTTCCAGTTGTGCTGCCATAGTATTGTGGAAGGACTCTCGGTCCGCTTGGGCTGATGACATTTGCCGTTCTACCGCCCATCCGAGTTTTTCCTGCGTTTGTACCAAGTGTTGGATGAGGGCCTCCATCTTGTAGCAGCTGGAGTGTGTTGTTACTGATCCCACTTCTGACACCAGTTGTGACGACTGGTCAGGGACAGACACAACTCGGTGGGTGGATAAGGAAGGTTTTATTGAACAATAAAGTTTCTTGTTCTTAGTGGTTAGTCTCTGGGGATCCGTAGTGGGAATGGGGTCCGGTTTCTTTTAGGTTTTCTTTCCTCTCCTTGTTCCAGCCTTTGTCCGTCAGGATGGGTGAGGGCCACGGTACTTCCCAACCGGTCCGAAAGATGTCCCCAAAAGGAAAGAAAATAAATGGGTGTCAGAAGAAGCAGGGTTCCTGGGTCTCCCTAAAACCAGGGCCGGGTGTGAGGGGATTCTCCTAAACATGTGACTCTATACAACTGCAATCAGTGAACCCCACAGGTGCAGGGAAGGTTGTGGGGGGAGGTAGGGCAGAGTGACACGCTCGGGTAAAGGGTACAGGGGTACAGCTCACACGGTAGGTGGGTTCGCTCTCTCCCCTCGTCCCATCCAGCCCACCAAACGATCCCGTACCTGTTCTAGCCACACTCCTCCCCTGGGAGTGTGGCGGGGCGAATCGCGGTGTCCGGAGCCTCCTGGCCTCTTCCTGGCGTCCTCGTTCTGCGTACGAGCGGCGTCCTCCGGGTCGCGCCTCTCCTCTCGTCTCTGGATCGCCTCCGCCCAGTCGCGCCTCTCCTCTTCCTCGTCGTTCCCCTCCTCTCCTCTAGTCGCTCCTCTCTCCTCTCCGTCTCGGTCCACTCCAGTCCTCCTCCGGGAATCGCCGTTCGTCCTGTGCTGACTCTCGTTTCCTTTTGACGTCTCCCGCGTCGTGACGTCACTCCTGGGCGTGTTCAGGCTATCCCCGGGACTCCACTTAAAGGAACCCTCATCGTCCGTCTCCAGGGTATGTGATGGAAACCATTCGCTCTGCTGGGGGGGGACAAGAGGTGGTAAATTGGGATCGGGCACCCACCAGTCCTTAACATCAGTGCATTCCTCCACCCTGACACCGTCACACATATACAACTGAACAAGCGTCTGAAATGTATTCGTTAATTCAAGATGTCAAAACACTTGACGTACAAGGAAGTTCTGTAGCGCAACAATGAAAACAACTAGAATACCTAGCAAGGGAGAACTTAACCAGCACCTACATGAATCAACGCTGGTGCAATATCATTGAGCGAAACGGATCCCACAGGGACTCAGGCTGTCTATTAAACCTAGGTTAAACCGCTTTCATCAAAATAAGGAGTTCATGGAAAGATGGTACTCCATTCTAAACAAGTGTTCATTGGACCTGATATTACTATTAGTGGAAGAACTTTCTAAAGCTATCAATGAACTGGCAAATGAAATCTCTGAAATTAAACAGAACTTATAATCAAGGTCGGATAGTGATAAATGGGACAAAACACTTGAGGATATCAACAAATACACCAAAGAATTACAGGAAGGGAAACTCAGGAAGTATAAACGAGACACTTTGTACTACAAATTAAATGAGGTGTATACGTGGGCTGAGGTGTAGGCCCAACGTAGAGTCCATTTTAAGAAGACTACCACCACTTCATCTGATGAAAGTTCAGTATCAGATACAGAGTCAAGCACAAATCGGACATCAGCCTCAGCAGTAATGATTCGCAGAAATGAACAAGAAGCGTCTACTTGTGAAACTGCCGTACAGGTAGCAGGAGCAAAGTCTTTTTTATCCCAAGTAGGAGGGATAAGTCAACCACCAGGGACAACAAAAGGTGGAGGAAAACAAGGAGAGGCCGCCGAAAAAGCACGAACTCGGAGCAAGAAAGCAACCTCGCCGTAAATATCTCAAAAACAACACTGAACCATGAACAACTTTGAGTTTTATATAAAGGTTTGGGATTTGTACCCACATATCATACCAATCTACTGGAATGTGAAATCGTTTTATTTAAATTCATGAGAGTGTTACGTTTAAGACACATTTTCACCAATGTTCTCCCACCAAGTCTTCAAAAACCAGAAACAGAATTTCTAGAGTTCAAACCCAAATCTAAATTTCAAGCCCCAGTCTCT
Organism: Triturus cristatus; assembly: GCF_964204655.1. Taxonomy (NCBI): domain Eukaryota; kingdom Metazoa; phylum Chordata; class Amphibia; order Caudata; family Salamandridae; genus Triturus; species Triturus cristatus. The sequence continues at coordinate 678,871,842 of NC_140595.1, forward strand.
CATAAGTTTCTAGATTATTTCGAAAACCTTGTAAGGAAGGACTTATTGAAAATAAATATGAAAAAATCAAAGAAAGTCTACTTCGCATTGAATGAGCAGTTTCTCCTGAAATCCATTCAAAGTAACACTGAGATCATGAAAAAGCCGACAAAGGAGGCGTCATTGTAATCATGGACAAATCATTCTACATACAGAGTACCAATGATCATGTTTCAGATCCCATGAAAAGTCTTTTACTTGAACAAGATCCCACTTTGGAACTTATGAAGACATTGGAAGTTATCTTGGTTAACGCTTTGGAAATGGGATGGATTACTCCTTCTACTAAATCATATTTGACTGTCATCAATCCGAAAAGACCCGGCTCTATATGCTTCCAAAGATTCATAAGAGTCTCTTGAATCCTCCTTTAAGACCTATAGTGACCGGATGTAGTACAATTTTTTAACCTTTGGGCCAATATTTAGACTATTTTTTACAACCATTTGTGCAAAACTGGACATCCTACGTGAAAGATAGTACTGATTTTCTAGTGAAACTACAACAAGTCAAATTAGATCGCAACACTTTATTATGCACGGTAGGTGTAAAATCATTGTACACTTCAATTCCCCACGTGGGAGGCATAGAAGCTGTGGAGTGGGCGCTTTTGAGTCAGCCCACCATTAAGGCAGATAAAGTATTTCTGTCGGAACTGCTACACTTCTGCTTACATCATAGTTACTTCCAGTGGGAAGAATTTTTTTTTTCTTGAACTCATGGGGTCATTCATGGGCTTTGCAGGGGCCCCCGCATACGTGAATACATTTATGGCGAAATTTGAAGCTGATTTTATATTGAATGATCAAGATTGAAAAGATCATCTCCTACTGTATTGCAGATATATTGATGACATTTTTATAATGTGGACCAGCAGTCAAGAAACCTTGGAGAACAAATTGTGTCAACTTAACACATATAATGAGTACATTCAGTTCACGTACCAAATCAGTGAATCTTCAATTGCATTTCTCGATGTTCAAATCTTTCTCAAGGATCTGGATTTACAGACGGAAGTTTTCAGAACAGAAACAGATAGAAACAATGCTTTATTGTTTCAGAGCTTTCACTCTCAAAACCGTATTCATAATTTACCATATTCACAGTTTTTGTGTATCAAACGGATTTGTTCTAATTCTGATTCAACCCTCAAACATTTATCAATTCAACGAACAGAAATATAGAGCGAGAGGCTACCCAGAGGAGGTCTTGGAACATGCGGTGGAAAGGTTGTCCCATAAAACACGAAAGGAATTACTTGTAAACAATCTAAATCACTAGAGATCAGACAAGTGTTTGTGTCTAAATTTTCTACAAGTTCTAAGAAAATAAAAACCATTATTAACCGTTACTGGGAATTATTACAACATGAAACAGACTTTAATGGGATATTTCAATACAAACCTTTACATGCCTGTAATAGATCCAAGAATTTGAAAGAATTATTGATGGAGAATCCAAGAACAACAGACACTCAGGAATTGCGAGGTACCAGAAAGTGTTCAAACTGTGTACAGTGCAACAATATTATAGTGGGAAATAAGTTGCAACATCCCCACACTGGGAAATCTATCCAGCTGTATCATATTTCGGATTGTAATTCTAAAAATATCATTCATTGCATCAAATGTCCGTGTGGACTCCTTTATATAGGCAAGACTGAAAGAAAGGTCAAAATCCGTATGTCAGAGCATAAAAGCACAATAAGAACCCTGAATAAATCAAGTTCTCTTGCAATTGACTGTGTAGAGGCCCGGCACACCATAGCTCAATTCAAGTTTCGAGTCATAAAGAAAGTAGAACATCATGCTGGGAAGGATCTCACTAGATCCTTGCTCCAAAGAGAAGTGTATTGGATCAGGCGCCTGGACACACAAGACTCCAAGGGCCTTAATGAAAAAATAGACTATGGATGTTTCTTATGATTAATATGATGTTATTTAGGTATGATGATTGGTATGTAAGATATCTGTGTCATCTGTCTTTGAGTACCTTCTTCTCAGACTCCCCCTCACAATTGACCATGAGATATTGTGTATTTGTTTTGGGCTCACAGCAATTTTCTTTTCCTGTCATTTTTCATGTCTCTATGGGATTGCACACTTATGAATAGGGTCTCTTGAATCTGAGTGTTAAGATGATTTTTTCGAAATTAATGGAGGCTCCAGAAAAGACTCCTATCCAATTGAGGGATCTTAAAGTCGGGGGAGTATTGCAAGGAAGACTCCAGTAATAAGTAGGATAAGGTATTGGTAGAGGAGTGTTAGGTATCGGAACACGTTCTAGTATGGCGCCCATAAAAACGTTTAGTCCATCATTCATGTTAATTACTGCTGATGTAAGCATGGCGCTGGAGGCTCGAGCGTGTGTATATTTACAGAGTGATGCCATCATGGATTTGCCAACTTCTGATCGAGAGGGTCCGGCTCGTGTAACAATCGGTTCGCGTGCTATGGAGGCTAAGGTTAGTGACCATGGCTTAGATAAAGGAGAGGGGTACTCGTGAGTGAACGGAGTGTATTTCATGAAAGCTTTCATTTTTATCGGCAGTCGCATACCAGTTTGCTAATGCCTTTGAAGTGATTGAAGACCGTAAACAGCAGATAAGTGTTGTTAGTTGCAAACGCTGATGGTTTGTGTCTTTGTTCACAACGCGCATTGAGAGCAAAGTTTGCAGTGAGTTGAATGTTGTTTTGTGAAAAGGTGATTTATTAGCACAGGGGTGTCACAGAGAGCAGATGATTTTTTCACATTTTCTGTGGAGTGGTGGTTGGATTCTTTCAGCACATACTATTTTTCTTTATCTTTCAGTAACATTACAGAAAGTGTTCTGCATAGGGGAGTTCCACCATGGTAAGACAGTTCTTGATACCTGAATCTTTAGCAAATCGATTGATATTGTTTCTTCTGAGTACCAGGATGAGAATTAACTTCCTTGTGTTTCAAGTGTGTTGTAATGACAGATAATTTATTTTTGGCATGTTTCAGATTGAATTCCCTGAAGAAGGGCCAACAGCCCGAAATGCATTGGAACGTTTTTGTTTTTGTGTATATAAAATGTGAACATTGAACATTAAATGGCCTGTGAGCCATTCTAACTAACACATTGGAATATTCATGTTGATTTTGGAGTATATGTTCATTTGAAAAAAGTGTTTAGGAATTTTAATGTTGTAATTTTACAGTGCCGTAGCAGTAGCTAAAGTGCACAGTGGTCAGGTCGAGGAGACTTGAAGTAGGGTGTATAGTTGAGGCGTGTTTAGGCAGCACGTATTCCACTGTAGCACGCAGAGATAAAAAGTGAGAAAAACTTAAACAAATAATCACACAAGTGGGTGTGCTTCACTTATTTAATAGACTTTAGAGATGGAAATCCCACCAAAAGTATTGGATATCTTGATGAGATCAACACATCCAAATTTCCCTGATGAGATTACACGCAGCTAACAAGGTTCAGGTAAGGTGGGGTGAGGAGGGGCAGTTAACAGAGCCCTTTATGATTAGGCGTGGAGTCAGACAGGGGTGTGTTTTAGCACTCACTCTGTTTTCATTATACATTAATGGGGTAGTAGAGTACCTCAATAGAGATGGGTGTGATGGTCCAAATGTCAGAGGGAGAAGGACTCCAGCCCTTCGTTTTCCTAGTGATACATTATTGGTATCAAAGCCTCCCCAAGGGCTCCAACAGTTTTTGAATGATTTTACATTTTTTTGTGATGAGTGAGGTCTGGAGTTAAATGATTTGAAAACAAAGTATATGGTCTTCTCTAGTGGTACTCTGAAGATGCCCAAGAGATATATGTCCTTTGGAGACCAACCTATTGAATTGTATTTTTCCTTTGATTACTTAGGGATACGTTTAATTCCAAGCTTGTGCTAGCCCCCCGCCCCCCAAGTCTAGAGAGTGATTTCTCACTTATTCAACAAACCTCCCACATAACTAAGATTCATAAAAGAACTGTGTTAGGAAAAGTGTCTCCAGCATTAGAAATGTATTATACAAATGTCCTGGGCTCAGTTATGTATGGAGAAGAACTGTGGAGAAGCGCTTGCTCCCTACCGAGTGGGACTAATGGACCTTATGGTATTGTCAAGGGCTAGCAAAATCCATTAGTTTTGTTCCCTTAGGTCAATCCCGAGGAAATTGGGGCAGGATGCTTATTGGACTGACCCAGGGACGATGTCCCAGTTTACACGAGGCTGGGTTAAAGAAATCTACTGGGAATTCGCTTGGTGGAGAAAGTGTCCAATCCAAAGAGATCGCTCACTCGACAGTTCACAGATTTTAAAGCCCATCGCCAATTTGAAGACACTATCGATGAGATTGTCCCGCCATTGGTGCAGAAACCGTTTCTTCAATTTAGATACAAGACACTTCCCACCAAGGTGTTCTGCAGTAAAACGGCAAAGCCAAGCTTACTTTGACAATATGTGCATATTGCTGGGTCTACACTGGATTGGCGTTGTGCACAAAAAAACAATGGATTTAAACCAGATCTGTGACTAGGGATGAACATTTGATTTGTTTAGCATTCCGTCCATCATCTGTTCTTTCTGCATTTATCACCCTAAGTGAGAAGGGTATACCCAGATGTGGGTCCTGTACTTGCTACGCCATCAGATTTAAGCTATCTTGGCTGATGAGGGGTAATACCCTGAAACCAGTCCCAGGATGCTTGTTTCTGCTCCAGAGAGGACCTGGCATAGCAGCTACAGCTGGACTGTTCCCATGGAGAGCAGCGTCACAACTGATTTGCATATGGCTGGATCTAAACTCGATGGCTTGGTGTGAAAAAAAAATGATGTATTTAACCCAGATCGGTGACCTGGCTTGGTGAATGTTTGAATTGTTCAGCAGTCCATTCATCACCTGTTCTTTTTCCAGCTTTCAAAGGACGCCCTGAATCCTTGATCCATTTATTATTTTTTTGGCCTCATTATTTAAATCTGAGGTCCAAGTGGATTATCCCTTTATGCAGGTGTACTGGTCCTAGTCACTACCTGAAGTGCTCAGAATATTTAGCACAGATACAAGGAGAGTTGTAGTATTTGGCTTAGCTACATTTCTGATAGCCCTATGGATCAGATGCTCTAAGTGTATTGAGTGATATCCTTAGTTAATTGTTTTTATCGATGTATGTTCTTTTAGCACTGACCTGCTCTTTTTCTTACAATTTTTTATTATTTATTTACAAGAATTGATATGAAGTGTTTATCTTAGACATTTTTATGTATATACAGGATTATGTGTCTTATCAGGGCACTGCCTTAGAAAGGAAAATTGTACTCCTGTGATAAACACTGATCACCTGCCCCTGAGTGAATAGGGCAATTTTGTCATTTTAATATACCTTTTTTCTTCCATGTTTGTAGGTATGTTTTGAGAAGTACTTTATAAGATCTTAAATAAAGTCTTTGATGATTGTGTTTATGCTGGAAGGCACACCTTCTTCCCCAAACCACTAATTAATGGTCTTTTGCTCCTTCTATGTGTGCTGCAGAATAGAGCACACAAAGGGGGAACATTCACAAAGAAATGACGCAGTGCAGCGCTGCAAGCAATTTAGCAGCATCTTGCTGCGTCATTTATATAATGCAGGGATGCGTCACATTCTTGAGAATATGGCACACCCCTGTGTTTTCCCTTGCGTCTGCCCTAAAAAAGCTGCATAGCGCCAACACAGACACCCTTGCACCATGGTGCAAGGGTGCCTGCTTTGCAGGGATGTTGGTTTATGTTCAGGGAGGAACACCTTTCTGCACATAAACAATCATTAAAGGTGATTTGCTCCTTAACACACATAGAAAGAGCAAAAAACAAGGAGAAATAAAAGTATTTCTCCTCATTGTGCCACACTAACACCTACTTTTCAGTGGCATTAGTTTTTGGTGCTGCCACAGATTTGTAAATCTGGGGCAGCATCAAACACCAATGGGTGTTGGGGATGAATGCCCACAGCAACACCCGTTGAATACCCCTTTCATAATGATACCTGCGTGTAAGGGTATGATATTTACAAAGCGGTGTTCAGCCATGCCAAGTGGCTTAACACATGCTTTGTAAATATGGAGTAGGGCGCAGTGCCACCAGAGTATTGGAAAATATGATGCTCAGGTGGTGCAATGCCCTTGTGAATATGCCCCTTAGAAAGAGCAAAAACAAGGAGAAATAAAAGTATTGCTCCTCGTTGCGCCACATTAAAGCCTCCTTTAGAAGGGGGTTCGTTTTTGGTGCTGCATCAGATTTACAGATTCTTGTAAATCTGGAGCAGTGTCTAAATGCCATGGGTGTTGCTGGGAACACCTATAGCAACACCATTGCACATACCTTTGCCACAAAAAACTGCATTGCAGAGGGCCATATTTACATGCTGTGTTAGGCCGCACAATGTGGCTTAGCGCAGCCTTGTAAATATGGGCTAGCATAGAGCACCACAGGAGGGCCAAAAAAAGTGATGCTCCGGTGGTGCAGGGGCCTTGTAAATATGCTGCATAGTTTACTTAATACATTGTTTCCTTTAGGTCTTAGTGAAGGCAAGATTTCACTTTTATACATTTTCTGAACATGTATAAAATGAACATGAAACAAGAAGATGAAATGCTGACTTAGGGAACGGCCGGACATTGCAGTAATGCTTTAGGCCTGGATTATTGATAGGTTTGTGTTTAAAATGACAATGGGTAGTATTATTTATGTGTTGCTTAATGAGCTTGTATATTCTATTTCGCTTAAACTCAAAATTAAATCTTAAACTTGAACTGTGCACCACAATAAGCTACAAAAAGAAGAAAAACTCAGGATGCGTCAGACTTTGTTTTAAAAACAAGAATAATCTTTTGGTGCACCTTTCAGCACGTCTCATCCAGAGACTGAAGAAACATGATCACATAACCCATATCCTGAGGGAACTCCACTGTCTCACCTTATTGGCCCACACTTTCTGAAACCAGGTTTATCATTTACAAAGCCATCAAGGCCAGCACCTCTGCTTGTCTTGCATAGAAGCTCACAATTTCTGACGGTTCTTAAAACACCCGCAGCCAGGACACCATCATAAAGAAGACTAAGGGGGATATTCACAAGGACTTATCTCCGATTTATCACAAACTTAACACATCAAAAGTGGAGATAAATGTAACACCCCATTCACAAGCTGGTGCAAACTGCAGACAACGCCAGTATTCCAGCGATAACTGCCCCAACATTTAGCCCCACGGTGAACACTACCAACTAACCCTAATGATATGCAGAGTAGGCGTTCCTGTGCACAACGAACAGCCAGATCCGTGATGCGAGTCAAAACTGCGCGATAAACCGCGGTAGCAGCAGGTGTTTAAAACCTGCCTCCTGCAGGTGTAAAGCCGGACGACTACCTGCAGTAGGCAATGGAGCCCCGCACAAAGCCACACCCGAAGAACAAACGACGCCATGGCGCTATTCATCATGCAGCTCGGAGCCCTCCTGGACCACAAAACCCACCGCCACCACGCCCAGGACCGCCACCTCACACAGGACCCGGACCCGCCCCTCCCTGGACCACCACAGAGGCAGCGCAGAGTAAGACAGCGGACCTACCGAAAATGCACCAGTCTCACAGACCTAACACTGAGGAAGTCATTGCCCACTACAGGCTCAAAAGGACAACCATAATCCGCATCATGACCCCCATCGGCCACAGGTTGACGGTCCCAACACAGTGGAGAACCAACATCCCTCCGCAGACAAAGCTGCTGGCTGTGCTGCTCCTGTTGGCCTCTGGTACCTTCCAACCAACAACTGCCAGAGTCGGAGGGGTCTCACAGCCAGCCTTATCAAAGTTCATCACACCTGTCCTGGATGCCATCCTCAGCTTCATACCCCAGTACCTTCACTTCCCCCACATTGTGCAGGAACAGTAGGAGACTAGGCAAGGTTTCTACGCCATAGCTGGATTCCCGGCCTTGTTGGGAGCAATAGACTGCACACATTCCCACTTGTGCCCCCTGCGGATACTGCACACCACTGCCACAACAGAAAGCACACGCATTCAATCAATGTGCAGACAATAGTGGACCACCGGGGAATGTTCACCAATGTCATCGTAAACTACCCCGGCAGTGTGCACAATTCCTACATCTTCTGACAGTCCATCATCAACCAGCGCTTCCAGGATGGAACATATGGAACTGGACTGCTCGTTGGTAAGTGCCAAATCAACACACCACACACCTCACACCTCAAAGCCACCATCACACAACACACAACTGTGGGAATGCACATGTGACCAAACCACATACAATATGTCAATTAACATGCCCACCTACCAGACACCACAACACTACTCCATGGTGATCCTGGGCTACCCCTGCACACAATACAGCTATATTATGGCACCACAGCCACACAACAGCTGAACGTATGTAGATGCGGAATACAGCCATGTGCGAAGGATGCAAGTGAGCCATGAATTGGAATGTACACAACGACAAGTGAGACGTGGATGTGCAGGACAGACATGGGTATGCAAACCACAGATATGTCCATGCAGACCACAAGTGCTGGTGACTGGAGAGTAGTGAACAGTGGACACAACCATGTCACCCCACGCCGTGGGTCAGATAGCAGAAATGTTGCTCGCTGCGTCCCCCCCTGTGTGCGTGAGCATAGTGGGTTGGCCCTGAATATGCCAGGGCTGCACAGGGGTGTGGACAAAAAACCTGTGGAGCAGAGTGTGGTTCTCTTCCAGAAAGGCCACCGTCACTGACAGGGCGGCGCAGTCTGCCACGAGTCCGACGCTGTGAGCAGCGGTGCCTGCGACCAATGTGCTTGCTGCACCCCAGGACGCTGATACCCAGACCAGGCCTGCCCTGCCAGCACCCCAAGGCCGCACTGCTCACTTGCCAACAACGTCATGTGTAAAAGAGGGCCCACCACGTGCCGGGGCAAGCTCCAAGCCCCAGTCCCGCGACCTCTGCACCCTCCGCAGACCATCGCTGACACCCACGACGCTGGTCCACATCACTCCTTTCTCATTGACATACTCCACCGGCGTCCTCTTCGTACCAGTAGGTCCCACATGTGGAACTGTGTCCTGAATGACAGTGACCCCAAGTCTGTGGCAGCCGCCACAGCACCAGACTCCCTTTGATCAGTGAGGCATAATTCCATATCGCAGGACTGCGACACGTGGTGCCACTAACCCTGTTCAACACAAGCCTGCGACGTGTGGTGCCACTAACCCTGTTCAACGCAAGCCTGCGACACGTGTTGCCAGTAACCCTGTTCAAAGCAAGCCTGCGACACGTGGTGCCACTAACCCTGTTCAACACAAGCCTGCGACTTGTGGTGCCACTAACCCTGTGCGCCATGAGTGACCGTCAGTCTCTGGCAGAACATCGTTGGTGTCTGAGCCTGTGGCCTGGGGGTTGTCATCAGCAACGGACAGGTATGGACTTGGTGTCTGGCATGAGTCTGTGGCATTCATATCCGCCATGTTACCGGACACAGCTGGCATGTGCCCTCTCCATCATGCCCTGGGGTAGACCTCCCATTCTCCCCCTTGACACTCCACGGAAGGCACCTATGACACATACGAGACCCTGCTCTGCCCTCATGACTCTACCCCAGCAGGTCAGCGTCCTGTGGCGGTGGGCCCGTGCCGGCTGCTGTGCATCCGGGGCTACTAACCCTGTATGACTCAAGTCATCCCCCCTTGCTGTTCTGACATTGCATTTCTGTGTGCCTGATGACTGTTGGAGTTGTAGGCAGTACCAGCTACTCCCTGAGGGCTGGCTTACACTCACCCCACACACAGCCAGCACAGGCGTCACTGGATTAGTGGGCCTGCCATCATTCCTGTCAAACCAAGTATTGACTCTTTTCTCCCTGCACTGCCACAGGTGATCAAGGATATGCACTCTACCCTTGGATGATGACACCCCTCCAAGACCTGAACACACCCGCACACAGGCAGTACAATGCAGCCCACATATGTACCAGGGGCATCATTGAACGCACATTTAGCGTGTTGAAGTCACGTTTCAGGTGCCTGGACGGCACAGGTGGAATGCTCCTGCACAGCCCGAACTTTGTGTGCAAGAGGATCATTGCATGTTGTGTGTTGCACAACATCTGTGTACACACCAATGCCCCATGGATTCCAGTTCCAGAAGTACCGGATGATGATGGGGACGATGGGGCAGGTGGCCTACATCCCACTGCAGCTGCGGCAGGAATGGCCAGTAGGAACACCATCATTGACAATCAATTCTCATGAGCATGTGACAATGTAGCCATCCCTGGCCATCATGGGACAGCACTAAATGTCCATAAGCACAGCATGTGTGGATAAAACATATTTGCAGGTTACAGATTGTACTTGTACATTGTCATGTCACAGTTTCCTGCTGTGCCAGAAGTGATTTGCCATGTTGTGCACATTTGCGGCACCAGTTGTGTCATGTGTTTCGTTGTGGAGGAGTTGCTATTTGTACCGGGATGTAGTCAATGTTGAGGTGCACTTATACTTATGTGCATATTCTGCACGGTGGGTGATTCACTCCTGCGGGTCTGATTTGTCTGCCACTGGTCCCTTTCATGCGGTGTGCTTCCACGGTGCTGAGGTGTTGCAGCCTTGACTGCATTGTGCCCTTTGCCGAGCTGTGACCCTTGGGCATGGTTTGTCCACTGATTCGTCATTGACGTCAGGGGTTGTTTGTGCAGGTGGTTGTGTCCGAGTGTGACCTGCTCCTTTCCGGTTGTGGTCCACACTCAGCCACCTCAGTGTCTTGCCGTGTACATTGTCATGGTGATTGGACTGCAGCCATGCTACATGGTGTACGTGGGACAACTTGGTGTGTGTGAGTGTGCTGAAGTGTTCCAGTGGGATCAGGGACATGATCCTGAGTCATTGTGGGTGTGCAGTGTGCTCTGCTTAATTGTGCATGTGTGCCATTGGTCCCATCTCCCTCCGTCCACCCACTCCCTGGTTGGTACGCACCCTGTTGATGTGGTGCCGGGTCATGCTGGACAGTGTCCGGATCCCCGACTCCTGTCACCATCTCCCGACTGGTGACTGTGGCCACATCTTCTCCATGTCATTCAGCTCTTGTTGTTCTGCTGGCCCCCCTCCTCCGGGGTGCGCTGCTTCTTTCGTGTTGGCAGCGAGTTTCTGCTTGGTTTTGCCATTCACATCAGCCCAGGGCCTCTTGTGCTCTTCCATTGTCCTCTCTGCTTTGCGACGGCATTCACATGGTCCGAGGTGGTGTGCCATCTTTGCCTCTTTGTTGCCAATGACATGTTGGAGGTGACGTGCAGTTGGTGGTGGTGTTCTGGCTCATCTGTGGCGATAATCGGGTTTTCCTGGTGACTGTACCCGGTCTTCCTCTTCTCATTGGCCTTCCACGGGCCCTGTATTCCTGGGTGTTCCTCTCTGGGGATTGTGGGGTTCATGTTGTCCTCTGCAGTCGGTCAGGGTGCATCTGTGGAACTCCACAGTTGATGTCGTTTTTTATTGCCATTTTCCATACGCTGCTCTTGTGCTTTTTCCCACATTATGTGTGGGTACTGCTGGCCTCTCGCTGGTTGTCACTGTTTTCTTATCGTGTTTGGGCACATTGCATGTTTTTTTCGCGTTGAGGTTTGTGTTTTTATCTCAGTCGAGATGGTTGTATCGCAGACATTGGCCGCATTTTCGGCGGACTATCGCATGGTACCATCGTGTTGTGAATTCCGCGTTGACACAGGGTTATTTTCCCGTGATAGGCTGCGACGTGTAAAGTTGCTTTAGCATTTTTTGGAGATGTTTAGCACACATTCTTGTGAATATACCCCTAAGAGTAAAAAGAAATTAGGGGGCAGGCCTTTTTACATTTCGCCTGCACACCCCTTGCGCTCTGCTTGCAAAATCTATTGTAGTAAAAATAAAAATCTTAAAAGAGGCTTAGAGCCAGGCCATTACTTACATAGTTATCATTGGCTGGTGCTGAGATGGCTCTCACGTCACTTTACTTACAATTGGCTGGTCCCGCGTGGCTTCAACGTCACTCTTGTTTCCTTGCTTCCTATTGGTTAGTGCTGCCTCCTTGCCTTTGTCTTCCTCCAGGGCTTCGAGCCTTCACGTCTTCATCCTGGTCCTGCCATGGAGCCTGCACCAAGTACTGCTGCCGATGGCCAGTGGTCTTCCACCGCAGGCTTCTGCAGTTCATGTACTCTTTTTTGCTCAGTTGGGGGAAGGTACACAAATTACTTTTAATGAAGTTTCTTATAAGCAGTCTATAGTTGTGCTGCGCACTGCTCCCTACCCCTAATTGCGTATATGGATATCATTTAGAGGACGTAGCTAGTTTCTTATTTGTTCCCAAATTGTCCTGTGGCTCAATTTTTCAATAATATTATCGACAATTTGCAGAAAAAACAGCAAACAATCAGACTCTCAGTAGCACCACCCACCAGATTCCGAGCCATTTGACTTGCGATGGTCAGTATTTTAGGAGGGAGGGAGTAAACGTTTGCACTCATGTTTTGTTGTTCTGTAGGAATCTTGAAAATAAATACACACCCCAAAATGTAACAAGGTGCACCGCATTCAGTTGGGTAGCATTGCTAACAATAGCTGAAGAGCCTGTGTATTAGTGAATTTGTGAAGAGCCTGTATATGAGTGAATTTCTGTTCCATGACTTGTGCAGCCTCATGTGTCCTCCAATACATGAACCGCTGGCATGGTGCATGGTACCATGGTAGGATCTTGAAAACATATAATTGCCCATCAGTGTACAGTCAATCGCTTATAATATTTTCCACTGTGGAAGCGATTTGACACCAGAACACTGTACTTCTTGGCTGTGTCTCTAACATTTCAACTTAACTATCTCTTACTTTAATTTTAGAGGCTACATTTCATTTTTGTGCTTTTCTGTGGAGGCAGTTGGCACTACGATTAAGGGCCTCATAAATGACAAGGCTCGGTCGGTATTCAAATACATCCATCATGATTTCAATACGTAAAAGTTGTGCCTGAAGAAATAAACCAAAGAGGCTAGAGGGAAATGAGGCATTTTTCTATCTCATCATTGTTCTCTCTGTTTTTATTTGCATTACCACCCCACCCCAACCAGACTGGCATATTATTCGTTACACCATACCTAAGCCAACATACACCCGTTTTTAAAAAGTTGTAACATAAACACATAACTGCTTCAAGCTAGAGTGAACAAAAACTTCTTATTGGAAGCACCCCCTTTTCCCGAGAAGCACAAACTAGCCATTAAAAAATGCACCCTCCCCTCTCCAAACACTGTCCATTTACATATTTACATATGCAGGTGTATGTGTGTATATTTGTGTATATATGCATATGTCATCAGTTTTCTTAGAAGCATTTTCTAGATCCAGGCATGTCCTTTTGCCTGTTTCTTCCCATGTCAAAGCACTTTTTTTCCTAAACTTTATTGTTGTACTTTAAACTATGCTGCAACATGTAAATAAAAATTGACAAGGCCAATAAATGATGCATAGTCGAAACCTAGCGGCTTTGCCAATATTTGCTCGTCTATGCACCCAGGTTCTGTAACAACATCCCATATCCATCAGGACTTTATCAATGATGCTCCAGTTTAGGAAAGAGTTTGAAACTGATATCTTAAAAGAATACTGCATCACAGTGCATTGACCGTCTACAACCGAGCTATCACTCCTAGCAATCGACGTTAAGCTTGTCTTTGCCCCTGTGCAGCACTAGCGAGGTTTACTCTATACGAAGACCATAAACATGCATACACATACATGGGGGAGAACCACTAATGTCTACCATACCGAAAATGTATTGTGATAGGATCTTGCAAACATATAATTGCCCATCAGTGTACAGTTAATCGCCTATAACATTTTGCACTGTGGAAGGGATTCGATACCAACACTTCATTTCTTGGCTATGTTGCAACATTTCCACTTAAATGTCTCCTACGTGAATTTCAGAAGCTACATTTCATATTGGTACATGTCGGTCGAGGCAGCTGGCACTACGATTAAGGGCCTCATAAAAGACAAGGCTTGGTTGTATTTAAGTAAATTCATCATGATTTGAATATGTGCGTGTTGTATCTGAAGAAATACTCCAAAGAGGCTAGAGGGAGATTAGGAATTTTCCTACCCCCCCCACCCCTTCTCTCTGTTTTTAATTGCATTACTGCCGTCAAGTAAAAAGATGGTTACTACCAATGCCTTCTCCATCTATGTGTGACGGGGCATCCTATGGGGCAGCAGTATAGGAATGGGCCGATGTGAAAATTCTTCGGCAAGTAGAAAATACATGCTTGAAGAGATGCTGGCTGTCCCACCCAGATGTACACATTTTATTTGAAGAGTTAGGTATCCCTTTTATTGAGGATAGGATCCATCCTGCAGCCTTATCCTTGGGGCGAGCAGTATGGAGTGAGTCAGCAGCTTCTTTGAATGGAACGATTGTTCAAGATTGCCTGGCCCTAGATGGAGTGGATAAAATACCCTGGCTAAATTATTTTGCAAAAATGTTTTGTAAGATGGGCAAGATTATTTAGTTCTTAGATTCTGAATCTTTTGTCGGTGTGAGTAAAAGAGAACTGAAATACATTTTCTCCCTCTGGTTAAGAGGGAGAGAGAGAACATTTAATTTTAAAAAGCCAGTGTATCGGTGGCGTGGCTTGGACGCCGAGGGAAGATGGCGGATCTCCGTTAGCTCCGCTCGGACGCGGTGCTATGTAGCTGTGTGGAAGGCTCCCCAGCGAGCTACGGGCACTGTCTCCAGAAGAACTTGCCAGCGGAACATGGCGTGATTCTGAATTGCTCCTCGTTGGCTGTTTTTTCCACTCCTGTCCCTCGGAAACGTGGTGGTTTGATTTCCTGAGGTAATGCCCGACGGCGGCCATTTTGTATCGAGGCGCCGGCATTCTATTCCTGAAACACCGCGCACGCATTTCCTGGATCCAGTCATGCTTTGATGCTTTACTGCTTCATTTCTCTTCGAGAGGGAGTCTGTTCCAAGTTCAACAGTCGCCAGTAGCCCCTGGCTATGCTTGTTCCATATCGTTTCTCTCCCCGGAGAAGGTCTCATAATTTTGTCTTTTCTTCAGAGAAGCCGTGATTAACCCCTATGTTCCGATATCTTCAGAGCCACAGGCTGGATGCATTGCAGCTTTGAGTATCTTTCTCTTTTTGTTCTAAGGTGATGCTGTAGTGGCTTTATGAATATCTTTGTCAAACCTTACAGCGTATGAGAGAACTCCGTGTACTTTTTCCCGCCAAAAAAGCATCTCGTCAAATTGCCAAGATGTCCAATGATTCACATCCTCCAAATAAACCGTCTTCTTCTGGCGCAAAGCCTAAAAGGCTGAAGAATGACCCGCCCTCGCCTATTCTTTCATCGCAAAGCCCAGTTTTGGATAACATACTAGAGGAAGTGCGTGGTCTTCAGCCTTTTATGGCCGCCACAAACGAAAAATTGCAACAAATTGAGGACCGATGGATTGTCATGGAAGGTAGGGTGACTGAGTTAGAACAACGCGTCAGTGACGTTCAAGATGTTGCCATAAAAATTCCGTTATTGGAACAAGAGATTCACAAATTGAAGCTCCATACTGAGGACTTGGAGAATCGTAATCGAAGGAATAACCTCCGTCTTTTTGGCTTGCCAGAGAATATTGAAGGTCCAGATATGTTGCTTTTCCTTCGAAAATTCCTTCGTGACCTCTTGGGCCTTCAGTCATCTACACCTTTGAATATACAGAGAGCTCACCGCTTAGGTCGCCTTCAACCGAATTCCACCAAACCTCGTGGTATTATCATGCTGTTTCTGGAGTTCACAGAACTCATGACTGTTCTTAAAGCAGCTAAACTCAAACGTCACCTATCGTGGTCTGGACACAATATCTCTATCTCACAAGATGTCTCCAATGCGACCAATGCTCGTCGCAAAGAATTTCTTGCATTGCGTCCACAAATGAGGCTCTTGAACGTCCAGTATGGCATACTTCATCCCTCCATCTGCAAGATCACCCACGACGGCCAGACGAGATCCTTTGATGACCCGGGAAAACTGAAACTGTTTCTCAATAACATCACCTCTCGGAATATGGACACAAATCATTGAGCGCTTCTTCTTTTTTGCTGCTTCAGTGTAGTGCTCTTAACAGCTATTAATAGCTTTCTTTCTGGTTACCTTAGATCCCTCTTATACATAGCTTTCCATATGCTTTAGTGCTTATTGCTTATTGTATGTTTGTTAATCACGTTTCTTCCTCTTTGTTACTGCTTATTCCTGTTCAAATTCTTTCTTCCCCTTCTCATATCTCGCTTCCGCTATATGATTACCTATGTTATGTCCTGCTTCCAATTGTACCCATGTGAATTACACCGCTGTCTTCTCTCCGGTCGCATCACGTTCCAATTTTACTTTTCTATTGATGTCTTTCAGGTCTGGACTCTTTTCCTTGACCTGTTTTCCTTCTCTGCTTTCCTATGCTTTTTTCCTCTGCTCACCTTCTTTCCCTCACCTGCTCTTTCGCGCTCTTTCTTATTTCAGTCTTCCTCTGGTTGGTGCGTCACTCTCTTCTTCTTTCGAGTTTTTCCATGTTTCCTCTTCGCTCTTTTCCCTTCATTTCTTCATGATTATGGTGCTTTTGGGTTTCTTTTTATGTATTACATTGTCAAAGGCTTGTTGATTCTTCTTAATAAGGTGGTTTTATGTTTTGTTGTTCCCTTGTGTAACCCTTATGCGCATTTTGTCTTCCAGTGTCGTTGTGTCTCCGAAGTATTTCCACACCATGTGTATCACATTCCCCTGACCCTTGCGTATGTGTAATTTTGTTACGTGGAACGTCCGTGGTCTTGGAAATCCTGTTAAAAGACAAAAGGTAATTTCTCATTTATCTAAACTTAATTCCCAAATTTCCTTTCTTCAAGAAACTCATTGCAATGACGTCGAGTCACTGAAATTAAAAAGGCAATGGGTAGGCCAAGTTGTTTTTTCCCCTGCTGTTGACAAGAAGGGGGGGGTTGCCATATTGTTTCACAAAACTTTATCTGTGCAAATTATTTCCTCTCAAAATGATGACGCAGGTCGATGGGTAATGGCCAAGGTTGTTGTACACAATAAAACGTTAATCTTGCTAAACATTTATGGCCCTGTGAAACCAGATCCAAAATTTTGGAATGATATCAAAATTCTCCTCTCCACAGCTGATTGTCCCAATATTATTGTAGCAGGCGATTTTAATCAATGGTTGGATCCTTTCTCGGATCGCTTATCTAAGTACAAATTTCAACCGGATAAGACCCATAAATCCTTTCAATCGGCCATTGCCTCTCGCCCAATGTATGATGTCTGGAGAACCTGTAACCCTGATTTGTTGGAATATACGTTCTTTTCTAATGTACACCAAACCCGATCCAGAATTGATTATATCTTGGTTAGCAAATCCCTTCTTCCTTGTATCCAAAAATCTGAAATTGGCTCTATCTTTATCTCTGATCATGCCCCTGTCTATGCTGTGTTTGACCTTTCACTCACCTCCACCAAATACAATCGCTGGAAGTTTAACACTCACCTACTTTCTGATACAACTTATATTAAAGAAGTCACCTCCTTTATTAATGAATTTTTCACCTTTAACAACCCATCAGACACTTCCACTTCTAACAACTGGGATGCTTTTAAAGCGGCGCTCCGTGCTTTTACTATTTCTTTTGTGTCCCGGAAGAAAAAGGCCAGTGTGAAAAAGTATAAAGACCAATTACAACAGTTGAAAAAATTAGAGCATGACTATTTTTCCTCCAAAAATGCTGATTCACTTAGGAATTTAATTATAGCCAAAACCAACCTTAACAAAATTGCCACTGTTGATGCCTGCAATGTTTTACTTAGAATTAAGTCTAAATTTCACGGAGGGCAAAATAAAGCAGGTAAAATGCTAGCGAATTATTTAAAAATTCGCTCTGAACGTAAGACCATTGGTCCTATCTTGGATGAATCCACCAATAATCTGGTGTCCTCTGATGAAGAAATTGCAGCGGTCTTTCATGACTACTACCGATCTCTTTACTCAGATGATACATTCCCCTCCTCTTATAACCTTGATAAGTTTTTTTCTGGACTTCCTGCTCCCCCATCTCTGAATGCTGAGTTTTCTGCCTTAGAGGCGGATATTACCCTTCAAGAGATTATTACCGCCCTTCAAGCTTTAAAGAAATCAAAAGCCCCCGGCCCGGACGGATTACCGGTGGAGTTTTATTGTACTTTCAAATCTTTGTTTGCCCCTAAATTATTGCAGCTGTTTAATTCCTTCATTGCTGATGCGAAAGCATCAGGTTCCTTTATGGATGCCCTGATCGTCATTATCCCTAAGCCTGACAAGGACCATTCTTTATGTAAAAATTTTCGCCCAATCTCCCTTATCAATTACGACTGCAAGATCTTCGCTAAGATTATTGCATCTCGACTTGATTCTATCATACCCCTTTTGATCAAGACGGACCAGGTGGGTTTTGTTAAAGGTAGATTGGCTTCCGATAATGCTAGAATGTTCATGAATATCCTGTCCCATGGTAAAAATTATAAAGATCCTTTGGCTGCTTTGTCTCTGGACGCTGAAAAAGCATTTGATCGTATAAATTGGCAGTATATGTTTCATACTCTACAATGGTTTGGTTTTGGCCCTAATTTTATTTCCTTTATCAAATTGTTATACTCATGTCCGAGGGCAAGTATTTTTGTTAATAACCAATTCTCTCAATTTTTTCCCCTATCCAGAGGCACCAGGCAAGGTTGTCCTCTCTCCCCATTACTTTTTATCCTGTGTTTGGAACCCTTCCTTGAGCGTATTCGAACCAATCCCAAAATTAAAGGTTTTGTCTCTGCTTCTGTTGAAACTAAAATATCTGCCTACGCGGATGATATATTGGTATACATGTCCAACCCCAGTGAATCCCTTCCCCCCTTTTTAGAAGAAGTCCATCTTTACTCTTCCATTTCTGGGTACAAACTCAATCTAACCAAAACGGAGGTTCTTCCCTTAAATTCGATTTGTTATCAATTCATGTTTGCGGATACAGCCTTTGCATGGTGTCCCTCCAAAATTAAATACCTTGGCATTTGGTTTGCCTCCAATATTGCGGACACTATTAAATTCACCTTTAACGCACTAATGAATAAGTTGAAATCCCTTCTCCTTGTGTGGTCCCCCTTATTTTTGTCATGGTGGGGTCGACTAGATACTATTAAGATGATGGTCACTCCTCATATTCTTTATACGGTTTCTATGCTCCCTGTCAAAATCCCTAACACGTTTTTCTCCCAACTAAACTCTTTATGTATTAAATTTTTATGGAACAATAAACGCTCCCGCATAGCCTTAAACAAACTTATTTGCCCCAAGGAAGAGGGGGGAGTGCGTTTCCCTAATTTTAAAATATACCACTCTGCTTTTTTGATTAAACAATCTTTCTCATTGGCCTTCGATTTTGGGGATACGCCTATACCTCGTTGGATTATCTTCGAGCGATCGCTTCTAAAAGAGTTTCAGTTTCAGCATGTTACATTTATGTCCAACTGCACCTTTTTGTCTAAAAACCCTGTATTAAAATACTCCCGTGAATTGCTGTGCAATACATTTCTTAAGGACCTATCCCCTATCCAATGTTTTTTAACCTCTACCCTGTGGTATAACAAATTTCTCAAATACAAAGGTAGATCTTTCTATTACAAATACTGGAAGGAAAAGGAGATCATTTTTGTCCATCAGTTTTTGAATGGGTTCTCTATCATCTCCTTCCAGGAATTACAAACACAATATCAGCTACCTGACTCCTTCTACAAGGAATACCTTATTATCTCTAATGCTATACAAACCCAATTGGCTACCTACTCTCTCCCATCAGTCCCACCTTCTTTAACACCCTCTTCACCATTGTATCCTCTATTCCCGGCGCATAAACTCAAAGCTGCCACTGTTTATAAGTTATTGTTATCTAATGCTAATGTTCGTTCTAAAACCACCAGTGAAATTGCATGGGAAACGGACCTATCCTTTTCTCTTCCTATTGAAAGTTGGGACAAACTATGGTCGAAATTATTTAAAGTCTCGGTTGCAGCCAGGATAACCCAATCTCTGTTTTTTCTGTATCATAGAGCCATTATTACTCCTGTTACTATTTGTAAGTTTTCCCCCACATCCTCTCCCCTTTGCTGGTCCTGCTCTACCGAAACTGGTACATTAGTCCATCAGTTATATGAATGTGCATCTGTTCTATCTTTTTGGAATTCAATTTGGAATGTATGCATGTCAGTTTTCAACTTTAATGCAACCTTATCTTTTGTAAATATTTTTTTAGGTTCCTTAGCTCCTGATATGGAAACTGTTTTACCTAGTTCTAGGTTATTTGACCTTTTTATTGCATTAGCTTTTAAAGTAATCCTGTCTGCATGGAAAGATAATTCTAAACTGTCGTCAATTACTTGGTGGAATTTTATTTGTGACGAACATAGGATTGCTTCCGTTTCCTCCTCTTCTGTCTCCCAAAAAATCAAAACTGATCTTCTTTGGCTTCCTTTTACTGTTTATCTCTCCTCGCACCCTCCCTTGCGGTAATTCTTCTTCTTTTTATTCTCTTCTCTCTCTGGCTTTCTCTCTTCTCTTCCCCCCTCACCTCTTTGGTCTTTTCTCTTTTCTTCCCTTCTTTCCCTCCTATCCCATTATCCAGTGCCATTTTCCTCAATTTACCCTATTATTGATCCTTTTTTCCTTTTGTTGACCTAATCATTATAAACCAACTTCGTTTATATAATATTTCTTATGGCGCTATATTGTAATAATTGTTTTATTGTATCATTTGTTTTTTCTTTTTCTTTTTCTCTGGAAATTCAATAAAAACTTCTTAAACAAAAAAAAAAAAAGCCAGTGTATCTGCCCATACCTTTGTACAAATCCAGCCAGGTAACCAAACCTATATTACAATGGTTACCAATTCAGATCACAGGTTTTTACTATCAAGGTTTTGCCTGAACACTGTACACCGTTTATTTGCTTTCACTGATGCGGATGGAACGGGTCTGTCTCTTATGCCTTGCCCCTGGAATCATTTCCTGAAACAAAGCACTTTACATTTATTTTTCTTCTGTAGCTTTTATACAATACCTAGAAGAGAGATGATCATACCTGTAATTAAACATTCACATTTTGTGCAATGCAGACCAGCATTGGTATAACTTGAGCAACTACATTCAGAAGCAATATGATACTCCGAACCAGCTTTCTATTCCAGGTTAGGAGGGTTCGGAAATGTTTTTAAAGGGGGATAGGTATTTATTCTTTTTATTGTGTGTATTTAAATGATGTATTTTTAGCAAAATGTAGGGAATACATGTTTCACATATATGTATATATTATAATTAACATATAAATTGCCATCTTTATTTTAATTTTGAACTTGTTGATGTCAAGATCTTACCTTATTTTTTCCACAGGAGCGATGGGAAGTCACAATTCGAGTTCCGAACCCCACCCTCAAACAAGGTAGCTCAACATAAGTCAACGCAAAACAAGGCAGAAGGGGTAGAGGGGAATGGAAGAAAAAAAAGACAAGTGTCCCAAGGAGACAGTGCTGGGGTGCCAGTGCCTACCCAGGCTAGTCAGTACTCCTCCTAAATCAAATTGGAAAAGAAAGAGGGTGTCAATGATGTTAGCTGTTAACCCCTTCTATGCTCATGACGGAGCACTTCTGTCATGAGCCACGGTGGGCATGTGCTCATGACGGAACCGTGCACAGCCCATCTAGCCTCCACAAAGGGGGATGGCAGCGGAAGAGAAAACCCTACTAAAGCCAGGGATTTGTTTTTATAGTGCATGGAGGCGATCCCTTAAGGAAGGATCGCCCCCTAATTTATTTTTTATACTTGTGGCTAGTTTCTGGGCTCCCCTCCCACCCTCACCAGGGGCGGGTCAGCCCTATTTGAAGACCCATATGCCTGGGAGGGTAGAAAACCCACTAGCACCAGGGATGTGTATATATTTATGTTTCGGCGAGGCCCCTTAGGTAAGAGGTGCGTCAATGGGATGGGGCATCAGTTACTATTTACTTTTGGCTGTTTTTCTGTCCCCCCTTGATGACCGATTGGCCATTTGAGTAGTGATATAGCGTGTTAGAATGTTAATTGTTTTATTTATTGTGAATTGCGATTGTAAAGTTTTACTTCTCCTTTTCATTCTAGTTTGAGGCTTTTGACTGATGTTGCAGGTTGCGGTTTCATCACTGGTGGTTCTTGAGTTTGTGTAGTTGAATGTGTTTGGTAAGAAAATGTTTTTTGCACTATTTACTCTAAATGATTTTCATTTTCCTGCATTAATGTCTTTTTGTAAATTGTTTAATAATAGCTGAATGTTTAGCTTCTGTTTTATTGAGTGTGAAAAACTTTTTGCATTTGTTCTTGATGTGTATTTTGTTGTCTTATGAGTAAGTGATTTTGTTTTTTCTTTCTAGTGGGATATCATTGGTTTTTGCTGTGTCTCTGCAGAGTAGGTGCTGGTGAGTGTAGCTGTCTCTTGCAAGTGAATCATATAGTTTTTAGGTATATAAATCTTTGTGATAAAGCCAGACTTCGTTTACTTACTTATTTTGCACAGTGTTGGTTGTTGTTGACTTGTTTGTGAAGTCTCCTTTCTTAGTAAGGATTATGGCTAGCCGCAGGATTACTGCACAGCAGGTTGTTGGTATGCTTTTTGAGTCTTCTTCTGACCATGGTTCAGAGACTGACTCTGCATCTGAGGCAGAGGAGGGAGTGGAAGATTCAGGCAGTGAGTTTTCTGTCCATGAGGAATCATCGGGTGATGAAGCTACTCTTAGTGCTTATGAAGCTACTCCTAGCGCGGATGAAGTGCCTGTTTTAGAGGAGGACATTGATGTGCCGATAGTGCAGCAAGAGGCATATATGCTGCAGCCTGGTATGTAAGGCTTCCCGTTGGAAGTGTTGACCTCTGGGTTGTAGAGTGGATACTGAAAACTTTTTGGCGATAAATTTATTTCAGTTGTTTATGGACTATGAGGGACTCACAGGATTAGAGGGGACTTAATCCCCCAACTCAAAACGCGCCACGGAGCGCATTTGCACACTTGTCATATCAGGCCCCGCCCCCTCCCTTCACCACTGTGACAACGCGCCCCGTTGCATGTTTTAAGTTGGGGGATTAAGTCCCCTTGAATACTGAGGTCCAACTAGCCCACCGGGTACCTCCAGTAAGCTCCACAGAGCTGCTTTGCAGAGATGCGGTCAGAGGCCACGCCTCCTTTTACACCTCTCTGCAACGCAGCTCTGTGGCTCTTACTGGAGGTACCTGGTGGGCTAGTTGGACACCAGGGACCCTCAGGATTCAAGAGGACTTAATCGATCCAACATACAACGCACCAGAGGGCCCTATTGCACAGTGGTGAAGGGAGGGGTGTGGCCTGATGTGACAAGTGTGCAAATGCGCCTTGTGGCACGTTTTAAGTTGGGGGATTAAGTTCCCTTGAATCCTGAGGGTCCCTGGGGACTAAATAGTCCACCAGGTACCTCAATTAAGCGCCACAGTGCTACGTTGCAGAGAGGTGGTCTGAGGCCATGCCCCTCTTTACACCTCTCTGCAACGCAATTCTGTGGCACCTACTGGAGGTACCTAGTGAGCTAGTTGGCCCCCAGGGACCCTCAGGGTTCAAGGGAACTTAATCCCCCAACTTAAAACACGCCACGGAGTGTGTTTGCACACTTGTCACATCAGGCCACGTCCCTTCCCTTCACCACTGTGCAAATGCACCCAGTGGCACGTTTTAACTAGCCCATCAGGTACCTCCAGTAAGCTCCACAGAGCTGTGTTGCAGAGAGGTACCAAAAGGGGCATGGCCTCGGACCACCTCTCTGCAATGCAGCCCTGTGGCGCTTACTGGAGGTACCTGGTGGGCTAGTTGGTCCCCAGGGACCCTCAGGATTGAAGGGGAATTAATTCCCCAACTTAAAACACGCAACGGGGCACGTTTGCAGAGTGTTGCTGGGAGGGGGCAGCGCATCCGGCACAATGCTGCCTTTTTTTTTTTTTAGAAGGGGGCTGTGTGGCTCCTCTTCTCTTTCTTTTTTTGGGGCCCCAATGCCCCCACGGTCCCACCAGCTCCCCGCCTTCTGCGGGAGCTGGCATTGCTTTTGGGCAAGGGGAGCTGCTAACATGCAGCTCCCCTTGCCCAAAAGCAATACTGCTTTGCTTCATTGAAGCGAGAGCAGGTTTCCCTGCTCTCGCCTCAATGAAGCAAAGCAGAGTTTTCTATGGCAGGGCAGGAGCCGTGCTCCCGCCCTGCCATAGCAAATGGCAATGTCCTGGGTGTGGGCACCCTGGGACAATGCAGGAGCCGGCCCTGGGGGGTGGCGGTCCCCAGAGCCATCAGGGCTCCTGGAGGGGGGCCGCGTAGTCTCCCTCCCTTCTAGTGCAAAGCCCAGGGGAGGTGGTGGTCCCTGGGGCGTGTGGTGGGGCTCGAGCCCCACCCACAGGTTTTTTTTAAATTGAGAGCCCCGGGGAGGTGATGGTCTCTGGGGCTGAAGGGGGCTGCATGCCTCCCGCATTTTTATTGGCAAAGACCCTGGGAGGTGGTGGTCCCTGGGGCATGTGGGGGGCTGGAGCCCCCCCACAAGTAAGATTTTTTTTTTAAACAGAAGAGCCCCTGGGAGGTGGGGGTCCGGGGGGCTGCGTGCCCCCCCCCCCCTGAAAATAATAAAAAAAGCCCTGGGGAGGTGGCAGTCCCCAGGGCTGCGGGGGCCCCCACAGGCCCCCACTATACATTTTGGCATTGCCCCTGGGACCTGGCCTACCGGGGAGCTTAAAAATAACGAAGCACGGGACCCCGAGCTTCGTTTTTTAAACATTTTTCAGCTGGATTTGCACACAAAGCTCGAATTCGGCCGATTTTTTAAAAGAAAATGCTTTCTTTGGCCCTGGGGGGTCAGAGTGTCTGTACCCTGCCCCCTTTTCTTGTTTTTCATCCTTATTTCTCTGTTTTCTTGTGACTTGGTTACCAAGTCACAAGATAACTGCCAACACTTGGTTTGGAGTGTTGGGAGCCAATCACAGTGAAGCTCATGCTCGGGAGGGTTTGTGAACCCACCACTGCCCCAGATTTTGAAACCTTTCTTTTTCTAATTTCTCAGAAACTACTGAACGGATTTACAACATTTAACAAAAGGGGCTCTTTCTGAAACAAAAGCTACCTTTTTGCCAAATTTGGTGTAATTCCGTTCAGCAGTTCGGGCTGTAGCTTTGTCCAAAGCTTCCCATGAAAAATAACATGTGGAAAACGCATTTTGGGACCCCCGTTTTTCTCGGCCCCCCGCTTGACGAATCACCCCGAAACTTTCAAGATAGGAGCTGACCGGAGCTGATCATTAGTTTTGAAAATTTCGCGAAGATTCCTCAACCGGCACCAAAGTTATTGGGAAAACAAAAAATGCTTTTCCTATGGACATTAGGTCCTATCGATAACTATCTACTGGTAATGGTAAATACATATGACAAATACCTACAAATATTATATTAAATATTCAAAAAAATAATTTTCGGAAAAATAAATATTTTTAGTTTGAAGATATTTAGAAACAAAAACATTAGTTACATGCATTTACTATTTTTATTTCCTACCCTATAACACCACACAATTCACAACGCACATCTAAATAAAAAAAATGTACTTCCATAATTAAAATAATTAATTACCGATTAAAGAAATATTATTAATTACAAAACAAATAAAAACTCATAAAAATTAAGGGGCCTATTATGATCTCGTGTGGATCGCCACCGCCCGACCGACGGTGATGATTTACCCACCAGAACTCCTCGCCCGACGGCCATTTACCCCCCACCACATTAGCATGGCGGGGGGTACAGCGGCGGACGGAAAAACAGTTCGCTGCTTTTCCGTTGGCAGGCAATCGTCATGATTGCCTGCCGGGTGGAAAAGGTCCACAATATGGTGAAGGCACCGCCATCCATATTAGGATGGGTGTGTAGGGCATGCCTTTCCATGGCAGAGACTGCCTTTGGGGGCCCGTTGCGGGCCCCCGGGAGTGGGGGGTGGATGCCTGCACATTGGCATGCACAGGGTGGCAGGCACCGCGCAGTGCCTGTCCCGTTGTGCATGCCAATGCACAAGATGCATATTTTGCATTGCGGCGGGTGCTGCTGACAGCACCGCCCCCGCAATGCATATTATGCAGGATGCAACTGCCAGGATGGCGGGCGCATCCTAATTGGTATAGTGGGACCACCGCCCCTCTGGCGGTCGGTCCCATGTACCGTTACCCCCCCATCGTAATGGGGCCCATATTTACTTCCCATACTTTACTCCTATAATCCCCACAACCCGCAGCTAAAATTAAACTGTAAAAAAATTACCTACACAATTAAAACTTATTTTCAATTAAAAAATGAAGAGTTTTAAACAACTAAACAAAAGTAAATAAAATGTATCTACTCTCCATTCTTTACCCCTATAAAAGTAAAATCCACACACAAAAAAATAAACAATTACCCTAATTAAATATAAATTAATTAATATTATTGATCAACTAGTTATTAATTAATTAACCATAATTTACTTCCCACCCTTTACCTCTGTAAACCTCACAACCCGCACCTAAAATTAATTACACAATTCCCATGATCAGTTTTCAATTAATTAATTAATATTAATTAACAACTAATTATTAATTAAAAATAAACTACTTCCCACTCTTTACCCCTATGCACTCCACAACCTGCACCTAAAAAATTACACAATAACCATAATTACAATTCATTAATACTAATTAACAACCAATTAATAATTAATTAATAATAAATTACTTTCAACAATTAACACTATTACATGTCAATAAAATAAATATTAATATATAAAAAGTAATCATTAATTTATTATAATTAATTTACTTCTCACCCTATTCCCCTATTCCCCTACAAACCCACAACTACTAAAAATGTAACACATGCATTAAAAAACATAAACAATTCTTATGCAAAAAATACATCACATACATAAGATATATAATACTAATTTAAAAAATCGATATTTTAAACAACCATATTTTTGCAAACAATATTAATGAGTTCTATATTTTTAAATTCAATGTTACTGACCTTGGAATCAATATTCTTGACAATGGTATTCTTGCACTCAATAATTCCACTCGACAATATTTTCAACTCAATATTTCTGTAGGTCGAATGTTTTGTCCTCGATATTCTGACCCTACTACTCTCTACCTGAATGTCTACTCACTAAAAGTACGTTCTCAAAAATATAAACAGGAGGAAACTAGAAAAAAGGGATTCCCCAAAATGAAATTATAACAATGGGGGTCATTACAATAGCGGAAGGACAGCCAACGCCAGCCATGCGGTGGTGGTCCTTCCGCCATCGGACCGCAATTTTCCCCCCTGCCACATTACGATGGCGGGGGATCCAGATTGCGACCCTGGCGGACGCAAAGACCATCTGCCATCGAACCGCCACAGGCAATCATTCTGATTGCCTGGAGGAGCAGTCTACATCCATAAAATGGTGGCGGTGCCTAACAGGCACCGTCTGCCAAATTAGGATGCTGTCTTCAGTCACCCTTTCCGTGGCTGGTAAACTGCCAATGAAAGGCT
Organism: Triturus cristatus; assembly: GCF_964204655.1. Classification (NCBI taxonomy): domain Eukaryota; kingdom Metazoa; phylum Chordata; class Amphibia; order Caudata; family Salamandridae; genus Triturus; species Triturus cristatus. The sequence continues at coordinate 678,899,551 of NC_140595.1, forward strand.
GGTGTAGATTGGCTTTGGGGGCCCGTTGCGGGCCCCTCTTGTGTCTGGGGGTGGTGTTTGTGCACTGGGGGATCCCATTTCACTGCACCAAGTGACAGGCACTGTGTGGTGTCTGCCACGTAGTGCAGTGAAATGCACAACATGCATTTTGAACATCGCGGCGGGTGCTGCAGTCAGCAGCACCCGCCGCAATGTTAAAGTGCAAAATGCGACTGTCATGGTTGCATCCTAATTGGGTGTGTGGGACCGCCGCAAGTATCGTAGACGTTCCTGGTCACCACCACGATGGTGGATGGACTTCATTCCATCTGCCGCCATCGTAATCGGCCCCCATGTTGGGGCCAAGGAATTGTGCCCTATTCGTAGGGGGAGAGAACTTTCTTAGGACGAGAATCCTCACTCACCCAAGGGTGACATGCTTCATCATGGGGTTCCGGCCTCACACCAGGGCCGCAATGTCCCTGGTGTGGGCTACAACTCTTCTGGATTAGAAGAGGAGCTGAGGTGTTTCGAGGAAGGGACCAAAGATAAGGGTGGTGAGGGGCAGAGTGCAGAAAGAATTGAAAAGAAATTAAAGCTGTGTCTAGGAGACCAAATGTCTTTCTTATGTGGTCTCCTAGGACAGGATTTAAAAAAGAGTGGACTAAGGGTTGTCAGCAAATATACCCCTAAATAGGGTCAACATGTTTCTCCCTATCAACGACTTCAGCCGGGGTTCAGAGGCATTCTTCAGGACCAAAAAGTAAGTCAGTCTGCATTCAGATTACTGAAATCACATAAAAAATATATAAATGTGTACTGGCCATGACGTCACAATAGCTTGTCAATGTGAAAAATGGCCCAGAGATGGTAGAGGGCAGGGTACACAGTCTCATCTGATAGGTCTTCCCGCCCGCTGCAGGATGAGGCATGCTGCAACCTGCACCTACGCAGGAGCACTGATTTAAACAATACTTTGAGGGTCATTAGGATGGCGGGCGGACTTTGTCCGGCCGCCTTCCTGTTGTGGAAGCCATTGGTGCGGGGGTCCCGTAGGTGAAATTAGGATGCGCCCGCCACACTGGTGGGCGCATCCTGCATTTCTGACATTGCAGCGGGCGGTGCTCTCAGCACCGCCCACCGCAATGCCAAAATGGCATGTCATGCACTTCCATGCACAACATGGCAGGCACCGCGCTGTGCCTGCCATGTTGTGCATGTGCATGTACACCCCCCACCCCCCAGAATCCCTGGGGGCCCACTACGGGCCCCCAATGTCTAACACCGGCTGCCTTTCCATGGCAACGGGCAGGTCCCCGCCTGCATTGTAATATGGATGGCGGTGTCTACCAGACACCGCCACCATATAAAATGCTTTTCCGCCCAGTAGGCAATCGGGCAGATTGCCTACTGGCGGAAAACTGGCAGATGGTCTTCCCGTCCGCCGGGGTCCCCCCCGCCATGGTAATGTGGCGGGGGGAATTTGAAAGCGGACGGTGATTTATAGCGGGCGGATCGCCACCGCCATACCGGCGGTGGTGATCTGCCCGCTATACTAATGACCCCCTATGTGTGATGTAGGAGTGAGTGGAAGGGTCACCAGTGATTAAGTGAAAGTGATAAATAGTTAAAAAATACCTGGCTAGGTGGAAAAATAAACTTTAATGTTTCTATAAGCTGGTATTGTTAAAAGTGGGGAATAGCGGAGGTACTATGCTTTAATGGGCTGTACTTCCTTTGTCAACATGTGTCGAAGCCCTCCCCTGGCTTCTCATCAGGGTCTAAGCAGATCCCTTCAACACTGCCCTATACTAGCTGTGCTGCATCACTCTGTACGCATGCTACAAGCAGGCGCAAGGTTTTGACACAGCGGGGTCGGAAAAGTGACTGAGTGAAATCTTGTAGATTTCACTCAGCCACTTTTCCGAGGCGTTCCTGCGCCGGAACGCCTCACCCTGCGCCGGAACGCCCAGATGAAACCTGATGCAGGTTTCATATGGCGCAGGGCTTTACAAATGACTCATCTCCCTAGATGCGTCACGTTGTAAATACCCTGCAGCATGGCGCTGGCTTTGCGCCACCGCAGCGTCACAAAAGTGACGCAATGGCGCCGCAAATGTAGCGTACGGGGCTTGTAAATCTGCCTCACAGTCCTTTTGAAAGTATATGCGTATCTTCCCACTGATGTCAAAATCTTGTTGTTAAGCCCTATGCATTTCGGGATTCTGTGGTCCCTTCCTTAGGGGCATGTCTGAAAACAAACAGATATGAACAATGAAATCTATTTACATGTTACATGGAGGAATCTCACTCACCAACAATATACAATGACTGTGATACAGTGAAAGATGGTGAAATCAGATGTACAAACAAGCTGAAAACAGAGGCTTGTGCAAAAGGTAGTGAATTGGAAAAGTCCCGAAGCAATAGAACCCAGGTGCGATATGGTACCTATGTGTCTCCTTTGTGCGTTCTAGTGTAATAACAATGAGAAAAAACAAGAAAAAACGGGCAACATGTATGGAGAGAAATGTGTAGAGAGGTGGTAGTTATGCTAGTACATGGAGAAGCTCACCTTGAACAGATCAGAAGATGTCGCAAGAAAATACCACAAGCAAAAAAGTAACCATGCAGAGATTATGAACTCTGGAAAGGGGAAGTGAATGACGTGGGAACAATGCTGTAAAGTGCGAAGGGGCTATTAACGGAGAACAGATGGTATGCTCACCGGATCGCTCTACCGTGTAGTGAAGAGGTTATAGACGCAACGGTCCTCTTAATGCTCCTAAGAACAATACAGGAAAATTACTGATGTGCGGGTTAGAGCTAGAAAAGAGAGAAGGAAGTGTGTGCTAACACTCACCTAATGTTTGGACAACTGTCCGCAATGTAGTTCACCGAATCAACAAACTGTTAACCCCTTCGATGCGCATGACGGAGCGGTTCCGTCATGCGCATCGGTTGCGCTGTGCGGATGACGGAACCGCTCCGTCATGGCCCCGCCCGCGCACGAACCCTTCAGCACAGCGCGGTAATCCGCGCCGCGCTGAAGGGGTTAAATTCTGGCAACAGAAATAATCTGAGTAAATAAACAATAGTAGATGTGATGGAAGTAAAGTAAAGCGTAAGAGCAGGAAAGAGATCTTACCGTGATATATGTGTATGATGTAGTAACCCACGCGTATTCTGAATCAAATGAAACGCTGATGAATACAAAGTGAACGCGATGAGTATTAGTAATAGAGAGAAGACTGTGAAAACAACGTCGATAGCGTGCCTAAAAGTGGAAGTCCTGGTAATGAAAACGAAAAACAGACTCCACAATAAGTTCAGTTTAAAAGAAACAGATGGGTCATCTGTGGAATGTGCAATGGATAAAACGCGAAAGTCAGAAAATGTGGAAAAAACGCGAAGGTGCGAAAGCGTGTGTAATCTAATGTCTAAATGTGTGATGTGGAATGAAAAACAAGATAAGAAAAATCACAAGAAGAACAGCCTGTGTAAGCTTGCTTGGTGACAAAAAAACTTTTTGTGTACATGACATAAAATACCTATTCTTGGTCACAACAATATCAACATTTCATGGTGGAATGGTTCTATAGAAAACAACTGAAATCCACCCTGTCATTTAATCCTTTAGTGAATAAAGTCTCAAGGAAGTTTATCCAAAATGCTTCCTAGTCATTTTTTATGATTGTCAACGCCTTCCATAAGTTTAACTACCTCAATGACCTGACACCGTAACTGAGAGATAGTATGCTTTGCCTCCTGCCAATGGACAGCTACACTTGATGTTTTACTGTGGGTTCGTATTGTGCTTTTGTGTTCCGTTAATCTTATTTTAAGCTTGCGTTCTGTTTTACCCACGTAAGCCTGACCACATGGGCATTTTAAACATTAGACAACATTGGTTGCATTGCAATCTGAGGAATGTTTCAGTCTTATGTTCTTTCCTGAATGCGGATGTGTGAGAATATCACCAGTTATAATGTTGTTACAGTGAAAGCAATTAGAGCATCTTGAGGTGCCCCTATATTGTGTACTGTCATGGTTGAATTCGAGTTGAAATAAGTTCTTGTAAGTTCTTTCCTCTTATTTATGCAAAGGTGGGTTTAGTTCGAAAGAGTCCGTTAAACTCAGATTCATTTTGAAGTAATTCCCATCTGTTGTTGATTATGCGTTTTATCTGATTGGAACACGTTGAGTATTTTGACACGAAAGTTGATGTGTTAGACTGAGTAGCAATTGCTTTAGTAAACAGGGACATGTGGTCTTTCCCTGCAAGTCTGGTTATGCTTGCCTGTAGAGTTTCTTCAGGATACCGACGATCAATAAATCTTTGTTTGTACTCTAGTATTTTCAATTTTTCAGTATCCAGATTAGAACATGTTCTTTTGATTCTGGCAAATTGTGAAAATGGTAAATTCCGAATAATACTTTTCTGGTGAAAACTTGTAAAATATAACGTGCTGTTCCTGTCCATAGGTTTAGTGTAGACCTCAGTTTGAAATCCACTATCTCTTGAATCCTTTTTCACAAGAACATCCAAATAATTGATCTGTCTATTGCTGATGGTGTGCGTGAATTGGATCCTAGGATTCCTGCTGTTCAATTGGTTTATCAAATACTCTAGTTTGTGTTGTGATTTTGTCCATATTAAAAATATATCATCGATGTATCTGCTTTATTGGGCAATGCCTGATGTCCATTCCGTGTTACTCAGAATGTGCTCTTCCTCAAACTTCACCATAAAAATATTGCCAAGAAAATAGCTATGGTGTAGACAGAAGTTTAAAAGCTTCAACAAGAATACCTTGTCAACATCAATGTCTTGCATGCTGAGTAGGGCCCATTCCACAGCTTCTAGTCCTGCCTCATGTGGAATTGAAGTATACAAAGCTGTGACGTCTATTGTGCACAAACAAGAATGTTCCTGAATGTACGGTTGAATGTTTTGCAATTTTTGTAAGAAATCCGTGGTGTCTCTTGTATATGCGCACCACTTCTGGACAAACTCTGCAGGTAATAGTCCAGGAATTTTCCCAGTGGGTCAAAAAGCGACCCACAACCTGATACTATTGGTCGAAACGGTGGGTCTACTGAATTTTTGTGAATTTTGGGTATCATATATATTTTGGGTCTACGGGGATTGTTGGTGGTCAGGTATTGTTTTCGTTGTGCATCTATTAAACCCATCTCATCTGCTTCATAAAGTATGCTTTGTAGAATTGCTAGTAGTTTCGAAGTTGGATCATTGTCTAATAACAGGTAAGTCGCGTCATCAGACACATGTTCATTGACTTTGTTGACATAATACGTGGTATTCATCACAACGAGTGCTCCATCTTTATCAGCTGGTTTAAATGTAAGAGCCATTACTTCACACCTCTCTAGGTTGCCCATCTAGTCCTGAAGAAGACCTGCAAAGCTGAGGCCACAAAACTCCCCCTATTAGACCCAAGCCGGGCCGAAACGTCGACGCCCCTACTAAGTGGCCCGGATCACTATTTCTACTCCAAAACGTGCCACTCAAATAATACATTTTCATGTCTACAACCTGTATTGTTGATTACATTTTCATGTGACCAGGTTTTAGTAGACTGGGACACATGACCAGTCCAATAGTAAATGTTTTTAAGTTCTTTCTTTCACCCTTCTGTGATTCTAATTTCACTTCTTGAGCACCCCCCCACTTACCCCCTTTTGCACGTTCCATTTGGAGCAACCTATCCTTTCCAAAATTGCTTCAAACAAGATACAGTGAATATTTAACTGAGCACCCTGTGATATATATATAATAAATACCAGGTGTGAGACATAAGCATTGTGGTTGTTGCACTTTTCTTCTCCCTCAAAACTAAATTGTGTATAGTATTGATTACTGTGAGCTTACGCATTGAGGCTCTTGAAATCGTGTTTGTACTCATGACTGTGAAATTGATATATATCGGTACTATAAATAGAGGTCCAGGACCATTGTATTTCGTATCATCATAAATGTAAGAGACGTGTTGTTGGCTATTGATCTGATTAGTCTTCTGTCTTGTTCAGTCATGTTTTGTGTTGGTTTTTCTTGTAATTCGATTTGGATAAATCCTTCTTTACTAAGTTTTCAAATGCATCTAGCATTTTGTGCGCAACTGGCACTTGGAAACAACTCTTGGGTTTAAACAATGTAATGCCATCTTCATGGTGAAGTCGTTTTAAGCGTAATTTGTGCATAAACTTGTAAAAAGCAACCTCCGTCTCCAGTTCAGTCGTTGCAGTTGTGGGAACAAATGACATTACTTTTGTCAATACATTGATTTGTTGTGTAGTTAACATGACTGATGATATGTTAATGATCAAGGTTTGGTCTTGCTGCTGCGTAAGGTTTTTCTGCCCAATTCCTCGCCTGGTTTTGTTGCGGACTCTGTTGTTTTTTGTTGGTTTAGTGATGGTGGATGCCCTAGGTCTGGTGCCTGTGACAAAAAAGGCATTGTAGATGGTGTAGGTATCTGTAAATTGCTTGTTTCACCTAATTGTGTGGATGGTCCTGGAGTTGGAAGATTGGTCTTGACAATTGGTGGCCGATTGGTGGCTGTATCTTGATCTGTAACCATGCTTTTTTCAGACAATGTAGTAGTTTTCTGTTGATTAAATCGTCTATGTGCGTAGATGTCTGCCTATGTATACACCTCATTTAATTTATAATCAATAGTGTCTCTACAATACTTGCAAATTTTTCCTTCCTGCAGTTCTTTATTGTATTTGTCAAGTTTCTGGTAAATGTCGTCTAAAGTTTCTTTCCAAGTGTCATTATCCAGACGCTTCTCCAATTCATTGTTTAAATCAAATATTTCTTCATCCAGTTCATGTATTGTTTTTGAAAGCTGTTCAATTATTAATAAAATAAAATCAAGAGAGCATTTATTCAAATTAGAAAACCATTTGTCCTTGGATCCTTTTATTTAACATATTCTGACTAGAGGAGGACGTATCCACCTCTTATGCTCTTGGACCACTACCTCTTCACGCCCCCACCCCCCTTGTTTTTTTATGTTGAACTTTACTCAGCAGTCCGCTTAACTTGTTTATACTGCGACCACTCCTCTCCAAGCATCTTCACTCTTGTTTCTGGACATTTCCTGAATGCAATTAAAGCACTTAGAAACACAACAGCTCCAGTCATGGCTATCTAGACGTCCCTGACAGAGTCAAATCTACAAGGTCAGGCCAGGTGCGATACAGGGCGGGCCCTTTGGAGTCGTACAGACCCCCGTACAGTACCTTGGAATTGTTGTGAAACAAAGACGTTGCATGGTGCCAAGGAGGTGAGGCTTTGCATATGCAGGTGTGGCATTGGTTCCTTACTGCTACTCAGATAGTTGGCGCGTCAGCACCCTGGAACGGTGTGTTGCACAACAGAGGTGAGATGTCACTGAAGCAAGTGAGGTGTCTGTTCCTGGAGGCGGTGCAGAGTTGTTGAGCCTCTGATGCCCAGGGATGATTTGAGGTGCAAGGGAGATGATGTGGCAGTTGCGCAAGCTGCAGTTTCTTCTGGTGATGAAGCATCGCGGGTCAAGCCGCAAGGTGTCAATTTCGCAGCATCGCTGTCACACCAAAGGCCCACGGGTACAGCGGCGGAGTCGGAGCCCGGTGTCACGGACTTCAGTGATACAGTACTCAGGACTTCCTCTGTGGTGGTTCTCGAGAGGTGCTGCATTGGGCTTGCGTTTTAAGTCGTGTTTGTTGTGTTCAGCGGGGACCATGGCATTGATGCAGGCAGCAGCATGGTGTCGAAGTGCGGCTGTCTGTTCCGAAGAGCTGCTTGAAATTGAGGTGTTGATTTCTTCTGTTTTCAGCCCAGAACTCACTTCAAGGGACTAGGAACTGGATTAGGTACCACTTGGCAGAGCAGGGCTCTCAGCAGAGGAGCCCTGGTTCTGCAGGTGAAGTCTTTGATGGCCCTGAGACGTCCCACAGGAGGGCAAGCTCAACTCAAGCCCTTGGAGAAACTTTAGAAGGCAGGCTGCAAACAGCAAAGTCCAGTCCTCTCACTCCCAGGACAGAAGCAGATGGCCAACACAGCAATGCAATCAGCAAAGTGACAAGCCCTCCTGACAGCACAACAGCTCCTCTTCTGGCAGAATGTCCTCAGTCCAGATGTGTTCTGAGTATATGGTGTCAGAGGTCCAGTACTAATACCCCATTTAGCCTTTGAAGTAGGGAGACTCTATCCTTCTTGGCCCTGGCTCCAGACATTACAGGGAGGTAGGCAGCTCTTTGTGTAGGGACAGGCACAGCCCTATTCAGGTGCAAGTGTCAAATTCTCGCACCACTCTAGCTCAGGAATACCCATTAGCCTGGTTATGGGCCATCAGGAAATGCAGTCACCAACTGGAAAAGAGTGCCAGTTGACTGTTCAGCTTAGATGCAAGAATATCCACTACACAAGGATCCCATCACTGGTCGAGACTCTTGAGTACCTGTGGAAATAACCTCCAATCGTTGTTGTCCATCAGATACCAGGAGTTCCAGTCCGCAATGATATTCTTCTGACCTGGAAGATGTTCTGGTTTAACCGAAATTTGATGTTGGGAGGCAGAAGTGCCAATCTCCGCTTACAGACGGGATTTCAGCCCTTCCATCTTGTTTACATACTGCACCGCCGATATATTAACTATCCATAAGAGGAGGCAACAATCTGTTTTCACCAGAGAGAGGCTTTTGATGGTGAATGATCCCGCCAGGAAATCTAAGCAATTTATGTAGAGACTGCATTCTTCCTCTGACCAATTACCATCCCATGGTAACTTGGCAGCATCTCGCACCCCAGCTCCACCTGCTGGCATTCAATTTGATTGTAACTGCCTAAGATCGCTTTGCTGTTGCTTGCTTCCATGTGGTCCAGCCACCAAGAAATCTCTGTACTTGGCTTCCGGTGACAAGGAGACTTGATTCACATAAGAATACCCCTTCCAAAGATGTTGGAATTTTAGGCACTGTAAAGCCCTGTAGTGAAGAGGCCCTGGAAAAATAGCTTAAATAGACAAAACTAGGAGGCCAGCAATCCTGGCTAGGGATCTCAATGACACAATCGGTGTGGACAATGCAGATCTCAACTCTCTCCTGATCTTCTTTAACTTTTATTATGGTAAGAGAAGTTGAGTTTTCACTGAATCAACTTCAAACCCCAGTAATTCTAGATATTGAATAGGTACGAGAACAGATTTCTGTTCATTGATGATGAATCCTAAATCTTACAACAGTTCAATCATCCATGTCAGGCGAAGAATCACCGTCTGTTGATCTTAAGTTATCATAATACTATCAACAAAATAATCAATCGAACTTCCCTTGCACGAAGGGTCTTAATTACCGGTCTCATCAGCTTGTTGAAACACCATGGTGCTGATGAGAGGTCGAAAGGAAGTGCCTTGAATTAGAAGAATAGATCCTGTCAAAGGAGTTGAAGTAAATGTCTGGGGGGGGGGTGAATACTAGAATCGTCAGATAAGCATCCTTAAAATCCAACAGTATCTTTCAATTGCCTTCCCAAAGAACATCTCTCAAAAGATGGATGTCTTGAAATGCTTGTACATTATCCAGGCATTGAAGTCTCTCAAGTTCAGGACTAGCCTGAATTACCCAGCCTCCTTTCCCACCCAAAAGATGGTGCTGATGAAACCTGTGGGGTGAGGAAAAGAGGGACAAATCACTTCCTTCTGTAATATTCCCTGAATTTCTGACTCTATTAGCCTTTGCTCGTGCAAGGAAAAACACAGTTGTCTGGGAGGTTGACATTGATGTGGGGTATCATAAAACTCTACTTTGTAACCTTGTAGTGTCTCGCGGACTCAACTCTCCTGAAAAATAACACACTGACTGGTCGCAAAATGTTGCATTCTGCCCCCCAACACCACTTCTGTCAAAGGAATGAGTCTCACCTGTAAAACCTGAGTCTGCTCCTGAGTTTGTTGATCCTCTATAGTTTCCTTTATGGAAACATCTTCGACATCCGCAATGCTGGAAGGTGAAGAAGGTGGTGCCTCTTGATGTGTCAAATCAATCCCCCCGTCCATGAAGGGCAAAGCAAAGTTGGGAGCCTTGGAAGTGATCACGGCTCGGCGTTCGACCACTGAAACGTTATTATTGGAACACTTTTTTCAGTGAAAGCTGGGCTTTGTCTAGAGTACTGTACTTAGAAACAAACTTTGCCAAATCCTCGACAAACGGCCCTCTGAAGAGGAGTCCTTCCACTGCTGGGCCTGCCCATGAAGTCGCCAAATCATTGTTAGGGCCTATGTGCAAAACAATGAAACGTCTTTGTTCTGTCAATATTGCAAGTTGCCATTGCCCAACTGAAAAACTGCTCTTTGGTCCTAAACCACTAAAACATTAGAATTAATGGGGTCATTCGTATCCTTGACCCAATAGGTTGTCACTTTACCCTGTAAATCCAGTCTAGGGCATTCTGCCAGCAGAAGGGTTTAGAGGTCTTTTTAAAGCTCTCCCTAATCCAAGACTGTACGTAGTCTGCCAATTCCAGTGGGGGAACCCAGTCAGATGACCTCGGGTGGACAATATTATTCAGATCAAAGTCTAAAATTCTCATGAGGTGTTTGGGTATTTAAGAGTCAGAGTTCAAAGAAGAGTGTCGCTTTTTACTCAGTCCTGGGTCATCTTCCCCTTTATAGGAGACCGAATGTGAAGATGAGGAAGTTAATGAGTCATCAAAATCTATGTGTGACCAGAAAGCCTGGGTTTCAATCCCGGATCCTGCGTGACTAAATCGTGTGATCTAAATAAAATCTATTTACTTAATTTGTTTCATTTACTTGAAAGTGACATTTGAGAGCACTTTCTCTTAGTTCAGTTCAAGATGGACTGTGTACAAAAATCTCACTTGTATGTTTTATTAGACTGTAATGTTCCACCAGCCATAACAATTCAATTGGCCATGATGTAAGAGACACTTAACTATAAATGGTTTACTTTGTTCACTCGTGGTGTTGTCAAGAAGGAGGATTAATGTATGTCTTAAAGTTGATATTTAGAAACATTTCCTTCACAAATTTCAATGCAATTTTGTGATCTAATATACAAAAATGAAACAGTATCATATGTTTTCTTTTTTAAAGATTTGAATGTGGTTATATAGCAGGATAGTAGCCAGGTATGTAGCAACAGGTTCCATTGTACATGTACGGAAGAGCAGTGCTGGGCAACATACACTTATCAAGATTTAGCACACAATTTTTAAAATGTTCTGTGAAACAAGAATACCCATAATATACTGTCCTTCCCTCCCCTCCGCCCAGTTGCTTCTGCATTAACTATCAGTATAGGGAATCAGAGCAATGAACCCTGTGCTGCCTAGAAGAAAATGTTCTAGGGGGGATATCATGAGTGTGTCAGAGAAAGTTGCCTTAGGCCGCTGCCTCCTGTAGTTGCCTAGATATGTCAAAAATAACTAGTATATAGAAACCGAGAGTGTATGTGTTGGGGTAGTTTACGGTGGCGAGAATTATAAACCAAGTGCAGTTGTTAAAGCCCTCCACCAAAAAACCCACGTAGGTACAATAAAATATTTTCTCAGACCTGCTCATTCCACTGTGTGTAACAGGGTGCTCTCAGATCGAAACAAAGACAGCAAGCTCTCTGTCAAACTTACGAAAGTCAGAGGAAGTGAATCCTTCCAGTACAGTGTGATGTTGCATTTTGCTAGAAGCAGAGCCATGCCAAATAACTTGGTGGAGGTTTTCTCAAACTTAAGATAGGGAAATACGCCCATAGGACCACTTTGGGGCAATCTGTTAGTAAGTGGCCCATTGTGGTCAAAAGCACCTCGAGAACCATCTGACAGTATGAAAGGAGTGTGGGGCAAGACCAAAGCATATGAAGCATATGTGAGTTTACAGGTTCTAGTAAGCAAGAGAAAGCCCAGGTGGTGTTCGGTAGAATGGTCAGTAGGCAACAATAAGTAGTGTAGTAAGCCCTCCTTAAGGTCTTTTTGGGTAAGCCCCATCTCATGCAGGTGGCAGCCAGACAGTCAGCGAGTCACCCATAGGAGCTGAGAAGCTAAATAAAGGCGTTCTAAGTCCAGAAGAGCTAATCTACCTGCAGTCACAGGTATCTTTAAAAGTGGAAAGAGTTACCCGTGGTGCCCAGCCCCCAAATCAGATGTGGGACATGCCTGAAGAAGAAATAAGGTATGAGCAGGGGGAAGATTTGCAAAATAATACAATAACTGGGGTAGCACCACCATCTTCACCAGTGCCACGTGGCCCATTACAAAAAGCGGAAGAGAAGACCAAAAAGAAAAGTGGGCTCAGAGGACTGAGCCGCTGTGCCCAGATTTCCATCCTGCAAGTCAGTGGGGGAATGGTAGATATTAATCCCTGGGTATTAAAAGGTAACCGACTGCCGGTTCAATCTAGGGTCTAATTGCATATAAAGGGGAAAATACTACTATTTGTTAAAGAAACACTTCTTAAATTTTAAAATATTTATCATTGCTTACATTTTGTTTATGCAAAAATTTAGAATATTCTACGTGTACTTTGACACTCGGGATAAATCAGATCACTGGTTTGGTCTTGGCTCGACTGCAAAACCATTTTAAGACATAGACAGAGTGGGCAACCTTTCAAGGGGCCTGACCCCTTCTCAACTTTCACAAGCACGACCAGCGGACCATTGAACCAACAGAGTTTTCCAGGGTGAGTGAGTGCTGCTTGTTCAACCACTTGACAATGCCTCTTTTGTTTCTCTCCTTCCTGCTGAGACAACTTCCCAGGCACGCAAAACTTTCCAATTCTCATGGCGGGCAAATCTTGTCTGATTTTAATAACTGTCCCACCTTGTTCTTCACTTCAATATTTATCTAGTAATCAGCAAAAAACCCTTGACTCAGTTGCTGTGGATCTCCCATCTGCTCTCAATTTCATCCTCCCCTTTAATTCTATTTGATTGGTAGTCTGGGCAGCCAGTTCTGAGGTAAATAAATGTAGAGTCCAGAACCACACTCTAGTGCTGTGATACTGCAGACAAGTTGTGGGTACCTAGCATCCTGACAGTTGTGAGACTATCACCGACACCATCTGCTCTGCCTCATTAATTTTTTTAGGTGTAAAGTCCACTGGAGGTTGATATGAGCCACATGTTTTTGTTCAACTTCTCTAAACTAGCAGATCATCATTTACATTAATGTTTCCCAAACTGTTTGCCATGGGTATTGAAATGTTTAGAAACATACTAAATGTTGCTGTTGCCCTCTCTCTCTCCAAGATTGGGTAAATTAGGGTAGGGGTGATGGCCTTGACATTGTGCTCCATGGCATTCATTTACTATTGAAAGGGGATGTAATATGCCACCTGAATGCAGCATATCTAGAAGCAATCACAAAGAGACCATAGCGAATAAATAGTGCTATGTAGAAAACACTACATAAATGCACTGATACAGTAGTAAGGAATGGACTCTCCTTGTATGTGTCTGAAATATTGAGCTTTTGGGCAGAATTTTTTTACCTGAATTTTTAGCCTTTGTCCTGAATTCTGACCCCCTTGTCCAGAATTGTTTGCAGTCCTGTGCAGAATTTGCCTCCATGCCGGGTGGCCACCTTTCTTGTAGTTTTCCCTTCGCCTCTCTGCCTTCCAACGCCGGGCCACATCATTTACTTGCACTCGTGTATTACTCCTTCTACTCGATTTTAGGTCGAGCCTGAGCCAGCACGCAAGGGCTGCTCTGGTGAAGATCTGCTGTAGTTCAGTAAGTGAGAGCAGCCCCGCCTACTCCCCAGCTCATATTTTTCATTGGCTTGTGTCTTTGTCCTTTGTAAATGCTAGCATCTGATTCCTTAATAGGCTTGTTAGTCCCTCCTTTGTACAGTCATGTCGTCATTTGTAACCTCCCATGGCTACTGGCCCCTTTACTTGGTTGTCATACAGTAAATGTACTATTTCCATTATTAAGTTTTTCTTATGTTAGGCACGACGAAGTGCTCTGATTTACATTTAGCACGCTGTGCGTGCTTTCACTTTCATATCTGCAGGCACCATTGTTCCCCCTCCCTCCACCATCTCTCCTCCATTAATGCCCCTTGTGTGCCTTGTTATTTGTCAAGGGACGCAGTGTCCACTTTATAGTGTTTGCGTTTAAAAAATATATATTTTATCTCTTTATTTAGTTTTGCACATAGAACAAAATGAGCGAACCTTGTCACTCGACAGTCCAGACATTTCTTATTAGCCAAAAATCCCGTAAATCCCAGGATCGCGACAAGTGGGTCTTCAGAGATGTGATGTTCAGTCATCAGTCCAAGCGCCTCGAGTAAATCTGTCCAATACTGTTGGATAGGGGCACAATCCCAGGCGAGGTGTCTAAAGTCCGCCCCTCCTCTCCCGCAGCGATCGCAGCGGTCAGTGTCTCTTAGGTGAAGGCGCATCAGTCATGCAGGTGTGTAATAAAGCCAGTGTAGGTATTTATAATTAATAATGCGCAGTCTACTGCTGGCTGAGAATTTCCTAGTCTGTTGGCAACAGAAGGACCACTGTTTGTCAGTGAGGGGGGAGTCAAGTTCTTCCTCCCAGCGTGTTCTGGCCGAGGGGGGTTCATGGGGGCAAACAGCTTGGGTGTGGCAGTACAGCAGCAACACTATGTGTGTGGGAGAATCCTTCTGGAGCAGGGCGTGCAGCGGAGTCATGATTGGGGGATCTTGCGGAAAGCATGCGGTCAGAGCCCTGATGCAGTCGGACATAGAGGAATTGCTCCAGAGGGGTGGGCAAAATGTCACCAAAGAATTCCTTGCTAGTGCGAAACTTGCCGTTGGCGTATAGTCCTCCCCAAGTCTGGATGGAGAGTTTCCAGGGGAGTTGGCGACAACCTCCCTCCCTTGTGACTGAAAGATCGAATCTGCCCTGTAGGGGTAACGGAGGAGAGTACAACATGGTTGCGTGGCAACGCCGGGCCACATCCCACCAAGCACTGATGGTGCATTCCACTGTGGTCGAAGCCAGGTGTCTCAGGGTAGCTGGTGAGCTTAGATAGGCGGAGCTTGGGGTCAGGGTCATGTAGCCATCTTCGATCGCTAGGCGAGGCATGTAGGGGGTCTCAACCAGTACGCCGCATGGTGGGCCTGTGCACAGCTGAAGTACAATTCCAGATCCTGAATTTCAAAACCGCCTGCCCTAAATGGTCGAGTGAGGGTGTCCCATTGCAATCTAGGTTGTTTGCCTCTCCAGGTGAGGTGAATAAGTTGGGTTTTTAAGGCTTTAAAAAATGCCTACTGGGGGCGTAGGGGGATGTTAATGAAAAGGTATAGCAGTTTGGGGAGGAGAACCATATTTATCAGTGAGGCTCTTCCCGCCAATGAGAGCGGCATGTCGATCCACCTGGTGATTTTGTCCGTCAGGAGGCTTAATGTGCACCTGTAATTGGCCGTCATCAAGTCGTTTCGGTTATTACTATACCCAAATAGGTTTTTAAACACATGCAACTGGACAGTGGACCAATTCACCTGAAAAAGGCACCAACCATGAAAGTAATACCAGTACTTCATACACCATTGGGTCAGTCTGTGTGCATACTCCATAAATGTCCTCTGTCCAAGGGCACCACGCTAAACAACAGGGTAAAAATCACAATGAAACAAAATCAAAGCTGCACCACTTTTTTTTTTTTTAATTGTCCTCATTTATGCGATCCTGTTTATTAAGCAATCGGGTCTCCTCTCCTCTCTAGTGAGCCACCCTCGGGGCAGAGGTAGAAAACATGACTTAAGTCCAACCAATCCATGGTCTAGTGTGAGACTGTCACCGCCCTTCTAGACACAAAAGTTGTATTGGATCGCGATGTTTAAATCACTGGACTACCCTCCCTTACCTACCGACTATAATTTGCCCATAATTCCCAATATTTTGTGCGTTTACAATCCCCTCTAGCCTTATCCAAGTTCCTAAATTTTTCTACTGAACGAACCCAGTCATCAATCAAAGGAGGAGAGGGAAGAATCCAGTTTATACAGATCTTACGTCTGGCCAAGAGCATGAATGTAAATAAAAGGTATTTCTGTTTTTTGGATAAATTAATATAAGTATAATTATTATCAAGAATACCAAAGATAATAGTAAAGGGTCTTACCTTAATAAGCGGGTTTAAACTTTTATCGATAATCTTACTGATTTCACTCCAAAATAAATCAAGCTGGTGACAGGAATAAAACATGTGGATATCATTTGCGTCTTTCTCACCACATTTTTGAAATTTTTTCATCACCAGTATGTTCATTTTTGAGAGCCTTTCTGGGGTCCAGTAGGATCTGTGCAGAGTAAACAAATGATTCTTCCTAAGAGGTGCAGAAATTATAATATGCCATAAATAAGTGCAAGATACTTGCCAAACTTGTTGCAAGTCTTCAGATGGAAAAATCTTCTTCCATTTGTTATGTTATGTTATGTTATGTTATGTTATGTTATGTTATAAGGTTTTTATATAGCGCCTATCACCGCCGGTCTCTAAGCGCTCAACAGAAAAAACATAACATACTGTCAACTCGATACCCTCTGCCATCTCCAATTAGGCTGGGAGTGTTGCCATTTTAAATAAGTGCGTCTTGAGTTTTTTCCTGAAGGAAAGTAGCTGTAAATCTTCCTTCAGACTGGCCGGAAGCTCATTCCAGAGTTGTGGAAGAATCACTGAAAGGGCACAGCCTCCCTTAGTTTTCAAATTAAATCTGGGTTGAATCAGATTGGAGGCGTAGACAGAGCGTAAAGTTCTGCCGGGAACATACTTCCTCAGGCGCTGCTTAATGTACTCTGGGGCTTTGCCAAAGAGTGCCTTGTGGGCTACACAGAGACATTTGAACTGAACCCTGAACTTTACAGGCAGCCAATGCAGCTTCCAGAGGAGTGGGGTTGCATGTGAGTAGGGAAAAAATCAATCTGGCTGCGTCGTTCTGCACAACCTGCAGCTTCCTTAGCAACTTCTGTGGCAGGCCGAGATACAAAGCGTTGCCATAATCTAGCCTCGAAATGACAGTCGCTGAAACGATGGTTTGTAAGGTGGAGGCTGAAAGAATAGTGGTCAGCTTGCATAATTGCCGCATCACGGCCGTGCAGGAGCCCACCACAGCCGAAACTTGAGGGGCCATGGTGAGATCCGCATCAATCTTTAGACCAAGGCTCTTTACCACGGTACCCGGGATGGGAGTTTTACCTAGTTCTGGGGGCCAATACAGATCACCCCAGGGATTGGCATGGTTGGTGAGCACCAGTACCTCCGTTTTCTCAGCATTCACCTTCAAGAGGTTGCTGGTCATCCAATTGACCGTGAATCTGAGCAAATTCCTCACTGATTCCTGGGCTTCCCTTGTTTCTTTCAGCTGCACCAGCAGCTGAGTATCATCAGCGTAATTGAAGATTTCACAGTTTCTACGCGTATGCTCCTCCATCAGTGGTTGTAGGTAGATGTTGAAAAGTAAGGGGGATAGTGCGGACCCCTGAGGCACACCCCATGTCACGTTCCTAATCCCCGACAACTGATCCCCCATCTGGACCCTCTGAGTGCGTCCGGACAGGAAGGATTCTAACCACTTGAGCGCCTGTCCTGTTATCCCCAGCTTAGCGATACGGTCCAGCAAGATGGTATGGCTGACCGTATCAAATGCTGCCGACAGGTCTAGAAGAATCAGAGCGCATGGCTGTTTCTTGTCTGCTCTGACTCTCAGTTCATCGGTGACCGTGGCCATAACCAGTTCTGTACTATGCTGTGGCTGGAAACCAGCCTGCCTGGCATGGAGTAGATGGTGTTCTTCCAAATAGCTGGCTAAGGTGTTCAGGACATGTTTTTCTAAGATCTTGCTCAGGAAAGACAGCTGGGAGATAGGCCTGTAATTTTTCAGTGCCTTAGCATCATCTCCCGCTTTCTTGAGGAGTGGGGAAACTCTGGCTTCCTTCAGCAAAGCTGGAAGGTAGCCCGCTTCTAATGAGGCATTCAGTAAGTGCAGCAACAGGGGCTGAATACCTGCTAAGATGTCCGGTGTAGATGATGTGCCCAGCCATGTCTCTGACAGTGCAAGGATGTCTATCTCGCCCTCACCCAGAAGTGTAAATACCTCTAAATGATGCTTGTGCAGAGAGCGTGTATTTAACGTAGCGATTATCAGGCCTTGTGTCCTGGTATGGTTAAGTACGTCCTCTCCCTGTAACAAGGCTTCAGACCGGAGTTTGGCGAGGGTTATCCCATCTAACACAGTTTTGCCAGTGCAAAGAGATCTAAGGGTAGCGGGCGAGTATACCCATGGTCGACCAGGGGGGGTGGCCCCTGGGCCCGTCCTGGCCCGGACGGGCACAGACGGGCTTTCCTCTTGCGCTCCTCCGGCGCGACGCTGCGCGCGTACGCTGCGTGCGACCATTATGGCCTCTAAATAGCGTATGCAAAGGAGCGCTCGTTCAGACTAGAGCGCAGCCCCGGAAGCGTCTTGGGAGCGTCTCAGACCCACACCCAAAATGGCAGTCGGGAGTGAGGCAGCGCGATAAACACCCAAATGGTGAGTAGTGCTGAAACAAATTTTTATGTGCAAGCAATGCGGGCGTTGGGGGAACAGCAAGGTGTAATTTATACAAATAACAACACAACAGATTCAATATTTAAAAGGTAAAAGCTCGACAGCAATTGCAGCGGGCGGCAGCGATTTTTAAAACAACAGCGTTAGCGTTAGCGTGGCAGTCAATCTGCAATTTGCGGTCTGGAATATCGTAGATTGCATCCTTTTTCTCCACAAGACGCCAGTACCACCTTGCTACTTCTTTCTTTCCAACATTTTTATGAAATTCGCCCTCTAAGTCCATAATATCATCAGCCGGCCAGACAGCTTGAGATTTGGCCCAGTTGGTCAACTGATAGAATTTAAACCTTGAGATTTCATTTGACGTCATTACCACCAGTTCTTCCCATGTTCTTAAATTTCCATTTTCCAAGAGATCACCCCATTTTGTTATTCCGGCTCTCCTCAAAGGGAGTGCTAATGAGTCCTGCAAGTATTCGGGTGTCCCTGGGGAGTTCCATATCGGGGCTTGCGGACTATAGTACGGGTATTGCCATATCTTCCTAATATCTGACCATAGTTTAAAAGCAGATTTTAGCACCTTTAGCTTAACTTTTTGGAAGTATTTTTGGTGACCGAACTTATATAAGCAATGAGTCTGTTTTGTTATTGCTTTCCAGTATACAGGGTTTGAATCATAGTCTCGAAAGAGGTGTCTTATATTCTTAAAATGAAAGGCTTTGTAATACATCAGAAGGTCTGGGCTGGCTATCCCTCCTCGATGTTTTTTCTGAGCCAGGTTTTTCCAGGCTATTCTGGACATTTTTGACGACCAAATGTAGGTGTTCATTTCACTTTGTATCCTTTTTATCTGTAGTGGATTAAGCTCTAAGGGAATTGCATTGAAGACGAAAGTGAACTTTGGTAAAATAGACATTTTTATTGCGTTGACCCTCCCAATAAAAGAAAGGGATAAGCAGCTCCAAGATTTCATTAATTTACTCGATTCTTTGGCTTTAATCTGTAGGTTAACGTGGGGGATGTCATTAATGTTTTTTAATATTTGGATCCCGAGGTATCTTATTTCATTTTTTGATTCAACTTGAGGATCAATTATGTTCCAATGCATTACCTCCGTTTTTTGGGTGTTTACTTGATACCCTGACATCTCCCCAAAATCTCATAGTAATTTAATTATGCTTTTAGATGTCTCGTTTAAATTGCTTGAGTAAATCATTAAATCATCTGCATATAATGCCACTTTTACTTCCCAATTATTAAAACTAAATGGAATAATTACTTTTGAATTCCTAATCATGTTGGCTAACGGCTCTATATGTAAATTAAAGAGAAGGGGGAAAGAGGACACCCCTGCCTAGTGCCTCTTTTAATTTGAAAACTATTTGTTATACTACCATTGATGAGTATTTTACCCGTTGGGGCCGAATAGATGTTCGCTATTGCCCTAACAAAATGCTGACCTAAATTACTATGTATAAGAACCTGTTGTAGGTAATGCCAGTTAACTCGGTCAAAAGCTTTGGCCGCATCAAATGTAAAAACTGTTAGAGGTACCTTCTCATGTACAGCAATGTCGATGGCTCCTATCAGTTGGTGAGTGAGATCATGCAACTGTCTACCTCTAATAAAGCCCTTCTGATCCTCATGAATAAGCTTATCAGCAAGAGAGCCAAGTCTTTTTGCTGAGACCTGAGTAAAAATGTTATAGTCAACATTAAGAAGCGAATTTGGCCTGTATGATTCGCAATAGGTAGGGTCTTTGCCAGGTTTTAAAATCAGGGTAATCGTTGCTTCATTCCAAGATTTTGGAATTGAAGAACCTTCAAGGAAGATAGTAATAAACAAATCAGTCAATTTAGGTCCTAAGTAATCTTTTAGGGCATGTAAAATTCATTTGGCATAGCATCGGGTCCTGCTGCTTTGCTCTTTTTGAGATTATTTATTACATCTAAAACTTCTTTCTGTGTAATTGGAGCATTTAAAGTTCCACATGAATCCGCATCTAATTTCGGAGTTTGTGACTTAATTGAATAGGCGTGAACTGCTGAGGGCGGAGGTGCTAGATCCTCCTCGTATAATAGCTGGAAAAAATGCTCAAATGCTTCTTCAATGCCTAGTTTATCTTCTACTGTCTGATCCGTTTCCCTTATGAATAGCAGTTATCTTATTTCTATTAGAGTCAGTCTTAAGCTTCCAGTATAAAAGTTTACCACTATTCTCTCCCCATTCATAGTTTGACAAAGAGCTAGCTTGCCATTTCTTCCTTAACTTTTCCTCCAGAAACAGGGACAGATATTGCTTTTTGTTCATAGTTTCTTTTTTCAGAGTATTTTGGTCATCTTCTGAAGTTGAAAGTTCTAGTTCTACTTGTTTCTCTAATAATTCAGCTTCTAGCCGTGATATTTTGAGACGCTTCAGTTTATTTTTGCCTGATGCTATGCCAGCTAGTGTTCCTCTAATAATAGCTTTGTAAGCCTCCCACACTGTCATTTCTGAAACTTCACCCCCACTATTTTCCTTAAGTAGTTCTCCGTTGTCTTCCTTAGAGTGTCGATGACTTGTAGATCTAGTAGGAGTGTCCGGTCTAAAGTCCACCTTCTTTCGCTCTGAGGTAATTCATACTTTATAACTAACTGGACCAGGGAGTGATCTGATAGGTGTGCAGGTGAATGTTAGACTCTCCTAACTTTATTACTTAAGAGTTTATCAACCAAAAAGAAATCTATTCTTGAGGCGTGGCCATATCTATAGTTCCTGTAGGTAAATTTATTAGATTGATCACCTCTGGAATTCCATATATCAACTAGGTCCTGGTCTTCTTTGAGCCTAATCAAGCATTGTCGCATTCTAGGCAGATTGAAAACTCTACCGGGTGGATGTCTGTCTTTCTTAGGATCTAGCAAGATATTAAAGTCGCATCCCAGTATAATTGGTAAATGTTGCAAAATCAGCTGTACGTACAGGGACTGGAGGTGTACAGGATCATCTATGTTGGGGCCGTAGTAGCCTGCAATCAGAAATGAACTATTCCTATATTTTATAGTTGCTATGGCCCACCTTCCTCCTGAATCTACAATCTGACTGACCAACATGCAATGTGGAGATTTTTTAATTATAATGCCTACACCCTTAGTATCACATGATTGGTTTGAACACACCGTCTCTCCAATCCATGTCTCATACTTTATAGTTTCAAGCCATTCTTCTCTAAGGAGATGCGTTTCTTGTAAAATAATTATATCCATGTTTAGATGTCTGAGATATTCAAAACGTTTTTGTCGCTGCCTTCTCGTTCTTAACCCATTCACGTTCCATGTCGCCAATTTTAAGTCACCCATCGATATTAAGATGTTCCTTATGTTTGGACTTCAGCCCTATTGCTTTACCATTTACATATCGGACAAATATTTTTTTCTTTATTTTTTCCCCTATGCTCCCCACCCAAAAACAAACAAAATGTGTAAAAGAGATTATAAACCTATGTGTACCCCCACCCTGGAGAACCCTCCCCTTTGTCATGGGCAATCCTTGTTGCCCAGTTGGAGAACCGCAATTGTACACATATTTAGATTTGAAACAGTAAGGCTCAAAAAAGCTACTTATCCCTATTGGACTTCATACGATCCAGAAGGAGCTCCACTTCCTTTGGGTCCCTAATATTATGGGTTTTATTGCACCACATTATACGTAAGAGAGCTGGGAATTTCATCTGTACAGTGGCTCCTTCCGCCCTGAGGTCTTGCATATGTTTTCCTAAGGCCCATTGTCTGTCGGCTGTCGCCTTGGAAATATCCGAGCAAATTTTATAGTTATACCCATCTTTAGACAGGCTACCAGAGTTTAACGCCTTATTCAAAATGCGTTCTTTTACTGAATAGGATTTAAAATTGACTAGAATTCTGCACGGGTTTTTCCTATCCCTATTAAGTCTGAAGGGGTCTCTATGGGCCCTTTGTATGTCTTCATCCAAATCTTTTCTGGGCAACTCAGGAACGAAGTCTTTTAGGAGATCTACTACAAAGGTCCTTATATTCTGACCTTCTTGACCTTCAGGGATATTTAATAAACGTAAATTATTTCTCCTAGAGTTATTTTCTAGAATCTCGATATTTTCACGAAGTTCTCTCTCTGTGGCCGCTGCCTTTTCGATGTTGCTCTGGCAAAGCTTAACTTCATCTTTAATTTGCTCCATTGCAGTTTCTACTATCACAACTCTGTCTACCAGTGCATTGACTTTCGTCTCTAGAGCCTCACAAGTAGTCTGAATTTTTTCCTGATTTTTTCCGGATTTAGCGAATCCCATTTTCATCTCCTTTAATAGTGAGGCCACTAGATCGCCTATGTCCCCCCCAGTGGGAGTGTCCGTAATTTGATCACCACTTTGTCCTGCGCTGAAATTGCCAGAAGTTAAAGATGGTTGATATCCCTCAGATTGTGGGAGCCCTTCAGGTGCATTTCCGCTATTGAGGTCAATGTCATCTCCCACTTCATTTAACATAAGAGCTTGATATTTGTTAGGAGACTCCATTGCCATCAGTGAAACTGAGGGTAGGGGTGAAGGCATTATAATAGGTGGACCGCTCTCTAATACCGGCTTATCTTGGATTTTAAAAAAGGAGCGCAATGAGGGGGTGATTTTTAGATTTAAGTCCTTCTTCGATTGCTCCTTTTCTGCTGTGTTTGCCGCCCTTGTGGAGACCACCGCCGTATTGATAGTTTTAGTAATTGGAGCCCCCTGTTCTCTATTTGTAAGTTTAGGTAAGCCTTTAGCCTGTGATGTACATAAGGCCTCTTCTTGTTCGCGTCCCAAAATCAAATCGGAGGCTTTACCAGATGGGTCGAAGACTTCACCCCCTACTCCACCTACTACAGACACCGGGAACAACTCCTGGGTATCCTTTTCTAAAGAACTTGAGGTGTCATTAGCATCGGTGAGGTTTGAATTTAAGTTCTTACCCCCTGTAGGTGATGCAAATGACTTGGTTATGGAGGTGGCCCACTTCTTGCCGCGACCCTTTTTCCGAGTTGGATTCATACAGGCCTCCCCAAAGTTAGTTGAGTGGGAGTGGAAATCAGCCGGATGGATATTCTTAAACCTATTCAAGTTATTCAAGTTGTTTCGAAGGTATCCACCGGGGGTAAGATTTAAAGACCTCCAGGAACAGTCTGGGGATTGTAAGAACCTTTGCGGAGGCCCCAGAAAGACATGCCTTGATGTAACCCCTCGAAAATGTTGATATTTATAGGCAGCTTTTGCCCAAAAAACCATCAGTTTTTATTATTTGATGTTTTCTGTGGAGTTGTGAAGTTAAGGAGCCGCTGTCTCTGCTGTCTCTGATCACAATGAAACAAAATCAAAGCTGCACCACTTATCCTATTATTTTTTATATACAGTTCAAAATATTCAGTTTGTATTGAGAAGATAGAATTGCTTCTTTATTGAATCTTTTTTTACAAGCCACAGCCAACACGTTTCATTCTTAGACAGAACTTCTTCAGGGCTGTAATTAAAAAAACACATATAAAAATACACTTGTCAAAAGACTTTCATATATACAAGCTCAAATATATACATCATATGTCCTGGCATGCATGTGTACAACAACACAAAATTGTAAACATGCATCTCCAAAGAAACTTGTTAGCCATTTCATATAATCAGAACACCATACATCACCCCTATTTATGGAAAATGTATCCAACTTAACCTGAATCTGACCTTATGGGAACTATATCAAAAAAGTTAATACCCAGTGGTTAGTGCCGATATCTCAAATATTGGCAACAGTCATTTTGTTACAAAATGATTAATAATCCATGAAAGATCTAATCCAAAGGTCCATTCACAAAATACAGACAGCTATTTCTCCAATTATAAAGAGTTGTTTTACATATAATAATACATCAGCATAGGGTACCATAAATAATGGCATACAGACTTGAATGCGTGCTTTATTAAATGACAAAAACACATTAATATCCATCCTGAACGATAAGGATGAAGGGACAGACAATGACTCGGATTGCCTAAAGTCAGGCGACACCAAGCAAAAGCTAAAAATAAAAATTTATATATATATATATACTCAAGGACATTAAAACGACAAGCTGAGCAATGAAGAGGGACATACCAATTGTAGACACTTGCAAGATTGTGTCCAGTAACAGATGTACGTCAAAGAATTCCTCAGAGATGGTACTCGCATATCTACATAAACAATGGGCACAGAATAACAACAAAAAGAAGAAAGAGAGACCCGCTTTAGGTCAGCACCATGTCTAACAAACATTCTTTCAAAGCTCACTGGTAGATCACCATGATGCACATTATATCACTTTTGGCGTCTATATTCTATCTGCCGCTGAGTGTCAAGGTAATATTGCTGTTCTTATTTTGTCGCAGCAGTAAACCAATAGTCTCGTGTCCATACAGGAATTATATCCGATAGTCCCACAATAAAGACAAAACATTTACTGATGTTTGGAAATATACTATACCTAAAGAGGCTAGAACAATACAAAAACACACATATAAGTGCATCAGCTCGCTAAGATTTTTTTAATCACTCTTCATATATAACCTCATTGTGCCTTCTTCTCTTTGATAGAAAGCGTAGTATGCAAAAAACATTCGAAATTTAAGGTCTTTAAGCCACCAACACCCGTTAATCTATGATCAATGCCCATGACACACATTTCAATATGCGCCGTATAAACTCCAAGAAAGTGAATGATGAAAGTGAGGCTAAAACATCCAAAAACATACCCCCCATCCATCCAATTAGAAAAGATATATATAAAAAAAATAGTATTAACTGTTATCCTCCCCCGCCCATGTTATAATAAAATACACGGTTGTAGCTGTTTGTGTGATCTCATTTTCACTGAAAAATATCGCAAGCACCCCATGCTACTCACGCGGGGCATAACGCCCAATCTCTCACTACCCGTGGTCTTAGACCGCCCTTAGAATGGGCGCCATATACGGCCAATCCGTCCACCCATAGTTTGAGACGCAAGTTCCCCTATCCACAAGGCAATACTCCAGCAATCAGATCTTCCCCGCAGTCGCAGACAGTGATCCCGACTTAGCGTCCGGTGTTCCTGGTTCCCGCCCGTAGTTCGTAAAACGGGACGTGGACGCCATCCTTTTGAGGGCGTGTGTGTCTGCGTTACGCGTACATCACATAAAGGTGTATGGTAACATCAATACAAACATCGTCGCCATCTTTGAATATGCATTGTCGCCTCGGTAGTTATATATAAAGAACATCTCGATCGAAATTGCTCTATTAGATATTTCATAAAAATTCAAACAGATATTAGCATTATAGATTCTTTAAATTTAAACATCAAAACGAGATACTAATCATGCGACCTTGTTGGAATAATTATAAATAAGATGTAACCCCATAAGGCATAAGATGTTCTGATAAACGTGACTGTAAAAATATATTACTACCGCTCTAACCAATTATGTCCCCAACACAATTTTTCTATTTAAAAAATAATCAGATTAAAAATCACAATCATATCAAGGCATAAAGATCTTTGTTCCGCAGTTGGTGCATCTTTTTGTGCACTTTTTAACATATTTCAACGGCCATCTCTTACGATCAACCCGACATATATTGCCACAGGGGTTTTTTATGTATAAATATGTTTAGTTTAGGCCCATATAACTGAGGCCAAAGCCAATTATCAGAAATGTTCATTATATAGGTCGAATCACAATAACCAGAGTTAATTTCTACAACGGGTCAAAGGAATGCAGTGGTGTCAGACCCCAGTGATATCAACATTCTAAAGTACAGGCAACCAATATATTCCAAAACTAAATACACAAGTTTCTTCCTTCTTTCATTGTTGGTAGATGAAAACATCCAACCAAGTGTGTTCCTGAGTTCAGAGATCCGAGAATGTTGTTTATCAAAAAGGGCCTCATTAAAGTATCATAATCAATATCATAAAGTAATCAAAAACTCACATAAGGGAAAAGGAGCAAGATATCATATGCCATGATTTTTGGTTGACAAAACGTAATGCATCTCATCATCTGTATTGCGTCCCATTTCAATACATCTCAAGTGACATATCCACTTGGCTTCTCTTTGACGTAAAATAAGTTCTCTATTGCCACCCCGAGGGTGTGCCCGGATGTGGTCAATTCCGTGAAACCAAATTTTACCATTCTCACCATGGTGTTCCCTCATATGGTGTGTCATGGGATATTTAAGGTCATAATTTCTAAATGCTCGGACATGTTCCTGAATCCGCAACTTTAATGGTCGCACTGTGCTCCCTACATATATCTTACTACAATCGCAGCCTATTATATAAACTGGGTAGCTGGTCTTACAATTAATAACGTCTCTTATCTCATATTCCTTTGTGGTATTGTAGCGGAAAATGTTGGTCTTATTTTTCCCAAAGGGACACATATTGCAGTTTGAACATGTGAAAAAACCATTTGGAGCCGTGGGAATCCATGTCTTTGGAGTTAGATCTCTTGGGTAGCTGGGGAACAACAGTTGTCATAGCGTTTTGCCCCTGCGGAATGTCACTTTAGGTGTCATGGTTATATGTTCCCTTAAATTGGGTATTTCGTATAACAAACCCCAATGTTTTCTTAGAATATTAAACAAACTGGAACTATTATTAGTGTATTGAGTAATAAAGGCCAAATGTGATTCCCTGAACCTGCTTTGTCTTTGTTTTTTGTAATGTACTAACTCTAGTTATCATCAAATAGTCTTTATTCGATAATTTACAACCATAAAAGACACAATACAAACATAAAAGTGGCATAAAATATCATAAAAGCGATGACACCCTAAAAACTTACATTCTTTAAAGAGAATTTAATAACAACTATATCGAATTTTATAACATCATTAACTAAGTTAAAAAATGCAAGTACATCCATAGAACCAATTCCTACACATTTTGACCAAGGGATGCCTGAATACCAATAAGATAATCAGATATTATGTACAGATACCAGACCGGCCTCCAGATTTTTCCTTCTCAGTGCCCAAAGCCAGCTAAGAAATTTCGCCATCGTGATCACAATATCTGGACTTGTATTTGTTACCAAGATACGCAGAGCTATCATACACGATCTGGTACCTAAATTGGAACACAGTGGCTTAACCCACCTTCGATGGGGGCCATTATAGGCCGGGCACACAAACAGTACATGAGTTATCGACTCAACCTGGAATGGACACGAAGGGCAATTGGCATCATATACCTTATTCCACTTTGCAGTGAATGATCTTATAGGAAGAGTGCCCACTCTGAATTGGTGATATAGTCTCCTATCACCAGGTTTTGTAATCAGATTCCAGTAAGCTTCTGTTTCCATTACAGGCTTATGCTCCAGAAAGATACCTGTGAGCGAACTACTGCTCAACCCTGACAGTGTCTTTTTAGTAATCATAGCCCAGTAGAGTTCTTTGTACTCATTTTTATTGGGAAATAAGTTCCCTATAGGATCTTCCCACAAATGGCGAAGCCCCATGTCAAACAAATTACACTTGAGTTTCTGGAGCCATTTGATTTTAGAGGACAGATCGGCATTCCTGATATGTATTAGTGCATTGGCATAAGACGTCAATTCAGGAGTAGTCCAAAGCCTCCTCCAGTATGCTAGGGGTCTAAATCCTGCAACCTCATCGAAGGAGGTTCATCCCAGATCAGACAACAGGGGCTTAATGGGAGTTGATTGGGGAAGGGCAGTCAATGTTCTCAGAAACTTGTTTTGTGCAAGAACTAGGGGTGATATATTTTCAAATCCCCAGAGTTCTGCACCATAAATTATGGAAGCTCTGATTTTCCCATTATAGATCGATAAAGCGGGCCCCACCCGTTTAGTGTTTGAGAGTCGATGTTCTTTAAGTAGGGCACCTGCTAACTGGTTGTGCCTAAGGACTAAAACATCTAGCTGGGGAGTCTAGTTCATCTTTCTACCCATTGTCACTCCTAAATAGGTGAAGGTGTTAGTTTGTTCCAAAGGTGCTTGATTCATTTCAACTCTCCCCTTAATAAGTTTATGTAGCACCATGAACTTGGTTTTATCAACATTTACTACAAGTTCATGGTTGTTGCAAAACTCTATAAATCTATCAAGGACTCGTTGCAGACCACATTGAGTTTTAGATAAAATTAGAGTGTCGTCTGCGAACATTAGAAGCGGAACCCTTAAGCTGGCAAGAGTTGGAGTATCAGTTAGAAAGTTAGTATAATACTAAATAACCTTGTTTATAAACAAGGAGAATAGGGTAGGAGGAAGTACACACCCTTGCTGCACTCCCTTGTTAACTGGGAAGCGGTCTGTTAGTTCACCCTGCTGTCCCCACCTAACCTGAGCATAATTAGCCTCATGCAATTTGATGATAAAACTTAAAATTTCTATGGGCATCCCGACCTCTTTTAGTGTGTCCCATAGCTTGTGGTGGGGGACTAAGTCAAAAGCTGATTTTAAATCTACAAATGCTGCATATAGGGTTCCCCCTGCTAGGATCACTGTACTCCAATATGTCATCATAAATCTAAAAACTTGGTCGATGGTACTGACATGGGGTCGAAAACCCGCTTGGTAGGTAGATAATATGTTTTGATCTAATATCCATTAATTTACTCTACCTAGCACAAGTCTGGCAATTATTTTTTGTAGGGTATCAATTAGGCTTATCGGCCTATAGTTCCCTGGTCTAGCACGGTTGCTTTTTGTGTATGGGAATGATTTCGGACCCACGCCAAGTTTCTGGAATCGACACACCTCTAGCAATGGCATTTATGATGATAAAAATATATTCAATACAGTTTTTTCTATCTTTTTTATAGATATCGGCCGGGATACAATAGGGCCAGGTGCCCTCCCTGCTGGGACCCCATCCAGGACCCTTTCTATCCCCCTTTGTCAAAAGTTAAAACAACATCAGAATTCACCACAGGATAGTCAGTAACAATGCTCGACGAGGAGGCAAATTGGGCTTGATAGTATTCCACCCACAATTCGGGAGGTACATTATTCGTCGGTGTGGGCCCTATCGCACCACTGCCCCATTTGACTAATTGCCAAAATTTTGACCAATTCTTCCTATTACTAGCATTAGTAAGGCTCACCCATCTGTCCTCATCAAACTCCTTCTTCGCCTTTGTTTGTGCCTTTTTGTAATTTACCCTAGCTAATTTGATCTCTTGAGGAACCCCTTTCTTGATAGCTTTTGTAAGGTGCCAGAAAGCAACTCCGCAAGCCTCATTATACCAATTGGCCAATTTCTTTGTATAGTGCCTAATAGGTTTCTTTTATTTTGTAAACAGGGTCTTCAATTTTGTAAATAGATCCTCATGAGCCTCCTTAAAATCTAGGAAGGGTTTTCCAGGAGAATCTGGTGAGCCGAGTCTTAATAGTGTTCCTTCCACCACTGCCTTAATCTGCGTCAGGATGCCTTCATCTTCTACGACCACGGCCCATTTCAGCCGTCGACAGTCTAGTGACATGGTTACTTCTCCTATTGCAGTTTCAATGCCAGTCAGTGCGGGGTCCAACCCCTTCCTAGCTAAAGTTAATACTAATGGATCGTGGTCACTCTCCGGTCTGTGGTGTATCCTCATATCCACAAGTCTAGGCCAAAGCTCTAGACTAATGAGAATGTAGTCTATTCTACTACTTCTAGACCCAGTAGAGAACGTATTGGTGCCATCTATATCTGAGGGGGATCTCCCATTAGCAGCCCTTAGCCCCCTACCTAGGGATAGACTTTTTAATTGTAACACCGCCTCTGTCACTTGGTGATTGGTGGCAATGATAGGGACGGTATCCCCTAGTACTGTTCTTCCTCCATACTGAGGCTATAGTCGTCTAGGCCTAGGGGCTCGAATGTACAATTAAAATCACCTGCAATCACCAGGACATTGGGACCAGCTATGTCATTAATGGTTTCATCCAGGGGGGCAATAGTTGGTGACGCTTTCCCACCCGCAATGCCTCTTGCATATACATTAAATAAAATAAAATCTAACTCGCCCTCAACATGGATCTTAATAGCAAGAATATCTGGGCTATCTACTGGTAGTTCCACTATTTGAAACAATGTCTGTTGCTTTACCAATGTACTAGCTCTAGTTACTTTGTTGATCCTTTGATCTGCCTTATTTAAGATATCCTCAGGGTAGCCTCGCGATCAGAACCTCTTTTTTACCTCACCAATATTGTCCCTAAATGTCTTGTCCATGCTGCAATTCCGGCGGACACGGACCATCTCACCAAAAGGGATATTGTTGATTACGGATTTGGGGTGTGCACTCGAGGCATGTAACGTACCGTTGCACGAAGTCTCTTTGCAAAAGATGGAAATGTGTATTTCATTGTTGTCAATAGTAAAACAGAATATCTAGAAACTCAATGCTATTTTTGTTGTATTTCATGGTCAGATGTATGTTATCGGGATTATCATTGAGAAAGGTGTGAAACTCCATCAATTGCCCAATGGTTCCGTTCCAAAGTATGATGATATCATCAATATACCTCCCCCAGAAGACAATCATGTCACACCAGGGGGAGGCATATTTTCCCCAGGCGTGCTCCTTCTCCCACCAGCCCATAAAGAGGCCGGCATACAAGGGAGCAAACCTGCTTCCCATCGCGGTACCCTGTATTTGATGGAACCAAGCACCATCATGTAGGAAGAAGTTTTTGGACAGGATAATATCTATCATCTCAGTAAGCATCTCATTATGGTCGGCATGATCAGCCGTACGTTTAGCCAACAAATGTTGTATCGCTTTCATTCCGAAATGCTTCTGGATGCAGGTATACAAACCCGTTACATCCAATGGGACAAATATTAGATTCTCTGACCATGATAAGCCATTGAATTTCTCCAAAATATCCCTTGAATCCTGTATATATGCAGGCAGATTTATTACAAAGGGTTGAAGAAACCTGTCTACATATTGTGATAGTTTTTCAGTGGGTGAATTAATCTCAGAAATAATGGGACGTCCTGGTGGAAAAGTACCTCCTTTATTTCATCTACCTACAATGAAAGAAGGAAGAAAGTTGTGTATTTAGTTTTGGAATATATTGGTTGCCTGTACTTTAGAATGTTGATATCACTGGGGTCTGACACCACTGCATTCCGTTGACGCATTGTAGAAATTATTGTAGCGGAAAATGTTGGTCTTATTTTTCCCAAAGGGACACATATTGCAGTTTGAACATGTGAAAAAACCATTTGGAGCCGTGGGAATCCATGTCTTTGGAGTTAGATCTCTTGGGTAGCTGGGGCACAACAGTTGTCATAGCGTTTTGCCCCTGCGGAATGTCACTTTAGGTGTCATGGTTATATGTTCCCTTAAATTGGGTATTTCGTATAACAAACCCCAATGTTTTCTTAGAATATTAAACAAACTGGAACTATTATTAGTGTATTGAGTAATAAAGGCCAAATGTGATTCCCTGAACCTGCTTTGTCTTTGTTTTTTGTAATGTACTAACTCTAGTTATCATCAAATAGTCTTTATTCGATAATTTACAACCATAAAAGACACAATACAAACATAAAAGTGGCATAAAATATCATAAAAGCGATGACACCCTAAAAACTTACATTCTTTAAAGAGAATTTAATAACAACTATATCGAATTTTATAACATCATTAACTAAGTTAAAAAATGCAAGTACATCCATAGAACCAATTCCTACACATTTTGACCAAGGGATGCCTGAATACCAATAAGATAATCAGATATTATGTACAGATACCAGACCGGCCTCCAGATTTTTCCTTCTCAGTGCCCAAAGCCAGCTAAGAAATTTCGCCATCGTGATCACAATATCTGGACTTGTATTTGTTACCAAGATACGCAGAGCTGTCATACACGATTTGGTACCTAAATTGGAACACAGTGGCTTAACCCACCTTCGATGGGGGCCATTATAGGCCGGGCACACAAACAGTACATGAGTTATCGACTCAACCTGGAATGGACACGAAGGGCAATTGGCATCATATACCTTATTCCACTTTGCAGTGAATGATCTTATAGGAAGAGTGCCCACTCTGAATTGGTGATATAGTCTCCTATCACCAGGTTTTGTAATCAGATTCCAGTAAGCTTCTGTTTCCATTACAGGCTTATGCTCCAGAAAGATACCTGTGAGTGAACTACTGCTCAACCCTGACAGTGTCTTTTTAGTAATCATAGCCCAGTAGAGTTCTTTGTACTCATTTTTATTGGGAAATAAGTTCCCTATAGGATCTTCCCACAAATGGCGAAGCCCCATGTCAAACAAATTACACTTGAGTTTCTCCGGTTATTGTGATTCGACCTATATAACGAACATTTCTGATAATTGGCTTTGGCCTCAGTTATATGGGCCTAAACTAAACATATATTTATTCATAAAAAAAACCCTGTGGCAATATATTTTGGGTTGATCGTAAGAGATGACGCTTGAAATATGTTAAAAAGTGCACAAAAAGATGCACCAACTGCGGAACAAAGATCTTTATGCCTTGATATGATTGTGATTTTTAATCTGATTATTTTTTAAATAGAAAAATTGTGTTGGGGACATAATTGGTTAGAGCGATAGTAATAATTTTTTACAGTGACGTTTATCAGGACATCTTATGGGATTACATCTTATTTATAATTATTCCAACAAGGTTGCCTGATTAGTATCTCGTTTTGATGTTTAAATTTAAGAATCTATAATGCCAACATCTGTTTGAATTTTTATGAAATATCTAATAGAGCAATTTCGATCGAGATGTTTTTTAAATATAACTACCGAGGCGACGATGCATATTCAAAGATGGCGGTGATGTTTGTATTGATGTTACTATACACCTTCATGTGATGTACGCGTAACGATGACGCGGACACACACGCCCTGAAAATGATGGCGTCCATGTCGCGTTCTACGAACTACGGGTGGGAACCAGGAACACCGGACGCTAAGTCAGGATCACTGTCCGCGACTGCGGGTAAGATCTGATTGCTGGAGTATTGCCTTATGGATAGGGGGGTTTGCGTCTCAAACTATGGGTGGACGGATTGGCCGTATATGGCGCCCATTCTAAGGGCGGTCTAAGACCACGGGTAGTGAGAGATTGGGCGTTATGCCCCGAGTGAGTAGCATGGGGTGCTTGCGCTGTTTTTCAGTGAAAATGAGATCACACATACCGCTACAACCATGAATTTTATTATAACATGGGCGGGCAGAGGATAACTGTTAATACTATTTATTTGATATATATCTTTTGAAGATGTGGTCCTGCACTGATAGGATGGATGGGGGGTATGTTCTTGGATGTTTTAGCCTCACTTTCATCATTCACTTTCTTGGAGTTTATACAGCGCATATTGAAATGTGCGTCATGGGCATTGATCATTGAATAACGGGTGTTGGTTGCTTAAAGACCTTAAATTTCGAATGTTTTTTGCATACTACGCTTTCTAACAAAGAGAAGAAGGCACAATGAGGTTATATATGAAGAGTGATTAAAGACATCTTAGAGAGCTGATGCACTTATATGTGCGTTTTTGTATTTTTCTGGCCTCTTTAGGTATAGTAAATTTCCAAACATCAGTAAATGTTTGGTCTTTATTGTGGGACTATCAGATATAATTCTTGTATGGACACAAGACTATTGCTTTACTGCTGCGACAAAATAAGAACAGCAATATTACCTTGACACTCAGCAGCAGATAGAATATAGATGCCAAAAGTGATATAAGGTAGGCCAGATATAATGTGCATCATGGTGATCTACCAGTGAGCTTTGAAAGAATGTTTGTTAAACATGGTGCTGACCTAAAGCGGGTCTCTCTTTCTTCTTTTAGTTGTTATTCTGTGCCCATTGTTTATGTAGATATGTGAGTACCATCTCTGAGGAATTCTTTGACGTACATCTGTTACTGGACACAATCTTGCAAGTGTCTACAATTGGTATGTCCCTTTTCATTGCTCAGCTTGTCGTTTTAATGTCCTTGAGTATATATATATATTTTTATTTTTAGCTTTTGCTTGGTGTTGCCTGACTTTAGGCAATCCGAGTCATTGTCTGTCCCTTCATCCTTATCGTTCAGGATGGATATCAATGTGTTTCTGTCATTTAATAAAACACTCATTCAAGTCTGTATGTCATTATTTATGGTACCCTATGCTGATGTATTATTATATGTAAAACAACTCTTTATAATTGGAGAAATAGCTGTCTGTATTTTGTGAATGGACCTTTGGATTAGATCTTTTATGGATTATTAATCATTTTGTAACAAAATGACAGTTGCCAATATTTGAGATATCTGCACTAACCACTGGGTATTAACTTTTTTGATATAGTTCCCATAAGGTCAGATTCGGGTTAAGTTGGATACATTTTCCATAAATAGGGGTGATGTATGGTGTTCTGATTATATGAAACGGCTAACAATTTTCTTTGGAGAT
Organism: Triturus cristatus; assembly: GCF_964204655.1. Classification (NCBI taxonomy): domain Eukaryota; kingdom Metazoa; phylum Chordata; class Amphibia; order Caudata; family Salamandridae; genus Triturus; species Triturus cristatus. Next base: position 678,934,549 of record NC_140595.1, read on the forward strand.
GCATATTTACAATTTTGTGTTTTGTACACATGCACGCCAGGACATATGATGTATATATTTGAGCTTGTATATATGAAAGTCTTTTGACGAGTGTATTGTTATATGTGTTGTTTTTATTACAGCCCTGAAGAAGTTCTGTCTAAGAACGAAACGCGTTGGCTGTGGCTTGTAAAAAAAGATTCGATAATGAAGCAATTCGATCTTCTCAATACGAACTGAATATTTTGAACTGTATATAAAAAATAATAGGATAAGTGGTGCAGCTTTGATTTTGTTTGATTATACCCAAATAGGTGACTGTGTCTTCGCACCACGTGACAGGGTAATCTGGTGCGATCCTGGGGGTGGCGTCTGCAAGGGGAAAGATCTGGGACTTCCCCCAGTTTATGTTGACCCCGTAGAGGCGTCCAAAGAGGATAAGTAACCGGAGAATTGGGTTAAGACTGTCACCCGGATCCTGAAGATAGAGGGTGAGGTCGTCAGCCTATAGGGAGATTAGAATTTGTCTCTTGGGGTATATGAAGGCATGGTCGCGGTGGTGCTGGCGGATTTTAGCAGCGAGAGGCTCGATCGCCAGGGAAAAGAGGAGAGGCGACAGGGGGCACCCCTGCCTGGTGCCTCTGGCTATTGGGAAGGGGGAGGATCGGACGCCATTGATCAAGGTGCTGGCCTGCAGGCCGGTGTATAGTAAGTGAATTCACGCCAGGAATGGAGCAGGGAAGCCCATACGTCCGAGCACAAATGCTAAATAATCCCATTCCAGGGAATCAAAGGCTTTGGTGGCGTTGAGAAAGACAGTCACTCCGTTCGAGTCTGGTTCAATACCGTGAAGAACGGCGAAGAGGGTGCGGAGGTTGTGGGAGGTTCCCCTACCGGGCACAAACCCTGGTTGGTCAGGGAAAACTAAAGCAGTCATAAGGGGGCGGTTTGCAATTATTTTAGCTAAATGTTTAGCATCCACGTTAATCAGGGAAAGCGACCTATGCGAGTCGCATTGTGCAGCCGGTTTCCCCGGTTTGAGCAAAGAGATTATAAGTGCTTCCTGCATAGTTTGATGGAGGATACCTGTCTCCCTGGCCTCCTCATAAACCTCGGGAAGGATGGGAAGTAGGATGGAGTGGAAGGTCTTATAAAATTCGGCCATGAAGCCATCAGGGCCCGACTTCCTTAGGTTGTCTCCAAGCCAGCCAATCGCCGTGTCTTGGAAAAAGGGGGTGAAATCAACAGGCTGCGTCCTGTGCGATGAGTACAAAGTGGTGTAAAACCTAGTGAAAGTGGCGGCTATGTCCGGAGTGTGTCTGTGCAATTTGTCATTTTCGTCAGTGATTTCGAGAACAGCTTTGGAAAACCTGGGTGAACGAATAAGGGCTGCGAGCACCTTGCCCGGCCTCTCCCCCTCTCTGTAGCGTCGGGCCTGGTGGTATTTTCCCCTAAATTTGTATTCCCTGTCTGCCGTCTCTTGGTATTGGGTGAGCAGTTCTCTTAGACGCTCTGGGGTGGGCGTGGTTTGCATCTGTGTTTCGGCGTGTTTGAGGTCAGTTTCCAACTTGCGGAGCATGGTGCGTATGTCCCTCAGGATCCCAGCCCCTTGAGCAATGCAGATTCCTCAAACGGTGACTTTGAAAGCCTCCCAAACGGTGGAGTATTGTGTGACGGAGTGTTCATTGCGAGGGAAGAAGTCAATTATTTCTTGCCCTAGTTCAGTCTTAAACACTGGGTCAAGTAACGCATGCGGGGGTAACCGCTAGGACAGGTATGGTGACTCTTCATGAGGGAGGCAAGCGTGAGTGATCGGAGTAGGTGAATGGGAGGTGTGGGTCAGCCACGGCATTAGTCCTCTGGATATAAGCCAGCTGTCAATGCACGGCCAGGAGGAGTGGGCGGCAGAAAGCAAGTGCCTGCTCTGTCGTGTGGGTAAAGGCTACGCCAGGCATCGACAAGGCCATATTCAGCAGTGATGAGAGTGAGGAGGCGCTGCACATTAGAGTAGTGGTGGGGTTGCAGATGCAAGCGGTCCAGTGAAGGGTCAAGGGTGACGTTAAAATCTCCGTCCCATGCTATGTGTGTCGAACCAGTGTCGAGGATTCTACCCCAGAGAACGCAAAAGAACTCTGAGTCGTCCGTTTTCGGGCCATAGCATGTGGCAAATGTGATAGACTGGGAGGCTAGCCTACCCCACAAGATGCTGTATCAGCCCAGTGGGTCGGCGTAGGAGTCAATGGGTGTGTAAGGGAGAGTGCATTTGATTAAGATGGAGGTACCGCGTGCATAGATGGAGTACAAGGAGAAGCAGCGGTAAGAAGCCCAGCAGGCTGCGAACAAGGTGGGAGTGGAAGGGCCAAGATGTGTCTCCTGAAGCATGGCGCAATGCACGTTGTGCCTGTCTACGTATGCCAGGATGTGTCGGAGCTTGAGGGGGTCTCCCAGGCCTCTCACATTCCATGTGAGAAGATTGTAACGGGAGGGGTTAAGGCGGTTTGTCATGGTGGTATGTCTGAAGTTTTACAACAGGTGTCGAGGGCTTGTCAGGTGGATCAGTTGCATGTCCAGGATGTATGAGCTTCAGGGTGTCGTCGAGTAGCGGTAAATAAAACATCCCCCCTCCCACCTCCCACATCACCAGCCCAATCCTGCTGTGGCATTCTTTCCCCCCCCCCCCCTCCCATATGTCCCAAATAACGAACTCCCAACGGGGGAAGGGTAGAAATAAAGTCATGATAGTAATAAACAAGAACAGTATAAGGGTTCCCTGATGGATAGAGGCTACAGGCTGGACCAATGTCACCTCGCGGGTGGGAGTGTGCTCGGGGATTCGTAAAGAGTCTCATCGCGCCAAGAGTTCAATGGCGGTGTGCTGGAGCTTGAAAGTGACAGTAGCGCCAGCACTGGGGGCACTGCAAAATCCGTGCAGCTGTCTGTGGTGAAGGGCACCTCATATCAAGTGGTTTCCTGAGGCAGCGAGCTGGAGTGCAGTGTGCAAGGGGGTGGTTGATCTAGAAGGATCAAAAATGGAGTGGTGATCATTCTACGTCTGATAGCCCATGAGTTCCGGCAGGTGAGTGTGAAGGGGAGGTACGTTCTGCTTGTCGCTTGGGCAGAGATTTTAAAAAGTCATGCACCTGTTGAGGATTGGTAAAGAAGTGTTGCTTCCCTTGGTGCGTGACTTTGAGGCGTGCCGGGAATAGCATGCCATATGTAATTTGTGCTTGCTGGTGCTTCTACTTAGCCGGGAGCAATTTCCTACGGGCCTCCTGTACTGCAGCGTTGAAGTCAGGGTACAATGATATTTCTGTGCCTTCAAAGAGCAGTGGCTTTTTCTCCCTGGCAAGCGGTAGGATGACATCCCGGTCTCTATAATTAAGTAGTCTCGCAATAATAGGCTGGGGAAGTGCTCCAGGTACAGGGCGGGAGGTCAGTTATCGGTTTGCTCTCTCAACGATGAGTATCGCCGAGAAAGCCTCTTTCCCAGAGCGTGGTAAGCATGCGCTTCACATATTCTTCCATTTTGCCAGTAGCTGTTGACTCCGGCACTCCAAGGATCCGCAGGTTGTTCCTCCTTGAGCGAGATTCTAAATCCTCGTTTTTACGGCTATTACCTTGAGGATTTTTTCCATGTTGAGCGTTTTTTCGGTGGACATGGTGGAGGTATCCTCGATATCTGAGATGCGTAGCTCCGTTTCCCTAATCCTTTCCTCATGCCGATCGGTTATGGGCGTTAGGTTGTCCATTCGTGTATTCTTGGCATCCATTTTGGTCTCTATGGAGGGCAAGCTGGATTACACTGCGAGGAGGAGCTCTCTCAAGTCGCCCGTGGAGGTTGTTGTGCCAGGCGAGGGGGTCCCAGTCTGGTCGTCATCCTCTACAGCCTGCGTTCTTGTCGACTTGCGGCCCTCAAAGGTAAGCTTCAGTTGTTTGCCATCGGTCTTGCCCATGGCGGGCTATCTCCGGTTGTCCGCGAGTGATCGCGGAGGTGGCCCAAAGTACGGGGGAGCACTGCCACAGCCACAAGCTGGAGAGGGGACGCAGACGGAGCAGCAGAGTGTGTAGCGCGGCAGGTGGCGTCCCCTTGACGTTTTTCAAAATGTAGAGGAGGTGTGGGCCAGGTCGTCGTGGCCGCCTTCTAGGGCAGAGGTCTTCAAACTTTTGTAGGTTGAGCCCCCCCAGCTGAATTTTTTTTGATGTTGGGCCCCCCCCACCAAATTTCTGGAATGTGGTACACTACATAATCGACCGCCACGCGCATATCACGAGCCATATCCGGCAAATAACGTGCAACACAATAAGAGTGCTAAGTAAACTGCAGGTTTGTGAGTGAGTGTGGTGAAATGACAGAGGCTTATTACACAGCTCAAAACACAATTTTCCAAGATAAAATGTGCGCAAATTGTTTTTACTAGGATGCTTTGTTTTACACATGACAGATTAATAATAACACCACCAACATAAATGTGACGGGTGTACCGGTTTTCAGCCATATAGACTGTCAATCTGTGGATGGATTTTTGCTACTGCCATCCTCAGGTTTTGCTCCACATCCAGTCTTGAACGGTACTTAGTCTTTAATACTGAAAGTCCTGAGAACCAAATCTTGCATAAATAGGACGAACTGAAAGGCAAGAGAGTTTTGATAGCAGTTTCTCTCAAAGCTGAATGTTCTGCAGACATTTTCAGCCAAAACAGTGACTATCAGATTTTTCAAGCACTCCCTAGCTCAGAGTTGGTACATGAGAAACAATTCTTCTCTAGAAACCATTAACAAACGTTTTAGGCAGAATTATAATGGGATAATTGCCCACCAACCAGTTATGGATCCGAAGACAAAGGTGAAAGTCCATAGAGAGGGCGCTGACCGAACACCTAATTGAGAATTCCTTAGTGGTACGATAAGTTGCTTGTCTGAAGCAGTGGGGGTTTAGGACACATCAGACTTATGTTTTAAAAAAATAGAACTGATAATAAATTAATAATGTTGCCTATTTTACTTCAGGGCAATGTTGTCTGACAGACTTTGTGGTGGCAGGGACATGTTAAGGATTTTGGGTGCATTGGGCCAATACTATTTTGGGGGCCCTTGTTCAGAACAGCTTTGAGATTAAATGATTCACTTTCAGCTCTGCCATACCCTCTTTAGCCAAGCTACTAACGGAGCACAGGCGCTATGGTCGAAATTCTAAAAGTGTTTACATCTAATATTCAGAGATAGTGATGTGTGTTTTCACTGTTGTAACAAAGCAGCAGCCCACAAATTTTACAGCAAATAATATCTGTGATATCCTCCAATTTCTCCTATATGAGGACCCGTTTTGATCTAAAATAAACTTTTTTATGGTTGTTGCATAAAACAAAAACATTTCTCTGCAAATAGTAATAGACTCTCTCACATCAATCACATTAAAAAGAAATGAAACAAAACGGTATTAACAAGAATCTGTTTAGGAATTATTCCAGGACATCAGTGCAAAAACAGAGCTGACTCTGTCAAGTGGCCCCCTGAAAGGCTGGATTGGAGTGCATGTAAATGTGTCCTTTTGTAATTTAGGAAGAAAACCTTGATGGGGCACGACATGCCCATACTTGTGTGCAGGGGCGCAACTAGACCTAAACTTCGGGTGGGGGCAAAAACTCCAGGCCAGGGCTGGCCCTAGCACTGGTTGCATACAGTGGAACGGTCAGTTTTGGTGCCCCTCCCCCATTTCCTCCTCCTCCATGAATTTCCTCACTACCACTCCCCAACAATGCACCTCATCCCTCTATAGCACCTTTCTGGCAAACATTACATTTTTTATAGCACTGCTCATTGTTTACTCACACTCAGTTCTTTGATCTGCACGGTACACATTCTTTGTAGCAAGCATATTAAACCTTTGCGCTGTGTGGGTGGCAGGAGTACCCATGTGAGTGCAGGGTGAGCCATGCAACAGTGTGAGAGTAGGGTAAGAGGAGTGACTGCAGGGTGAGTAAGGTGACCATATGAATTTGGGTGCGGATGTAAGTGCAGAGTGCGACAAATTAATGTATGGTTAGTGATGGTCTTATTTGAGTGAGATTGCAGATTGAGCAGTAAGGGGGACAGGTGAGTGAAGTGTCATATGAGTGCAGGGTGAGTAGTGTGCTTGTGTGACTGCAGGGTGAGGTAAAGGGTGAACAGCGCAAGTGCATTGTGAGTGCAGAGTGATCACTGTGAGTACAGGGTAAGCAGGTGAATGGTGTGAGTGCATCGGGATCAGTGTGAGGGCATTATGATCACTGTGAGTGCAGGGTGAGCGTGAAAGTGAAGGGCCAGAATGAGGAACGAGTTGTCTGAATGCAAGGTGCATTCCCAGACACTTGAAGTAACTCATCAGGTTATTGATGGTGGCCAAGGGTTTAAGATATAAGTTATACTATTGCTATTATGGCATTAACCAGGGATCCGGGTGGAGGAAATAAATTTGTTGATCTTATAAAAAACTTCCAGTTTTATGATTAGGGTTGCCAGCTCATTATTTTGATGTCCCAGGCAGTACAAAAATAAACAGTCACCTAAAGCTGTATTGTCAGCACTTGTGTGTGCATACCTTGAACAGAAAAAATAAATAGAAACACTTTTAAGTGTGTTCTAGGGCTGCCTGAATGATCCATGACTGATAATAAAATGGAACAAAGACCGGAAAGTCACATTACTACTGTAAACATACTTCTTTATATACATATTTAGTATCAAGACAATCAATTTACAGGCTGTTTAAACTACACATGGCTGGCTGGCATTTTTCTTTTGGCAACCTGAAGCCCTGTGGGCGTTGCGGGCCTGCCTGTGTAAATTGAAAAGAAACGTTGTCTCCTTTTGCTAAGAGCTAACCCTCCCAGGGCGGGTTACACTTGTAGAGTTGAAATGCTTCAGCTGCAGTGTGAGGCAAGGAGTCTCCTCTGCTATGAAATCGAACGTGAAGGAACAGGACTGTCTGTCCGTTTGTTTTCGTTTTTAGCAGGAGACTCCCTGCCTCCCACTGCAGCTGAAGCATTTCAGCTCTAAGAATTAACCCCCTCCTGGGACAGTTAACTCTGCTCTTTACATGACAAAAGCACGGGCACGTCGTGCCTTATCTATTTCCCCTTCCTCCCCCCTCCAACCCTCTGTTACCGGAGCTCTACAAAGAAAAAATTCCCATTTGAAATGGTTGAAGACTTGCGACGTGGGACAGCAAAAGACCAACAAAGGGAAGATCTTAGTGTGGAGAGCGCGCCCCCCCTGAGATGGTGTCGCGCTCCCCTGCGGGGGGCGGCGCGCCCCACAGATTGAAAAACTCTGCTCTAGGGCTTCAAGAGGCTGACCAGAGATTGTCCACCATGGAGTGAAAAGAAGGTCGGGGCAGGAAGTTAAGGGCACAGAGGCAGGCCCGATCCGCAGAACTGAAGTAGCTGTGACACGTGACGTGATCCCCGGGCTCCAGGGGGCGCCTCCGGTCGGGTGCGGCCGACGCCAATCCCGCCGCAGGGTCTGGTGAAGCAGGGTGTTGTGGACCTATGGAGGCCAGGGAAGGCTGCAACACCGTAGGTAGTCACAGCAGATGCGGCGGGTGCTGATGGGCCCTCGTCTTCCAGCCAGCGGTTCTGGTGTAGGAGGTAAAGCATAGGAGCGCGGCAGGCTCGGCGGGCCCCCCGCCGGTGAAGTGCCAGGATGAAGGTTGGCAGAGCAGAGAAGCAGACTGAAGCGGCAGGTCTCCCGCAGGCTCTCCAGCAGGTCAGCAATCCCGGGGCAGGAGGCGGGTGAGCGGCAATGCAAGAGGGTCAGTTAGCCGCGATGAGGAGGGCAGATGGGTGACAGCAGGAACCGGGAAGCGGGCCTAGGTACCGGGCCCCGCCGGGGGATGACAGGCCAAGGCACAGCGCGGTCTGAGGGTGTCCCGTCGGCAGTCAGTGAATCAGTCTTCACAGTCCGGTATGGGCAGGGGTTCCGCATCTGCCCAGGGGGTAGCAGGCGAGTGGGTCTTCTAAGTGGCTGAAACTGGTCTGCGACGGCAGTAGGTGGACTGGCAGCAGTGGTTGGAGGGTGAGCACCGGGCGGAGCTGGGCCTCCAGGGGGCAGCGCACTCACCAGTCAAGCAGGACGTAGGGCCTCAGGGTAGAGGCACGGGTCATGGAGAGCAGCCTCTGGGTGGAGAGCGGGTCTGCAGGGCCGTGACAGGTGGATGTGGGCTCTGCCGTCGCCGGGCGCACCGCGCTGGTTTTCTAGGCAGCAGCCTGGGCATCGAATCCTCGATAAGGTGGTCGGTCTGAGGCCTCCGCGATCACAGGCGAGTGTGTGGCAGCAGTGCAGGCGCAGTATGGGTCTATGGGTCCATGTGGTTGTTAGCGGTGCTGGGTTGCGATGGCGGCTGCCATCTTAGGCCATTTGGCTCGGAGAACTGCACGGGTGGTTTCAGGAGCGTGTGGGCTGTTGTTATGGCCCCTGGTTCAGCATCAGGCAGCAGGCGAGTTTCATCATCCAAGCAGTGGCATTTCCAGTACTTAGGGGCCGTTGATGAGTAGGATATTGAAAGGATTGTGCCCCGAGCAGCAAGAGCCTCACGCACGTGCAGCCATCTTGCTTGGCACCCTCTAGTGCCCCCCATGTATTTGCATTTTTTATTTAAATATTATTCTCTATATTGGGGCAGCCCTCTCAATCTCTGCAGCACACACTGCGCTACGTAAACACCGGCTGCAGTCAGTGCTCCTACTCAAAATCCGCCTTTGTCCCTTTCAGACAATCAGCCGGCCATGGACGAGGGGGAGGAGAAAGGATCTGTAAACTTCTCTGGGACACGGGTAAGCTAAGCACTCCCCATACAATAACTCAAAATTGGAGGGGAAAGGTGTGTCTTTGTTTAAATAGCAGAAGTTTGTAATATTGAATAGATCTTCGCGTATGTTCCTCTTCATTAGCTTGCCGACTGTTTCCGCGTGTCCTAACTATACATTTTAATTACTATGGGGCACTGGGGCAGTGTTACACTGCCTTTTTTTTTTTGTTCACAGCAGCGAGCCGTGGCTGCTGAGAGTTCATCATGCATGTTCCTCTTCATCAGCTGAGCGCACGCCCACATGTTAATTTTATTTCTAAGCGTGACTGGTGCCCACGTCTTTTTTTAGTTTAAGGAGTGGCTGTGGGGGTGGTTTAATTTTTTCTTGACCCTGCTGCTACACACCGACGTTTCATTTCCCCTCGCTGTGCTTGGCCGGCTTCTCATCTGGTCGTTAGACAACATTCTGGACTTTCTCCCTCCACCTCTGTGCTGGGCGGACGGCATCTCCTGCTATCTGGGTGCACATGTGCCAGTGTCTGCCGGGGAGGAGCAGCAATGAGCGTCGCGCGACGGGACCCCTACCCCTTTACTGACCACCACAGCAGCCCCAGGATCGAGGGACCGTACTGCTTTTATTCTGGCTTGATCCTCCGCCCCCCCATGGGTTGTGGCCGGGCCTCGGAGAGGAAGCCCCGCCAGGATCTTCTTGTACCAGGTCCAAGGACCTCAGACATGTGTTGTGGGCGGGAATGGGACAATTGAAGGCAAAAAACCCTAGGCACTCAAAAACAGTCACTTAAATTAGCAACTCATAGAAAACAGGAAGACATGATAGAGAGAACTCAGTGTGAACACATAGTAGCTATATGAAAACATATAAAACATATATACATTTGTATTTGGTTTGTTTTAAAAAGGACTTTTTCCGAAAATATTCAGACAATACATAATAACAATACAACATTGTGGTAACAAATCGTATAAATCATATAGAACCCAATTTAATCAAGGAAGGGTTAGACAAACATCAATACATTTATATAAATCTAAAGTCAAAAGTGGTGGCTATGAGATGGATCTTCTGGGCGGGAATGGGAACAGGCGGGGAGGGGGTGCAATAATGAGAGCTGTCACACTTTCCTGGTGAAAAACATATTTTGTCAAAACTATTAATGAAGATGTCAGTAACAACATTTCACAGGCCTTGTTTACGTAAAATGAGCAACGTGGGTGTGGAATAACCAAAAAACAGGCAGCCATATTTCAGAAACCTTCAGGTCTCTGTTAGAGCAAACTGGGTTAAAGGGATGTAAATATGATGCTTCTTAAGCTCTCTATCAAACAAATTCTAATGCACACATTTTCTCTCAAACGCATGCACCCAATTTATACTCACGTACACACTTTTCTCTTGCACAAGCTTTCAGACACCCCTCCTTTTCTCTCAGTTTCACCCTCACAGACACATACTCTCGCTAAAGCGCTCTCCCGCACACCCTCAGCTTCCTCTTTCTAATACATTCCATCACCAGTGACCCTCGACATTTTGAACAGGTGAACGAAAACAATACCTTTTTCCATTCTCCCCTTAAATATGTTGCTTTAGGGAACCCTCAACTTTTGGAAGAATTCCATGTTAAAGAACAGTAGATGTTGTACTGCCCAGTATAATGTGCTGCATGGTTAAATACTTATAAGGTCCCAAAGGAGAGACGGATTGCATTGCAAATGCTTGTTTTCATTCCTTTAACGTTCTCTGGGTCTCTCTGTTCTTATTCATTTAAAGTTTAATTTTTGTGTTTCGCTTAGGGTGACCAACCATCCGTAAATTTCTCGGACCGTCAGTAATTTGGATCCCTTTTACAGACGCCTTTTGTCCGTAATTATGGCCTTTACAGGGAGCAGCACTACTCCCCTGCGAGAAGTCTCAGCCCCCTGATGGGGCCGCCTCGCACTCCTCCTGGAGCACAAGCGCAGCCCCACACCGCCTACTGTCATTCTGTATGTCGGCTAACTGCCACATACAGAATGAGAATGAGGCAGTCTGGGCTGTTAAAGCATTTGGCGGCCTCCTCCTTCCTCAGTGTACAGCAGGTCATTCTGTTAGATGGATAAGAGGTAAAACGCCCATGCTGCATTGTGAGAAAACAGTTTATATAAAGAAGCCTGTGAAACAAGATAAAATGAACGGGTTATAGTTCTTTCACTGTCTCATCATTTTAGAACTGATGCATTTTCAATATTATATTTTAAAAAGCCATGGTCGCTGCTTTTTTATTTTAAGCAACTAACAACCACTGACAAAGCCAACAGTCTTGGCTTGTTGTTGGTGTAATGTAACTTGCTGTATTATATATCTGGATGCAATGACAGAAGCAACATAATGCCAGTCGGGCGGAACACTGTGCTAAGCACAGATTTTTAGCCTAGCTGTTTTAAGCCACGCCCTTAATTACATTGAACACCCCCTTTTAAGAGACCCCCCAGTTTTTTTGCCCCACTTAAAGCCCTGGAAACAAAACCATGTCACAGTCACCTGACGTCCTGGCACTGTGCAACATGCATGACTCATGACTTCTACGTTTTCTGATTGCCTATGTGCAGGGGCATAGTGAATCCTCCCACACCCCATCCCATCCCATGCTTTAGGAACTACAGCGTGGTGAAGTTCTTGATGAGTCTCTTCTGTCTGCAATTCTGCAGACAAAGGCTCAGCTCATAATGTGAAAAGGTGGGTGAGTAAATAAGTGAAGAAATGTGTGAATGGCTGGATGGATTAGTGAAAGGATGAATGAAAGGGTGAATGGATAATGAAAGAAAGGATGGATAGATGAGTGAGTGGATGGATGAGAGAAAAGGTAAATAGATGGATGTATGGGTGGATGGGTAGATGGATGGGTAAAAGTGTGGATAGATGAGTGAAAGGGTAGATGGTGGGCGAGTGGATGGATGAGTGAAAGGATGGATGGATGAATTGATAAGTGAAAGGGTGGATGTAAGGATTGATGATTGGGTGAAAGGGGGTAGATGGGCAAAAGGATAGATAGATGAGTGAAGTGAAGTGAAAGGGTGGATGGATGAGGAAACGGATGGATGAGTGAAAGGATGGACGAGTAATTGGGGCAATGGATAGATTAATTGATTGGATGAGTAGGTGGGTGGGTGGGTCGAAGGATGGGTGGATAAGTGAAAGGGGGATGGGGAGAGAAAGGGAGGATGAATAACTGAAAGGGTGAATGGGTGGAATGATACGTGACTGGGTGGATGCATGAGTAAGTAAAAGGATGGCTGGATGGGTGAAAGGGTAAATGGCTGGATGTATGAGTGAATAGATGGAATGGTGGAAGAGTGGATGGATGAGTGTATGGATGGATGGGGTAAAAAGGTGGATGGATAAATGAGGAGTGAAAGGGTGGATGGAGGGATGGATGGGTTAAATGATGGATGCAAGGATACATGGTGGATAGGTTTGCAAATGGTTGAATATGTTTGGATATAGATGGGCACACAGATGGAAGGACAGAATGAATGGTATAAGACTGAAGGATAGATAAAAGACTGATTACACCTTGTAGCACCCATTAGCTTAAGTAACATTTCCTATACATTGACTTTCACGTTTATATGAGTCATTGTCTCTAAATGATGTGTGTGTGATGTAATGCACTCCGACACCCTGTCCTAGATACTTCGGATTAGTAACACTATAAAAGTAATTAAATACACGAGAGACGGTCTATGTGAAGATGAGGGGCACCATTGGAGGGTGGTAGCAAGGCCAGACTGGCCGGACCAGGCATCGGGTGTTTCTCTGGGAGGCTGGAAAGGGGGAGGGGCGATTTTGTTACTGGGGGCTGACCCTGCAAAGTTCCTTGTATATCCAGTGGTTTTCAATCAACAATAAAAGCGGCCTCTCTTATATTCAGGTGTGGTTCACCATTCTTTGGTGACTAATGTACCTGCTGGAGCGAGATGCAAGTTTTTATTCATCTAAGGTGACAAGGTGTGGGCATACTGAAAAACCGTGAAGTACACGATTGTCTCAAACTAATATAAACTTATTTTGAGGTTGTCTATTTACTTTCCTATATACTATTGTGCGACCACCTCTGACATGTCTGTAAAACGTACTTTTTGTCCCGAAGTTTTGTCCTGAATTTTGACCTCCTGTCCTGAATTTTTGTACTGAATTTTGAACCTTTGTCCTGCATTTTTACACTCACCGTCCTGATTTTGCACCTGTTGTGTCCTGCTGGACAAGTTCTAGTGTCTCAGCAGACACAGAGTTGGTTAACCAGTCCCTTGGGGGAGTGGACACATATGCACCCCACCCCATCCATCACAGGCGTCCCGAGTGACGTGAGCCTGTTAATAAAAGGGCCCGGGTGCACGTGCTCGTGGCCAGTTGATTAACTATACCCCCGGTGTCTGTGTCAGTTATTTAGCAGCATGTGGGCCTAGGGCCCACAACACAACAAAGGCGACGAGGCGGATCTGACCCCGTGTGCCTGAGGAAAGAGTTGGCCACTATCCACCCTACCCTATAGGCCGTGCTTTCGGCGGATATCACCTGTGGAAGAAGGGGAGGATGACAAATTTACCCCCGGTAGATAGCCTGGTGATGAGATTTGAGCTCTAATCTGGCGCCTCGCCATTAGTATGCGTCTTGCTCTATAGGCCCCATCAAAGCATGCCCCACTTTCCCCACTCCCTGGGCGAACAGAGAGCCCACTTGGTAACGAACTATGGGAGGGTCTTACTAATCGGCGACTTCAACTACTGGGCCAATGACACCCTCGGCGGCCCCAAATAGATTGAGCTAACCGAGCTACTCACCGAAATAAACATCACCCAACATATATCCATGGCTACTCATATTAAAGGACACATTCTCGACCAGGTCTGGTCCACGAACATCACTCTGTCTCCTGTCTCAGTCTCACCCTGCACCTGGTCTGACCACCATCTTATCCATTTTTCTAGTCTAAATAACGCCATGAACAAAATCCCCAGCCGAGCTAGTTGTACTTGAAGAAACTGGACCAAACTTGACAAACCATCTTTTTTTGACTCCCTCATTAACTCAGCTCCTCTGGGTAATCCCCTACTCGACCTAGCCAATGCCCAGCTTACCAATTGGTTACTAACCGCCTGCGATAAGTTTGCTCCCCTCCGGAAGACCCACGCGCCCCGCCCACATGACGCTCAAAAATGGTTTTCAGGTGAATTAAAACTTCTAAAACTAGCTCTTAGACAATTAGAAAGTGGCGTAGCAATTACAAACCTGAAGACAAACAATCCTACCTTACCTTTTCGAAATCCTACAAAAAAATCCATCTCAGTGGCCAAAGCTGTATATTTTTGTACAAAAATCTTGTCTGCAACCAACCGCTCTAAGGAGATCTTTCGCATTGTTGACGAGCTCTCCAACCCTTAAAGAACCCTGTGTAGGCCCCCACCCTCTCAAACCTTTTGCAATGCCTTAAATAGCTTCTTCATTGATAAAATTAAGAAAATCAAGTACAGCATCCCTGCCAGTCAAAACTTGTCTCTTACCCCCACTCACATCACCAACAACAGCTCCCTCAAGCATTTTCCCTTACTAGCTGATCACACCTTTTCTAAACTTCTTTCAAAAATCAAATATGGCTCACCCACTGATTGTTGCCCTCCTAGCATTCTGAAGGAAATCTTTACTGCATTTCCAGGCCATGCTCTAAATCTTTTAAATTAATCCTTACTTCAAGATGCCGTCCCTGCCATCTTTAAAGAGGCCATTGTCGTACCCCTCTTAAAGAAGATCCGTCAGTTTTGACCAATTACCGGCCAATCTCCCTTCTCCCTTTTCTGGCCAAGCTATTGGAAGCCCATGTCACCAGCTGTCTCGCTGACTTCTTGGAGAAATCAGAATTTCTCAACCCTCACCAAGCTGGCTTCCGCCCGGCATACTCTACTGAGGTGGTTATTCTTACTGTACTGTATAATGGCTCTCCACAGGCCCTCGTCCTACTTGACCTTTCCGCTGCCTTCAACACGGTCGACCACTGTCTCTTGGTCGACCGTGTCAGGGATGCCGGAATCTCAGGCCCTGCCCTAAGCTGGATCAACTCCTTCTTGGAAAATCGTTCTCAGGCTGTTCGCACAGATCAGTTTAATGCCCCTAGCGTTAAATCTCTTGTGGAGTCCCCCAGGGCTCCTCCCTCACCCCCTTGTTGTTCAACCTCTACCTTCATCCACTTGTCCGAGCCCTGGAGGAGCGCAAAGATTGCACTTTCAATTACGCAGATGATTTCCAACTCATCTTTCCAATTAGCAATACCCCCGAGTCGATCCATGTTTTTCAATCCACCATGTTGTTCATCAGCCAATGGATGAACAAGAACCACCTGAAACTTAATCCGGATAAAACGGAACTCATCCTAACTGGTGGTATTGACAAAAATCTCTGGGAACCCCACTTCTGGCCCGGAGAACTAGGTCAGCCTCCTGTTCCCTCCAGCTGGGCTAAAAGCCTTTGGGTGACTATCAGTCAAGATCTCACTCTGAAGCCCCAGATTAGTTCTGTAGTATCCACCTGTTTTTTTCAACTCCGGAAAATAAAGAAGATTTGTAAATACCTCACTCATGACGCTCGAATCCAGGTAGTCATTGCTATGGTTATGTCACATGTCGACTACGCCAATTCCCTGTACTTTGGCATCCCTCTCCATCTCTCTAAACGGTTACAGTTAATACAAAACCAGGCAGCACGTCTGATTACTCATCTACCCAGGCATCACCACATCACCCCCATTTTGAAGCAACTTCATTGGCTGCCAGTTATCTAGCGGTGTGCCTTTCAGATCGGATGTCTCATTTTCAAATCACTCAATGGCATTAGCCCGAAATTTGTCAATAACATTAAAAAAATATGCCCCCACTCGCCATCTCCGCTCACAAAAACCTTCTCTTGACTCCCTCTTTTAGACTCAAACGCACCGGCGGAGTCAGGTTTTCAACCTTGGCCCCCTCGTTTTGGAACTCTCTCCCATCTGAAATCCGTCTCTCCACCAATCTTCTCGCCTTCAGAAGTCTTTTAAAGACCTGGCTTTTCCGACAGGCCTTCTAACTTCTCCTCTGGACCGTACTCCTGCCAAACTAGCGCCATGAAACCTCCCTGGTGTACGTGCGCTCTATAAATTCCCATTAACATGACATGACATGACTCTGCAAGAGCACCGCTGTTATCGACTGCCCAGAGGAGGTGATCGATGGCTCGGCTGCCGCCACCGCCTACCCTGTGGAAGCAGGCACATCGCCCCACATAGAGAAGAGAACATAGTGAGAAGCTGCGCCATTGACGGAGAGAACACGCTTTACCTTGCAAGTATGACCAGGCGCCAGCTATGCCACACCCCCGCTTGATGAGGCATCCGTAAGTTGCCCTCGCCTCCCACCAGTTGCCCCGGCATAAGGGCCACCTCCCGGTACACGCTCAGCGAGGTGGTAAACAGTGGAACGGCCATCCGCAACTTCTACAGAGTGCAAATGAAGGTGGAACCCCGCTAGCAAAGGGAGAAGAATAAGCCCATAATGCAAGACACTGCCTGCTCAATTAAAGAAAACACTTACCAGGGCACAGTGTCTGTGGCGGCCCTGACCAGGAATAAGGCAAGCACAAAGACTTCTGCGACCCTGGGGAGAAGACCGCAGCGTCACCTAGCTGCCGGATAACTACACCGGCCCCATCTGCCTGCTGCGAGGCGGCTAGCGCAGCAACAAAGAAAGCTGCACAGTCATGGTAGCATGACGGGGCGCACAACAGAAGGTGCCCCCTTTTAACGCGGCTTCTTTAAAGCCCTCCTTCTGGACACAAACCAGCCTTGCAGCTCCCGCACCCTCTGCCTCGTTCGCGGTGAAGAGGAGATTGATAGCAGCTTCGGGAGAGCAGCTGTGGCCGAAGACACGTGTGCCTGTGAAGACTGCTGCAAGAGCGCACGGCTCAAGAACAGTCCAACGCTAACTCTTGCGCATCGAGGAAATCCCCAAAGTGATGGTGTGAAGACAGGAGCACGGATCAGCCTGCAGCTGTTCCATCAGCTCCTCCCTGCAGCTGCGTACACAAAACTGCAACAAAAGACAAGGCCCGCAACAGTAGCACGGTGGCTGGGGCCCATACTCAAAGCTGACTCAGCAACGTGTCGTCCACAAGAGAGGGCTGCCACAGGCTGAGAATGGAGGTGGTTTCAGGGCCACCTAGCTGCAGCCCATTGAACTGCAGCACCAAAGGAGTAAAATGAAGCAACCCAAACCCCTAAGGAGGCATCCAAATGGCCCCAGGGCCAAGCCCGCAGCATGAGGAAAGCGGCAGAGGCACCTCTGAAAGCACCCACAGCGCCACCTGGTGGCCTCAGTCCCACACTGCACTCCGAGTTGCCACACAATGGAAAATGTGGAAGGAGGCCGAAAGACTCACAGCCAGAACTGGTGCTGAGTACACCGCATGCCCCAGTGGTGAATGGACATCACCGCAAGACAGAACGTGGGTGCGCAAGGCACCACAAGAGGACACCCGTAACGAACAAAGAGCACAAAGTCAGAGGTGCGCAAAAGGATGCACCAGCGAACCTGACAGCAAGGGCAGGTGCCCAAGAGAGAGATAGACCTCTCCACAGACAAGACGCAATGCTGAAGGCAGCAAGGAGAGCCTCCACATCTCCACTACTCCAGCAAAGCCCTGCAGTGGGCCAAACACATCACAAGTGTCATTCCTCACACTGCCTCAAGACAGAGTCGCCAGTGGCCCAAGACAGGCAAGAAAAGAGTTGCACACTTCATGTGGCAAGTTACCACCACCCAACATTGCTCCAAGGTCACGCAACACATGGCTGGATGCCATATGCGTACTGCAAGCATGGAGCGCATCACTGAAAGTGACTAAACCTGCTAAGAATGCCTGAACAGTGGCAGACACCACGACCTGAAGAAGAAATATAGAAGTCAAGTGGCTGTACGAAACCCAGCGACTGGAAGTCTCACCAGCATGGTCCAGAGACAATCAAAGTTGATAGGCCCAGTTGGCCTGATTGGAAGAAGGTGCATGCGACTACACCTGGAAGAAGAATCGAAAAGAAGAGTGACAATCCTGTCACCATAAAGACCCGGACAAACGCAAGTGCGCTGGAGAGAACAAGAGGAGAAGCACAAGGACTCGTACCACCGTAAGCCAAGAACGCACCCAGAGACACCAGACAGCCACCAAGGCGGACAGACGGCCCTAGTGACAGCCCCATGGGAGAACCAAATGTAAGCCGCCGCAACCGCAAACCGCGTCTCTCCCCAACCCTTCCCAGTGCGACCATCCATCCTAGAATGTCGGCAGTCAAAGTCGAACGGCATCCCTGCACCTGACCGCAGATGCCATGGGTGAAGGAACAGCCTCAGCAAGGCAGAGGCAGGTAGCTGCAAAGTCCCTCCAGAAATCTCCTCTCCAAGAAGATCACCACCACCTGTTATCCGTGTCCATTGGCAACCACATCATCATTGCCATGTGCATGACACCGCACCCAGCAGGAAGTGTGGAAGTGTGACTGGAGGGCCTACATTAAGAATATGGCAACCAACGAAGTTCAGGGGGGAAAGTCGTGAGTGGCCGGTCCGGACATTGAAGAGAACTCGAGCCGCTAATAGAGCGTATCCCGGCACACCAACAGCAAGCGAAGTGGGTGACAACCAGAGAATGAACTGGCGAACGCCCAGCGGGGGACCGAGAGTAAGCCGCAAGCCTGCGCGAACAGAGTCCCATGCCTCATGTTTCTCAGCATATCCATCACGTCACCATCCCCGCCATCTTCGTAGCCCAAGAAGTCCAAGTTCAAGGATGCAGATGCCTCCCAAAGGAAATGGAAGCACCTGGCCACCCTCACTCACGGTGATTGACTCGAGCGAAGGCTTGCAACCATCACGGCAAGCCATCACCAATTGTTGTCCAGATTCAACACACGGCTGGCAATGCCATCGCGCCAGTCCTCGTAAAATGCGTCATACACTACTATCTCAGGAGTACCAATGGACTGGAGTTCTACACCGTTGCTAAACCGGCCGACAAGCAAAAGCAGAGGCTACCTGCTAACCTGGCTTACACCGGAACGGCAGCAGCGAGAGCATGTCTTGACCAAGACTCATCCACCCCTGAGGGTTGTGAGAGCGACTAGGTACTGGCTCCTCTGTGGTTTTGCAGCTGCCTCCAGTCGGCACAGACGCAGCCCCAGTGCAGTCCACACACAGTCCCGTGGTAACCCCGACCAAGGGCCTCCCCAGGCAGGAGAGTTGGACGAGACCTTGCCCCACCAACGGGTTACTGGATACAGAAAAGTAGTCTAACAGAGACTTCAGTCGATTCAGCAACACCTTTGTGAACTTTCACCATGTACTCCAACCATGGTTTTGACGCACCCTGTCTTATTGAACTGTTAGAACCCCCCCAACCACAGACCTTCTTGAACATCTGCGGAGTGGAGCAACATCGGAACTAAAGACATGTTTTCATCGGTATGCTGCTGGGATGCAGCTGACGTCTCCAAGCCATCAGTCGTGTCCTGAACGACTCAGGTTTAATTACGATTGCCAGCGAAGAGTGTCCTGCTGCACTCAGTCACCAGCCCCATATCTGCTGTATTCCCGCTGTCCGACTCGTGAGGCTGATGGACCCTCTGGTGTTTAGTTGAATGTTTTTTACCCCTACAGGTTAGGCTATTGATTGTTTTCATTAAAATTTGGGAGGAATGTTGTGTACTTCTAGTGTCTCAGCTGACACAGAGTGGAGAGCATGTGGTCCGCCGGCTAGATTGCCGACGTTGGTGCTGGAAACCAAGGTCCAAACCCCGACTTTGGTGCTGGAAACCAAGGTCCACGCCCCGGGGTCGCGTCCACATCCTGTGATTATGGGCAAATCACTTGATCTCCCCGTGCCTGAATGTGTCCTTGTGTAACTTAACCGGTGCTCATGTAAATCGCTTCAATACCTTCGGGTCGAATTAGCGCTACATAAATCTGCAAAAAGAAAAAAACTCCCTTGGGGGTAGTGGACACACATGCACCCCACACCCATCCACCACAGGCGTCACGAGTGACGGGAGCCTGTTAATAAAAGGGCCCGGGTGCAAGTGCTCATGGCCAATTGATTAACTAATCCCACCCCCCTGTCTGTGTCAGTTATTTAGCAGCATGTGGGCTAGGGCCACACAACAGCAGCCATGCCAGTAGGTCACCCTAGTTTCGCTCACACATCTACCCGATTCATCTTGAAAATCAAACGCAGCACGGGCAACACCGAGGTTATTTACGAGTCTTTGAGAAGACTAGCCATATTCAATACTGAACGGCTGACAATATAAACTGAAATCGTTTGGCATAGCACATGAAAAGCTTCAGGTTAGTTACAAATTCAGAGAAACGGTGGGTGCATTTCCCAGTCTCTATGCGGTCTTGGCAACCACCAATAAGAGAGAGGCCGATTCAACGCCCTCGTCCGACGACTCCTCAATCGCATCAACTGGGGACCTATTACTCGGACCTTCCTGCCTCTGGGTAGGAGGCGAGCAGCCTAGGACGCCTACCCGGCCACAGACAGAATGTCACTCATTGCCCAGTGCGCGACTAGACCGTCCACCTCAGCCGGATGTTCAGCTCGCCAAGGCTGGCGAACCCGCTGACCCATAGGAGAACGGATCGGTCAAATGCCCATGCGTGTTTATTTACCAGCCATTCAGCACTGCGGATTCTGTATAACGCGCTAGGATTGGATTGGATCAAACTCTACCATCGTAGGTCACCTGCAAATTAGCAGATAGGCCTGCCCACAGACCGAGCTCAGAATGTATTGAGCTGTCGGATTGGTTGTTAAGGCGACCCGGAAATGTTAACATTACGGACAAATCATATCCGTTTAAACAAACCGCTATGGATGACATCCGAGAGGTTTCTTCCTTGGACTGTCAAAAGTAGTGCACAGGTGGTCACTGTGTTAAACTGGTGTGGAATATTCCGTTGATTAGGTTCCGATATTGTGAGGTCTAGTTATTGGAAGAATATTTTCTTAACATGGCTGCGGAAGTGACTGGGAAGCTCTCCAAGAATCTGCTGCGGATGAAAGTGAGTAGAGCGCATCGCGAGTAGTGTGACGGGGCGGTGGGACATGGGATACTGGAGGTTGCAGGACAGGTGGAGGCAATTTGTTCATGTAAGGAGTGGTACAGAGTGAGCTTCTTGGGAGAGCATAATGGGGAGCGTACAGAGTAAAGCACATGGGACGAATCCCGTAAATGTGAGGGATATCACGGACACAGCTGTTGAGGTCAACGCGTGTTAAAGACACCTTGAGCCTATGGGTGCAAGTATCTAAATGTATTTTGTAGTATGTATGAGGACCAGGGCTTTAAGTGTGATGAAAAGTGTGTGTGCGTGGGAGGGCGGGATTAAGGGGTTCCTAAAAGGGCTGTGTCTTTAAAAAAAACAGTAAACAACATTTTAGTGATTCCAATAATGTTCCACCGGACCGGTACCTCTTAGCTTTCTGTTATTGCATTAAGCTATGTAACACAACAAGTGATACATATCTAAAACCAGGCAGGACTGTTGGCTGTGTCAATGCTTATTAAATACTTAAATGAGCATCAAAAAAGATTTTGTAAATAATGTTGAAAATGTTTCAATTTTGTAATTGTCAGGCTGTGAATTAAACTTTACTGAGACCTGGGGGAAGTCTCTGGGACTCAGTGAACACTCTGTTTATTAGTGTGGACTCTCTCAATGCTTTATTTAGAACACGAAGGCCAGCATTAGTCGTCATGCGACATATTGCGACATTGGTGCAAGATGGAGGACACTGTAAGCAGAATCTAGGTTGGCGTAATTTCAGTTTATAATGCTTTTAATATGAAAGAAAAAAATGGTCCCACACCGTTATGTTCACTCTGTTATATCTGGATGCCCTATTTCTCTCCATATCTTGTCCATCGACATTTGTTTTACCTCATTTCTTTTCAGCATCCTCTCTTCACACTCTCCTGGATGCACTTTCTCTCGTCTCTTTCACTTCGACCCCCCCAAACACAACGCACCAATTCACTTGTAGGCACAGTTTTGTACTTTCGCCTTGTTAGTATTTTGACAGCTGTGTACCTCATTCATAACCATTTGCCCAGGATCACAATTACAACCTGAATTGTTCTGTCTGCTCTACAGAGAGGTCAAGGGTTGGATGACCATGTGTTCTGAACCCTTTTTAATCCACTCAGAGGTTTTGTGAGTTGCACTGCCTTTACCCCCAACTCCAAAGCTTTGTTGTGGCCTGTGATGAATTCGAAAGGATCGTGTATCTATTGTTTACATATTTTTTTCCGTGCTTCAGGGGGATTGACAATATGGATAAGGGTTGCCCTAAGGGGACATGCTAGATTACTGGGGACATGCTAGATTACTGGTGACTGCGTGTTGTAACGGAAGAATGGTCCGGATTCTGATGGTATCTTCATGTAGCTTATTAGGTAACAAATAAATGAAGTAAGGTACAGATGAAGGAAGAATGGAACAAAGTAAAGAACCCCAACAGAAGCAGCCTCCTTGCTGCTCAGCCCTACCCTCAACTGACATTCATGCACGCATACAACACTCTATGACATCATACACTCATACTAACATTCTACACCATCCACTGGCTGAGCAGCAAGCTGGGAGCAGATACCACACTTCTTCCCTCTTTAATAAAAACACAAAAATTGAAAATGCAAGGAATAAGCATAATAACAACATTACAGGGAAGAAGCAAGCAGTCAGAATGTCAATAAACATAAGTAACTAAATTAGAACCTATTGCAATTATTATGATAGAGGATTCTGCAATAAAGCAATGGAATTAATTTGCAGACTAACAATGAGAACATAAACACATAAATAAGGAAGAAAGGGGCAATGAATACCTCGACAAAGAATAACAGGAATATCCAAATAACCCACACCCATCTTCCCCCTTTAATAGAAGAACAAAGAAATAATGTGTAGGAAGAGCAAAAGAAGAAGAAAAGTAGGAAATGTCAACAAGCTAAGGAGATACTAACAAAGTACGGAAGACAACAATAGCGTAGCAATAGAGAGGAAACACACATAACTAAAAGGAATTTTATGCTACGAATCACCATCAAACTACCAGTTGGCCATACCAGAATGAAGATGGCAAGAAGAAACAGCAAAAGAAAAACAGACCGTGCTGGTCAAAGACAAGAAAAACACTCTCAAAATGTATAAGAGACGTGTAAGGAAAACTCATTTTGAATTAGAAAATACACATGAGAATAGTAAAATAGTAAAGTGATACAATGTAAAATCAACGTACAGGTACCATGTAAGATGAATATACAGTGTCATAGATCCCAAGAACAAGAATATGTAGATAAGATACAAGAATTAAGAAACATAACATAGGCTATTACAACACAATTACATACATAACCTATGCCTTAAAGGAAGGCACTGTAAGGTAATGCAACGTAAAGTAATGTAAACCTCTAATGTATGTAAGAAACATTGTGAGTGACGAATCACAAACAGGAAGCTATGGCACATGTAAAGTGAGGTAACACAATGCATAACAGAGTAGGCGACCTGACAAGTCACGAAACATGGCAAGGTAACATACCGTAATGTGTAACAGTGTAAGTGACCTGACAAGTCACATAACATATGAGCAAAAATCGCTGGTAGATATCAATAAGGAATTCATATGGAATTTTTAAATCAAGTAACATTGCAATAATACTAATAGGAACAAAGAAGATTCTCCCACAAGAAATTGAGAAAGTAAGGTATACAGCCAGTAGGCTATTAAAACAGATGCACTAAGTCATGTAAATACTGGCCCTCTCAAGTACTGTAACATAATGTAAAATAAGTACTAACAATATGTGACAATATATGTCAGCGTAAAATGCGAGAACACAATGAATGCATGTTGGAAAAATGATTCATAACAAAAATGATATATCTTTAAAACTTAAAGCAAAGTTCCCCAAAAAATAATAAGATAAAACAAATAAAGTGGTCACCGTAGTCATCGCAGTGAGCAGCTGATGCCCAAATAGAATGGAACAGTACCGGTAAAATTCTGAAACACAAAGAAGTGCAAGATGGCAAAGTGGTTCATATGAGAAATGATAACATTTAAACTTTAAGCAAGGTTCCAAAAAAAAAAATGAGATAAAACAAATTAAGTGGTCACCGTATTCATCGTAGTAAGCCACTGATGCCCAAATAGAATGGAACAGTACCTTGCCATGGATTTAGTGGAAAGTTGACCAACGAAGACCTCGTCGAGCAATAAACAACAGTTTGAAGTAAACTCAAACACATGAACTTTTTTCCTAGAACAGATGCAGTGATGCTAGATAACCGCTAGATGGCGCTGTTACGTGGTTAATGAAACTGCAAATGCTGTACTTATGATGTTATGACGATGAAAATTTTTGGTCCAACCAACTGGCAAGAAGACTGAAATTACATTAAAATGTCGATCACAAGCTGGAAACCCCTCAGCATTGGCCCCAGCAAGGAACTGGTAGTGCTTCATGTGGAGTTGAGGACGAGTGACGAGTTTGCCAATTGCTTGAAAACGTGGTTGGCAATGGTTGGCAGCACAATTGCTGATCAAGGAGCTCCAGTGGTGCCAGACAAAATGGAGGCACACAGCGCGATGGCGCGCCGGGTTGCTCCAGGCACGTCGATGCATGCTGGAATATAGAGGAAGGAATGCAGCTCTGAATGCAGGAGACGTCATGAGAAAACGGAGGCAGCAGAAATGTCAGTGAGAGCACGAGAGACTGTGCGTTCGAGCAGTATTTGAAAATATGACAGAAGCGGTTCAACTGCCAAGGAAAGGCGCGTACAGGAGGCCAGGCACAACCAAGAAAAAAGAACTAAGTACTCACAGCTAATGTTCCAAACACCGTAAACCTTCATCTCCAACAAATGAAAGCATGCGTGTGCTGATGACCTCGTCCTTTAGTTGTATTAATCAGTTAAAATGGGTCAGCCGAAGTGAAGCACATTAGGGAAATTAGCAGTTAATTTAAGCCTTCAGTTCGTAAAACAAGCAGCTCATATTAAATATGTTACTCTTCTCTTCACAAACGGGTGGAATAGTCCCAACCTAGTTGCGGCAGGCAGGCAAAACACAATAAAAATAAATAAAAAAAAGTAACCAAATTCCTTGGTTGACACAACGTATAGCGGACAGCAGTTGCAGTTAGGAGAAACAGCTGGGTTTCAATCTTTGCTCACGAACGCTATATATCCTTGCAGCAACCCCAGTGGAGTCAGCTGTGAGCAGGAATCAGAAGAGAGGAAGGAAGGTTGGCATCAGGACGGCAAATAGCAGAAGGAGCAGGTAGACAGCAATGCTGGTTTCAAAAAGTGCATTCACAAGGTAGTAGCATAGTGCTCCAAGGCAGCAGTAAAAGCAGTATAGAAAGGCTTCATGCGCGTAAATAGGAGGAACACTCTCGGGCAGGTTACAGTAAGCAGATACCAAGCAGAATTGAAGCAGAGACTGGCACATAGGTGTTGAGGGCGACCGGTGGGAGGTCACTGTTGGTTTGTAGGGTGCCAGAAAGCTTCAAAGTTAGCAGGATGCCAGAAGGTTTTCAAATTCAATAGTAGTTACAAGATGCTCGTACCTTGGAGTTGCTTTAAATTTCAGTAGTCCTTTAGGAACACATGTAGGTTCTTCAGATCGTCGCCAGTGTTGTAACGGAAGAATGGTCCTGATTCTGATTGTATCTTCTTGTAGTTTATTAGGTAACAAATAAATGAAGTAAGGTACAGATGAAGGAAGAACGGAACAAAGTAAAGAACCCCAACAGGAGCAGCCTCCTTGCTGCTCAGCCCTACTCTCAACTGACATTCATGCACGCATACAACACTCTATGACATCATACACTCATACTAACATTCTACACCATCCACTGGCTGAGCAGCAAGCTGGGAGCAGATACCACACTGCGGATTGTAGCTTTCAAGCAATAGTGATAATCACTGGGGTGATCTTGCATATTGTGAATGGTTAAAATAATAATTTTACTGGGACTCCAAATGCGTTTCCTCCACTATTTTGTTTTATTTCTAAATATTAGATGATTCGGCACACCACATATCTTCGCTTGGTGGGGGATTTCAATGTCCGCCTCCCTCGGTTGAATGTAACATGTAGGATGATGACTTGTGCTCATTTGATTGCCAGTAGTAATCCATAGTGTGGAGTTGGCTTTTTTTTCTTACTCAGTTTGTCCTTGTTAATGCTTTAGAGATTGTCAGGTTGAGTGAGTGCACAATTTCCACTTTTAGTGGTAAAGGTAGTTCCTCCATAATTGATTATATTTTTGTTGCCCGCAGTCTGGAGGACATACCTGCTCATGGCTCAGTGGTCCTTTCCACCTTCAGAGATCACAACCCTATTGAGATTTCATTATCTATCTGTTTGAAGGACAGGTTTAGGGTGGATGTTTGAGCTTGCAATCTACAACCCTCAACCAACAACTTGAGGGTGGCATGGAGAATATGGGACCCTGATCAATTCTTTATGTCTATAATTAGAGCAAAGCAAACCGGAGATGATGGATGGAGCACTGAATCATTTTAGAAACTCGCCCTCTATCACAGATCTGGGTTTAATCCGTCATCGTTCTATAGCTCACTTCGCCACCCCAGTTCAGACCCAGCCATATGCAGATCAGTCTTAACCCTGTTCCTCATGGGAACAGTCTAGCCCGAACTGCGAAGCAAAGTCTTCCCTGAACCGGAATCCAGCATCCTGGGACCGGTTTCCGGGTAACGCCCAATATCAGACAGGCTAGCTTGAATCCAATGGCAAAGTGAGCAAGGGCACCACCATCAGGACTGGGCCTTTTACTGTGTCCTTACTGTAGAGCTTGCATTAGCCCTTTTGGAGAACTCTTTGCTTAATTAATCTAAAGAAAGAGCAGTTGTGGGACGCCAGCTTTAGCAATGGCAGGCTCTTTTTATTTTTGCTATTTGCTGTGCTTTCACAAAAGCACCACTCGCAGGACGGGCCGCGCTGCTCGCGCAAATTGGTTTTTTTTTCATCATGGCAGCCATGCGTCTTTAAATTTTAAAAAAATATATATATATGTACATTGAATCATGGCCGCCCACGTCTTGTTGTGCGCAGCTCGCCCTACTCTTTTAAAAACATTTGTTTTTAGATTGCTTCATGTCGGCTGCCCGTCTTATTGTGCGCAGCTCGCCCAACTCGTTTTGATATTTTTTAAAATTTAAAACATTTAAATCACGGCGGTAGTTCGTCTTGTGCGCAACTCGCCAACTCCATTTTTTTCTTATAAAACATTACATCATGGCCGCCGCACATCTTAAGAGAAGGAATGTCGTGATCCAGTCCCTGCTGTGAGTCCTTACTCATGACCAACTGCTGGCACTCACAGCGCCACATTGCTTTTTTTTTCTCCACTTTTCGGCTTTTGTTAGATTAATTTATAGTGTGCCTACTTGTGTATCTTACCAGTGCAGAACAGCCCTCCAGCGTTGAAAAGTGTTATACATTACTTACCTTCACTGTGGCCTCGCAATGAACATAAATTACAGACCCTATGAAGGGCCGACCAAAGGTATCCAGTATTACAAATCGTATTAATAATCTGACAGAGTTCAAAGAGATTATTTACTGCAACCTTCATCCCAGTAAGTAAACCTTATAAACTCTGCTCTCTAAATCCTCGATAAAAAAATGAAGTTGAGAATGTTGTCCTGCAGCATCTGTGGCTCCAGGACAGGGTTACTGTTTTCCATACAGCTCCAGTGTTCAATTTTTCTGCTCAGCACGCTGGAAACCGCTCTGAACCCGAAGGCAGGAAAATGAATCAAAAGTGCTGTCTGTGTCTTGGTGCACTGTGTTTAGGGGATATGATCACAAGTAATTTGCTGCATGCTTCCAACAGAAAGAAAGACCTTGAAGAAACAAAGTTTAATATTAGAAAGCCAAACCTAGATTGCCAGAGAGTGCACAGTACACGATCTGCAACAACACCTGCTCATACCATCCCTTACTGACTGTAAAAACCACGCCCGCCTCATGATTATTAATATTATGACAATTGGAAGTCATCTATAGTTTGGTAATGGCATCTTTGGGGTAGGTACTTATGAGGCAATATGCTCCTATTTTTAGGTCTCGCCTGGCGTAGGCTGCTCAGACATGCGCAGTCTCGCTGGCGAGATTTTATGTTTTTGGGTAGCTTTCACTTGCGGGGTTTAAGCCCCACCCCTCTTTTCCATTGGCTGGCGTCACCGTTTATGGTAAACGGTGGCCAGCCATTGGTAAAGAGCTTCCAGTGACGTACACATTTCTCTTTTAGAGCCGTCCCAGTTGGACTGGCTGCCCCGACTTACTGCTGGCGTAAAAGGTTTGTTATCTTTATGGGGCCAAACACATGGCCCCATAAAGATAAGAAACCTTTTAGCACAAAAGGAAGTCAGGTGAGCCAGTCCAACTGGGACGGCTCTAAAAGAGAAAAGTGTACGAACGAAAAACGTCATGGCGAGTGTTTTTTTTTCTGGGTGTATTACTTCAATTTGGTTCACTGAAACAGATCATAACCACAGCTACCAAAATGCATTCGTTCCATAAACACAAACTCCGTATTCCCTGTGCCATGGAAGCATCTGCTAATCCTTTTCTGTTCCCTTCCCCCACCCAGGAGGTTCCTCCTGACCCTAAAGCTCCTTAAAGACTCTTCCGTTCTTTGTCGCTACCCCATCCCCCATGACCTCTGCGCTACAGGCCCCCATGCGTCAGCCATCCACTGGGGATCTGACCCTTTAAATCGCTGCCATCTTCACTCGCCTCCCTCTGACAGGGTCTGTCCCTGCCCACCCTTCCGGGACCCCCGCAAAATCTAGCTCCCTCTACCCTACCTGTGCTGGGTCCCTCCCTCTGGCCCCAGGGGCTAAGAGCACCCTGTCAGCAGTTGGTCAGCATATCAGAAGGCCACAGCCGAGCAGGAAAGTGCCACGCCAGCAGCAAAGCTCTGGCATCCATTGTACGCGCCTGGGCGCAGCCACACTGGGGATTAATGGGATCTGCGCGGGCAGCGAGACTGAAGTATGAAGCTTGGACGGGGTGGCTGGTGAGGGGCGGAGGGAACTCATCTGTCCCCAGCCATACGTTTGACCTCAGAGCTGTCGAGTGATCCTGTCACATGTCACGTGAAACACATTTACGCGGTGCTGCTTTTTCAGGGCGAAGCGCCTTGCATTCTGGGAAGGGAAGTGCAGGCTCGCTAAACATTGACTTCCACGGAAGTATGCACGGTTGGAAGTCGCATTTGGCTGGGTCCTTGGTATTAAGCGCAGAGAAGCCCAAAGCTCCTGGCCACTGGGGCAGGTAGGCGATCCCCACTTTATATTATACTAAAGTGGGTTAGGGAGGGGAGGGGTCCCTGTGCACGAAGAAAGCTGTCGGATTAGGACGACCACATGTCCAGTCGAGTAGTTTAGCAGACTGCATTGACACCGAAATTCGTTTTCCGCTATTGCTTTTCTAACGGCCACATTTTAAACATCATTTCTGGAAGTTGTCTTTAAAACGTTAAAGTTTTTAGCTGCGCCTGCTGTTTCTTGAGCCGCACTTCAGGCTCATGTAAAAGTGCTCTGATACATTCGGGTTGAGTTCGCGCTATGTAAATCTATATAAAAAAGAACACGATTGATAGAAAACAAAATGGGAGGTGACTGGATCGTAAATGGAAATTTAAAAACCTGAGTGAGAACTAGAGGGTAAAAAAAGAAAATGAAGGATGGAAAGAGCAGATTTTATTAAAAATTAGAAAAAAAGGAAAAGAAAGGGCGACTAAAAAGGATGGAAAAGAATAAAAAAAGACCTGGAGAATGAGAGGTTGAATAAATAGGGACTACAATTAACAAGCATTGAAAATGCAAGAGGTCTCGCCTGTGATTAAGTTAAAGCCATTTGCTTTGCTAATGGTATTGTATAGCAAAGCAAATGGCTTTAACTTAATAAAAGGCGAGACCTATTGCATTTTTAATGCTTGTTTTGTAAACTCTTCATTCAGGGCTATTAAGTGGGCCGGGTCTTGCCGGCGCTCAGCACTGGCAGTTATGAAACGCAGGTGATGAGACCTGCCCTTATCGGACTGTCCATGTTTTCCCTCACTCTCAGGTGAACAAAAAGTCTTTAACTCTGCAGCAGTCCCACCCTTCACTGCCTTTGATGTAACTTCGAAGAGACTACTTGTAGTTCTTTCACAGTCTCAACATGTCAGAACTTAAGCATTTTCAATATTGTATACAACAAAGCCGTAGTTGTTGCTTTTTTCCTATGCAACTAGCAACTATTGAAAAAGCCAGTAGTCCTAGCTTGTTGTAGGTGTAATGTTACTTTTATTATTTATCTGGATGCAGTGACAGAAGCAGTAAAGTACCAGTCGGGCGACACCCTATGCTAAGTACAGATTTTTAGCTTTGTGTTTAAAACTACGCCCTAAAGTGCATCGGCCACACCCCTTTGACAGCTTCCCCAGTTGTTTTATCCAAATTAAAGCCCTGACTTCACTGAATCAAACTTGCCGCATGACCCTTTGATCTTAACAATGTAACTGCAGGAAGTGCAGAAAAGGGCAAGTATCCTTTAACCCCTTCAGCGCGGCGGGAATTCCCCCGCGGTGCTGAAGGGTTCGAGCGCGGGCGGGGCCATGACGGAACGGTTCCGTCATGAGCACAGCGCAACCGATGCTCATGACGGAACCGTTCCGTCATGGGCATGGAAGGGGTTAAATTTGGAGAACCGTTTACCTCTCTAGTTGCCCAAATGTAAATCACCTAAATTATAAAAATCTTTAGATTTGGCAAATAAAAATAATTTTCGACAATCAGAGAGACAAAGGTATCCCCCTTCCCATAGCAGGGAAGGCATGTGTCTTGTTTATCTGCACAAAACTGCATTCAACAGAAGAGATTAGTGCCCTACAATGGTATGTAACAAGTATTTGTGATTATGATGCCAACACATTGCCACCTGCTTACTTCCTTCTTGCCTAGAACAAAGAAAAGGCCAATACTTTACTAATGGGCTGGCAACAGAAAGTGTCCCCTCCGGTGCTGCCAGCACCAACCAAGTCTGTTAAACTCCTGTAAAATACCTGGCAGTAGAGCGTTTCGTTACAGGCAATAGCTAAATAACGGACAAATTCTAATAGGGGTTTTAACTCTGGGGCAAACAATTCTATCGTGATTTGGATGCTACAAAAAACATACAAATAAGATCAATTTTTGGCAAATCTGAACCAGTCTGCCACGCAGTACACACACTGCAGGACCAGTGGTATAGTTCCCTCTGATGCAGCTCTAATAGTGAAATCATACACTGGTCGCCAACGTATGGATCCCGCTGTGTGGCCGACCCAAATTTAGTTTCAGCCACATCATTGCCACATTTCCACTGGTGTCTGTAGATCCGTGCACATACCTCAAGCTGAAAAGGAAGAAAGGACGAGTGCTGATAATAGGAAAGAGTTTAAAGACTAACAGTCCTAAATCTGATGAAATGCCAGTGAGGTCTCCCATAGTAGCACCAGCAAACTGCTGGCAACTTTTGGGGACTTTGTTACTATTAGGGTGAGCTGCAGATATAACATTCCTTGCTTCCGGGAGAATCAACTATCACCCATGACACCTAGAGTAGGGTGTTGCTGGTCCCCCGTTCTCCTCCCTGTTGTATACTTTTTTTCATTTACTGTTGCCTGCGTATATTTCCGTCACTCTGTCTGCCTCCTTCACATATCAAGCATTTGCAATGCAATAGGTCTCGCATTTGCTGAAGATTGAGCTATTGGCATTGTAAGTAACAATGCCTTTTGTTTGTGTGGGTTTTCAAAACAGATAAATAAAAGGCGTTGTAATTTACAATGCCAATAGCTTAAACTCTCGCAAATGCGAGACTTATTACATTGCAAATGCTAGTTAAGAAAGTAGACAGATCAGCTCCAAACTACTATCGCCCTATTTCTTTAATTGATACCGCTGTTAAAATTCTGGGGAGAACAATTTATAACCGGATTAGATAGTGGGCTGACGATGAGTCTGTGCTATACCCCTGTCAGTACGGGGCAAAGTGGGAACTATGGAGCATTGCCTCAATTTGAACCTGGTTTTAGGAAAGTATATGGTTCCTAAAAAAAAAATTTTTTTTTTTATCTAGCATTTATGGATCTCTTATCAGTCTTCCACTGTGTAATTCGGTCACAATTATGGTCTATGCTTATCGATTGAGGCCTGGATATTAACTTAGTCCAATGTTTTGGCATATCCACACAGTGATAGGAGGACAATGGTCCGTATTAGTGTGCATGGTGCGGTATCTGGAGATGTAGCCATACACTGGGGAGTAAGACAAGGGTGTGCATTGGCTCCCCTTTGATTTGTTC
Source organism: Triturus cristatus (assembly GCF_964204655.1). Taxonomy (NCBI): domain Eukaryota; kingdom Metazoa; phylum Chordata; class Amphibia; order Caudata; family Salamandridae; genus Triturus; species Triturus cristatus. The sequence continues at coordinate 678,966,821 of NC_140595.1, forward strand.
CTTATATTAATGAGCTTCATCTTTAAGTGTAGTCACCAAACATTAAGGGGAAGCCACTACCGACATTGATATATGCCAATGACGCAGTGCTCATGGCACGCAATCCCAGGGCACTGCGTCATCTAGTGCATGCTATTGTGGACTTCATGGCCTCACTCGATCTGCAGACAAACTTTACAAAATCTCATATTATGTCTTGCAGACTGAAGGTTATTCCTGTGCTATACATGTTGATTGGCTCTCAGCACTGCAACCACACAGGTACTTTTCCATATCTCTGTGTGATTCTTTTCGGCTCGGGTCTTGGTCGGCTAATACTGTGCACTGCAATATGAAATTTGCAATCGCTAATGGTTCTTTCTGTAGCCTCCCCAACCTGCGGGAGATGGCTCCCTTAAGCCTCTTATGCAAATTTACAATGCGCAATCTATACTCATTGCCATGTATGGCACAAAGGTGTGGGGTTTTTCTAATTGCAAGGCTATCCAGTGCAAGGAAAAACAATTGTGCAGAAAACTCTTGTCAATTTCTGTCTCACACTATATCTGTCACAGAGAGCTTAGTCTACTTTACCTAGCTGATGATCGATCAGGGCTCGCCCTGTTGTCGTGTGCCTTGCAATTTGGAGGAATGCCGAAGCTGGGCTAACGGAAGACATCATTTTGGATTGTCTTTCTTTGAATAAGGGTTTACTTCTTCCTTGGTTGACCTATGTGAAAGCTGAATATTGCAAAATTGGAATGGAATCTGTTTTTACTGAACCCTCATCTTGTATTGGCATAGATAAAATGATAGTAGCACAAGCACTTTATGACCACAAACAGTCACAGCGTGTAATGGAAATGTCAGTGAAGCCAAATGTATCTTGATATATTGGAGTTTGTGAACTATATTTTATTCTTCTGAGTATATTTGGCAGGCACGGAGTAAATGGGAATGATCCTTGATATTTTACTTTAGATTCGATACGGTTAAATGCCTGTTGTGTTTCTCCCAGCGCTTTATTAATAATTTAGAGGTTGTACTATGTCCCTGTGACAATCTTTGAGGTCAGTCAAAGCTCCATTTCACCTTTTTTTTGTAAATTTTATGTAAGGTATACACAATTGTTTTTAATCCCGGTTTAGAAAAAGTATTTTCAAAGTATTGAACAATGTAGGCCTGCACTTAGACTTTTACTGACCCTATCCAATGCTGAAATTGTTTTGTATGTTGAGGCTTTTTAAAATTTGCTGTGCAAGCTCAAAGGTCTATGTTGTCCTAAAATTATTTTAATATATATTGCTTGTTTTAATTTTTTAATCTGTTGCTTGATCTGTTTTTATGAAATGTTTGATGTAATATTGTATGTGCTTTTATGGTTGTTAATATACTTCAGAATAAAGCCATTATTGAATTGAATTGAAATAGCCTCAACTCCAAAGCTCTCAGTTGTGGCTTGTTATGAATTCAAAAGGATTGTGTACCTATTGTTTACATATGGGGCTGGACACTATACATTTTTTATAGGCTGATTGTTCCATATTGAGGCCTATTGAAAACTTTATAGATGTAAAGGAATCACTCGCTTCTTAGGAGGGCCCAAATGTTGATGATTCAAGATATCGCCTGCATTTGTCATTTCTCCTTTTTGGGCATCTATGGACATATGACTATTTCACCCACTGCAGAGAGAATATAGATTGGGAGACAACAGATGGGTTTACTGAAAGAATCTGAAATTGGTTGTTTTTACACATATGTTGAGTCATTTTTTGTGCCCTGTACGAGCACCTGCCTCACTCAGCACTTATGAAGCACCTGATTATTGGATTCAATCATATATTGTCATGAAAGTACTATGAATACATGGCATTTATTTAATAATTGCTTTGTCTGGGCCTACATGTTTTCCGAGACATGCCTATGTTCAATTGTAATTGATGAGCGTTTGTACAATTTCAGATTGTGTTGATTAGTCGCGTATGAGCATTTATGCAATTTCAGATTTTATTGATTCAGCATAAAATTTCATCCGACAGAACCATAGTTTAACGTACCATATGATACCCAGGTTCTGAGGAATACATGGTTACCCCATTTTTGTTTAGTGATACCTAAAACAACATCCATTTATATTGAAATATCACACAGTCTGGCGTACTCACTCCTGGGGATTTGGGTGCCTGCAATCAACACCCCTCTCATCCCCCCGCTGCGCACGGCAGGAGTTGGGCACATGGGGGGGGGGGGGGGGGGGTTACAGGGCCTTGTCGCAGGCCAGGGCCTGCGGCCAAAGCATCACCACACACGGCTGGGGTGTTGGCTGCCCGTGGAGGGGTTGAAGGCTGAGCTAAGCCCTGCCGCCAAACCTACACTGTGCTCGGGTGGGGGTTGGCGTTGCGTATGATAATAAAAACTTCCTTTACATTAAAAAAACCCTAGAAATGCATGGAAAAAACTAAAGGCTAAAGTGATGTAATAGTTGGGTATGGTAAAATCCCTTACTTTGCATTAAAAAAACCTTAGAAAGTCTCCGGAAAAATACAAAGGTTAAAAGTGTGTTATATTTGGGTGAAAATGTCAGTTAAAATATACTTTTTTTTAAAACTAACAAAACCACTGAAATTCACCAGTTATAGTTATCTGTAATAACTATAACTTGTGCCGTCGCCATTCACTACTGATTACCTCCCATATTACATCACTCATGACATGTTCCATGATATCATTGATAAGATCACTGCAACATCTGAAGTGACATCATTTATGAGAAGACTGTTCATGAAGGGGGAACACGTTTTGGTTACTTTAGGGCTTGAGTTGTGATTCTGACCCAAATGCAACAAACCACTGAAATTCATCACTTTTACGAATATGCACAACACACACCATAACCTTTGCTAACTGCCAAGTTGCTGTTGTGATTGTTCTTTACTATGTTTCTATAACATTGGAAAATTGGTGTTTTGACGTTTGTGTTCGTAACCATAATTGACAAATAATGTTTGAGCCATAACCAAGATTTTACTGTGTTTAATTTCCAGTAAATTCAATTTTTAAATGATGTACTTATTTGCCTTTGGTCATGTGACTAACCCCCGCTGCACACATCCTTTGGCTGTGGGCAGCAGGGGTTGGGAGCAGCCTTGTTGAGTGGGCTAATCTGCAGCAGTGGGTGGTTGGCTGACTACAAGGGCACATGGCCTCTGGACATGTGCAGCCGGGGGTTGGGAGTAGGTCTTGGCCTGAGGTCACGCCCTATGGCCAACTCTCACTTCCATATGATGGGGGTAGGCCCTGCTTTCAACTCGCAGCAGAGGGTGGCCAACTATCACATAGCACTGTCTTCAGCCATGCGCAGCAGCAGTGCCTGCATCCAACTTGCAGTGGGGGCGAGTGCAGGTACTGGTCTGTGTCCTTCTCTTCGACTATATTACACCCATTTGTGGGGGGGGGGGGGTTAGTCTATCTCTGTGGCTAGGCATCTCATTCTAACTTCTAACCGCTGCCAATATGGCTACCTCCGACATCCGCCAACATCGTGGTTGCCTCACTTAGGCTCATGTGACCCCCCACGACGTGCTGACAGGCACGTCCAGAATTGACGAGATTGCTCTCAGCTGAGCCCGTCTCGGTTTACTTAACTGTGATCGGCCCGTACCTCACTCTCCTCTGGGCAAGCAGAAGGAAGCATGGGTTAACGTGTTACACACCTTGACGATCCATGTAAGTACTATGATCCCCAAGCGGCTCGTTCTGATTCCACAAAAACGCCTGCCTACCTTTTGACTGTTTTCCTTACATTTACCTCTTCAGAAAAATTTGCTGCAGCACTGTCTCGTTCCTCTGCTGTGACCCATTGTGCACAATATTCCTATTTGGAGGGTAAAATCATATCCCTGCCCTTATTTTGGTCTACTTCTTTGTGTTTTTTACGTGTGTGTGTCTGTCAATTGCTGTGTTTTTTTTATCATCATTTCTGCTGCCTAGTCACTCTCCTTATTTTACGGGATGTGTGACACACTACAACACAGGAGCTTTGTATTGCTCTTCGAGCATGTTTCGATTTTGCAACATAATATTGCTATCACGTAGCTCCTGTCAATTGCTATGGGTGCGTACAAATAAGTACTAATATAGACTGTCTTTTCTTTCATGTTGGATGTTGAGACCCCATTTTGGTTAATTGATAGTCGGGCACCTCTGTGACTTACCTCCATCTTTTTGGCAATTACTGGATGCCAAAACATAACCTCCCCCACCCCCCACCACCCCATTAACCTGACTACGGGTAGGGATTCTCTCCTTTTGGTCCTGATGAAACACCATGATAAATTGCTTTTCTTCACAACTAGAAGTAAACAATCTACACACTCCTTTTATCTTTACCCAGGGGACCCATGATTAAATATAACTTTGTAGTAACCCTTGGGTAGTTTTAACTCACAACTTCACTTATCTCCCACACACCCGCACTCACCATCACGGCTTGTTTTTATTCAGAGATCTTGGCTAAAGAGCCCTCTTGCGGGGCCTGTGGGGTATTGCAGTGCCGACCCCATGAGGAGCTAAGCTTGATGATGAAGGATGACACCCTTACGAGTGTGTGAGGGCACTACTTCCTAATAAGGAAGACTCCTCCTCTACCACATCTCTGACCTGAGATGCAGTACCACAGGAACAGATACCCCGTTATTATTGCCACAGTTGTTTTTGGGAACAAGTGTTCTAGAACATTTATTCGCTCCCTCTCTTGTTGTTATTGAAGGTACTGGTTTGTGGTCAGGCCTTGCACCCAAATCACAACTTCTGTGGCACATGACCTTCGGCTGTCCGCCTGGGTTTGTAAACAGCTCCCAGAGTCTGGCTGCACTTATGGGTTGGCCCACGGAGCTTGACCTCTGGCTAGGCTGCTTTCTTTTCAGATTTGCAACTCTGAGGCAAGCTTTGCAACATTAAGCGTGCCTTGGGATTGCCGATATAAAATTTTCTAGGTGTCATGAAGGAAAGTTTCAATTTGATTAAGGACCTGGAGGGGACGATTAGGCTGTGCTTTCTCCACTTTTATTTCTCCAGCAGCCATAGAAAGAAAAAGAACTCTCCCATAAATACCACAGAAAGGCATAGAATTATATTAGCCAATCACAGAGCAGTCCCCATCCTAAATCAGTGTTTGTAGCCTCATGTAGCCCCCTCTTTTTTTGTGCAGCAAAGCCAAATCTGTGAATGTCTTGTAATCCTGTTTTTAGGTCTCGCTGAGCCCAGCGCATGCGCTGGCTCGGAGAGACATTTTTTATATGGCTTTTTTAAGTGCTGCTGGCTGGCCTAGCGCTTGCGTGCACGTGAGCATGCACATGTTTTGCCGCCATGCGCTAGGCCAGCCAGCAGCACTCTGGAACGCCATTAGCGTGTCATCGCGATCACTTTCGCTTTCACAGCGATCGTGATCGCGATGACTTTCGTAGCATTGTCTGCGCGCGCACACAACTCCCACTTCTCCCCCTCTCCATATCGCGTCTCGTGGCCCCGCGCGCGGCCAATGCTTGTTTCTCATTCAGGTATGAACAAATGTTTTGAGTAAACTTCATGTTCAACCTCAGGAGGTGTAAATTAGTGACTTTATCGCAACATTCCACTTTTGTGATGAAAGTTGCAGAAAGTGTACTGTATCTCTAAAGTGCAAGTTCGACTTTAACTATCTATTTAAAATAACTGAATGCATTCATGCCAACTTGAAGAACAATCTCTCCGTGTGCCGCGGGACGGGGTCTCGTGCCAAGAAGTACCTATGAAGCACTTTTTAACCCCACCCCGCCCCCAAGCCACTGAGCATCATGAGCATATTTAAAGTAAAGAAGGGCCAACATCCTATTATTCGTTACCTGCATACTTGCAAGGTGCCACCGTGCGACACACGATATGGACTCCCTTCACCCGGTGAGGAGCAGATATCCCAAGGTGGCAGGGAAAACGAGGCTTTGAACTGCCGATGTCCATTAAAGGGTATGAAAACACCCCAGGACATCGGCACCAGCCTTAGTAAGCGTTTTTTTGGGAGTAGTGGCTTGGGGGCGGGGTGGGGTTAAAAAGTGCTTCGTAGGTACTTCTTGGCACGAGACCTCGGCACACGGAGAGATTGTTCTTCAAGTTGGCATGAATGCATTCAGTTATTTTAAATAGATAGTTAAAGTCGAACTTGCACTTCAGAGATACAGTGCACTTTCTGCAACTTTCATCACAAACATGGAATGTTGCGATAAAGTCACTAATTTACACCTCCTGAGGTTGAACATGAAGTTTACTCAAAACATTTGTTCATAGCTGAACGAGAAACAAGCATTGACTGCGCGCGGGCCGCAAGACGCGTAATGGGGAGGGGGAGAAGCAGGAGTTGTGTGCGCGCGTGCGGCCAATGCTACGAAAGTCATCGCGATCGCTGTGAAAGCGAAAGTGACCGCAATGACACGCTAATGGCGTTCCGGAGTGCTGCTGGCTGGCCTAGCGCATGGCGGCAGCGCGCGTGCATGCTCACCTGCACGCAAGCGCTAGGCCAGCCAGCAGCACTTAAAAAAGCCACATAAAAAATGTCTCTCCGAGGCAGCGCATGCACAGGGCTCAGCGAGACCTAAAAAACGCTTACTAAGGCTGGTGCCGATGTCCTGGGGTGTTTTCATACCCTTTAATGGACATCGGCAGTTCAAAGCCTCATTTTCCCTGCCACCTTGTGATATCTGCTCCTCACCGGGTGAAGGGAGTCCATATCGTGTGTCGCACGGTGGCACCGTGCAAGTTTGCAGGTATGTGAATGTAACGAATAATAGGATGTTGGCCCTTCTTTACTTTAAATATGCTCATGATGCTCATGGCGTTACGTTTTTTAGCGATATGATGCCGCACGACATGGCAAGAAAGACTTCACAGAAAACAAGGCAACCATTGGAAAGAAAAGATGAACCAATGACGATACTTCTCATAATCTTGCTTTCTCATGAATGAGAGAACCACACATTGCATGAGTAGTAAGCAGCGTCCATTAGTCTGCACAAATCGCCAGGTAGGCAAAACATAAACAAAACTAGCTTTCTTTGTGAGCAGCACAGATCGCTTCCTTGGTGTAAACGTAGTGACCATATTAAATTAAATATAACGGCACTGTACGTGGCGGTGCATAATATCCACTGCTTATATCACAGTGAAGAACTTTTGAGGTCGATTACACAGAATCACTTTACGTGAGAAAGGAGCTGGGACAAGGAAACACACATTCGTGAGACACATACCAAATAAGGTGATCATCTGTCCGTATCCTACATGGACTTTCCGCATATTCAGCCAGATATCCCTTGTTGATCTGTTAACGGATGTCAGCCATAATGTCAGTACTTCCGGGTCGCATAACTACCAATCCCACGGCTGAACGTAATCTAGAAGTCGTCTAGGTACGGATCGTAATGTGTTACGTGACATGGGATTGGAGCAAAGACTGCACCTAAGCCAATCCTAGCGCGCTTCACAGAATTTGGAAGTGCTGATTGGCTGTGGGCTTTTACATGCCGTTGTCCGATTTTTCTGTAGCATCCTTCCGATAATTTAATCACGTAGACTCGTTAATTTGAACTTAAATTATCTTTTTGATTTTCACCAAAGCCCCCCCCCCTCCCCCCCCCCCCCCCCCCCCAAGCAACCGGGAATCAAGCCAGAATGAATCTACCATTCGACTACCTGTGTGTATGTACACATATTCACTGAAAGCTCGGGGAGAGTATGTGGTCTGACGGCTAGACAGCCGACTTTTGTGTTGGAAACCAAGGCAAGGTTCGAGCCTTGGGGTCGCGTCCACGTCTTGTGAATCTGGGCAAATCCCTTAATCTCCCCGTGCCTCCCAAAAACCATTTGCAATGCAATAGGTCTCGCATTTAAGCGATTTTAAGCTATTGGCATTGTAAAGGACAATGCGTTTTATTTATATTTCAAAAACGAAAATATAAATAAAAGGCATTGTCATTTACAATGTCAATAGCTTAAACTCGTGTAAATGCGAGACCTGTTGCATTGCAAATGTTTGTTTATTTTCTGAAGAGATAAGAGACCAACATTATTTCTGATATTTTTAAGATAAATCTGTAGAAATAAGTTAACATATGAGCTGTGAATTGCGGCAAACATCAAATTCAATGATGTACTTTTACAAGATACTGCCAATCAATAAAGTCAACCGGATTAGTGAGCTGACCATATACATGATTACTGATCATGTCCATTAGCAGTACTCCCTATCCTCAGGGTGGGAAAATGATACTCTTTAAATCATTGGGATAGGAACATCCTTATCTCTGTGTCCTTAACGGAGTGTAAACTTTCCTTCACGAAAGCTAGGACATTTTATAATCTGTTTCAGGACCAAAGACCAGGATTAGCTTGTTCAAAGTTTACTTGCCTCTAATACATCCGCATCTATTACTGGTTTAATGTAAAACCGTTTAAAGGTGGAGTCTGATGACTAGACTGATGCATTCAGAATGTCTTCTAATCTTGCGCTCAGGGAAAAAGCATTAGAGGCCAAAGCTATGTTTAAAGGAGTAAGCATTAGCACTCTTAACACTAGTTAGCAGTGGTAGAGTGCACTGAGTCCTAAAGCCAACAAAAACGAATTTCAGCAAATAGGAGATAAGGCAAAAGGTTTGGGGAAGACCACACCAAAGGCTGTCAGGACTCCTCCTGTGCCCCATAAAATCACAATATCTTGGTGTACTTCCAATAACCGTACCCGGGCCTTTCCCCTAAATCTGACCCAACACTATATCTTGACCCCAATCCTTCACTATCTTACTTTCACAGGTTTTGACAAGGTGCCAGATTTCCACCTACAAACGTTGGTGTTGAAACGATCACAGCCGTTCAAGACAGTCATTTTCTAATTGAAAAAAGTTCATCATAATTAGACCCCTTTGTGTGTTGCACTCTCTTTTTTTTATGAATACTTTACCTTGATTTGAGCGTTTTACAGAAATCCCCCCCCCACCCCCATACCATAAATGCTTTGGGTTGCACACCATCATTATTAGTGTGAGGCCTTCAGTACAGAGCTTTAATCAACTACAGACTTCAGATTCGCAACGTTTTTTTTATTACTCTAGTAAGTATTCAATGTACAATATTTTTATTTTCAATAATTAAGCATTTAGACTAAAAAATACAGTGTTCATCATCCAACAAATCAAATGTCCCACTATCACTTATATAACTGCTACTGCATTGCATGTTGGGTGAGGACCCCTTTCGTTGGGGGTTTCGGTGATCAATCTACATATTTTACTCCTAGAAGCAGACCTGAGACAAGATAGTTGCTCAAGAGGTATTGGAATTTCTTGAGCTAAAGTCTATGTAAATGAGTTTACATTAAAGACTTGCCACCGTAGAGAAAGCAAAAACGAACTTATAGTGCATTCCAGAGAGCACCTGCACGTGGAGGGTCACTCTCCTCTAAAGAGGATGTGTAGATCAAGACAAATTATAACTGCGGCCTACTGAAGTGTAAAAAACATTCAAAGTAGGGAGAATATAACTGTCTGCCCTGCCCTGATTAGCAACATGAAGTAGGAGAGCTTGACCCTTTCTGCTGTTATCAATTGTTGCTGTAACTAAGCAGCTTGTTGGAAGATTATCACAATAATAGGCTATTAATGAATGCGTAGTTGTCCCTTTAACGAGGCCAGTCTGTTAGCACAGTGCCAGCCCATAAACTCTTGCATTCACAATTGATACCGACTGTTGAAAGAAACTGCAGTCTCCACAGTATGCTGGGACTGACAGTTTATGGACATTTGTCAATAATTATCAGCATCCTCCCCCTTGGGACTTTTGTGGTCATCAGTCTGACTTTTTTTCTACCGTCGGGGTTAGCTCACATTTTTTCACGAAGTAGGCTGACGACTGCAGATGTGCTTTCAGATTGAAAATGACTCCTAGCAAATGGTGGTCTTACAAACCATAGTATGACTGCAAGGGTAACATAATACTTACGTAAAGTGCTGTGGTGACTAGTTGGGCTAATCCGAGTTCCGAGACCTCTTCATAACAGATCAATTTTCAGATGCAAATTCTTGTCCTTCTATTTTGAACACGTATCTGAGTTAATTAGCTTTACTATATACTGATGCTGGTAAATATCATGGTTTTAATCACCCTGAGATTTTCCCTTAGGTAACCTCTTATCTTCAGTCTTTTATCAAACATAGCCTCTGATCATGCATTTTATTGCCCTGTGCTTGAAGTCTAGGCATGTAGTAAAGGTCGGTGCTTAGTTTTGTTATAAGCAGATAAATTAATTGTTTACCAAACCGGTTTTCTTTCTCCATTTTGGTAGATTGCTGATCCGCTTCTACTTCAGGTCACGCGTGCACTTTTGAGTTTTTCTTGTTTTGGACAGAGTGGGTGTCAATTGGTGTATCCTGCAAGTACACCACCTAACCAGCTGAAATGTATATATTTATTAGTTTCTTGCTCGCCAGTCATATTATATTGTGTTACAGTTCTAATCATGTTTCACTGTCTCTCTAGGTGATTTCTTTAGTAGGCTTTTGAGAGTTGTATTTGTTCCTACTTGCGTTACTTTCTTTGCATTTTCATGGATAATAACTTATGTGCCCAACCCTTAATTTTCTTAAAGAACTTAGCTAATGCAGTTGTCTGTGTGTATTGACTGCTGGTATACCTCATTATTTGCCTCGAAGGAGCAGGCACCGAGTTATGCTTAGTCAGTTGTTTATCCCTAATATGGCATACTCTTATTCAGGTCTCCAAAGAAAAGATTTATCTATTCTTGTTTACCAGAAGAAAAGAATGGATAATTATACCATGACTATTGTTTGCCTAATAGTTGTAGATGTTCAGATGGGCGGGTGTTTTTACAATTCAGAAAGCTTCAAGTCTTTATCATTGCAGTCCATCACAATTAACTTCATATCCTAGGTTGATCACATTTCCCCTTCACCATTTTCCTTCTGGCAAAAGCAAATTAGTGCCCGCACATTTTAGCTCAGTCAACACATATTCTGTTTTTGAAATGGACATTAAAGTTGTGATTCTCTGTAAGGAGGTCATCTACATAAATTAGGTTCTCACCACACCGGAATCTGATATTTTTTGATTTTGGAATGTCTTGAACTTAGCTGTGTAATATTATGGACCTAAACAGGTTTTACGTTTGTTTATTGCTAAAGGTAACTATATACCGCCGCTAGGCAGAGATAGGGCCCAGTGTTTCCTTTGCACACAAGACCTTCTTCTGCGGCACATGCCATCTTGGAAAAGATGTAATGAAGTGTGTTAATTCAGGTTTTGTTTCATGAATACATTGTATATTTTTAGTTGGTCCTTTCTCAAGCAATGGGAAACGTTTTGGATTTTGTTTTTCTTTTTTCTGTTTTCTCAGTAGATCCAAAAACCTAGTTCATGGTTTAAGCAGCAGGAAATAATGCCACTCATTAACAAATCATTGGGCTCTTTTGTATTGAATCTACTTTTGATTCTTTTGCCAAGGTCACAAAACCTCAAAAGACCTTTCTGGAGATGTAAGATTTCTCAGTCCTTGCAGGCCACTGTAAAGGAGAAGGCCCGGAAGATAGCTTGGGTCGTCGAGACCAGAATGCCTACAGTCTACGCCACAAATTGTATGGAGCTCTGCTCCTAAATAAGGGCCTGCCTCAGCGCCTACATATGTTGTTCTATTAGTCAGAGTTTTGCTGTCACAGAATGTATGCAGAACTCCAGAATCTCCACCTGCCTTTAACAGGTTCAGGACTGATATTTTCTCATGGATTTCGAAACCTAGTTCCTTAGGAGGTACTAGACATAGGAGGTGAAGCAGCAGTTCCTCTTAAATGAGAATCATGTTGTCCAGATAAACGATTATGCTCACACTTTTTGCCTGCAAAACTTTGGTCACCAGTTTCTTCAACTTCCAAGAGGACCATGGGGTCTGTGACAGGCCATAGGAAAGCACAGTGAATTTTAATATCTGGAGACTTCACTGAAATGGAGAAAAATACAATAGGCAAGGAAAATATGGGCTACTAAGTGTCTTTGTGGTACGTATAGACTATCTCGTCTGTTTCTCTTAACAAATAACTTCTATCTCGATGGATGATTGCTCACCGGCCTTACAGGATTTGCTATGTCTGATGTGAGTCGATGGCCTGCTGAGGGAGTGGGAGCTGCAGCCAAGTGTGAGTGGACCAGCTTGGACTATTGGCTGCTGGAGATTTGTGAGTCACTACCTGTTGGAGCAGTGCTTGGCCCTGCTGGGCCTCACACGGAGTGGCTGCTGGGCCCTCTTGCTCGCGGCAGTGGAGCACAGGCCCGTCAGTGGTCATGGTTCTGGGCAGTAAGGAGGGCACCAATATTGTACATCTTACCCATATCTTCCTCTGTGAATTTCTAGAGGCTGCACTATCCAGTTAAGTAATCCCAACAACAAGACGGTTACTTGAACTATGCCAATTCAATGCAATCGTAGTCTGAATGGCGGTTATCACTTTGAAAATACACGTCCTACAGCTTATACCACCTACTGTAGGTGATTGTCAGACAATCACCAAGACTGGGTGATAGAGAACAATTGCATATTCCATTAATTTACCTCTGAACAATTTTACTAGTTCATTTATGTAGCTGAATGAAATCTTTATTTTAACTAATAAATTGTAAACCTGATTTTAACTTTGAAACATTGCTTCTGTAAACTGCTTGCATGCAGTTGTAACTGTTCATATGTAAGATGCTATCATGTTAAACATGTCATGTTTGTGCTATACAAAACTGAAAAAATAAATACAAGTAATTAAAATATTCTGTTTATGCATTAAAGGGGCAGAAATTGCCTGATGCAAAATTAGCAACTTACGCTTGGTTTTTCCAGCAGTTTGAGGGAATTGAAATATACTGCGCACCTTTTGATTGTAAGGGGTTCATTATTCTTCAGTGGACGCAACTGGCCACAGTGACAATGTGGGATAGCTAGCCCAGGGCAAATATGCTTGTCAAAAAAGGAGGAAGGGTGTACGATGTAACTAAAAGCTCATATGGGCTAAGCCCATATTATATAATATTGCAAAATAGATAACAAAGGCTCTGATATCTTTCATAGCTTAATGCTCAGGACGTGGGAGGCTAGATGCATTATGGTCATAATGTTGCAGTCATTATTGAATATTCGCCTAAGTAATAGAAATAGTACTGTGCTTGAGGCTGAAGTCTGCCCATTGATCCGCTTCTGAGGCTGTGGTGCTTCGATAGCTGGTAAAAGCAATCCTGGTTGCTATTACCTGGTCCTAAATGTAGGCAGAAAAAACCTGCCATACAAGCTTGATGAGGTCCATTGGCTGTCACCAGAAGGGTTCAGGCAATCACCGCAGTCTCAGAATCACAGTTGCACTAGAGGCAAAACAATCAAAGTATAGCAATGCCACTCAATGGGAAAGCTATGTTCCAAAATTGCAAAGTCTGTAACTAACACCCACATGGAGTATAACGTTGGACAAATAAACAAGATGGAGCAGACTGTACTTCTATTTATTTGCGAAGCAGGAAAGAGAATACATTTGAGATGATGTTGACACTGTGTGAACTGTGCACCATGAAAGATGATTGGATATTTTGGCATGAGTTGTGAAGCGTTTTTACTGTGCCCCATGAGAGTTTGCTGCTTTGGAGTACGAAAGTAACTTGTAAGCACAATCCTCCTATCTTGCCTTTTGACTTTTTCTATGATCTTCAGATATAGCCACAAGAGCAACTTCCATCCCTTCAGGCTGCCTTTCTTGCATTATCAGAGGATCTTGGACAAATCCCAGACAAAGGTGGTGTAGCTCCTGTCATTCTGATTGATGTTAGTGTTGCTGTTGACATGATCTCAAATAAAGGGAGGCTTCAGTCCTCCATATTTGTTAGTCTCTTCTTCTTGTTACTGTCTACGGGGTCCCATGGACTTTGTCAAGTTGAGTGAACACTTAAATATATCCCAAATACAGTTTATGACGTTCCATGGTGCCAAATCAATGCCTCCGTGCCTAAAGTGTCCTCCTTTTTTAGGGCTATGCAACATACCGCTTTAGTTGTTGTCTTTTGTTTCCAATGCATTACATATACTTAGAGAGGGCTTTGGGTCAGACCCTTGCTTTTTGTTGCATGACTTTGTTGCCTAGCTCACATCCTTCCTCCTGAATCAATGGCTTTTCCTCCATTTTCTTATGTTTCTCCCACCCATGACCCTGTTGGTCTCTTTGTTTTGATATGTTATCCTTCTACTGCTGATGCCAGACCTTGCTTTGCAGTGCATGTTTGGGGCTTTTATATTGTTTCGCTCACTTGCTGCTGTCTTTAGTCCCCCCGCCCCATCCTAAACTGTGCATTGCTGCCCACACATGTGTACATGGACACATGCTTAGTGCCTTTAAAAAAATAAAATAAATCGCATTCAAAGATGAATGTATGCATTTGATATTTCTATAGCAGAAACCTAGCTTAAAGGCAACCCAGCATTCTACACGGTCAAGGAACAACATAACATTAGCAAGTGATAGCAGAGGTACTTGGTTTTTGGACTGCACTGTGAGATAGTGCTCGTTAAATAGGTGTCTTCAACTTCTTCCTAAATTGAAGCAGCATTGGGACTTTCCTGATGGATTCAGGGATCGTGTTCCAGATCCTGGATGCATACATGGAAACGGCCTGTTACCACAAGAGATGGTTATCTTGTCTGCAAGATAAGTTGCTATGCAGGTTGTTATGGCTTTGTAAACGATGCAGCTGTTTTTTAGGGTGATGCGGACCAGCAAGGTAAGCCAATAGAGTTCCAACGGGATGAGGGGTGATGTGATCATATTTCTTCAGGCCTTGGATGATACCTGCCGTAGAGTGTTATTTTCCCGTAATTGGTGTCTGTGTGAAGTCTGCAAGGCCATAAAACATGATGTTGTCACAATCCAGATGCAAGAATATTAGGGATTGAACTGCATTTTTGAAGTTGCTTTCTGATTTAACCTGTTTCGCTATCTTTTGAAGAAACAGATGGTACCAGCCGGGAAACAACCTTTACAACAAGGTTTTTACCACAGTGTGCCTTAACCACTCATTTTTTAGCATGCATGTTTTTACCTCGTGTATGTTTTTACAATGCATACCTTTACCATGCATTTAAGGTAAGGTGGTTGTGTGGGGGGGGGGGGGTCTCCCCCCCCCCCCCCCCCCCCCACACAAAAATACATTATTTATATATATATATATAATGCATTGTAAAGGCATAAGCGCTGTAAAAAAAGAAATGCGGGGTGCACACAAATGCGTGGTGCAGGCATGCGCTGTATTTCCCTGCATTGTTTCGTCCTACAACCGTACCAGGCTATCTTTCTAGTTTTCGCAGTGTTTTCCTTGAGGAAGAGGTTGGTGTTCAGAGTGAATCCAAGTGACTTGCCTTTCAGCAAAAGTATGGGTTTGAAGCTAACAAGGTTCATGTAATAGAGACAGTTTTGCACTTTTCTTGTTTGTTCATTTTTGCAAATAACCAGTATTTTGGTTGGAATGAGTTTTGGGTAGGGGTGAAACCTCCAGGCCTGGATGATGAGAAAGCAGTTTTTGAGGTGTTGGACGTCTAAAGTAGAGAAGATCAAATTATTGGTTTTTTTCGGGGAGAGAGCAAGATGGAATCGCCCTGAGCTTGCGCTGATCGGCTGCTCACACCGGATGTGTAACGCTCGACTAGCTGTCCTGCGGTGTTCACTGGGATGTTGGATTACCGCGCTCACCATTCTCGGGATGCAGGAAGAGTGTTAAGGCTGTTTTCAAGATTGCTGCTTCACGAGGGATGTCCCATTTTGGATACGATCGCCTGGGTTAAACGTGCCATCTGTAAGACACCGGTGACCTTCTCCGACCCGCAAGCTTGGGCTGTGCTACATTTCATTTCTTCGTACTTTTTAGCAGCGGCAATCCTCTCCCCGGCCTCTCTAGCCGCCTTAAATTCAGAAAGCGAGTCCTGGAACCACCGGTTTCTTCCTTTTAACGGAAATCAGGGTGAGAGGCTACACGGACTTAGCAGAAACATTATGAGTGCCCCGGGGACACGGAGAGGCTCTAAGCAAAAAACGCTTGCAGCTGTCAAGGATCCAAAGGACGCCAACGATGTTAAAGGTGCAGCCTGTAATCCTTCAGAAGAATCTTCAAAGACAAAGCCTGAGGTTAGTGGGGACAAAAAAGTGTTGGGCAAATTATGGAGTAAATCCGGGGTAGGGGATACATCCGGAGAGCCTAAAAACATTAACACTGCACAACCCCCCTCCCCCCCCCCCCCGCAAAATTTTTCCTGGGATCTGAATAAACTCCTTTAAACCCCAGCACTAAAACTCTTATTTCCTCCACTAACCACCCACCAGCAGAGACCCCAAAGACAGGTGCACTGCAACAGGGGGACACAACAGAGGGCAGGCCCAGTTACGCCATGCCTAATAGCCCAGACATCGACACTGCTAAGATCTCTGAACCCGCAAGAATTCAAGACGGGGTCCCCCAAACCCCTTTTCTTGTACAACTACTCACCGATGCCACGACCCTTTTGACTCCGCCTTTCCAACAAACACTGGGTTCAGACAATCTACACAGTGATACTAGCTTTGGGATCCCCGCTTTTCACTCCTGACACTGGAGAAGCAGGGACTAATAAAGTCATTCAAAGTCTGGTAGTGCCCTCAGGCTCCCGGAACCCTTGGACCCCGGAGGCAGGAGCAGAACACTTCTACTCGGTCTCTGACGGTACACCTACTTCCTCTCTCGAGGATGGATCCGAGGATGCCAGTGAAGGGGACAGTGAGGATTCACACAAGGATACAGGCATGGTTTTGTGCCACAAAACATCTCTCAGCAAAAATTAACGTTGCAGCCAGCTTAAGTGGGACTACTCCGACTCCCAGATGTCATACTTACCTGACGAAGATGAGCTAAATGCTACTCAGTGGGGGAGCACAAAGAGTTTGCAAGCAGACTTCTCCGAGCCTTCTCTAGCCTCCATCCTAACATCCATCAAGGAGTTCCATGGAGAGGTTCGGACGGACAACCGTATAGCCAAGATCGCTGCTAAGAAACTACAGGGTGGGCTGAGGTGATTGAATAAGACTTGTGTCGACGTTTGTGATAGAGTTACTATGATAGAAGCACAAACTGAACACCTGGAAACTGAAGCCCTGGCCACCAAACAGGGGGAGTCCAATACAGCTTGTATGATGGACATGATGGCAAGGATCGAGGAACAGGAAAATCGCCAGCGCCGGAACAACCTCTGCTTACTTGGCGTTCCGGAGGGGAAGGAAGGGGACGATCCAAGGCGCTTTATAGTTAAACTATTACAAGATTCCTTCCCAGACTATCCAGGCTGGGATTGGGACCATGAAGTACAGAGGGCGCATCGATTCCCCTTCCATCAAAAGCGACTGCACAACAGTGGCAATTCATCAGGGGGACAACCAAGGGTGTTCCTCGTTTATTTCGGAAATTTCCTTCTCAGACAGATTATAAATGAACAGGCCCGTTTCAATTCAAAGAAAGGAGCCAACGGGATAGTATTCTTTGCCAAACCTGACTTCTGCCATTAGACTTTTGAACGAAGATGGCGTATGAGGCAGCTAATCTCTCCTTTTCCACAGCAGGGTGCGGAAGTGTACCTTATGAATCCTTCAAGGCTCAAAGTGATCTCCAACGGGAATATCAAGATTTTCCTTTCCGAGATCAAAGCTGGGGAATTTTTGGAGGAACTCAAAATCAGAAAGAAATAATATTTAACTACTTTGTTGATCACTAAATTAAGCATATGATGCGAACCCTTTTGACTGTATATGACTTCACTCGATAGTGACTTCTGTTAGTTTTCTTTTTTCTGTTTCTTTTCAGCCTCTTTGCCTTTCCACATTTTCTTTATTTTCTTTCTCTTTTGGGGAAAGAGAGGGAGGGAAAGGGGGGGGAAGGGAAAGGGGGGGGGGAATGTAAGAGGGGGCTCCTGGTCGATTCATCAAACTAGAGTAAAAGTTTTTTTCCTTAGTCCGGTGTGGCTGGCAGTCGAGCTTAGGTTGATTACCATCATTCAGGCCTTTCCTGATTGCTCAAAAAAGGGGGGCGGGGGGGAAGTGGGGAGGGTTGGGGATGGCACCTCAAGTGGGAAAGTTTGACACAGAAAATTTAAATTCTAGTTTCTTATGTCTTTCTGCGCACACACATATACACTTAAAATTCACATGTTCCAGATTAGGACACAAATTTGAGAGTTTGATGTGGTATTACTTATTTTTTTCTTCTCATTTTTTTCCCTTTAAGTTGCTACCTTAGATGTATTAAGAATTGTGTCTGTTAACATATGCGGATTAAATGATCGCTCTAAAAGGCAAAATGTTGCACTGGGGCTTCGATCTCTGGGGGGGGATATTTACTGTATACAAGAAACTCACATAGAGGGCTCCCAGAAGCATCTTCTAGACTCCTTGGGCTTCCAAGTCCTGGGGGCCACCACTCAAGGCTCTAAAACCAGGGGGGTTGGAATTCTCGCTAAGAGAAGACTCCATTTATTCACCCCGGGTCAAGTCTGATCCCCTAGGCAGATGGGTTATCACTGAGTGCCACCTTTCTAATAATACCCCTTTTACCCTTTGTTCAATTTATGGAAGCAACACAGATGATCCTGGAATCATCAACCTGATCTCAGGGGAATTAGCACACTGGCCCACCCGTATTGTTTTATGCGGCGATCTTAATCTGCATCTGCCTTGCTCCAATGAACTGTTCGTTTTGCAAAAAGAAATGAAAATTTTCTATTACAAAAAAAAAAAAAAATAGAGAAGATTGAGAAGACTTTCAGGTAGACTTGTGTATTTTAAGCACCAAGATGCTCCATGTAGAGGTTGAAGACGAATGGACGCCGTATGGAACTCTGGGGGATTCAGCAGGTGATAGGGATCTTTTTGGATGTGCGCACATGAACAAACTGATGTTGTTTGGAAGGGTAAGAGGACAACCAGTGAAGGACATTGCCAGTGAATCCCATTCGAGACTCCAGAGTGCGCATTAGGATGGGATGGTAGACTGCATCGAAGGCAACTGAGCGATCCACCAATATCAGGAGACCGGGGGGCCATCATTTGTGTTCAGGAGGGTATTGTCTAAGAGGTGTAAGGTAGAGTCTCCGTACTGCAGCTTCATCTAAAGCCAAGCTTGTATCATACAGATTGGTTAGCATTAATGTGACCTGCTTTTTCAGTGATCTTGCTGATGAATAGTAGGTGAATGCTGGGCCAGTAATTGGTGCGCTCATTGGGGTCTAGTGTAGTTTTTTTGTAGGATTCGGAGAATCTGGCCAGTCTGAGCATTTGGGAAGATGCATTGAGTGTGGGAGGTAGTGACAATGGTGAATAGGAGCATCTCCAGAGCAAGCTTTGATGAAGGACGAGGGTAAGACATCTTTATAAGGAGTTATTTTGACAGAGATGAGTATGTTTGCTAGATCAGTGAGAGATAGGGCGTTGAAGGCTGACCATTGCACGATTCTGTGGGAAGGTGTGGGCATAAGAGCCGAAGCAGGCTTGTTGTCGATGTGGTGTAAGGTCTTATGAAGAAAAAAAAAAATGTGTTGCAGAAGTAGAGGTTCATGACTTTGTACTTTTCTGGATGCCCACACATCTGTGGCAGCTCTCGAGGGATTGAATACCGCAGAAGCCATTTCCCTGATGAAAGTTATGTTGCAATTCAAAAATAAAATATGCTCCGGTGAAAGCGGACTGTTAACATACAACATTCTTGCAAAGGACGAAAATGTGACACATTGCGTAACAGTGGTGAAAAAATCTTTTATAGTCCTAAGGAAGAAGCCCATGTTAACCTAGTTTGTTTCACGTGGAACCTTGACATAATGATAGGATTAATGGTTAAGCTTAGAAAAGAAAGGAATAATAGTTTGGGAAAGGTGCCACAATTATCGTGGGATTGTTGTTACGCGTCTGTTCTAATAGAACGTTTTCAGAGAGTAAACTTCTCACCCTGCTAGCATATGTTGATTAAGCGCGTATGTGTCTTTAGGAAGAGAAGGCACTCGAGATTGGTGACTTATTGATCTATTGTGCGAACAAACCACCCACTCGCTGGTCGAAAATATATATGTTCTAGGAAAAGGTAAAGAACATAAACATTTGTTTTGACATGTAATTCTTAACAGTACTTGCCTGTGAAGTAATGTTCCTGTTGTAAATGTAGCAAAACGTACCTGAGACCTAATGACTCCAGATTTAGTGCCTACGATGGATTAAGGGTACACCTTTAAAGCTTGTCATCTATAGCCTGCAGACCACACAAAACTTCTTTCCCTGTGACTACTTCAGTTGAAGGCATAACCGGCGAGTGTTGCAGAATGGCATGTTAAGGTATGTGTGCGAAATTAATGGCCTGACATTCAAAATGTCTTTGGGCTAGTTTAATGGAAATTGAAGGATCTCTTCAGTGCTCAGCAGATTGGAAAGAGAAGACCAGAAAGGAGAACTTCTCGTTCTGTGCACCAAGGATTTGGAATTCTATCCCTGTCCCAATAAGCCAATCACCATCTTTCCTGCTTTTTGGGAAGTGACTCCAGGTTCTAGTCTTCAAATGCCCCCTCTCTGTATAACTTCCTGGCTGCCCTTAACCGTATAATCTATTTCTGAATCGTACTGCCCTCTGTAGTTCTACCCTCCCTCTGTCCATTCCATATGCTTTCTCTATAAACCCTCCACTTCCTGTCCTCTCTCCCCTCTCTTCTTGGAAGAGTACTCCCCTCCTTTATAGCTAGACTCGCGCTATATAAAACCATACGCATATATAAAGATTAGCCACTATTTTCACTTAGTCACGGTTTTTTTCCCCCAGACACCTTTTCCTTCAGACACCTTTTCCTTCAAGTAATACCTGCAGGTATTTGTGCAGCCACAACAGCGCCGTGTGTGGATTACATTGAGCAAAAAACGCACCCAGTGTGGTAATGTATTTTGCAAGGCTGCGCTTCTTGTTTATTATCTTCTCCTGGCCTTAAAATGAGGCATATTTAATGAGCAGGGAGCAAATGCGCCTTCTATGTCCATCCAGCGGCATTGTCAAGTAAAATAACCTGAGAGTACAGAACAGAAAATAAGACCTAAAGTGAATTGTTCTTTTATATTAAATCCGTCCTTGTACAAGCCGATGACGCATATAAAGATTGCTTCGTGACAGGCCATCACAAAAACACATTTTCTACGATTTGAGAAAGCTCACTGCTCCAAGTGTATTAAAAGTTATAATTAATTCACTTTTTTATCTCTCAGTTTATGCAGCGAGGCTTGGATGCGGAAACTAGAAAACAGCTGGAAGAAGATGAAAAGAAAATAATTTGTGATGAACACTGGTACCTGGATTTGCCCGAACTAAAGGAAAAAGTGTAAGAACATTTTCATAGGTTTTGTACTGTACCTTAAACGAAATCGTGCAGTTTTGGGTCTGTCCTCCCACATGCAGAACCTATAATGTTTACAAGTGAACAGGCTGAAGAACACTATTGAAGTACACTCCTTCCCTTCTTCTTTAATCAACAGTTGGTAGCGTTCTCACCGACTGCAGGTAGTACTCTCTCCTACTGATTCCTAATTCAGTTTCGTTTTTAGGTCTCGCCTAGCTATCGCGTAGCAATCGCAATGCGAGACTCTAGTAAGGGGCTCCCAAAAGTGCTCCCAAAAGTGGATTGCATGGCGAGCACGCGCACAATCGCGTGCATCGTGCCGCCATGCAATCCGTTTGGCATCGTACTTCAAAGGGTCCGCTCCCCCGCCTGGAATGCGCTCCCCCGCCCCCGCCAAGCGCGTACACAAATTTGCTTTCACTTTACAGCAATCTATTGCTAATAGTCACTCCCTGCCCGGGTTGCTGCGGGTCACAGCTCGGCGTGCAGTTGTCTGCTCTGTTGCTCTTGGCACCACCGCTCATGTCCTTCCCCTGCGCCTTTTCAGAGATGATCATGCTCTTGCTATTTTGTGATGCTTCAGAATCTCGTAGTGTACCAAGTCTTCACCATAGTATGTGCAGCCGTTCCCTTATTTATCTGCCTGCCACTTCATTCCAGCCTTCCTTTACTCCACTGCTTAAAATGGAAATACAGACGTGCAGGTACTCTCGATTTAAAATACCTGTGATTTAGAATACCTGTTTGCTCCAGAGAAGGGCTGGTACTTTCCCGTCAAATGTATTGCAGCAGTACTGAGAAATGCAGTACCTGCACTTCTTTCAAATTAAAGAAGTGCGGGTACGGAGTACCGGACAGTGCCTGCCCATTTAAATCACTTCTTTACTTCCTTGCTGTCCTTTACCCATTCTGTTCCCTCCATCCAACTTGAATTCTCTCCCTCTCATCCGGCCATTTGACTCTACTCTGACCCTAGCTCGTATTCTGCCACCTCACCCGTCTGTCTTTGTCTTCTCTGGCCCTTTTCTCCCTTTCTCGCTCTACCCTCTCCTCTGTCTTTTCTCTCCCCTCTCTGTCTTTACTACTCCCTCTCTGTCTTTGCCCCGCAGTCTCTCCCTTTCCACTGCATTATCCCCTTCCTCCATTCTAACCTCAACTCGTATACTGCAAGCTGTCCCTATTTCCTATGTTGTTGCAGTCCCTCCCCTCTTGCTCCTGTCTGTCTCCTTTCTCTTCCTCCTGCCTCTCTTCCCCCATTCTTTCCAATCTGACCCCTCCACCCAGCCTTTCTTCCCCTTCTCATTCTGCCTTTGCTCTCCATTCTGCCCCAGTTCGTATTTCTGCCATCTCTCCTTTTGTCTTCTTTGGCCTCGAGGCCTGATGTCTCCCCAGTTCTCCATTCTGTTTCCACCACTCGCCATGTATTCTGTCTCTCTTTAATTGCTGCCATTTCTTTCTGACCCCAATTCAATTTCTGCCTTAGCTCTCTATTCAGATTTCTTCTCCCATTCGGTTACGCTTCCTCTCCTCTTCTGTTTCATTGTTGCCTTCTCCCCTAACTCTGCCCTCTTTGTTCTCCCGGGTTTTCTATTGAATCTCCTCCACCCAACCTATCTCTTTCTCTTATTCTTCCCCGCTACCTATTCGGATTACTTCTCTCTTTCTTTTCACCCTCCTTATTCTGTTCTCTATCTGCATCTCAATCCATTCTCCCTTCTTTGACCTCGCTTCACTTTCACCCTGTCCATTTTGTCCCGCCTCTTCATTCTGCCCCAACGCCCCTATTCTGTACACTGTTCTCCTTCAACTACATCCCGGAGCTAGGTGTAACCAAACGCCAACAAAACCTCACACACTATCACACAATGGTTCTTGCAGCTCAAGTGATGGACTTCCAGATCCTTAAGTGTCCAAACGGTTAAAGTGCTGAGATGCTATAACAATGGTGGGCAGCGCTATACAAATGCAAATTACATCACATACTATTCTTTTCCTCATTCGATCCTGTGTACCTTCTTAACTCTCTGTAATCCTTCTTTTGTTTCTGCTTCTACAATCTAGTTCCTTTGCTGGCCCGTAACCGTCAGGATTTTTAAAATTCTTATATCTATTTTTTGGGCTTGGTGAGCCTGGCCCTTTTAGGTCCCCGGAGACGTTGCCGTCAAAACCTTTAAACAAACATTGGCATAGCCAATAGGTCTCGGTTTTGAGACCTTATCAGTGTTTAGCCATGCAACAGTTGTTGTTGCACCAAGGATATTGTGGTGCATAACTAAATACTTATAAGGTCCCAAAAGCGAGACCTATTGGCTATGCCAATGCTTGTTTTGTCTGCGAGAGGCAAGTGGTAATAGATCTCCAGCATTTAATCCTCATTCTTTCACCGCTGGGCGTTCCTTTTTCACTTTTTTATATAAAAAAAATTAAGAGCAGACTCTAGTGAAGGCAGCTACTTAATTCCTAAATTAAGTGACTGCATCCTTTTGCGTGTCGTGGGAGCTTTGAGTCAGGTCTTGGAATTGTTCAGCGTGTGCAAATATATTGGAGAAGGGGCTGATGAAGTTCAAGGATGTCACAGAACTGGAAAGTTGTTTGTTGTAGGGAGCATGCCTTTGTTCTGCATTCCCAATACTTTAATCTTCCTGGTATTATTAAACTTGTGTTTCTCACGGCATCATCTGCAAGTGTATCAAATGGCAGCATCAGTAGGAAAACGTTGTCCGGTTTTTGTGTCATGGCTTTGAAGTAATTTGAGATACACAAAGGAATACGGACCTCCCATGCATCTTAGAAGGGACAAGACGACTTCCTCGTTATAAAGCTGAGGGGTGATGGGCGGGGGGTAGCTGTGCCGTGCAATTGTGGGGGAGATGAGGGGACTTGAAAGGTGAGGGGACGGGGATTATAATAGTGCATACTTCTCATCCATGTCCTAGATGGGATCTGGTCTCCTTGATTCGAGTCCAGAGACCCATTTATGTGTTCCTTTAGCTAAGGTATTGCACAGCTTTCATCTTCGGTCTCCTGCTGTATGACATGTGTTGTTACTTTTGCAGACCAGATGTGATATAACACTGGTGTTCTATATTATTATTAAGTCGCTACCTCTTGCGTAGTCACTTTAGAACATCGAAGTTGTAAAATTCAATAAAAATAAATGTGGAAAAAAAAGATACTCGAGGGCTTTCATGAAATGTATTGTGATAGCTGCGCAGAACAAGCACTGGCAAAGCCAGTAGGTATGGGTTTAATGCTTGCATTAACACTGTAGGGAGGGGCATATGGAAGTGAACCAGCATGAGCACACACAGGGCTATAGTTGTAAAGTACTACCTAATGCGGTTCAATTTAAGCACTCGAGTGGAGGCAGACAGAGACCTCCAAATCATCCAGTAGCTTTAGATGAGAGATGAATAATTAACTGAGCTAAGCCAAGACATGATTGACAAAGCCTCGAACCAATGGATTAAAGAGACTGAAAGCCAGTGGTTCAAAGGGGCAGACCCAAATCCTATTCTATGTTTATTACTAGAAATGGGGCTGTGTTACAGCTGTGCTGTTAAAATCCAGAAATACAAATAACAAAGGATCTACGATTTGAAGTGCACTCTCCGAGGAAACTGGTCGCAGAAATACAGAATCTTCATGTTCTTCTTTCTTTTCAATCAAACTGTATACATGATTGGAATCACCAATAAGTTACACAGCCTCCCATTTTGTCTTCAAAAGTGACAAATGTTCAACAGTATACTAGTGTTTTCCTCCCATCTAATGCTTTTTAATCGTAGGTCTAAAACCTCTTGCAATCCCCGTCAATGCGGCTCTCCTCTTCCTATTTCCCTAATGTTTTCATAGCATGCCACACACATATATGTACTCCTGTGGTGCAATAAATAAATTTACAAATTAGAATTCTGCATGAAACATGTTACCCTGCACACTCTGACTCTTCAACTTCCAGTCATTTTACTCAGCTGATCAGATATCCACACAGGATGCTACTTCACCTTGCTGTTGATTAATCTTGACCACAAGAGTGGATCCATCTTTCGCACTATTAACACAAGCTTGCAAGTTTCCTCCTTTAGGCCACGTTCAAATAATCCATTTTCCATTGCCAATCCCCCCCCCCCCCCCCAATGGTCCCATCACCTTCAAATCACTCCAAATTCTGCTTCAAAGAACTTAAACACATTGTCTCCTTCCCATCAACGGGTGTAACGTTTGCTGGGTTTGCCCCACATCACCAGACAAGAAGCACTGCTATCAGCTCAAATCTATGTTATAGTGCCCGAAAACTGATCTGACTATTCCACAGATGCAATGAAAACAGGTAAATGATGGGGTCTGAGGGAAAGCTACAGGGCCATGTGGACAAGTCCCCCTACTCAATCTATATAAACATAAGGGTCCGCGGGTCCAAAAAAGAGAAAAAAGGGATAAGGAAAACTGTGTGAAAGAACACTAAGACTACTGTCTAGATGAAAGAGTCCTCATAAAGAGGAGCTAATCCCATCACCCACCGAAGTGGCATGCTTCATCATATGGGATCTCCTCTCAACTGTAACCTAGTGCGATTGAGGAGCTACAACTCCCAGCCTTCGTCAAATGGAGGAGCTCACGGATGTTTTAGCTACGCTATGAGGACTAGATCTCCTAAAGATCGATGAAGCCAACCTTTGGTGTGGTGAAAAAATAAGTGTTTCAGTGTAAATAAAAATAAAATTGACTACGTGGAGAGAAAAAACTGTTTAGTAAGTAACTCCAAGTGCCAATGTTAAAAATGTCAGTGAAGGCGCAGTCCTTAACAAATTTTCAGACACGCGTCAAGTGGTCTACATGTTTCAGCCAACAACGATCTAAAACTGTGATCTTGGCTTTCTTCAGGACCAGTGCAAATAACTGCTGTAGCTATTCAATGTGACAAATCACAAAGATATCAAAATACACAACATCCAGGAAATAAAAGTAACAATGGTACGATATAACCAACTGTCTACCTTAATGTTATCTTGTTGACATAAGAAACACTACCACAGTCGTGAACAAATTCCTGTGAGATAAAGACAAAAGCAGAAATAAATGCTATATCTAAGTGCATAAAACACACAGTTTAACATCCAATAAAGAAGATCAACAGAATGAACAGCAAACTGCTACCAATCTTACCCTTATCAAATCGAGGATAAAGCCTACCACTCCATGTCGCAACTCCGGGCGTGAGGCAACGCTCTGCGAAAAATAAATACAAAAAATATTCTGAAAGTGCCCTTACTGAATAGCAAGAGTACTCAACAGGTATGTAAATCCATCCATATGCACAAATACATAAACGAATGGTCGCATAGGCAGTACATCATAAATAGGGCTGAAAAAGGGGAAAGAAGAAAGGAGCGGTGGATGACTAACATCTCAAGTATGATACAAAATCCATCCGCCAATGTTCAAAAATAGCCAAAGCCAAGGATGCCTGTACATCCGGATATTTAACATAACATCCAGTAGACCAGACCATGGCAATGGAGAAAGGATATGATCAAGAAGGCCGGCTAAATGTAATATAGACCCTGGCAAACTGCAAACAGGAGAAGAAGGGCAGCTAAGGCAAAGAGCTCACTCATGTGTAAAGAGCGAGCCCTGCCCAAAAACATAATAAAATATCGTAACTTACAAATCAGTGTATAATTACTCCCTGAATGCATGCAGAGCCAACCTGTTACGTTATTAGGGAAACTAGTTCTAAGAAACTCAACCCAGGCAGCTGGCGTGCAACAGCGGATTCCAAAGATAGTAATAAAACTGTAAGCCGCTACCTACCTATCCGTCGTTACCCCGGGCTTCCATCCTGGTTGCTCCGAGCGGTAACCGGACACCGGCAGGACGCGACGTCTTTATGTCGAAAAGCTGATTGTAAACTTCGGGACGCGTGCGTGGTGACGCAGAGATGCGTGAACAAGCATCCAATGGAAACAGTGAAAGGGATTAGCACGGCCCCTTGCGTCAAAGTAGAAGGGAAATGTAGTCCGCATACGAGACTCATCCATTGTGAAACGGCGAAATGTAAATACTAAGAAATAGTAAATATTGAGTCAGTTTCACAAACAAAAAGAAAATGTTTATATCGCACGACCAAAGCGGAACATCTACAAGAGATCCGCTACCGTGACTAATAAATTATGAATCCCCAGTGGGAAACGGGGGATAGATGTTACTATCTTATGCCCATTCAAGTTCTAACAATCCATATGGAGCAAATATTGCCGGTTATAAAAAAAAGTCTTTCAAAGAAAATGATCTGTCTCTGCCAATAGAAGTATCAACAAGACTAGCTGTGCATCCATGCATGCCTATCAACGTAATTGTGAATTTCAAAATAAGCTCAAGTCTAAACCCAGCTATTTTGCGTATGTAGAATGCATGAGCTTGCTACAAGTTCAAAGCATGAATAACAAGAGCCGGATCATGCGTTATAGAGCAATGTTGTAATAATCACTAACCTATAACAAAATAACTCAAGATAAAATCATTAAATGCTCATCCCCATAGTCTTGAAGAGGAAATGCATAATACAGGTGTCCATCCAGAGTCTCATTGTACCAAAATCCACGGAATAGCATCATTAAGCCCTGACTGATCACTCCGTAACTTAAAAACCCATCGTTGTTCTTTATTAAAAAGAAATTTAAACACATCCGTGACATGTTGGGAATGTACGGTTGCTCAAGGACAGTCCATGCAATTTGTTCTAGGCTGTGATTTAACTCCAAGAAATGATTGGTCAAGCATGTTGAGGACTTTTTGCACCGAATGGTACTCTTGTGTTCCATAATCCTCTGTTTGATTTTTCTTGTAGTCATACCTACATAGTGTTGAGGACATGGACATGTGATAAGATAAATCACTCTTTCACTGTTACAATTCGTGTGTCGAGTTTGTTTCCATGACCTACCCAAGCCTAAATCTATCTCAGTGGTATGCTTTGTTTGGGGACATACTGCACAATTCCCACAGGGATGGTGTCCCACAACAGGCGGGAGATTCCACAAAGTGTTAGGTTTAAAGTTCATTACATTTCTTGGTCTTGTGTGCACTAAGGAATCACGTAAATTGGTCCCTCTCTTAAAAGAAAACAGAGGCAGAGATAATTTCTCATTTCCCACATTTAAGATACGCCAATGTTTTCGTACAATTCTCTGGATGTGATTCGAGGAGGTACTAAAAGTGTTAACAAATGTCAATCTCTCAAGCGAGGCTTTGGGTGTAGTGGCTTCTAACAGAGCCTCACTGTTGTTGTTAAATGCTCGTTTGTATGATTGTCGTATTACTCTGTGAGGATAATGTCTAGCACGGAGTTTACACGACAAAACCTCAGCGTGTTTTTTTAAATCCTCATTTGTGGAGCAATTTCTCTTCAAAGCATACCACTGAGATTGATTTAGGCTTGGGTAGGTCATGGAAACAAACTCGACACACGAATTGTAACCGTGAAAGAGTGATTTATCTTATCACATGTCCATGTCCTAAACACTATGTAGGTATGACTACAAGAAAAATCAAACAGAGGATTATGGAACACAAGAGTACCATTCGGTGCAAAAGGTCCTCAACACGCTTGACCAATCATTTATTGGAGTTAAATCACAGCCTAGAACAAATTGCATGGACTGTCTTTGAGCAACCGTACATTCCCCCACATGTCACGGATGTGTTTAAATTTCTTTTTAATAAAGAACAACGATGGGTTTTTAAGTTACGGAGTGATCAGTCAGGGCTTAATGATGCTATTCCGTGGATTTTGGTACAATGAGACTCTGGATGGACACCTGCATTATGCATTTCCTCTTCAAGACTATGGGGACGAGCATTTAATGATTTTATCTGGAGTTATTTTGTTATATGTTGGTGATTATTACAACATTGCTCTATAACGCATGATCCGGCTCTTGTTATTCATGCTTTGAACTTGTAGCAAGCTCATGCATTCTACATACGCAAAATAGCTGGGTTTAGACTTGAGCTTTTTTTGAAATTCACAATTACGTTGATAGGCGTGCATGGATGCACAGCTAGTCTTGTTGATACTTCTATTGGCAGAGACATATCATTTTCTTTGAAAGACATTTATTTTATAACCGGCAATATTTGCTCCATATGGATTGTTAGAACTTGAATGGGCATAAGATAGTAACATCTATCCCCCGTTTCCCACTGGGGACTCATAATTTATTAGCCATGGTAGCGGATCTCTTGTAGATGTTCCGCTTTGGTCGTGCGATATAAACATTTTCTTTTTCTTTGTGAAACTGACTCAATATTTACTATTTCTTAGTAATTACATTTTGCCGTTTCACGATGGATGAGTCCCGTATGCGGACTACATTTCCCTTCTACTTTGACGCAATGGGCCGTGCTAATCCCTTTCACGGTTTCCATTGGATGCTTGTTCACGCGTCTCTGCGTCACCACGCATGCGTCCCGAAGTTTACAATCAGCTTTTAGACATAAAGACGTCGCGTCCTGCCGGTGTCAGGTTACCACTCGGAGCAACCAGGATGGAAGCCCGGGGTAACGATGGAAAGGTAGGTAGCGGCTTACTGTTTTATTACTATCTTTGGAATCCGCTGTTGCACGCCAGCTGCCTGGGTTGACTTTCTTAGAACTAGTTTCCCTAATAACGTAACAGGTTGGCTCTGCATGCATTCCGGGAGTAATTATACATTGATTTGTAAGTTACGATATTTTATTATGTTTTTGGGCAGGGCTTGCTCTTTACACATGAGTGAGCTCTTTGCCTTAGCTGCCCTTCTTCTCCTGTTTGCAGTTTGCCAGGGTCTATATTACATTTAACCGTCCTTCTTGATCATATCCTTTCTCCATTGCCATGGTCTGGTCTACTGGATGTTATGTTAAATATCCGGATGTACAGGCATCCTTGGCTTTGGCTATTTTTGAACATTGGCGGATGGACTTTTGTATCATACTTAAGATGTTAGTCATTCACCGCTCTTCCCTTCTTTCCCCTTGTTCAGCCCTATTTATGATGTACTGCCTATGCGACCATTAGTTTGTTTTTGTGCATATGGATGGATTTACATACCTGTTGAGTACTCTTGCTTTTCAGTAAGGGCACTTTCAGAATATTTTTTGTATTTATTTTTCGCAGAGCGTTGCCTAACGCCCTGAGTTGTGACTAGGAGTGGTTGGCTTTATCCCCGATTTGATACGGGTAAGATTGGTAGCAGTTTGCTTTATTCATTCTGTTGATCTTCTTTATTGGATGTTAAACTGTGTGTTTTATGCACTTAGATATAGCATTTATTTCTGCTTCTGTCTTTATCTCACAGGAATTTGTTCACTACTGCGGTAGTGTTTCATATGTCAACAAGACGACATTAAGGTAGACAGTCGGTTATATCGTCCCATTGTTACTTTTATTTCCTGGATGTTGTGTATTTTGATATCTTTGTGATTTGTCACATTGAATAGCTGCAGTAGTTATTTGCACTGGTCCTGAAGAAAGCTAAGATCTCAGTTTTAGATCGTTAGCTGAAACATGTAGACCACTTGACGCGTGTCTGAAAATTTGTTAAGGACTGTGCCTTCACTGACATTTTTAACATTGGCACTTGGAGTTACTTACTAAACAGTTTTTTCTCTCCTCATAGTCAATTTTATTTTTATTTACACTATAACACTTATTTTTTAACCACACCAAAGGTTGGCTTCATCGATCTTTAGGAGATCTAGTCCTCATAGTATAGCTAAAACATACGTGAGCTCCTCCATTTGACGAAGGCTGGGAGTTGTAGCTCCTCAATCGCACTAGGTTGCGGTTGAGAGGAGATCCCATATGATGAAGCATGCCACTTCGGTGGGTGATGGGATTAGGTCCTCTTTATGAGGACTCTTTCATCTAGACAGTAGTCTTAGTGTTCTTTCACACAGTTTTCCTTATCCCTTTTTTCTCTTTTTTGGACCCGTGGAACCTTATGTTATATATATATATATATATATATATATATATATATATATCAATCCAATTGCACGTAAACAAAGCACACTCAGAGTCACGGGTATTCCAAAGTGGCAGCAGTTTATTCTTCGCTACGCGTTTCGACACACAGAGTGTCTTGATCACACGAATCTACGAACATTTTGGATAAATTTAAATAAAGTTCAATGAAGTGAATTCACACAAAGCATGGTAATAGAAGTGGGACTATCCCTTAGTTAGTCAATTCCGATGTTTTAGTGCGGCAGACATATTGGAAAGTCCAAAATCAACGTTTTTTAAATTTACAGATTATAGTCATACTTCATTTGTTAAGCGAATCGCTCAATAGACACCAAAAAATTACTTGTGTTGTGGGAATACACGTTCGATATGCATATATTCACATATTTACAGTATTTACATTAGCGAATACATTGCTGTACATTAATTTCAATATCGTTTATGTCCTATTTCAAGGCTGAATAGCCGTTATTGATATAGTAATCATTCCGTGTGACAGTATGCAATCGACACATTATGGTACAAGTTTTATTTTGCCCCGGTGTATCCTTTACACGCATTTGTATTCAATCGCTCTAGTGGCAAAGTAAATGAAGGGTCTATTGTTCATGTATTCTGGCGGTCTAGTGCCGAAAGGAGACTATATATCAAAACGTGACATTGATTTGGCGTTAATCAAATATTTGCAACATCTTACGAGACTAAAATTAGATTGCAGGTTACTGTCCCAACTCAATCCATGACACCGTCAAATGTGCAAAATAAACAAAAGAAACCAAAACTAAACAACATAACCAATTCTATTTCCAAAATAGATAGAAATTCATAAAATTCTCTTATCTGTGTACAGTGCAGTCCCGAGCCCGGGGAAGAAAAGGTTAGGGAACCCGTGAGAGGTCAGACACGTAGTGGGCCCCTTCCTTTCCTCCTGTAAAAAACACAAATAAGAGATGTATAGCCATTACTTTCTCGAAGAGAAACAAGGGGACAAAAGTATCCAAAAGAGAAACGAAAACAGCATATTCATAAGATTTCTCATAATGCAGTCGCAATATTGGATGGTTGTTTAATCTATATGGAGATGAGAGGCTAGTTCCTCATCCAGATTATGACCTCCAGGGAATCTAGTCTCCAACTCAAGTATCCATTTGGACTCCTGTTGTCTCAATCTGAGGTCTCTATTGCCACCTCGTGGATTAGAGACTATTTGTTCGATGGCAAAGTACCGTAACAAGGAGTTATTGGATTGATGAAAATCCAAAAAATGCCTAGCAATTGGGTATTGGACATTTACGTTGGTAATTGCACGGAGATGTTCCATCACACGTTTCTTAACCATGCAAATTGTACTCCCCACATACCTGCGTTTGCAGGGACATTCAAGTACATATACGATACAATTACTGCTACATGTTAGAAACTGGTTGATTTTCCATTTTTTGTTTCTCCCCGGGATGTCAAATTCTCTCACAGAGTGACTGAATTTGCAGGCTCTACAATGCCCGCAAGGGAAGAACCCTTTAAGATCATGGAAATGATGGCTTTTGTGTTCAGTTATATCCCCTCTTACCAATATATCTTTCAGACTTTTGCCCCTCTTATAGGTGATCAGGGGTCTTTTTCCTATATCTTTCCCTATAATGGCATCAGTCTGGAGAATTTTCCAATTCTCGGTAAGCAATTTACACACTTTTCCTGATCTGTTGTTGTATGTAGTCACAAGTCTGATGTTACTATCTGTGTTTTCAGGGTCATTAGTTTTTTGTTCCAGTGCCTTAGTTCTACTTACACTTTCAATTTTACGTACTGCATTATTGAGGACCCATTCAGGGTAGCCTCTCTGGCGAAATCTTTCAAGCATGTTATTTTTTTCTTCCGAAAATTTGTGGTCTGTGCTGCAATTTCTCCTTGCCCTGAGTAGTTCCCCATATGGAATACTCCACTTCAAAGGTTCAGGGTGGCCACTCAGGGCATGGAGCAGGCTATTCCCAGCTGTGTCTTTCCTATATAAACTTGTAACAAGTTTCCCATCAATGACCTCAATATGGGTGTCTAGGAACTCCACCTCCCTTTCACTGATGGTAAATGTCAGTCTAATATTGTATGGATTAGTGTTGAGTTCATTGATGAACTCAACAGCTTCTTGTTTGTCACCACTCCAGACAATAAATAGATCGTCGATATACCTGAGCCATACTGTCACTGACTCAAAGTATTTCGTGAGGGATGGATTTGATTGAATTTCTTCTTCCCATTTTCCTAGGAAAAGATTTGCAAATCCAGGTGCGAAGCACGTTCCCATAGCCGTGCCTCGCACCTGCCTGTAAAGTACCCCATCAAACATAAAGATGTTATTTTTTAAGCATATCATCATCATGTCAGCCAACATGCGTGTATGTTCGAGATAAGTGATGTCTCTAGTGCCTAAAAAGTGCATACAGGCTTCGACTCCCTGGACGTGATCTATTATAGTATATAATGAGTTCACGTCCAGGGTAATCAGGTGGTAGTTCTCGTTCCATGTGATTCCATCTAATTTGTTCAGGAAATCTTTGGTGTCTTTGACAAATGATGGTAACTTTGAGACATAATCCTTTAAAAACTGATCCACATATTTGGATACATTTTCGTTAACACTGCCCATGGAGGACACAATTGGTCTCCCTGGTGGAATAGTGGGGTGTTTATGGAGTTTAGGGAGAAGATACAGAATGGGTAATTTCGGAAAATCACGTTTCAGAAAACAGTATTCTTGCCATGAGATGATACCCAATTCTTGCCATTCCGATAATCTTTGCCATGTTGTAACTATACTAGCATTGTATGCTGCAGTATCACATATACAATAATATTCATTGTTACTAAGTTGTTCTTTTGCTTCATTGATATACAGATCTCTACCCCATTATATACATATATATAATATTCCACAGATGGCCAAGGTCCTACGCCAACTTCAAAGCCTGCTTCCTAACCAAATAATGTATCCTTTTAACAACGTTCTAGACAAAATCCTAGAGGTCTTAGAAAGCTGTTGGAGCTTTCTCAGTCCATATGCATGGAAGCAACCATTCAGTCCTACAATCCCTTAAAAGAATATATTTTGCGAGATACCTTCAAAGGCATACCAACTCATATGTACTCTACATAGCTTCATTCCTTCCTCAGAAGTCACCCCAGCCATGGCATTTACCCATCCTAAGATTGTTAGTTCCATTTACATCTCTGAAAATATTCTTAAACATCAGTGGGCGCCAGAAACCCTTCTTGCCTATATTTGAGAAGCTAAAGTCAGATTGGTAGGGGGTGAAGGGGTTGATTTAAATGAGGTGAGCTGAAACCCCAAGGCTGAAAATTAAAGAACTGTCCTGAGGGCCCTCCTGTCTTCCATATGAGGGAGACATGTTTTAGTGGGTAAGAGCACACACTTCTAAATACAGTGCTCCATATTTATTGTATTCTCTAGCTTCTGTATAAAAGTAATAAAAACAAATCAACTCCACTCATTCCGTCTCATTACTGTAACAACACATTTTCATTAACCCGGTTGACAAATAATAACCTTGCCATTTATTCAAACAAAGGCCTTACTGTGAGCGCGGAGGTAGACCTAGCAATTAAAGATGATTTTGCAAATGAACTCCATAATGATCTCAATTTCAAAGCACCAAGGGGTGTTTATATATTTATTTTTTTCCTTTGTGACCCTCACACACCCTATTTGTGTCATACCTCATCATCGGGTCTCATCCTGGTCCCTAAAAACCAGGATTGGCTCAGCCGTATTCCAGGGCTCATGTTAAAGATATTTTCTCTGATGGGGATCTAGATGTTATAAGATTAAAAAATACCTAGGGTACACCCCGGTATATCTCTATTATAAGGTGTCCTGGGAATGGTTAAAAAAGACTACGTAGGTGCTAACGTGTCCAACCTCCAATATCTACATGTATGTAAGAAAAGTTGTGGTACCTTTTGGGAGCATGACAATTTGCACGTTTAGAATCAATAATTCTATACATCAACTCTACGATGTACGCCAAGGTTGTGTGATTTTTTTTTTTTTTTTTTTTTTTTTTTTTTTGTTCCATTCAACCGTTTAACTTGTACGAATTATTTGTTGATCTCTTTTCCTTTGCTCAATAGCAGGCATGAATACATGCTCCCATGGCATGCAAGTACTTGTGTTTTAATGTTGTTTGTCTAGTTATGTCTTAAAGAAACCCTGACAGATCGGACTAGGGATACAGGACACAGTGACGAATAGATGTTGGGCTGCTAGCAATAATCCTGACGAAAGCCCTGGACCTTGAGAGGCCTGAGAATGTAGGCTGAAACATGTTGACAATAGTGAGGGTGAAGGAACAATATACTCCGACTTAGGACTCGCATAGTTTTTTAACCATGCCAGGGGCACCTTAAAATGAATGGATCCTGGGGTGCACCCTAGGTATTTTAACTTCTAACATCTAGACACCCATTGGAGAAAATATCTTTAAAGTGCTCCCTGGAATACAGTTGAACCCATCCAGATTTTTAGGGACCGGGATGAGGCTTGATGATGGAGCATGACACCAATAGGGTGTGTGAAAGTCACAAGAAAAATCACTAGGGGCTTTGGAATGGAGGTCATTATGGAGTAATCTGGGATTTTTCGCATCAATGGAGATAGTGTATTTTGTTTTGTGGTGGTATATAATTACAGGGAGGTAGTATGTAAACCCTTCTTGGTTGTCCAAGAAAAACCTCTCCCTCTAGAGAGTGTGTGTAACATTCCCTAGGCAGTTTGTAGACAGTTTAATTGTGCAGCGTACAGCTGTAGGGGTATATAATTGATTTCCCCTAAATTGATGTAGAGATGAGTCACATAATCCGTGGTAAACAGACAGATTTGACCTATCCAGATGAATTGGCGTCACTAATACTTTCAGCTCCATCATTGATAGGGGATAGCAATTTAGCACAAGCCCTGGCACAGATTGAAGGGTGAACTGCATTTACCAATTTGAAGAAAGACCCGTGAAGACACTTTTTTACGTAGCAATAATGACTTAGTACCCAAGGGCCAATGCTGCCCTGTCAAGGCTCCTAGTAAATAACTGACCACAAATGTTTTTTGGGGACTAGCAGTTCAGGAAGGACTGGCCTCTCATAGCATGGTGCTGTAGTAGAGACTGGTTAATATTCATCATCACAACAGCAAAGCGTCTCTCGGAAGCAATGCTGGTAAAAATAAAAGTGAATGAGGACTATCTTAAAAGCCAGATTCAACTGAGTGTTTTCAAAAAGAAAGTGGAGGAAACCAATAAAGAAGTATCAGAACTGAAATAGTTCTTAACCCAGAGTAAAATAACTAAATTACATAAAGATATTGAGAAGTTTTCTCATTCTAGGGTTTATCCCCATACAAAAAACAACTTTATTACTAAAGCAGATAAGCAGACTCACCAAAAAAGGGTGACAGGGTAACTGGATTTCTAATTCCGAATCTGATAGATGGAGTAGCGATTTATTTACTAGTGCTAAGTCCAAAAACACTCTACGGCAAGGGAGGAGATATAACACCCGGTATTCCCATCCGACTCCTCCACCGATTCACTTCTGGCCAAATCCATACAGCTCTCTGGCCCAATTGGTCCCCCACCACCTTTCTTCCAAGGAAACAAACCTTTTTTAGGAAGGGACGGCCCACGGGGAAGAAAATGAGACAAAAAGGTACAGTGGAAGGAATCCGAAGGAGTCGCAACCGGCAGCAAGTCCAAGGACCAACAACCCCAACCAGGGACCAGCAGGATATAAGTCTTGTAATCAATCTTACCGATTTTTACTTTCTCTACTCAAGAACAGGCAGTTCTGAACAATTCTTGGGTTTCATCTGGGCAGAGCAAACAGACCAATTTAAACTGCAATGTGAGATTGCATAATTTTTCCGGAAGATTTTTGTAATGACTTGTATCAGGGACTCTCCTGCCCCTCTGACTAATGACACCCATACTGACTTCAGAAGGAAGTCCTTTTTCAATCCTCCTACGACAATGATGCCACCTGATGTCATTGCCTTTGAACAAGGGGTTGTGCGTGAGATTGAGGTTTTAGATCCCAAAGCAGTACTGCATCAGAACCTTACTTTTAAAGAAAAGGGAAAGAACAGCACTGGAGGCACTTGAAAGAAGAGATGATAAAGTCCTAAAGCTTCAGATAAAGGTGGGGCTACAGTTCTACAGCCTGCAAAGAAATATCTATTGGCTGGTACCAGCCTTTTGAATGACCAGAGAAATTATAAGGCTCTTACTGTTGATCCAACTAAGGAATTGGAGGTGGAGATTAAAAAAAATATAGTTACTAGAGCGCTCGAACAGGAGTTGATTATAAAGGATTATATTATGGTTGAGAATCCACAAACACCATATTTCTACACGCTTCCCAAAAGCCACAAACAGGACGACTCAGTTCCTGGACACCCTATTGTTTCAGGGATTGGCTCACTCCCAGAACCTTTGTCAGCATTTGTTAATTTGGTTTCTACGTTCATTAGTAATGGAGATGCTGTCTTACATAAAAGTTACTACGCATTTGCTCAGTCCTCTCAAAGGAATGGATTTTGACCCTGAGGCAGAATACAAGTTTGCCCTAGATGTGGAAGCACTCTACACAAGTATTCCCAAGGATAAAAGTCTAAAAACTATTGAAGAGCTCCTAGTTCAGAGACCTTGGGACTGGAAAGCCCCTCTAGATTTTATTATGACGTTTGCCACTTTTGCATTAAAAAGACATTACTTTGTTCCCTCAAACTCACTCTATGAACACCATGGCACTTCGATGGGTAGCACGTTTGCTGCGAGCTTGACTTGCCTGTATGTACATCAGTTTGAGCAAAAATACATATGGACATACATTCCCTACTTTGATCACGTGAACCAATGACGGTGATACACAGATGATCTGTTTGTCATATGGCACAGCTTCAGAGAACAAGCAGAAGAATTTATAATTTGGATTAGCACTCCAAACAACTATTTGAGGTTTACTTTGACAATGAGTAACCAGGAATTACCCTTTTTAGATCGGAGGATTAGTTCGGCAGGGGGTAATTTGACCACAATGGTATACACAAAATCCACAGACCCTGCATTTAGAGAAAATCTACCTATAGACCAATTCCTATGGTTAAGACCGAATTGCTGCAATATGGCAGATAACAAAGTGGAGGCTAATATGTTGAGTAAGAAATTGACTGACACGGGTATCCTGGACAACTAGTAAGACCAGCAGAAAAAAGAGCATTTTCTAGTGACGGAGACAGCTTACTAGTAGATAGCAATAGAGAGGAAATGCGTCCGCTAATTTCTGTAAGCGCCTATACCAATGCTTCCATTGCTATAAATAGACTTATAACCAAGAATTGGCATCTATTTGTGAGAAAGTGCCATCTTTCTTGCATGGTATGCCCCCACTTTTTGCTGATTTGCTGAATGTACTTTGACTAAGTGTGCCCTGGACTCCTGCCAATCAGGTGCCCAGGGCCTATGTTCCTTCCCTAAAAACCTAAAACCCAAATTGGCAAACCCGGGCCACATGTCAGCCCCTGGTAAATGGTACCATAGGTACCCAGGGCCTTGTGACCAGGGAAGTCCTCTAAGGGCTGCAGCTCTCATTGTGCCACCCTTGGAGGTCCTGTACCCTAACACACATACACTGCCCTTGCAGGCTGAGTGTCTGGGTACAGGACAAAACAAAGAGTCGACATGGCACACATCCCTGTGTGCCATGCCCCACCACCTACACTGCCCTGGCATACATAAGCCACCCCTCTAGCTGGATGCCATGTGCCAGTGGTGTGGTCACAGGAGCAGGAGCCCTGTGCCCCTACAGTACCCAGGTCCATTCCTGGGCACTGTAAGTGCAGTGCTGCCATTTGAGTACATGGTGCTGAGAGCTCGTCAAACACGAACTCCACAGCACCATAATGGCAACACTGAAGACTGAGTAGTTTGGTATCAAACTTCTCAGCACATTAAACCCGCACTGATGACAGTGTGGGATTTAATGTACCAAGCACCCCAGAGGGCATCTTAGAGATGCCCCCTGAAACCTAACCTACAATCCACATCTGGTCTGAGAGGCTGCCTAGGCTGGTCACACAGCAGACATGTAGCTGGACCCCTGGGTAGGAGAGCCCCTGCTCTCCTGGGCCTGCAACAATGCACATCCTGGGCGAGGTGCTAGATCTCCTCCCACAGGATGGGCATGGGGAAGCTTCAAAGGCATGCCACCTCTGTGAGCTTCCCCAGGCCACTGCAACCCCCCACTCTGACGGGAAGCTTGGCCGGAAACCCCAAATAAGGACAGGGGATGTGCCCGCCTGTCAACCCCACCCCTCAGGTGGGGGAGGCGAGGTGAAGCACATCTCCAGGCTCTCGCCATCTTGAAGATGGGGAGCCCTGCCCAATCAGGACTAGGCCACTGCCCCCCTCCCACAGGAGAGAGGCAGGATAGGGGGTGTACCCACCCCAGGACAGGGACCCATTGGTCCCTGCCCTTCACCTACCTGTAACGCCCCTAAATCTAGTATTTAGGGGCACCCCGAACCTTCCTTCCCCAGATTCCGAAATACAAAGAAGAGCAAGAAGAAAGAAGACCTGCCCTGCAGCTGCTAAGAAGAGGAAGACACCAACTGCTTTGGCCCCAGCCCTACCGGCCTGTCGACCCTCGTACCTGCTCCTGCTCCAACCCGGCATCTCTTGTGGCCAGCAACCTCACAAACCCCGGAGGACCTGGCTACCTTTTGACTCGAAGCCCCTGGGACTCCCATGAGTAGAGGCTCTACTCAAAATCTGCTTCTAATCCCTGGCATCAGCCCGGAACCGCGAACCCTTCACACTCTGCACCCGCCAAGCCTGGCCTGTGCCGGAGTGAACAAAGACCACGAGGACGACCCCACGGCGACTGTGACCCCGAGTCTGGCACCCAAGGACTTCCCTCGACGTTCCTGATGACGCCTGCAGCCTCAGAACCAGGTGCCCCCCCCAACCATGATCAACAGAGGGTAAGATTTCCCGACACCAAAAGGCACCCCTGCACCCGGCGCCCCGCTGTGCCCAACTCCGGGGTACCTACCTATCCTCCACTTACCCAACTTACCTCTCGAAGTGGTGGTGGCACCTGAAGAATCTCCATCCCCGAGCTTGCAGTCTTTTTCTAAACCGGAGCTTTCCCATTGAAATCATTTGAGCGCCCGAAGGCTCAAAAGCACCCTGCACCCAGCCGACCCAGTGGCCCTGGCAGTGTAACCTCTACTCCTATCTACTTCCCCATTTGCTCTGAGCAAGTGACCAGTAGCCCAGCTCCCACAGCCGCGTGGTCTGCTAGTCAGCAGGCACCAACCAAGGCCCCCCTGCCTCCCATAGGATAACATTGGGCCTAACTCTCTCTGCACCCGGCTGCCCCTGTGCCGCGGAGGGTGTAACAACTGTACCTACCTGACCCTGGGAGACCCCTGAGTCTATGCCCAGAACCTTAACTTTGCCAGTCGAGTACTTACCTTAAAGCCGATAACTCAATGTTCTCCATAAGGTAACATTGACAGGTTTTTCCTGAAATTTCTTCTACGTGTGGACTTTTCAAAACTTAAAATATCCACCAAAAATCAGCCGAGTAACGAAAACGAAAATACTCACCTGCTATTAGGTGAGCTCACAGTGCTGGATCTTGGTGCCCAGCACTGACTCTGAAAAATATTCACAACCGTACTTACCAGTAACCCAATTGTCTTCCATAGGAAACCATTGACTGTTTTTCTGTGAAATGTCTTCTAAGTGTCTATTTCTGCAAAGTTTAAATATTCTTTAAAAATTGTATAAATTGTGAAAACGTAATTACTTACCTGTTTTGGATAAAGGTCCCAGTACTGAGTCTAGGCACCCAGTACTGGATTACAAAAGGAACGAGAACATACTATACCTGCAACTTGAATTTTCTTCCATAGGGAATCATTGACTGTTTTCTATTAAATATTTTCTGTCAACTTTTA
Source organism: Triturus cristatus (assembly GCF_964204655.1). NCBI lineage: Eukaryota > Metazoa > Chordata > Amphibia > Caudata > Salamandridae > Triturus > Triturus cristatus. The sequence continues at coordinate 679,008,341 of NC_140595.1, forward strand.
AAATAGAAAAATATTGTCTAAAAATCATAACAATAACTAAGTCGACTTTTATCACTTGATTCTAAGTACTGGCCCAGGACTGAATCTAGGATCCAGTCCTAGAATTCCAAAAGTCATCCTAAAATTAATCTGTTGCAAATAACTTGAAACTTTCATTGAACTCAATGCATGATTGTGTTTAAAATTGTGTTGCCTATTGCAACCACTTGTAACTTTCTACAAAAGTCAATTGCATATTGCAAAAGTATTTATATAAAGCATCTCATCCTGAGAAAGTATTTTAATACCTATTGTTGGTTCTAAAAATAAAACAAGCATACATATATATTTTTTTTTTTATAGAAACTATTGGCCTAGAGTTCAGTTATTGAGTGTGTGAGACCATTTGCTGAATGAGTGTGTGCAACAAATGCTTTACACTGTTCTCTGATACTGCCTTACTGCTCGACCAAGCTACCACTTTAGAGAGTAAGGTTATATCTAACTTTAGCCTCTGCCAAACCTCTGGGGACTGTGGACTCTGTACACCCTGTACCTATTTGGGAACAGTATATACAGAGCCGCTTTCTCACAATAATGAACAGCAATGGTCACAATTTTGTGAATCCAATGTTTTTGTTCACACGTAATACCAGAGTTAGAGAGAGTCAGCCACACAAGGCCTAGGCAAAAGGATAGACTAACAGAATACACTGTTGAGCTTACCACAAGTAAAGGGTCATTTCCCATGTAGCCAATGTTCGGTGGGCGCTAGAATGCCAGTGTGAACAAAAGAAGTCCTATGAGTTTTTAGTCCACAAACGTAATTTATATGATTGAGTGCTTCTGTAAACTGAAATATGTGGGGATGACAACTAGAAGGGTCAAACAATCATTGAACATCACAGCACCATTAGGTGTAAATGAATGCCAACTAAATTGTAGAGGCTGGGCATGATGCAAATGACTTAAAATGGACAGTGATTGAAAGATTAGTACTAAATAGGATCATGACAAAAATCCTACCAGAACGGGAACCGAGATGGGTCTACAGATTGGGGATCTACGATAATGGTCTCCGTGATGAGATCTCGTGGACTCTATTGAACTCAACTCGATGAGTAAAGGGGTTTTTTACGGGTAGACTCCATGTTTATATGCAGGATAGTGGAAAGAATATTAGGGCACACACTGATTACTCAGTATATTAACAATAATGGCATAGTGCATTTAATGACCTAGTATTTTAAATAGTTGTTCAGCGTCTCTAGGAAGGCCAAAAGAAATATGGTCACAATGAGGAGCCTAAGCCTTTGGCACCAACAGCACACAACTCGAGGACTGAGCAATGCAGGAGATCCCCTAACAAAGGAGAACTACTGGTGACTATGAGCGAGGGACTACAGTTCCCGGCATGCCTTGATATACGTCTGCAGCATGACGCACACCTATGAACATGAAAATGTGCTGAGAACTACATTTCCCATGATGCTTTGAAACACATGTGTGGCATTATGCATGCGTACAGGAGGATGCAATGACCCCAGCGGTTACATGGAATCTTTAAAATGAAGGCAGAGTTTCTGAGAATGAGAGAAAGGGACCAAGTAGAACAGTAGTAGGTATAACAGAGGCACGGCTCTCTTGGAGTAGTAAGTGGACTATGCAATGTTATAACTGGTGAGAGACAGATGAAGGGATTAGTAATGGTGAGCAGAGCCCCAAAAAGTAGTTTTGCCATTTTTGTTGTAGAGTGTGACTACAGGGCCATTCCTTCTGGCCTGTGACAATAGATACCTTTGCGGGTAAGCATAGCTATCCGAGTGATTCGCAGCGTGCTTCATGAGCATTTGAAGAGTGACATAATTCATCATATACGCTTACGTTGGATATTGGTCATAAGCATTACAACTTGCATGTTGAGCATCAATGTGTCCATCCATTAATATCTACATGTATGTCAAAAGTTGTGGTACCTGTTACGATCATGACAATTTTCATGTATAGAATCAATGTGTCTGTCCATCAACACTACATGTACTTCAAGATCTTGTGATGTGTGTTCCATGTAATCGTTTATTAACTTGTACAAATTATTTGTTGATCTCTTTTCCTTTGCTCAATAGCAGGCATGAATACATGCTCCCATGGCAGGCAAGTAGTTGTGTTTTAATGTTGTTCATTTAGTTATGTCCTAAGTTATGTCTTAAAGTCAGATAGGACTAGGGATACAGGACACAGTGACGAATAGAGAGTGGGGTACTAGTAATAGTCCTACCAAAAGCCCCGGACCCTGAGAGGCCAGAGAACGTGGGCTGAAACATGTCAACAATAGTGAAGATGAGGGTATTGGGGACATTTTACCTGGACAAGGCACTCACATAGTTTTTTAACCATACCAGAGGCACCTTATCGTATTGTATTTTAATTGCATTTATATAGCGCTTACAACCCTGACGAGGCGTCCAATCGCTTTTCCGGTGAGTAGCCGCTACTCTGGAACCCATAAAAGATTAGTGGTGAACTAGTCTAGTGAAAATATGGAAGTAACCACCTTATTTTCAGAAAACTGCTCCAGAATTGGCTCTTCCCAACATACACACCATATGCAAACAGATAGAAATATATAGCATATCTCTCTGTATATTAAGCATTTATTTGTACTATAGATATGCACCTATGTGTATTGATTTGTATAAACGTGCAGAATTGTTTATTTTTTTTATATAGATATTCATTAGTTCTGCTAATATCTACATTATTCTGTTTTTTACATGTATATAAGTGACTGCACGAATAAGTAAATCTTTTTATCATGAAAATTTGTCTGCAATTGCTTCACTATTGATCTATAAATAAGTGTGTGTGTGTGTGTATGTATGTGAATATATGTATGTGTGTATATATATATATATATATATATATATATATATATATATATATATATATATATATATATATATTCCGATCCAAAATGCAATAAATACGCACTCTCAGAAGTACAAGGAGGATATTTAATTGAGGTACAGGCTACGCGTTTCGGAAGACAAACTTCCTTGATCACACGAAGAGCCGAATACAAAACACCCATTACATAGTGAAGGATACTAGACATAAACATAGGACAGCATAACAGCAAGTGTACTTCCGTGATTAGAAGTTTGTCGGCCATCTTGTAATGTCCACAGGTACATACATGCATATAATAAATGAAACTGGCAATAATGCATATAGGTGCATAGTGCACAAGAAAACATAGGAAATCCTAGTATACAATAGCTGTGTACAATCTTATGCTATTTCCTCATAGTGAAAGGAAAAAGTAAAGAGAAAGATAACGGGATAAGGATAACCGCCAAGTGGCTTAGCGCAACTGCATCTAAAAGCCCTAAATCCATACTCCCAATGTACCAGCAAGTGGAATAAACAGGATAGAAATCCAAATCAAAGCTGAAAGCTATACTAGCGCCAAGTGGCCTAATGCTACAGTAATGATAAAAATGACCCAACAGGTTATAACACTCTTACTGCTCAGAAGAGCAAGTGATCCAGGATGGAATCACAAATGCAAACCCATGTCTAGCACTAGTCTCAGTACTGGCAACAACAAAAACAAAAGGATAGAAAAGCACTATCCAAACTACAATAAAAAAGTGAGTAGAAAATCTTATCTCTACATGGTGATGTTTTTCTTCTGGGGATAGGGAAGAAAAGGGTAGGTGACCCGTGACGTGTAGAGAATACCCAAAGGGCCCCTTCCTTTCCTCCTGTAAAGAGAAAGAAAAAGAACAAAGTTAAAAAGATAATATAGTAGAAAAATGACAATTACAGTTGTATCATACAGTATTTACAGATTCATGAACATCAAAAACATCAAGCTATACATCTTGAATTAAGGCAAAAAGAGCGAAGAGAGAAAGAAACATGTCACTGTTCCATAAGGTGTGTTGCTAACTCCTCATCTATATTGTGCCCTAGCGGGTACTTTGTCTCAAGATTTAAGATCCATTTGGATTCTCTTTTTCTGAGTACCAGCTCCCTGTTACCACCTCTTACACTGCCCACTACCTGTTCAATAACAAAGTACTTGAGTAATGAGCTGTTAGATGAATGATACTCAGCAAAGTGTCTAGCCACTGGGTAATGGCTGTCTTTGTTATTTATGGCCCTAAGGTGTTCTAGGACCCTTTTCTTGGCCATGTGAGTAGTACTCCCCACATACCATTTCTGGCATGGGCAGACTAACACATATATGGCATAGGTGGAACTACACGTGAGGAATTGTGATATGGTATTTTTCTTGGGAGTGTGTGGTACACTGAATTCGTTAACCATATTACTTGTTTTACAGGCCTTACAATGACCGCAAGGATAAAATCCCTTTAGGTTATGCATGGATGTAAGGTGTGGTTCAGATATGTCACTGTGCATCAGGATGTTTCTTAGACTACGTCCTTTCCTATATGTGATTTTCGGTCTATTGCTAATGGCAGGACCTACTATGCTGTCACTTTTAAACTTCACCGCGATTGCGCAGATTATGAAAGTGGCCGAATTCTGACATACAGTAGAAAGTACGACCACCTCTACAATTTCCAGCCAAAAGAATCAAGTGCTGCCTTGGTAGAAGAAAGGAACGAATCATCTGTAAATATTGCCATAACTGATGATTCTGACACTGATGCATCAGTTCATACCTCAAGTACAGCCTCAGAGGTAGAAGTAATCACTCGTCCTGCGACTTTTTTAGACGAGTACCGGACCCTGAGGAGGAACAAAGAGAAGACGAAAACCATTGCCTCCCAACCAACACCAAGAGGGAGAGGATATCGAGGAAGAGGAAGAGGAAGAGGAAGAGGCAGGGGCGGAGCAAACAACGAAGGGACAGACGAAAACACAGGACACAGAAACGAAACAAAGCCAATGGGAACCAGACGTGGGGGCTCACACAAGAAGATGTAAATATGTGGGACGACACTATGGTAAATAAAACTATTGTTAATCTCACGAGCCGTACCTTGTCCAATTTAGAGAAGAAAACGCTATGTCTAGGTCTTACCTTTTGCCCTACTGCCATCTTCGACTATTCCGACACGAGAATAGACATTTTTAAGTTTATAAGGAAGTTAAAACTGAAAAAATGGCATGAACTGAAAGGGAATATGCAGGACAATGCCAGGGTTATGACTACCACTGAACAAATTGCCCTTACGATAGCTGATACCAATATGCTGCTCACCATGCAAGAACTTGAACAGAACACTGAAGGTGACAATATGAATGGCAATCATGAAATCCAAGATATTGTTATAGATAGAGCAGCTGCTACACCTTTCAAACCCCGTTCTATCTTTTATCCGAATCTCCCACACGATAGTGTGGATACTTTTCATGAGGTTGTCACTAAAGCTCTCATTGAACATAAACATGAGAAATCCAACCATAATTTTGTGTGTGGTAATCTCACATTTAAACAAAGATCTATTATCTCATCACTAGCAAATGACAAGGATATCGTTATCCGCCCTGCGGATAAGGGAGGGAACATTGTTCTACTTAGCAAATCCATGTACATAACGGAAGCACACAGACAGTTGAAAAACAACAGATTTTATGAAAGAACTAACACCAAGACTTACAATGACAGTATATTGGTTACCTGGGATAAACTATCAGCCTGGCAAAGAGAAGGAATAATTACGTGGGAGGAATACTTATATTTAAAGAAAGATTATCCCAAACTTCCGATTATATATTTCCTCCCCAAAGTACACAAAAATCCTATTGTTCCCCCAGGGAGACCTATTGTTTCATCTGTGGGAAGTGTTTTCGAAAATATCTCTAAGTATGTAGATTTTTTCTTGCAAAATTATGTTACCAAACTCCCCTCATACGTTAGAGATACTAAAGACTTTTTATGTAAACTTGAGAACATACAATGGCAAACCTACTATATTTTTATCACTATGGATGTTTCCAGCTTATATACCATCATTGATCATGATCAGGGGATTTGTGCGTGTACCCACTTTCTGAATGAGAGAAATATCATGTATTCTGAACATACTAAAATGCTCATCGATATGATGTTACTATGTCTACAGAATAACATTTTTATGTTCAATGGTGAACTGTTCAGACAGACCCTAGGGACCGCCATGGGTACTTGCTTTGCCCCTAGCTTTGCTAACCTCTTTTTAGGCCTATGGGAAGAGGAGGTGAGAAAAGATGTTGACCTCTCTCAGCACCTCAATCAGGTTAATACTTGGCTCCGTTACATAGACGATCTTTTTGTAATATGGGAGGGGAGCGAAGAAGAAGCAGTCGATTTTATCCAGCAACTCAATAATAACACACTTAATATTGTATTGACATATAACATCAACAAGGAGGAAATAGATTTCCTCGATGTCAAAGTTAGAGCTGTTAACAATACACTTGAGACTAAACTGTTTCGGAAAGAAACTGCAGGGAACAGTATCCTACACGCTCACAGTCACCACCCTGAAACACTAAAGTGGAGTATACCATATGGGGAGTTACTGAGAGCAAGAAGAAATTGCAGTACTGATACGAACTATAAAATTGAAGAAATGATCATGCTGGATCGGTTTAGAGAGCGCGGTTACCCTAAATGGGTACTAGACAGAGCTGTCTCTAAACTCAAAGATATAGACAGAAAGAGTACCCTGAAAACTAAAGAGAAGCCTGCAGAATCATCAGAGACACGAGTTATTCTTACATACAACAGTAGCTCGAGCAGAATAAAGAAAATTCTCAATGACAACTGGAATATCCTTAAAAGTGACAGCATAGTAGGTCCTGCCATTAGCAATAGACCGAAAATCACATATAGGAAAGGACGTAGTCTAAGAAACATCCTGATGCACAGTGACATATCTGAACCACACCTTACATCCATGCATAACCTAAAGGGATTTTGTCACTGTAAGGCCTGTAAAACAAGTAATATGGTTAACGAATTCAGTGTACCACACACTCCCAAGAAAAATACCATATCACAATTCCTCACGTGTAGTTCCACCTATGCCATATATGTGTTAGTCTGCCCATGCCAGAAATGGTATGTGGGGAGTACTACTCACATGGCCAAGAAAAGGGTCCTAGAACACCTTAGGGCCATAAATAACAAAGACAGCCATTACCCAGTGGCTAGACACTTTGCTGAGTATCATTCATCTAACAGCTCATTACTCAAGTACTTTGTTATTGAACAGGTAGTGGGCAGTGTAAGAGGTGGTAACAGGGAGCTGGTACTCAGAAAAAGAGAATCCAAATGGATCTTAAATCTTGAGACAAAGTACCCGCTAGGGCACAATATAGATGAGGAGTTAGCAACACACCTTATGGAACAGTGACATGTTTCTTTCTCTCTTCGCTCTTTTTGCCTTAATTCAAGATGTATAGCTTGATGTTTTTGATGTTCATGAATCTGTAAATACTGTATGATACAACTGTAATTGTCATTTTTCTACTATATTATCTTTTTAACTTTGTTCTTTTTCTTTCTCTTTACAGGAGGAAAGGAAGGGGCCCTTTGGGTATTCTCTACACGTCACGGGTCACCTACCCTTTTCTTCCCTATCCCCAGAAGAAAAACATCACCATATAGAGATAAGATTTTCTACTCACTTTTTTATTGTAGTTTGGATAGTGCTTTTCTATCCTTTTGTTTTTGTTGTTGCCAGTACTGAGACTAGTGCTAGACATGGGTTTGCATTTGTGATTCCATCCTGGATCACTTGCTCTTCTGAGCAGTAAGAGTGTTATAACCTGTTGGGTCATTTTTATCATTACTGTAGCATTAGGCCACTTGGCGCTAGTATAGCTTTCAGCTTTGATTTGGATTTCTATCCTGTTTATTCCACTTGCTGGTACATTGGGAGTATGGATTTAGGGCTTTTAGATGCAGTTGCGCTAAGCCACTTGGCGGTTATCCTTATCCCGTTATCTTTCTCTTTACTTTTTCCTTTCACTATGAGGAAATAGCATAAGATTGTACACAGCTATTGTATACTAGGATTTCCTATGTTTTCTTGTGCACTATGCACCTATATGCATTATTGCCAGTTTCATTTATTATATGCATGTATGTACCTGTGGACATTACAAGATGGCCGACAAACTTCTAATCACGGAAGTACACTTGCTGTTATGCTGTCCTATGTTTATGTCTAGTATCCTTCACTATGTAATGGGTGTTTTGTATTCGGCTCTTCGTGTGATCAAGGAAGTTTGTCTTCCGAAACGCGTAGCCTGTACCTCAATTAAATATCCTCCTTGTACTTCTGAGAGCGCGTATTTATTGCATTTTGGATCGGAATTGTTCGCCAGCTGTGCCTTACTGGCTTCACGCGCCACCGATCTACGGGCGGAGCTTCCAGGAAAGGCGGAATCCATTACAGAAAAAAATATATATATATATATATATATATATTTTCAATGAAAAAACCAAAGGTTTCACACATGTTATAGTTAGCTGGACATTTCACTCGTAAAAAACCATTGAAATTCCCCCGTTATAGTTAGTTCAGCTAACTATAACTCGCGCGCCCGCAATGCACTACTGATGACGTCACATATTACATCACTCATGACATGGTCACTGACATCACTCATGACATCACTGATGACATCTCAAATGACATCACTGATGACATCACTGATGACATCATCCAGTGATTGTGTGTTTTTCTGAAAATTAAATATGTTTTATATTTATGTATATCTCAAGGTCAATGGAAGAATAAATGGGTATATAAGTGTCTAAATGGATGCTTTTTTAAAAAAAAAAAATTTGTGTAACTGACTAAGTGTATCATAGTGAATACATGGCTTACTGAGTAATCTTTAAATATGAAAATATCTGTATCAGTTTCTTACTTTGTGTATAAGTGGCTGCATGGGTTGGTGAGTAGCTACATGAGTGTCTATATAGGTTATTAGTTGATTTTATATCATTATGAGTGTCTGAGTTTCTGTATGGTTCGGTGGGGGGTATTACTTAGTGCATAGGTGCATGAATGAGTGACTCACTGTTTGTATGTGTTGAATACAGCATGTGTGCAGGACTGTATGGGTGGATGAGTGTGTGCATGGGTGTGTTAGTGAGTGAATGACTGTCTCTATAGTGTCTTTATGAGTAACTACATATGTTTTAAACTAGTATATGTGACTATTGGTGTATATAAGTGAGTATATGTGAGAGTGAGAGATTGGAAGAGTTCCTGTATGAATAAGTATGTGTTTCTATAAGTTATTGTTTAAAAGAGTAAGTATATGTAAGTTTCTGTAGAAGTAAGTGTGGTGGTGTGTGTATAACTGTATATGCAAGTAAATGGATGTTTGATTCTTTATTAGCATGAGTGACTATGTGTGTGAGTAACTCTATGGATGAGTGGCGTTGTGTAACAGGATGTATAGGTGTATGAATACATATGATGAGTGAGTACATGTATGAGTGACTGTAGAGGACTGTTGGTGAATGACTGTATGTGTATGTGGTTCTTAGAATTACTGAATAGGTTGTTGTAACTGATATTGATATGTTCATTATTTTCAACATTTTAGTTTCTATTTTTGAATGTGTGTTTCAATGGTTATATTAGGGGAAGAGGAGGTCTGCCACTCTATCACAAGGATGATGTCATCAGTGATGTCATGAGTGATGTCAGTGACCATGTCATGAGTGATGTAATATGTGACGTCATCAGTAGTGCATTGCGGGCGCGCGAGTTATAGTTAGCTGAACTAACTATAACGGGGGAATTTCAATGGTTTTTTACGAGTGAAATGTCCAGCTAACTATAACATGTGTGAAACCTTTGGTTTTTTCATTGAATTTCTAAGGTTTTTTAAATGCTAATTCCTAACTATAACGTGTGTGAAACCCATGGTTTTTTCAGTGAATTTGCAAGGTTTTTTAAATGCTAATTCCTAACTATAACGTGAGTGAAACCCATGGTTTTTTCAGTGAATTTGCAAGGTTTTTTAAATGCTAATTTTTTTTCTTTTTTTTTTTACATATTTTTATTTTAATTTTCTATCCTTTTTTAAAGACTATGGTTAAATTTTAAAAATTATACAATGTTTTTTTTTAACCATTTTTATAAAATAAACAGGTAAGATTTATTAGTATAACATATTTTTTTTATTTTCCTTTTTTTTTTTTTTTTTAACGTGCGCGTACGGTAAGCGCACGTCTTGCTTTAATTACGTTAGATTTCTACGCTGTTTGCGTTCATTTACGCAATTTGCGTAGATGCACGTCACGCGCGCACAGCGCGTAACGCGTACGCTGCACGCGCACGTTACGCGGAAGTGAAGGGGCGTGCCTGTTTTGCGCGTGCGCGTGTCTTTTTTACACGCATGCGTACTTTTGCCGTAAGCGCTCCGTAAGCGCACCGTAAGCGTAACGTACGCGCACGGTAGATCATGTGATCAAGAAACAAGACTTTTGATTGGTTTTTACAACTTTCAGTTCTAGAACTCTCCTACACCACACCCATTCCCCTCATTTCTGCTTGTGATCCCTTAGGAGAAGGAGCTGGGTTGTCTTTGTGATACGATGGCAGAACAGCAGAGCCCTTCTGAGAGTGAGGCTAGCAGCACTACCTTGAGGCAGAGAACGAGGAAACAAAAGACCTCTTTCATATGGGAGTATTTTTCTTTTCCAGAGGGCCAGCAAAAGGTAAATGCACCCTTAGTGACTTGTAAGCGTGTACTTTCAAGAGGGAATCCCAACAAGAAGTATTCCTTCGGGAATCACACCATGTTGAGACACCTTAAGGATGTACACAGAAGGACACATGCTCGACATACTGAAGGTAACCCTTCAGTAAGTCAACCAAGCACATCCACAGCAGCTCAGCCTGGACCATCATCTGCAGGGCCGAGTCCATCTTCGGCAGGTCAGGTGAGCCCTTCATCTGTGGGGGGAGCATCTCCTTTTTCTCGTCCTCTGGAAATTAACCCTCGGTTTCTGAGGGTTGAAATACGGTGCGCCACTTGTCATGATCTAATTTGTCATAGGGAGACCAGTATTTCCCTAGTGAACAATAAAATAGATCAGCACATTTGTCGTACCGACTAATATTCCCATTCTTTCTTTCCTCTGTCCCTGCATGAACACAACGGCTCTTTTAAGAGCCAACCTTACCTTTCAACTTTTTTTTATATATTTTTTAAAACTTTTTTTTGATTTTTTTTTTTACCGTACGCGTACGGTACGCGTAATTATTATTTTTTTTTTTAAAAACCACTAAAAATCAATTATCACATTACAAGGTCCTTGAGAGACTACAATGAAAAACTGAAAATGTGATTGTGAAGAAGTGGAAAAAAGGGACCATGACATTTTTGACTTACCATACCCACTCCAAAAAATATTTATTCATTTAAAAAAATTTTTAATTGCTTTAAAAATGGTTCTAGTTTTCGAAAATTTTCTATCTCAATCTGAAAAAAAAGAAAAAAGTATTAATATTTAATAAAACATTTTATAATACACTACACCTATTTACATATTTTTCAAAAAAATGTTTTGCCTTTTTTTTGCTGTTTTCAGAATATATTGCATTTCACTATAAATTGTGAAAGCAATTGCATTCATCATTTAACAGCGGGCAAAAAAAAAATTAACAATCTCAAAGATTGTTTTAAAAAAGCCCACAATCTCTTTTTGCATAAACATAACTTTATAGAAATGCATAATATTCTTAAAAAATATCATCTAATATCAATACTTATTTCTTTAAAATACCGTCTGATATTTTTGTTTCAGAAGTATAATCACAAAAATATATCTCAAATAACTCCACAATACATCTGGTTCCATTTCCTTTAGGCCAAATAGTAATTTTAAAATTCTTTTTTGATTAAATTTCCAATGGTAATCCAATAAAAATCTAAAGTTTAAATTGTACAGATCTCACCGATTGTCTGTAACATTTTGGTTTCCGAAAGATTTATTAATAATTAAATAAGTCCACAATAGAATTGTTTACCTTTCCGCATGGCCAAATAGTAATTTGAAAAATCTTTTTTGAATAAATTTACAATGGCAATCCAATAACATTCCAAAATTTAAATTGTGCAGATGTTACCGATTTTTTCTAAATTTTTGGTTTTCCAAAGTTTCATTAAAAATTGAAAAAGTCCACATTACAATTGGTTACCTTTCCATTAGGCCAAATGATAATTTGTAAAATCATTTTTTTTGAAAATTCCAATGGTAATCCAATAAAATGGTAAAATTATTTTGTCCAGATGTTGCCAAATCTCTCTAAAATTTAGGTTTCAGGAAGATTAGATAGGAATTTGCTAAATCAAAAGGCAAACGTTGCTTAAAAATCAATTGGGAATCATTACACAGTGTCCAGCCTTTTTCACATTTAAGATAAACTGTGTAATGACCAGAAGTTACAGTAGGTCCATCATGGAAAATTATTGCAACTGTTACAAAAGTTTTTCCTGAAATTGATAATTGCTGTCCTGTAAACTTCTTTATTAAAGTATCTAATTTTGAACCATCAGCTTTACAGCTTTGCATCATTAAAATTACATACTGTCCGTATTCCTTTAAAATTAACGTTGAAAACATGTCAGATTGACACTCACTGCATTCCATGCTATGATTAGCATCTTTAATTAATTTAGCAAAAGTGACTGTTTTACTTTCTGGCAATGTTAAATAAACCTTTCAGAATCAACATTAGAGCCACATATATTATAACAGTTTTCACAACTATGTTCCCATTTATAAGAGAGACCAAATACATTTTCAATGGGAACCCCTTCTTCTTCCAGTACCTGAAGAAAAAACATCAAGAATTCCTGTGCATCTTGCTGTACATTTTGAGAAAACTGTGTTCGTCCTGAACATACATCTAAAAGTTTTCTAATTTCAGTAGCACTTTCTATTTGAGTTTTATCATTACTCAGCTTTTGAAAAAGGAGACTCAACTCAGAACAGAATCTTTTTCCCTGATTTACTATTATCTGCTCTTGCACACTTTCCAGATAAAATGCAACATTCAGCACTACATTAGCGTAGCAGTTGACACCAGAGCTATTTTCAAAATGACATCCTACAACCTGTTCTTCATTTTCCTTTTTCTTTTTGCTTGCAATTACATCACTCCTCTTTTTTTTCCTCCTCTCTACATCTTCATTACAGATATTCTCATTTCTCCTTTTACGAGAAACTACACGTTTCTCCAACACAGGATACTGACCTAAATGAGGAGCATAGCTTCTTCTTAATCTATTATACTCCTTTACACAATTTACATCAGCACTAACTTTTGAGTCATCAAAGTCTATCATGAATAAACCTGATAATGTTTTCACTCGTGACAAAGCAACATATGCCATACCTTCTTTGAACACAGTTGAACCAATGTTCACAAATGCACAATCTACAGTCAATCCTTGAGACTTGTGAATAGTTACAGCATATGCTAGAGAAAACGGAAACTGCTTCCTACGTACATATAAGTCTTTCACAAGCATGAAACGAACTGAACAACGACAAATGTCTTTAACTTCTTCTATCTGATCAAATTTTATTTTTAAACATTCAATTCCATCTTTTTTCTGATAATTAATAAAACCCACAACTCTTCCCATAGCTCCATTAACTAAACCTTTTTCAACATCCAAATTTCTCCTTAAAAATACTCTACAGTTCATGCAAACATATAGATTTTTTTCTAATCCAGCTGTTTTGGAAATGTTCTTCTCTAGTGAATCCAATTTATTTTTCAGTGTGCCTGTTAATGTGACAGTAATTCTTCCATCCTCAATTTTGTCCACTGCTTCCAATTTCCTGATATCTTCCTTTTCCAATTTCAAAAGCTCCTCATTGAATATTGAGCATTCACGTAGAGTTGGCATTAAGCAGATGACACTTTTGTTTTCTGCAATGTTCTTGTATATGTTCTCTGCAACTATTTCTTCCTTTGGAAATAAATTATGTAGCAGCCGACTCTGTAATGCTTTCGTGCCAGCTTCAGTGAGTAGTCCAATTCTGATATCTTTCAGAATACTTCCATATTCTTCATCGTTTGCTTGCCTCATATTAGTAGTAAGTTCCTTGTACTCAAAGAAGGACCAAATATTTGCATTACCGATGCTTCCCAATGACTTCTTCGTGTCTTCATGTGTCACAGTATTAAACACTGGTTGTCCTTTAACTGGAGTAAGTTGCAAAAGATCTCCAAAAACTATGACGTGTTTTCCTCCAAATAACACGTCATAGTCTGTCTTCAGAATTTGCTGCTTTCTTAAATGCACAAAGGCAAGCATTAAGTTTGATACCATGCTCACCTCATCAATAATGAGAACTTGCATCTTCTTCAATACTCTTGAAACTTCCAAGCATGCTTCTCCAGTTAGCTTGTTGTATTGTATTTTGTTCTCATGCTCCACTGGTAACATTAGCAAACGATGTAAAGTGATTCCTTTTATGTTATATGCTGCTAACCCAGTTGGAGCAGTAACCACACAAGACAAAGTAGAATCCGTTTTTTGCTGTAGGTAGCTTCTGATGACTTTTATAAGGAAACTTTTTCCAGTTCCAGCTTGTCCGCTTACATACATCCTGATTGGATGAAATGATGTGCATGAGCACTCTTTTTTTTCATGTAGAAATCCGTGATCAATTTTGTTTCTGATCTCTTCATAAATTTGTTGCTGCTCTTCGTTCAGTTGTCTTTCCAAATTGTGTAAGTCTATAAATTCTTCTTGAGCTTGATTCATAGCCGTTTCCACTTCATTCATGGCTATTGATGCTTCATTTTCAACGATTGGTTGTCCTAGGGGATCTTGACTGAGTGTTCCTGAACTTTGGCTGTCCTGAGAACTGTCTCTAGCTATTTCTGCTGCAATTGTAGTTTCCTGTTCAATTTCTTCATTTAACATTTGCAGATAAGTTGTGAATGTATTGCATTGTATGCTGTCTTTGCAAGCATTAAAAGAATCTTCATAGCTTTGAAATTCTCCCAGTAGTTCATCCTCTGTACGCCATGGTTTAAACAGCTGTAAAAGAGCCAAGTAGTAAAATTCCTTTTTGTCAGTAGTGTCGCAACTCAGCTTCCTGTGATTTATCAAACTTCCTTTTGTTTGCTTCACCAAACATCCTTCCTCACCAATGACTTTATATTTTCCATTGTTGATGTCTTCTGTGGCTTTCCGTGAATAAATGTAGTTCTGCAGCACTTCATAGAGACACATGTTCTCCAGATGATGACTTCTCTTGGGATAATATGTGTCCAACATGTTTGATTTCAAAATATCTGTACTTTCTGGGTCATTCTCGGCCAAATATTCAATTTCTCCAACAGATTTCAGTACCCGATTTCTCATTGCTGCAAGGCCTAAACTTGCCCAAATTATTCTTCTTGATTTTGAGTAGAGACTTGCAGAAGATAACCTATCTGAACATTCGTAGGATCCAATTTCTCGATGCGATAACATCTTTAAACTGAAACTGTACAGCTTCTTACTGACAGTTTTCTCGTGAGAAATCTCTTCCCACATTTCCTTCAATTCTGTTTTTTCTGATTTCGTAATGTAAGACGTTACATATCGAGCAACAGCAATGGAATTGTCAGCTACATACTGTATATCCATGTTAGCATTCCACATGGATAAAATGACTGGGTTGTAGTCATTTATATTTTTTGATTCTTCTTTTCTTTTAAGGTTGTAGGTATTCTTAGGTGATTTTCTTGTGATAGTATGTCTAACAGATGACAAACTGTTTACTCTTCCATTTGAAAGAACAGGTCTAGGAAATCCAAATCGACATTTAGTGTAGTATTTATCTTTGCTCTTGTATTTCCGTCGACCGTATTTTCCACACCGATGACTTTGGAAACGTAAAACTTGCTCCTTTAACTTTTTCTCTTCTGTGCTTTTTGGTATAGCACATGTTACATATTCTTCAATGTAAGATAACACTGCTTCATCAGCATCTGTTCCAAACTTTGGGGCATCCTTGAGCCACAACAGCATATGAATATGAGGAGCACCTCTTGCCTGGTAATCTTTTCTCCAAAAGAAATCCACTACTTCTCCTAGAGGTGGATTTTTTTTATTGCAGATGAAGGACGACATAGCCTCAAATCTATGATTGAAATATCTGCAAACATTAACCGGATCCAATGAGCACAGTTCTCCTGCTGTCTTGTATTCGATGTTGTTAATGTTTGAATTTGCCTCTCGTAGAAAATCCAGTAAATCATCCCAAGCGTACTCAGCACAGCTTAGGGTAACGAACCATGTTGGTGTTCCTAAATTCCGTAACATGCATTTTAATTCACCATGGTGTCGGTACCAATATTCATTTGTCCCACGCTGACAAGCCATCAGATTGATCAGTTGTGTTTCCAAATGATCATCTCGGTGCTGCACTTTCTCCATAAAATCCTTAGCAGACACATTTTGTAAATGTACTCCACTTTTTAAAATGTGATTTACTGCATAAGACAGTGCAGACAAGTCGCTTTCAAATAAAAGCTGGAACAAATAAGGAATACTTTGTCGAAATCTGGGATCTTCAGCATATAGTCTTGTAGTCCGATACTCAGAAGCTGGAATCTGTTCTGGACGTTCATCGTATCGTCCTCCTTTTCCTTTAGGAAACAGCTGGGGAAAACATCGAGCTTCCAAGCTCTCCTCCCATACACTCACGGGAGTTCCTTTTGCTTTCTTCATTTGAAACAGATCAATATTGTCTCCCATAACTTCTTTTGAATGAAGAGGATGTATGCTAAAATGTTCATAAATTTCTTCTTCCTTTTGACTTGTCCACTTTTTCAATTTGTCCAGTTGGTGTTTCTGTGTCTTCTTGTAAATCTTCTTCTTCTTCTTCTTCTATATAAATTCATACCATTTGTTATTCCTTTTCAAATACAAATTTGCTCTTTGTACTTTCCGTACATCTACCAGCTCCTGCCAAATCTTCTTATTCTTTGTAGGTACACCATTAACCAGAATAATTAATGGTTCAGTTTCCAAAGTATCCGCATCAATAGTTTCCATATTTTTTTTCAAATCCAAGGGCAAATACACCACTCTACCTTTTAAACCTCTCAGTAAATCTGAAGGAGGTAATTTACCAGTTTTGGGCTCCATACGTACTATGGTCTGGAACGGATGAACACATTGAATGAGTATAGACTCATATGTATTTAATTCAGAAAGTTCAGCAGGAATAGCATCCAATTCTAAATTATTATGTACAGCTCTGGTCGGCATTCTATTTTCCTCTAACTTGTTGTAACAGTATTTACAAATACGCTGATCTTCACCCAATTCAAAACAATTTTCAAGAAATATATATGTGGCAAAATCCTTCCACTTATAATTATCTTCATTTTCACTCTTTCTGTAGAGATCAACATTCCTAGTTTGTTTTCTATAATGAGTTCTGCGGCAACAAATACAAGTAATATTTGGTCTTTCATTAGAGATTATTGCAAATTTTGTTATGTGATCATTAAATGTCTTACTTACAGAGGGTTCTACATTCTCTTCCACTTCTTCCTCATTTACTGTGTCCTTTTCTGCACTGTTTTGTTCAGGACCAAAGTAACAAAACTGAATTTCATCAACAACCTTCTCTACATCTGATACCGATCCACGGAACAGAGCCCTATTCAATTCATCTAACTTTATTGCTGGACTTTTAGCAAAATACAACCGTCTCACAAACTTTCTCATTTCAGTATGATGAACAGCCAGCATCCTAAAATGATGGAAAACACTATTACACACTTTTCTAGATAGACAAGCCAGAGAATGACCCTGCAAACCAGTATTCTCTCTCACTCTGCATGGATCTAGACTTTGAAGCACCTTAATCTTTTGTTTTACACTTTTTTTACTATATTCTCTTAGAAACTCACGAAATTTATCAATCGATTCCTGACGCACAGTGCAAATACTACTACAATTCCAAGTGTACACTGGGGCTTTAGGACGTCTCCCCATAGCCTCATCCGCCATCACTTGTACCTCATCTCTTGAAACCATTATCTCCTTCTCCATTATGCAACCATTTTTCACTTCGTAAGCACGACCTCTGCTGTCAACTGCATGCAGCAAACTATTACTTTGAAAATAGCTCTCTTCATTAAAAAAAGGTTCACTACTTGAACTATGCATCCATTTTCCTAAAAAACACTTTACAAAAGTTTGTTCTGTTCACTACTCTTTTCCTTTTGCTTTGTGATTTCAGTACATTAACCATTTTATCTAATGTACGCATCCTATTCAAAATTAAAATGAATAGTTTCCTTTTTAATTCTAATGCCTTTGCTGCAATGGCTTCAATTTCTTTTTTTCTCTTATAAAACTTAGCCTTTTGCTTATATTTCTTCACATCCTTTATCAAATTGGACATAACTCTTCTCTGAAACATTTTTCTACGTATCTCTTTAAACGCTGTTTTTCTGTTTAAGTTAATCTTTTTAGTTGCAGAAGGTATATTTGCATTAACTAAATTCTCAATTTTTTCCTGTCCTTTTCTATTGAAAACATTCTTTCCAGTACAGACATTTTGTACATTTTTCCTTTTTTTTTAATATGTTCTTTAAAAAAAATTTTGTCTGCTTACCAGAAGATTTTTTCTTTTTCCCAACATGAGCATCTCCAACTAACTTAGGTCCTCCAGTTGTCTTCAAATATAGGTTTTTTTTTGTGGTCTTTCTTTACTCTGGATTTTGTAGGCATCTTAAATTTTGTTCACTGCTCTTCAGCAATACCTGAAAAAAACTAAAAAAAAATTCCTTTATTTTATTTAAATATATTACTACATTTTTTATGTTCTTTAGAAATCTTAAAATACTATAAACCCCTTTCCTATAAATGAAAATCACAATAACACCTTCACCAATTAAATATCTAAAAACAATTCCTGTGTGCACACAGTCATGCTTTGAAATTAGGCAGAAAACGAAATTTCTTTGCCAATTGCAAAGCATACTTTCTACTACTTTTTAGGCAAGTGAAAAGTACTTTTACAGACTGACACATTATGAATCCACTTTTCAGATTCTGATAAAAGCAAATGTCCAAACAGCTTTTTCAGACCAGCACCATGTGTAACCTGGGTGACTGACTACACTCCAGCAAGGGCAACCAGCCTTAGTGATGCTGAATGTATTTGCATTACTGACTGAAACCTCAAACCCCACTCGCTTGTGAATACTGTGCATGATTCCACAGGGTAAGCAGCTGGGTGTGTGCTAAGAGTCTGCTTCTGCACCAAAAAATGGCTCCCCCTTTCCATCTAATGCAACTGTGAAATCACCAGAGCAATACGCAATAAATCTCTGCCTGTAATTCCTATTTGCACACAGAGTCATGTTTTCACATTAGTCACAAAACGAAATTTCTTTGCCAATTTGAAAGCACACTTACTACTCTTTTTTTTGGCAAGTGATAAACACTTTTACAGACTGACACATTATGAATCCACTTTTCAGATTCTTAAAAAAGCACATGTCCAGACTGCTTTTTCAGACTAGCACCATGTGTAACCTGGGTGACTGCCTACACTCCAGCAATGGCAACCAGCCTTACTGATGCTGTATGTATTTGCATTACTGAGTCCAACCTCAAACCCTTAAAGTATTCTTTATTTTTACCAGTACACCTTAATTTATCGTGAAAACATAGTCCATATTATTTTACATGTTCCTCACATTTAAATTTCTCCCAAAACAGAAAATAATAAACACAACTTCAACAAAAGGAATTCCATTTCTATTATTCATTTCTTAATTTACCATATACATCCCCTCTCAAACTCTAAACTCACCTTTAAAATTAGTTAGTTGTGAAAGAAATGTGGCACTCAAACAGCAGATTATCAGAGCCAGGATCTCTGTTCTTTACACCTCTCTCCTCTCAGCAGAACCAGATAATGGCAAAGTTTCCCTCTATTTTTCCACACATATACATGTAAGTTTCAAATCTCAGTGCTTCCCCCTTTTTTTCAAATGTAATCACACATTTCTATTGGTTGAAAACCAACCCTTTTCCAAAAGTACCCTTCCCCCAACTTGACTTCTGCCTAGTACCCTTCCCCCAACTTGACTTCTGCCTGCTACCATAGCAACAGCTCATGGAACACTGCTGTGTGGAGTTAGGTCAGAAGTTCACCAAACAGTGTTTCAATTCCACAGAGCAAGAGTGCTTGACTTTTCAAACCTAACAGCAAATCCATAGTACTGTTCTTTGGTAACACATTTTTCTGTACTAATACAAAACATGCTTCTATTAATTTACACATACAGCCTAGTTTTTATTCTAGAATGGTATGAAACAGCCAATCAGTTCTTTTTTTTATAAAAAAAATATGTATGCCTCCATTTCCAAACTGTCTTTCATTTCTTTTTACCATTCTACTGAATTACACCTCCTGAGTGCATCCAGTTCTCCTTTGAAGATGTTCACAGTGTGGATTGTAGTGCACAGCTATGTCTTCTGGAGTGAAAAGTATGCAGAGAAAACAGATATGGTGAGAGACCTTGCTTTGCCAAATGTAGACATTAAATGGATTGGTCAGAGAGGGTTAAAGTGGCACCAATTGATGCCATTGGTAAAATCCTTCATGCAAATCCAACACCCTGACCTCATAATAGTGCACTGTGGTGGCAATGACCTAGGCACTTTGACTGGGGTAGGTCTGGAAATGCTTATGAAGGACACCTTTGCACAACTGTTTTCACTTTTCCCTAAAACTGCCTTTGTGTTTTCTAACATATGCCAAAGGCAAAAATGGAACTGGTCCAATCATTTCTGTCCGCAGATTGACAAAGCAAGAAAGCACGTCAACAAATCTGTTTCTGCTTTCCTCCGTGACTATGGTATGGGTTCCATTTACCACAACAACTTGCCTTACGACATGCAAGACATTTATAGAGGAGATGGTGTGCACTTCAATGATGAAGGGAACAGAGTCTTCCTCTTGAACCTTAGACTCTGCATCGGTACTTACTTGTAGGTACCACTAAAAAATCACTTCATAAACACAACGGCTCTTTTTAGAGCCCCCTAATATCTAAACTCTTAAATCTGCATTTCATTTCTTTTATTTTATTTTTTTTCTACCGTACGCGTACGTTGAGCTTACCGTACGCGTACCCCGCGATTTTTTTTAAAATCAATAAATTTTTTCTTTGTACTTTTCTGTCCTTCTTTGACCCCCTTACAAATGTTAGGGGGTCTGCAACTCTCTCCCTTGCCCCCTTTTCAAGTTATCACTCTTTTTTTTCTGAGTGAAACACACGAAATGGCGGCCGCCGCTTCCTGGTTTCGACCGATTCGAATGTTTACTAAGATCTAAGAGCCAATCAGAATCGCGCTCGCGCACGCCACCGTACGCGTACGGTAAGCGCACCGTAAGCGCACCGTAAGCGCACCGTAAGCTGGCTCAGATATATATTGATTTAAAGGCTATTTTCTCAGAATCTACTGAACAGATTTACACCAAACCTACAAAAGGCACTTCCTTGACCTGAGGACTACCTCTCTGCCAAATTTCAAGTAATTCTGTTCAGCCGTTCGGGCTGTAGCTGTGTCTAAAGGTCCTATGGAAAAATGCATGGGGAAAACGCGTTTTGGGACCCCCCTTTTTTCTCATCCCCCGCTTGACGAATCCCCCCGAGACTTTCAGGGTAGGAGCGGAGCGTAGCGCCCCACCTATTTTGAAAAATTCACGAGGATTCGTCAACCGGCGCCAAAGTTATTCAAAATAGAATGTTGCGGATTTCCTATGGAAACGTGGTCCTAACTATAACTACCTACTGGCGACCGCCAGTAGGTTATATATATATATATATATATATATATATATCTATATATATCAACAGGAACTCCTCCGAAGAAAGAGCAGAGGCCTCGGTAGGTAAAGGGAAACTTCTTTATTAGATGAACGGCATAATGCATTTCGGCTTGGTTAGCCTTCGTCAGATGCCTTGAATGTTCAGGAGGCTTGTCGCACCTGTAATTTGAACAGTCCTGCCTCTTTCCCATTGGCGGGAACTCGCTCCGCCCCCAACCGAGTGGTCGCTCACCACTCGTAGTCTGTCGGACATACGAGTCCCAAAATGCATCAGTATCAGGTGAGAGAAGGGTGGGGATGTGATGTGATCGATCCAAGTGGACAACCCCAACCAAATGTCCGCTCGCCACCCGTAGTTCATCGGAACTGCGAGTGCCCGAATACTTCTGCTACAGGTAAGTGCTGCGTGGGGAAGTTAAACCATGTGGTCAGGCGAGGTGCAGGATAGTTGACGATGACGACAAGAACCAATATCCTGCTGTTGTAACAACTTGAAGTTTCCACTAGTCCCACACCGTTCCAGCCACCCGGTCCAGGACTTCGCAGGACATGGACAGGAGAGACAATGCACCCTGCCCTCAGTGAAGTCACATACCGCAATGCAGTCGTCCTTGCTTCGCCTGTGGAGTCGGAGGCGGGCTCGGGCCCTTCCAGAACCCTGGACATGAGAAGAAAACTGCAAAAGCAGGAGCCAGTGATGTCCGAGCCAGCTTAAGGAACGGGTGCCTCTGAATCGCGTCTCCGGCTGACGCGTGCAAAATCAACAGGAACTCCTCCGAAGAAAGAGCAGAGGCCTCGGTAGGTAAAGGGAAACTTCTTTATTAGATGAACGGCATAATGCATTTCGGCTTGGTTAGCCTTCGTCAGATGCCTTGAATGTTCAGGAGGCTTGTCGCACCTGTAATTTGAACAGTCCTGCCTCTTTCCCATTGGCGGGAACTCGCTCCGCCCCCAACCGAGTGGTCGCTCACCACTCGTAGTCTGTCGGACATACGAGTCCCAAAATGCATCAGTATCAGGTGAGAGAAGGGTGGGGATGTGATGTGATCGATCCAAGTGGACAACCCCAACCAAATGTCCGCTCGCCACCCGTAGTTCATCGGAACTGCGAGTGCCCGAATACTTCTGCTACAGGTAAGTGCTGCGTGGGGAAGTTAAACCATGTGGTCAGGCGAGGTGCAGGATAGTTGACGATGACGACAAGAACCAATATCCTGCTGTTGTAACAACTTGAAGTTTCCACTAGTCCCACACCGTTCCAGCCACCCGGTCCAGGACTTCGCAGGACATGGACAGGAGAGACAATGCACCCTGCCCTCAGTGAAGTCACATACCGCAATGCAGTCGTCCTTGCTTCGCCTGTGGAGTCGGAGGCGGGCTCGGGCCCTTCCAGAACCCTGGACATGAGAAGAAAACTGCAAAAGCAGGAGCCAGTGATGTCCGAGCCAGCTTAAGGAACGGGTGCCTCTGAATCGCGTCTCCGGCTGACGCGTGCAAAATCAACAGGAACTCCTCCGAAGAAAGAGCAGAGGCCTCGGTAGGTAAAGGGAAACTTCTTTATTAGATGAACGGCATAATGCATTTCGGCTTGGTTAGCCTTCGTCAGATGCCTTGAATGTTCAGGAGGCTATATATATATATATATATATATATATATATATATATATATATATATATATATATATATATATATATATATATATATATATTAATTTAAAGTACAACACTTGAAAGCCAGAGTTTAATGCATCTTTAATCTACATATACTACCTTCCTTTATGCATCTATATATCTTCTATGTAGTTATGGATCTATATCTTTATTACTTTTGACTCTGTATATGTATTACTTTTACTTATTTATTACTTTTCTTCTAATTCAGCATATCCAATGCACTACCCTATTTTTCACCCTATATACCGCTCTCAATATATCCTCTACCTCACCTCTGACTCCTCTCAAACCTCTTTCTGCTACTCTTTCCAATGCACTACCCTATTTCTCACCCTATAACTCTATCAATTAATCCATTGCTTCCACTCTCATTCATCGCAACCCCCACGTCATTTGACCAAATCCTCAACTTGCCTTACTTGGAAATGCGGGTTTATAGTATATAGGGGGGGGGGGGGGGGGAGTGTGTGTGTGTGTTTGTATATATATATGTGTATGTATGTATGTATGTATGTATATATATATATATATATATATATATATATTTTCAGACTGCTTTGATTTTTAATTTGTAAGGACTACAACTTCACAAGACCATTGTTTTGTAATACTGGCACTGCAGCTAAAAGCAACAAGATCAAAGCAAATTTCTCATCTAGATTCTTCTTGTTTTGAATGCTGGTCTCTTTTGATTGGCCGACTTCTCTGTGGTCCTCTAATGGTAAAGGCTTCCACTCTAACACTCTCAAACAATATGTATTTTGCTTTATTCTATAAATCAGCTATGACAAGATTTGTTTATATTCAGATATTGTGTTCGCAGCTGATGTTTTGTTAGTCATTCTAAAGTCTTCCTCAAAGTCTTTAATATTTTTGTTCATAAAATAATTAAAGGCTGAGAAGGTTAGTTGCAAGGTACAGTTAACTTCTTTCAAGGTCCTGGTACATGTGATGTTCTCCTCTCCTCTCCTCTTGTATAGAGAGACACTATTGTTGGCTATGTTTAATAAGATTCTTCAGATATATCTGAGAAGGGTGGATATATAACTTGGATTCCTTTGGATTTCATTGGGACCTACAAAGATTCTACCTTTTTTCAAAATCCAATAAGATCATGCCTACGCAGCATAGGAAGGTCTGCTGTGTGATAATGTCGATAATCTGAACATTGTCAGGCTGTATCGAAGGAACAATGCTGGAAACAATTATTGTGCATATTCATTCCCTTTAGTGAATGCTAACATAAGGCTGCCTAAGCTAATGCTCCAAATGTATTCCTTAACGTTGTTGACCACCTTAGGGAGAGAGAGATACAGAGAGAGAGAGACACAGAGAGAGAGATACAGAGAGAGAGAGAGACAGACACAGAGAGTGAGAGAGAGAGAAACAGAGAGAGACCGTCCATCCTAGGGCAAGTGAATGTACACATCCTATCAGGACATGATAAAATGGTGTGTCAACTATGAGGCCCACTCAAACATCATCCTCCATAAGTAGTCATGCTGGTGATCCTTGGTGTGCATCCTAACTAGGCGTGGCAATCGAGACTTCTAGTCCAAAACTTTAAGCGATTATTCCTTGGACTGCAGGGTGCCGTTGAGGGCTCTTGGTTACCCTGCTTGTGATACCACCATTTTGCTTTGAAGACCTAAGTGTTCCATTGTAGTGAAAGTTGTTCAACCTCCCATTTCCTAGTGTTTAGGATCCGTGAAATTAGTTTGGTTGTAAACTCTTATCTGCCTCTCAAATAAAGAATGTGACATCAATTGGGTTATTCAAAGACCGGTGCCATCTTTTTGTTAATTGAATAAATTGAGTGGCAGTACTGAGAAAAATGTCATGTCTTTGTTTTCTGCTTCCGTTCCTTCGGCCGTCTTCTGTATAGTTAATGGTTTGCTTCTCTCTATTTTTTTTGCAATGGAGTTTCAACTTCACAATGGGTTCAGTGACAAAACTATGAACCAAAATGTAGAACAGACGAGCAGTGGTGATTCTAGAATGTTTGACGTTGTTGATTCTGTCAGTGGGTACTCCCAACGTGAATTGGAATGTGCATATAGGCAGTAACTGGAATAAACTTTAGTACTAGATCCGGGACTCCCAGGACATTTTGTTTGAGGTCAAGGATAACAACTTTTCATGTTTATTTTGTCCTTGGGACAGGTAGGCCCAACCCGCTGCAACACAAACTCTTTGGCTGCCAGTGTACAGTAACACATTATGGATCATGGGAGGGCGTTGTCTGCAGTGAATGTGTCCATATGTTAATGTTGTTCGCATTTGTATTTATGGTTCATTAATACAAAGTATTTTTTTAATAGAGTGAACGCTCTAAGGAAATGTCAGCTCAGACTACACTACTGAGAGTGGTACCAGTGTAAAACAAATGTTCGACCGCTTTCAAAGTTTAACATTGAAGCTACATACAGTGCTCTGAGAAAGCTCTCTAATTCGATGCAAATATCTGCAGAAGCTTGCTTTCAAAATAAAATGTTCACAAAAAAATTGTAGGTAACATTTCTTCAAAGCATCATTTAGTAAAAAGTGTTGATGCATGTTAGTTTCCCAAAAATATCCATAATGGATAATCAGTGCAACCAGTTTCAACAAGATAATGGGTAACGTGAAAATAAACAAGCAGTGGCAAAGTTAGTCTGATATTGGTGGTCAACTTTTGGTTTTGTCAGTACGTGTCTTGTTTTGATATGGTTGTTGTAAAATTTTGTTGGAGCTGCTAGGCCCTTACCATTATAGCAAACGCTGACAAAAAGCAATATTTAATAAAAGGTCTTGCTTAACTCCAGACCTAATTAGAGGCCCAATTCTTCAAGAAAGTCATAAAATTGCACCTGTGGTATATGTCCTTGTATTAGTGCCGATTTATGGCTTTCATGAATTTACAGAAGTCGTCCAGGAAATCATACTCCGAGAAAATATTTGTTAACGGCTTTTTAGCATGAGCAAATATGTAGGCATAGATTTGCTCATGTGAAATCTGTTGAGCGTTAACAAGTTCACTTTCCCTCCAACCATTTTTTTCCCAACCCTGGAAGAAGTTTTATTTCTGACATTGTTGGGTGTATATTTACAGCCTTTCTCAGTATGGGAAAAGATTAGGGAAGAGCTGACGAACCCCTAAAACATGCAATTTAGTAGGTTTGCACAGACTCGAAAGGGCGTTTCAACCCTGGAACTATTACTTAATGCTACCTCCAGCTCCAGTATATAGATCTGCAGAATGGTGGCAAAATAAGGAAATGAGCCCTGGCATAATCAGAAAGGCTAATATCAGAGCTTTTATATAATGAGATTGCTGCCATAATTTGAAGCTGCACTACATGGCACCAAAGGTAAAGTGGATATTGTTTACAGGATATGTAGATTTATGAAGTAACCTGCCCCATGGACAAGTCGAGATTTTATTAAATTCCACACCTCTGTAGCTACCAGGAAGGTAATACAGGATACTGCAGGCTATGTTACCAATAGGTGAGAGAGGAGGTGGTGCCCAGGCAGTGTGTACCAGGGATGTGGGGGTGCGGAGGGTGGGTGGGTCAAGTGCTGGTTATGGGTCTCTTTCACTTGTGTGCACACTGTTATGCTACAGCTCCTGAAGGGAATGGGGAAGTTCCTGGTCTTTCATGGATGGTGGAGGAGATTGTCTTTTACTGAGGTGGAGCACTGTGCACTGTCTTGATACTTGGGCTCTGGTGTCTGAAGAGAGCAGTAGACTCTTTTTACAGTGAGGGGTTCTGTGGCCTAGTGATTATAAGTTCCTCGGGACTTCTGCACTACATGCATGCATGAAACTTCAGTTTCCTTATTAGTCTGCTAATTTATTTAGAATTTTTATACAATCTTGACTTCATTGTTGATTGTTAGTGTCCATCATATGCTGATTTTATTTGTTCTATTTAGACTCCAATTTTACATTTGTACCATTTTCTCTTACTCAAGTTCCTACATTCCTGGCTTTCTTTTTTGATGATAGGTGCGCCATTGTTGAAGAAAGAAGTTTTGTTCCATGTGAAGACCTGTTATATGGCAGAATGTCCTTCAAAGGATTCAACCCAGAAGTTGAGGTACAGCATTATTACATCTGGGATATGTTGCATGCCTCTGCTATCTGCTTGGTAGTGATTGAAATCTACAGTGGTAGAACAGTATCTTTAAGGATTTGTGAGGGCGTGGTCGTCTGTTTCATATGCAACAACCCAAGTACCTGAAATGTACAGTTGGATTAGTTTTAGATTTGATGCTACACCTAGTATCAAAGCCAAGGAGTAGTTGTACCGTTTATGGACAGCGCTAGGATTAAGCATAGAATTAGCATTCGGCTTATATTCACTACTACTTCATTTAGTCTCAGAGTGAGGGCGCATAGAGCTAGAGTTCTATTTACGGTCCAGGTGCCAGACTTGGACAAGTTATTAGGGTTAACACTAAGTTTAGACTTTAACATGTAATCATGTTTTAAAGTGTTTGTTTCAGTATTTTGTTTTTAGTCTGTGTTTCAAGTGTTACATTTTATGCTTCGTGACACACCACCGCTTTATTAATGCACCTCCTAACTGTTATTATGACCTCAACCAACAATTTTTCCATAATAATCATCCTCTAAACATCCTATGAACATTTTCCATTGTCTGGTGGCTCCCCATTCCAAAATCCTAGTTTAAAAAAGATAGTTTTGTACAAGTGTGAGCTGATTTTAAGTTCGCTTCAGGTAGAGCCCACGTTTCCTGTTCTCGCACTGTTTATGCGTGAAGCTGTGTAAACCGTGACCTTTCAGTGTCTGATTAAAATAGAGGCAGATTTCTGCTAGCGGACTGCTTCCATTTGTGGAATGGTAATCCAAGATCAAGGTTTAATGTGTAATAAATGCTGCAGTGCTCTTGCTGATGGTTTGTGTACAGTCTGCCCTTGTAGTAGGATACAAATCTCTCCTTTACAAACCATTTTAGTCTAAACCTTTATACTTGGAGCAAGATTTTACACTCCTTACAAGCTTTTGCGTAAGGGATCACATATTGCTCTCATTGGCCCAATTGAATATGCTCTATCAACTCCCGAGGAGTTAACTCTGTTGGAAAGACTATTGCCTATGTATTCCTTTTCAATTCTAAACACAGTGGAAGCTCGGTTTCCCAGCACCACACAAAGCATCCCCGTAAGCCCTGTACAGTCTTCACTTTAACTTTCAAACGTTATTGGAGCATTTTCATGAGAATCCTCCTGCCATGACTTTAGCATACAATGTTAAGAGTAGCAATAGGAATTAGAAAGATAGTTTTCTAAGTAATTTCACAGTTTGAGTATCTTCACTAAAGATAAATGCAAACGCTATGAAGGTATTTCTGGGCATAGCTCTGCCTTTTTATCATTTTCAAAGGACTATTGATTAATACGTTTAGCAACGTCTATGTTCAACATAATCAGTGTGGTCTCCTTGCCTGTTTTCTGTAGTTCTAGCAACTTCTCAAATATTTTTCTAATGGCAAATACCTGATTGGTTAAAGTGTGCTTTGCGAGGCCAGCTTACAAACTTTATTCGGAAATTATTGAGTACTGTTACATTTATCTTTCCGGTTCAGTTCCTAATGCCGTCAGTAATTATATTTGCAGAAGTTAATGATCCAGATGAACTCTGCAGTCGCTGTTGACGAAGAAGATGATGATGGCAACGATGGGAAAATGGAAGCTGATGTATCTGACGAGGAGATGGCCCGAAGGTAACTTATGTTTTTTTGGTATATTCATCAATCAATCTGTTTAAATTAACACCTTTTGACAAATAGTCATGCAGGGTACTGCATATCTTGTTTCAAATGTCTGAAAACTCACGGTTAATTACAGGGGTATTTGCAAAACTGTATACTGCAGTGTATATTTGCTTTCAACCCCAACTGTGTCTTGATTTTGCTGAATGATGCTGCATCCCATTTACCTGATACTGTGAGTGCTAATGTCTTTTTGCTTACTGTTTGAGCAGGTGGGATTCCAATGTGTGATAATCCTGTTTAAGGCCTCTTTAGTGAACCGACCTGTGGCTTGCTCTGATGGTCATGCAGCAGACTTTGCTTGTGAAATATGAATTCCACAGGGCTGGGCCGCATTTGCCTCTGTCACATATAGAATATTTTGGGCCCTAGCTGCAATTGCTAGCTGTAATTATCTTTTATTCTGTTGCGCTTCAGTTTACCAGCTAATCACTTAACCAGGTAGCCAGTGTAGCACCTTTATCAAGTTTTTCTAAGATGTCCCATGTTATATCATGTAGGATTGCCTCATGTTCGATTTTTTTTATGGGTAATGTACTCATGCTCACCTCCAGGTTAGGCTAAACGTTCATATGATATTTTGTGGGAATATATCATACATAGGGTTCCTCAATGAATATTCAATTAGTCACTAGTTTATAAGTATGATTTTAAATTAGACGATTTATTTACTTAATGGTGGCATAATAATCTTCACTATCAGCACTAATACCTTGAGTGTGTATTAGAACTAAACACAAAAAGAAAAAAAAGAAAGAAAGTAATCATCAACGTTTAAGCACAGAAAAATGGTGCCAACTACAATACAAACAATATTGCTTCAGTCTTCCGGTTGTTTTGAAGAACAATGTGGCTGTGCTTCTTATTTTTTGTGCAGTCCACATAGGAGGTAGTCCTTCAAATGGTGTCACGTGGAGGACAACCCTACCATGGATCTATTGGGTGTGTGTCCATAAATGTATTTAGTATATTCAAGATTGGATAAGTCCCCCAAAGGAAATTGTCGATGCTTTTAGGCCTCTCGTTAGTGTGGACCTTCCCACGACTTTGGAAAAAAGAAGTACCTATTGATCAGATATGTACAAATTTAAAACCATTGTTGGCGCTATATATGAACTTTCACCTTGTGGGTAAAACCAAATAAGGGTACCTTTAAGCGGAGTCGATGCAGAGACAAATTTAAAAGCTGAAAATGTAGCTTTGCATAGACTGCACTTAAAGGTAGCCTTACCTGGTTTTCCTTCGGAGGACAGGATTGGATTAAGAGACCAGCTAGCCCCTGGGCGCTGACTGGGATGAAGCTGGGGCTGAGGCAATGACCGGAGTTAGTCTCTGAGGGCTGTTGGACTCTCCTGGCGGGGACTTTGGTGTTTCTTTGCAGGAAACTCTTTTAATAAACTTCACCCTCAATTTGACTGATGCCAGGAGCAGGTCACAGTATCGGCATCAGCTGAGCAGTGGGGGTTTGGAGTCTGCAGTTTTTCAAGAAACCAAGCAGCACAGAGTTCATAGTAATAACATGATGCCCCAACTGCAGAGTAAAACATTAATTATTCACAGAGCATCAGCGGTAAATATGTTGAACTGTGGCTGTAATTCAAGTGGATGCAGAGGATTGAAGGCGGCAGTGATGTATTTAAATTACTCCTCTTCTCGTGTGCCAACTGTGGACGTTGATTTGAAATCATGAACATTACATTTCTTTCATGGTAAAAGCGGTTTTAAAGTCATCATTGCTTATTTAGAGATTGAAGAACAAATAATGTTATTTGAAGTACCAATGAAAGGATGCATATGACTAATTAGAAAGTATCTTTTCCTTATCCATTGTTTGGCAAGCATATTTGACGCAGTTGAGAGAGTAATTAGTATGGATTGAGAAAGCGTTCTAGTTAGGCTCAGGTTTCACTCGTACAAAACCAGTGAAATTCAGCAGTTCTAGTTAGCTGAGCTAACTAGAAACTCGTGCCCCCGCAATGCACTGCTTATGACCTCACATATTACATCACTCATGACATGGTTAGTGACATCACTGATGACAACTCAAATGACATTACTGATGGCATCATCCAGTGACGGAGTTTTTTTAAAGTTTGATTGTTGAATATATATATACCAAGGTGTGTTGGTGAATCAGTGGGTGTATGAGTGCCTATATGGGTGATTCAGTGGGTGTGTACCTGACTGTATAGGTGAGTGATTAGGTGTCTGAGTGAATGTATGGGTGAATGACTGGTTATGTCTGGTTGTGTGAATATTTGTGTAAGTCTGTCAGTTGGTGTCTAAGTTACTTTATAGGTGCTTGAGTGAGCCCCTGAGTGGCTGTATGGGTGATTGATTGATTGTCTGAGTACCTGTATGGAGTCTGAGTGTATGTGAGGGGTGGGTGAGGGAGCGTGAGACTGCTTGTGTGGGTGAGTCAGTGACTGTATAGGTTAGTGTGTGTGTGTGTGTGTGTGTGAGGGGGAACTGTATGAGTGTTTATATGACTGTGTGGGTGAGTGGACTTGTCTGTGGTATATGGGTGAGTAACTGGATATGTGAAAAGCAGTATAGGTGAGTGATGGGGTATATAAGTGACTGTGAATGTGAAAGTGGTTGTATGGGTGAGTGTGTACTTGTGTCAGTGACTGTATAGGTGAATTAATGAGTATGAGTACATAAGTGGGGTGGGTGTGTGTAACTGTACGGATAAGTGGATGTGTGCTTGAATGGGTGATTGTGTGGGTGTCTGATTCGCTCTATGGGTGACTGATTCAGTGTGTGAGTGGCTGTGTTGGTGTATGAGTGGATATGTTGGTGGCTGTATTAGTGAGTGGGTATATGAGTGGCTATATGGGTGAGTGGATGTGTGTGTAGATCTATGAATCATAGAGTAGGTGTGTAAGTACTGGTATGAGCCTGTGAATGGGGTTGTGAATGGTTGTGTGGGAGTGGGTGTATGAAAGATTCTAAGGGGGTGTGAGTGGGGGGGTTAGCGATTTTGTGGATGATGTTATCAGTGATGTCACTGACCATGTCATGAGTATTGTATTATGCGAGGTCTTAAGCAGTGCATTGCGGGGGCGCGAGTTATAGTTAGCTCAGCTAACTATAACTGCTGAATTTCACTGGTTTTGTAAAAGTGAAACCTGGGCCTAACTAGAACATCCCTGTAACCTTTGTTTTTTTTCAGTGAATTTTATGGTTTTTAAAGTAGTATTGGCGTTTGCAGAGTTGTGGAGAAAGGGGGGCAGGGCCTCTGACCAGCTCCCCAGAATCCCGCTGAGTAGGACTTATTGGAGGGAACCAGAGGGGTTGTTTTCCCCCAACGACCCTCGGCAGCCAAGCAAGCCTTATCCCCCAAATAGACGCTTTGTGGGCCATGTTTGTTGTGCCGCCACCAGCCCTGAAAGACGGACTCAGGATCCCAGCCAGCAGCGGGGTGTTGAATTGACCAGCGGCCACTCCCCCTAACAGCGGGGACTTCATTAGCGGCTCGCGCCTCCCGCTTCGCGGGAGACGCTTCGTGGAGCTTGCTTGTTTTTGTGCCGCCACCAGCCCTGAAAGACGGACTCAGGATCCCAGCCAGCTGCGGGGTGTTGAATTGACCAGCGGCCACTCCCCCTAACAGCGGGAACTTCATTAGCGGCTCGCGCTTCGCGGGAGACGCTTCGTGGGGCTTGCTTGTTGTTGTGCCGCCACCAGCCCTGAAAGACGGACTCAGGATCCCAGCCAGCAGCGGGTGTTGAATTGACCAGCGGCCACTCCCCCTAAAAGCGCGGCGTACATAGTGAGTCAGGAATCCCGCCACGCGGGACGCGCGCGGGAGGCGCCGGGCTAAGCCCGGGCAAAGGACGGGCCGTCAGAGGCCAAAGAAGGCCGGGCTGGGCCACGTCCTTTAGATCATTCCATGGACATAGCCGCCGTGTGAACACTCAAACGTATAAGCTAGGGCGCAAGTGGTCACATTTTCCGCGCTGCAATTCAGTGGACTCTAAAATAAGCCGCATATATGTTTGCCTTGGTATAACGTATATTGCATTGGGGCAGATTGTTTAAAAAACTGTTGTTGTGTGTCAAGTTCGATTTGTTTTTGGCACTGCAATCTTTCCATTTTTTCTGCACACAAAAGGACGGGGTTCACGATAGTGACACGTAGTATGGAATTACCTGAATATGGTTAAATCTAAGAACTCCCAGTCGAGGACGGAGGGAGGGGTAAAAGGCACCCTTGACGCCTTTATCATAAGAGCTGAGTCGCTGCTAGCACACGAGATCCAATTGACCGAGCAGAGATTATCACTGTATTCTCTAATAGCTAAGAAGCGATCCTCCCTGGGCAATATAGCCTCTTGTCCAACGCCCTGTGGAGGGGCACATTTAACCCAACCTATTCTAGCTCACACGACTCAGACTGACATTACTGATGCATTGACACCAGCTGATTTAAGTCTACAGGGGGACCCCAAGATAGTAGGCCCAACTGGGCTGTCTCCTAGTAACCAAAATACAGCAAAGGGAACGCACAGCATAGGCGATACCCAGATGGCTACCCAACAGAGAACAGCGCATGGGGATGACTCAAGAGGGGGGTCTAGTGCCCAATTAGTAACAATGGATGTTGACCCCATACGGAGCCCCAGTAGAGAAGTAGTTACACGCTCCAAAAGCTCGCAAGTTTTGGCGGGGTTTTCAGAGTCGGATGGATCGCAACGATCAACACGTGCCAGTAAACCTAGTCGAAAAGGGCCGACAAAGTCCAATAAAGGTACCAGTAAGATCCCTGAGAATACAGGATGCCCAACCTGTCATAGTGCAAGAGGGGCGGATGGGCTTCAAGAAATCATCTTATCACTGGAAAAAAAAATGGAACAGCTCTTCCTTCAATATTTGGGTC
The DNA here is from genome assembly GCF_964204655.1 of Triturus cristatus. Lineage (NCBI taxonomy): Eukaryota > Metazoa > Chordata > Amphibia > Caudata > Salamandridae > Triturus > Triturus cristatus. Next base: position 679,042,530 of record NC_140595.1, read on the forward strand.
CAGTAATGTCTAAAATCTCCAATATGGAAGGGAAAATAAGTAGCCTGGCCGACAATATTAGGGGACAGCCAACCGGGAATACCCCACAGGGGAGGGAGGAGGGGCCCGTAGTGGTTAACTGCAGGAAAGAGGATGCAATCAATATTGACCCCGACCACAGTGAGCACAGAGAGACAACCCTGGAGCCAGAAAAGACCAGTAATAAGGATCTTTGTCGCAAGGCCTCGGGTAATTTACGAACCCCATATGATCCCAGGGATAGATGCTTGGGACAGAAGGAGTCCAAGAAGACCTTTAAGAACAATAGTACGGACTGTACTCAGAGTACCCCAGGTCTCCAGATATTAGATTTACCCCCGGCCTCCTGCCCTTACTCAATAGTGCTAGTAGGCGTACCAGGAATAAGTAAAGACAGTGAAGAGTCGACCAACACACTGATAAATAAGGTCTCGCACTGGATTTATAACAACACATCAGTAAGGAGATTTCAGCATAGACACATCCTTATGGCTAGGAGGGTGGCTTGGATTGGGGCTAGTGAGAAAAAATTTGCTGGCGACTGTGTCATCGTAAACTTCAGGCACCCTGAGTTAGTCAAAGACTTGCTCAATAACCGGCATGGGGAGGGAGAGAGTGGGTCTTGCATAAGGATGCTTCCACTGTATTTCTTTTACAGGGATAGCGCCCTTGAGTTCGAGCAGAGTTTGCCCTGGACGAACAAGACTGACTGATGAGAATAGGGAATGGCCAGATCGAGAGAGAATTAGATACCCAATGGAACCTTGGAGATATAAACCCATTAGAGGCACAGGGTCAGGAACTAAAAGATGGTATACCCGTAGGGTTTGAGAGGGACGTGGAAGATGCATCTCTGAAAGTAACTAGCTCAGAGATAAGTTTCCCTCCAAGGAAGACAAGGGGAGGGACTAGTGGCCGTGATCTAACCCCCATGGAGCTGAGGATAACTTCCTGGAATATTGCAGGACTTTCAACTAAAATCCCAAACATAGAATGGCAAGATTTCATTAAAAAACACCAAGTGATCTGTCTCCAGTAAACTTGGGAGACGGACATCAGTGCGTCATTTTTGGAGGGATATAAATTGTTCTTCGTCCCGGCCAAAGGTGGCTTAATAACGTATGTGGCACTGACGCTGCAAGGGAGTTGACAAGATTTGGGGTGGGACTCTGGCTGTCTCCAGGGCATAAGATATTCTAAAAAGGGCTTAAAGCTTATTTTTATAAATGTTTATAATGCGGAACAATCCATGTTAAACTTGGCTGAGTTGGAGGAGAGATTGACTGGTTTATACGACACAGGGGACTCAAGTACCCAGTTGATCCTCATGGGGGATTTTAACAGTCATCAGTGCCCCTATTTGAAATGGGAAGGAGGAATCTGGGAGGCCTGCCCTTCTATCAAGGGATGGCATACAGAGCACTCCAGAGAGGGCATGGCACTAGGCACAAACCCACACGATGGATCTGATCGATTGTGGGTCTCCTAACATAATAACTCCCTCCCTTAAGGGACGGGGATGTGATTCAATCATCGATAATATCTTTGTTTCAAATGTATTAATTGGTAGGGTTAGCCATTTTAAGATCGTACCCAGCGCCTTCAGTGACCATAATCCGTTGGTATTGGCAATAAGGGACACTGACTCTACCACTAAAGCAGATAAAAAGGCCACCGTGGGTCAGTATAAGGCAAAGGACCAGGGTAGGAGAATTAAATGGAGTAAGATTGACGGGACAGCACTCCACAGAGCGCTCCTCGCAAATACTGATAGCCAGACCTGGAAGTGTCTGGACCCCACGGTAGAGGGGAGCGACCTAATTGCAGCGTTTGAGGGCACTGCCCAGCATATTGACAGCCTTTTGAGGAGCAAAACAAACATGCAGGCCGATCTTTGCCCCAGATGGTTCGACAAGGAATGTTCAATGGCCCATAGGAACCTGAAGCAGGCACTTAAAACAGTCCCAAAGGACAGAGGAATGATTGCTGCCTGTAGGAGTCGGTACAAATAGGCGAAAATTTCCCTACAATCCCAGGCCTGGGAGTCACTGAGAGAGGCGGCGGAGTGCCATGATATGAACAGCTTCAGGAGGGTAATAAACGACCCGTGTTTCCAAGCCCCAAATAAACCACAAGTGGCGTCCCATATTTTGCCAGAAGCATGGGTGGCGCACTTTACAAGTCTATTTAACCGGGGCAAACCAGAGGCGCAGCAAATTTTAGACATAGGACTCCCCGCTGGCGATTGGATACCTTTCACGGTAACTGAAGTAAAGCTAGGAATAGATGGCCTGGTATTGAGAAAGGCCCCGGGGCCTGATGGGATTCCCCATGATTTATTCAAAAGTCAAGCAGACCTCTGGGCTCCCATACTGACCAGGGTATTTAACACAGCTACCGAGGTGGGCATGCCAAGATCTTGGTCCACTGCCGTCATCGTGCCAGTTTTTAAAAAGGGAAACAAATGACCCGCAATGCTATCGCCCAATATCCCTTATACATGTTACGGCGAAAGTTATGGGGAGAGTAATTTTAAATCGGTTAATGGACTGGGCTGAGGAAAATAATACGACTACTGACGTCCAGTATGGGTTCCGAAATGGACCTTCCACGACAGATCAATGCCTTAATCTCTATCATTTGATGGCCAAATACACTCAGGCGAGGGAAGGTACCGTTTATTTGGCATTTATGGACCTTTCAGCAGCTTTCGACTGTGTCAACAGAAGAAAGCTGTGGGAAATCCTGGGAGCCATAGGCGTGGATCCAGGATTGATACAAGTTTTACAAATGCTTCATCACAACACGACGGCACGGGTAAGATTCACTGACGATGGGGACCTTACGGAAGACTTCCGGTGCCGGGGAGGGGTGCGGCAAGGCTGTATCCTTGCGCCCTTCCTGTTTACGCTTTACATAAATGGGCTAGACAAGGCGCTTGGAGCACTGGAAGCAGATTGCCCCTGCATTGGGAGGAGAAGTATATCAGTCCTCCTATATGCAGATGATGCGGTCCTCTTGGCACGCACGGGAAGGAGTTTACAGGTTCTCATTAGTGGATTTGTCAGGTTTATGGCGGACTTAGACTTAGTGCCCAACCTCTCAAAATCATATATTATGGAAGTGGGCAAAACGCCATCTAAGAACTACAGTTTCACAATAGGAGCTCATAAACTCAAAAAAGTGAAATTTTTTAACTACCTGGGGATTGTTTTTGATAAAGATCTCAATTTTAAGCCACTAGTAAGGCAGAAATGTAGCCAACACCCTAGCGCGGTGGGGTCGATAATGAACTATGCGACCAGACTGGGCCGCTGGTCACCCAATGAAATAGCACAATTATATAGTTCGGTATGTTGTGCAAAGACCCTGTATGGGAGTGAGGTGTGGGGTTTCACATATCTGGAAAAAATTCAATTGGAAGAAAATAAGTTTTTAAAAAGGCTTCTGCAAGTGCCAAAATGTACACCCTCCTTCATTGCTCACGAGGAGCTGGGTATTGCCTATCTCAGCGATAAGGCTTGCCTCAAACCTATTACTTGTTGGATAAAAATTTGGACAAATCCAGAGGCAAGTTTAAGCAGATTAATTCTAGAGGATTGCATGAGAGGGGATAAGGGGTCCCAAATACCCTGGCTCAAATACGTAAGGGATGTCCTGACTAGCCTGGGCCATGAAAACTTTTTTTAATGAACCTTGTACGCTAGCCAGCAGAGATAAGGGCGTCATAAAGGCAGATTTTATGCGGTATTCAGCTAGGATTAGAGAGGACAGAGAAGGGCAGAAAATCACAGTAAGGTTGTACCAGCTTACAAAAGTAAGCCCGGGTATGGAATTCTATCTTTCAAATATGTACAATAGACAGGACAGATTTTTAATGTCTAGATTTAGATTAAATCTTTTGCAACATATCCTGTCAGTTCCAGCGGGTTTTGTACATGATGTAAGATTAAAAGGGAGTTGCGGCTGCGATCTTAGATCTCCGCAAGACACCCTCCACTTCGTCCTAATTTGCCCCTTCTATGCCCACCCAAGGTCCCTGTTTTTAAAAACAATTTTAAGACGTTCTAATATAAGACAGGCTAAAGTGGCCCTTTTATTTCTCAAACTTGCCTCTGACCCTTTCACCCTATTCAGCATAGTACAATTTTTACGATTGGCAGTGAAATTAAGAAAGACCAGAGGAGAGGATTAATTATGTTGATCTAAACAAAGGGTGGAAGAATTGAAAGATTCGTATTTAGATTGGCACAATACATTTTGAACTGAGATTTGTGTATTTCATGATCTCTCCTTCCATGCGATGGGGGAAACCCTATATGGTCAAATGAGTAGAACATTGTATAGAATTGTCCCGGTTTTTAACGTTTACATTGCTGGGTTTTTTACTATTATTGTTTAAATGTGAAATGTGTATATTGGTTTGAATTTTTAATGGAAGATGGTCCGAAAATAACATGTATCTTTCATGGTTATTTTTAATATCCGAATAAAGATTATTTGAATTTGTAGTGCGCCAGGAGGCATGTTCGCAGAGTGGTAGAGAAAGGGGGCGGGCCATGAAGACATCTCAGCAATCCCGCAGTGTGCTACTTACTGAAGGTTACAGGTGGGTAGTTGGCCCACAAGTATGACCTTGGGGGCCAACAGCTCTTCCTGTTACCTCCAGTAAGTCTGATACAGGTCAATTGCTTGTAGATCTTCAGAGGCCATGCCCCCTTTCCCCACCACTCTGCAAATGCGCCTGCTGGTGCACTGCTGGTTGGGGGAAGAAGTCCACTTTAGTCGTGAGGCCCCCAGGAGGCAAAGGAACGCCACACCCCCACCAGACGTGCACCGAGAGGTGCGTTTGCAGAGTGGTAGAGAAAGGGGGCGTGACCTCTGACCACCTCACAGAAATCCCACCGTGTGCGACTTACTGGAGAAAACAGGAGGTCTTTTTGGCCCTTAAAGACCCTCAGCAGCCAAGGAGACTTCTTCCCCCAACCAGCAGAATGCCAGGAGGCACAATTGCAGAGTGCTGCAGAAAGGGGGTGGCCTCTGGCATCGTGCTGCTAGCATGTTCTTTTTAAAATAAAAAAAATTATTGGGGGGTGGGGGGGCGTCTGCCTTCCCTTTCCTGTGCCATATTTGGCCCCGGGGTCCCAGCATTTTATTTATTTTTGGTTTTAAATGAAAGGAAAAGTGGTGCCTATCCCCCGGGGTTTGCCCTTTTATTTAAAAATAGATAATAATTTATAAAACAAGGGAGAGACCCCATCCCCTTGGGCCAGGCCTCTACTATGGGTGCCCTAGACCCACTCTTTTCTTTTGGGGGCTCTGGGGCGAGCTTCAAGGCCCCTGCTGTCCCTGCCGGCTCCCTGTGTCTTAATGGAGCCGCCAGTGCTTTTGGACAGAGGGAGCTGCTGAACATGCAGCTCCCTCTGTCCAAAAGCAACTCTGCTCCTCTTCGTGGAAGCAAGAGCATTCTACATGCTCGCACTTGCACAAAGCGGAGCAGCGTTTGCTATGGCTTGGTATGTGCTCCCACCAAGCCATAGCAAACTGCAATGTCCTTGGAGCCGGCACCCAGGGACATTGCTGGAGCTGGCCCTATCTAGGACTCCAGGAGGGGAGGTCGTCCCCTGTGCGGGAGGGGGCTGTCCAGCCCCTGCACTTAATCAAAAAAAAAAAACCTGGAAGGTGGCGGTCCCTGGGGGCAGGGGGATCTGTCCAGCCCTTCACCTATTTTTTAAATTAAAGCCCCAGGATGGTGGCAGTCCCCGGAGTTGCAGGGACCAGCACGCCCCCACACTTATTTGCATTAAAGTGGTCCCCTGGACAGCGGCCTCTCCTGCGTTAATATTTAAAGCAACACCTGGGAGGTGGAGGTCCCGGGACATAACCCCCAGAAGAGGGGGCCCATGCACCCATCTCCTCCTATAATAACAAATTCGTTCAGGACGTGGCCCACCTGGGGGCCGATAATGAACAAAGCGCGGGAGCCCTCACCCCTACCCCCCCCCCCCCCCCCTCCCGCCGGATCCACAGATCAAGTTGTTGTTGTTTTTTTCCCCAAATGCTTTCTTTGGCCCGATGGGACTCTATGGGCACTCCTAAGAGGCCTGGAGGGGAGGGGGGGGGGGCAGGGTGTTTCTACCCTGCCCCTTGTCTTCCTGGTTGAAGTGTTGGAAGCCAATCATATTTCAGTAGAATTTTGGGCTACAAGATAACTATATTTTTTAAACTTAAATATCTCTGAAATTACTGAACGCATTTCAAAAGGGAAACGCATGAAATTTCAGTGTGACTCTCACTCAACTTTCGTCCAGAGAAGTCGCAAGGATGTCAGGGTGCCTCCTGGTCTCAGTCCCTGCCTCCTACCAAGGATCCAATTCCACAGCTCATATCGATGCAACAGAAATTCCTGGGCCCATCGGCAATGCTGCAATAAGTAGAGGCTTTCAACAAAGCAATGTGTGCTTTTTTGACACTCTTCCAGCTCCCTTAGATGTGCCTTCCGGCCCCAAGGATCCTAGTAGACCTACAGGTGGGCTACCATTGGCAGAGCCATCCTCTTTTCGCCATCTGTGCCTCTTGGTACTGCTGTGGAGTCCTTCTCGGCACCAGGACCAACACCTAACCTTACTTCGAATCCTGCGCCAGTATCCATGTCTGTGCCTGCCACATCAACACCATCACTCACTCTGCGAAGAAAGAACACATTTTCTTATCAGACTCTGAAGTGAACCAAACCCAAACCTTGATCCAAGTTGCGTCCTCCACAACCTTTGGTGCAGCCGGTCCAACCTCACTCTGACAGAACACTGGCTAGGACTCTTCATATTCCTTTTGCCTCAGAACACAGTCAACACGGTGATCCTGACGATGACGGGGATGATGCTTCCCAGTATTATGATGAGGACAATCTTTTTATAGACCTTCATCACACCACTGTGCTACACACCTCCCCCCTCACCGGACACTGGGTTGAACTATCCCCCTGGCCCTTCCACAGAGGAAAAACCTTGTGGTACTCCGACGGGCTTCTATAATTTTAGATCTGCAATTCCTGTCAGTTAAGTGTTGTCCTGACTGAGGTCCTACAACCTTAGCAGACTTCCTCAGAAGCGCTTCTCCTTTTTAATGAAGCCCTGACAGACCTACTAATGGGCACTTGGTCCAAACCATAAATGGACCATTCCCCCGAAGATATAAACCTGCTTCTCGCTTCATTCAACACCTTCCACCTGAAAGCTTGGTGGTCCAGGAGTCTGTGATTAGGCTAAACCAAATGCATGGATGCATTTGGAATGAGGATGTATTCCTCAGCCAACCTCACTTTTCGCTCAGTAAATGGCACCTGCCTCCTGGTATAATATTTGCATGCCCTTTGGGGTATGGCCAGTAAATCTTTGCATTGGTCCCTAAACAATACTGCATCAATTGTGCATATTGAAGATGGTAAAGATGCAGCGGGGTACGTCATCCGCTCTGGGCCCCTCCAGCTACTGCCACCAAACCATTTAGCTTGCTTTCTGCAGGACATGGCCAAGCAATTTGCAGCAGGATAAGGTATTACCTCTGCTACTGGCAGGACATCACATTGTCGGAATAGTGCAGCAACGATACGCCCTACCATTCCTGTCATATTCCAACTGCATAACGGCGGCTATTGTAGGACAATGTCATTTTTCAGCACGTGGTCTAGGCTCTTTAGGACAAAGGAGCCATAAAGAGGGTCCCAACATCAGAAATAGGGACTGGATGTTACTACCGTTATTTTCTGGTGCCGAAGAAGGACGAAGGTCTTCGTTCTATTTTGGATCTTTGCCCTCTTGATTTCTTCCTGAAAAAGGACACATTCAAAATGCTCACAGTACTGTCTGCCTTGGACCCAGGAGACTGGATGTTTGGGCTGGACCTGCAAGACGCGTGTTTTCACATTCTCATCCTGTAGTCCCACAGGCATTACCTGTTGTTCAGGATGAGCCAAGAGCAATTTCATTTATCTGTACTGTTTTTGGACACACCAATACCCCTCAGAGGTGTACAAAAGTGATGGTTGCACCACACCTTTGGAGATATGGATACCAGTCTTCTCCATACCCTGAACACTGGGTGCTAAAGGCACACTTGCCACAGTCAGTCATAGACCACTCCCAGGTGACAACTGATCTCTTAGCATCTTTAGAGTTCTTGATCAATGTGTCAAAGTAACACCTGACTCCTTCGCAGAAGCTCCTGTTCATTGGAGGCATTGTGGATAAGGTGCTGTTTTCGGTCTTCTCTCCAGTTTAACAAGTCCAGGACATTGAAGCTGTGATCTTGATGTTTCAGCCTTGGTCTTGGTTCTTGGTGAGAGTTGTCTTGAGACTATGTGGCCTCCTTCATCCTAATTGTCAACTATATCAGGTGGCACATGCAGAATATGCAGTGGGATCTAAAGTCTCATTAGGCTCTGCGCCAAGATATCTTGTCAGATTACATCCAGGTTGCAGAGGAGACTGAGAGACCTGCACTGGTGGCTGCTTGACAGCAATTGGACCCATGGCAAAAACTCTCCTACACAACTCAGAGCTTATGGTGGTGACAGATGTGTCACTGTTGCGTTGAGGATGTCCTGTGGAAGATTTAAAAATCGGAGGTCTCTGCTTTCCAGGGCAGAATCTCGTCCACATTAACCTGTTGGATTGCAGATCACTCGTTTTGTCGTTGAAGGTGCCTACTGCTCATCAAAGGGAGGCCCGTCCAGGTTCTCATGGGCAACATCACCGCCATGTGGTACTGCAACAAACTGGGCTGAATGGGATCCTTTGCCATGGGGCTCTGTGCCTCTGGCATTGGCTGGGTCGACTAAGCATCTCTTTTCGTGTACCACCTAGCGGAATCTTTAAATGCTAGGACGGACAAACTCAGTGATGCCAAGTGTACCAGGAATCGCAGCAACATGGGGAGGTGGTGCAGAGCATCATCCAGTTACGGCAAGAACCGTGGCTCACTCTATTCCCCGCCGCAAGACTGAACAATGTCAGCACTTTTGCATGCTGGAGTTCCCAAGAAGAGGCATTCCTCCAAGAGTGCAGTACACGACTTAAGTGTGCCTTTCTGCTGCTACCTCTCCTGCCCATAGTTCTAAAGATTCGGAAAAAACTGGCCCAAGTCAGCCTAGTGGCTTCGGATTGGGCCAGGAGAGTTACTGCACTTGGGCCTGCACAGGCTACACCTCCATGCAGGAATATAGAGCAACAACAGCTGGTGGATTTTGCTCTCCCTCCCGAAGTAGTAAATGTTATCCTAGTGGTCATGTGCCATGTGTCCTACAAAAACTGTTTACGCCAAACACTGGGAAAAGTTGGTACCCTGATGTAATTACCGCCATAAAGACCTATTACAGACAGAGTTGTTGGATGCTTTCCTTTGAGTGCCTTCTTAAACCCAGCAAGGACTTGCCCTGGGCACTGTGAAAGGTTACTTTTCAGCCCTTTCGGCCTTTTTGTGTTTACTGAAACTGCCCCTATCGAAATCACCAATTGTGATGTGTTTTTTTAAAGGTCTGGCCCATATGTTTCCACTGATACCTTTTGTGATGCCACCGTGGAGCCTTAATTTTGTTCTTGCGTTCCTTAAGAGCACCCAGTTTGACCCAATGCACAGCTATCCTTTGCATCTACTGACTCTCAGAACAGTCAATCTTATCAGCTCTTCATGTGAGTGAGCTGCAAGCTCTGTCCGTTCATCGAATATACACCACGTTTTCCCCTCGGACAAACTGGTGTCCTGGACAATGGCGATATTCCTGCTGAAGACTGTGGCACCTTTTCATGTCAGACAATCTATCATGTTTCTGGCATTCTTTGCTCCTCCTTACTTCTCAAAAAAAGGAGGAGAGATGCCATTGCTTGGATGCCAAGAATGCTTTTATCTTGTACCTCTATCATAGCAAGGCCAATCAGGTGGACTTCCTGGGGGTTCGCTCAAGCAAAGAAGGGTTAGGCAGTGCAGAAAAGGACCACATTAATGTGGATAGTCCTCTGTATAAAAATCTGCTATGCATTGGCAGCCCCATGAGGCTCTCAGGGCTCATTCAACCAGAACCAATGCTGCTGCTGCTGCTGCTGCTGCTTCAGCACATGATGTGTTACCTAGTCTAGACATCTGTCAGGCCGACATAGGTCTGACAGATTGTCTAACATAGGCGTCAGTCCATACATTCACAAAGCACTACTGCCTTGATGGCTATTTCCAGCGGGAAGGGCACTCTTCCTGTTCGGTCCTGCAAGATGTTCTAGTTTGTCATTTCACAGGCTCACCACCTTGGGAGGTACTTCTTTGGTATCTATTCATAAGGTGATGAATCTGCGGTTAGAAGTATTCATCAGAAGAACAAGTTACTTAGTTTTGGTGAATTTCTTTCTGATGGACACTCTATCCGGAGATACCTCATCACCCTCCGACTTCCCCATTTTATGTAATGTACTCTTCTCCGTCTATAAAAAGGTTCAATTTTAGAGATCTGCACATTATCACACCTGATTTCTTTTTGAGCTCTGCATCAGACTGTGGGTACAAAGTTGAGAAAGAAACTGACATCAGCACTCAGTAGTGGTGCATAAATGTGGCTCCGGCATCACTTCTGGGACAGGGTGAAGTTGATGCACAGCTGCACAACGCTGCCTGCTGGTGTGCGAGAGCAATTCTGAGAAACTTTCAGATCCAGTCTGGTGCCTGGGGTAATCACAAGGGGAGGAATCTGTGGTTCAAGAGTATCACGAGAAAGGACGTTACTGAAGGTAAGTAACTTGTTTTTTTTTATCTAACTTATATGATATTGTAATACACCTAGACACGTTATTCTTGTAAGAAAGGAAAGCCTACAACATCAACTGATATTAATGTTTGTTTTGCATTCAACAACGTGAAGTCGATTTTATAAAGACCATCTTCTCCTTGCTCGAGTAAAATATTTCTGTAAAGCATACCATGTTGCACTTAGCTGAAACCAAATATTCACGTACACACTTCTGTAATGCAAAACCGGTTTCTTTCATTCTGTACATTACTCTTTTTAAAAAAAATTCTCTCTTGAAATTCAATGCCTGGCTTTTTCTGTGTCCATTCCTTTGTGCTTGTATAAGTACTTGAATTCAACAAGAAACAGGCATGCATTAGAGTCTTGTACACGCATTTGTATTATTTAAATGTCTTATCAGCAGGCCCTCTAAGATACAGGAGATTAGATCTAAAAGTTGGAAAATGTGTGGGACTTTTATAAATTTCAACTGATGTCTCTGAATAGTTGCTACTCAGGGATACTGGTATGAAACTAAGTATTTTTATGAAAACGAATGACTCGTTATTACCACTAAATTGCAATATATGAGCATTTTATTTTGTTTTAAGCTGCAGACAAGACATTTTAAATGAGTGCTAAATATAGCTATCAATAGGTGATCACTTAACTGTTGCTCAGTATCAGCAGCTGAACTGCATTCCGTGGGCAGTGTGCTTAGTAACATGATCCATTTGAGCTAAACACATGTTCTGTTCAACTTTGCTTGATCTCTTTGAATGATGTGGACATTACAGCAAATTCATAACTGCAAAATACAAAGTGATTGTGGTATAACATAATATCAATGACCCAGCAGTCACACTTTGTAGCATCACAGTCAGTCATACCTTTATGAACTGCATAAAATCGTGTTCACCAAAAGGAGTGTTGGCCTTTTCTGAGTGATTTTTTTTTTGTCTTTCCATGTTTGTAGGTATGAATCCTTAGTAGGCACAATCAAGAAAAAGTTCACGAAAAAACGAGCCCAACCTGTCGTAAATGAAGAAGATGAGAACCGGAATATCAAGGGCAACAAAGCAAAGAAAATGTTCTTGAAACCCCAGGATTAGACTAATGCATCTGCTGTTTTTGTGAGTGTTGGGAGCAGGCAAATGTTACTGATGACGTCCTTCGAGCTGGATCTTGGGTCTGTCTACAAATAATGAACATTTTCAGAGGCACCTAGTTCATGTTCTGTTCTGGGCATAAGTCTTACAAAATGAGACACAAGGGCATCTGAGGAGCACTACAAAAAGGAAATGGAAAGACTGTAACTCCACTGGATGTTATACATCCCTTTTTTTTTTTTAAAAGTCATTTTATTCAGGTTGGGATTTTTAGCATTTCCACTGTAAAGTGTTTTATTATTTTAAGATGAAACCTTATCAGTGACCTGTTCTGCAGTGCAGAAATTGTCATAAGTTCAGGTAATTAAACAAATAACATCCGCTCTATAAAACTGTTTTGCATTCACAATGTTTTCTTCTTACCTTGCCTAATCTATGCAATTTAATGTACTGGGGTTCGTTATTAGTATGCGAAATGAAGAAATGCATTCCTGGGTCACACATTTGCAGCTGGAGCTAGGCATGGGCAGCGTCCGCACCAGAGCACCACCTCTAAAAAGACTCCAGTGTGATGTGGCCCAGGGAGCAGCAGTGGTACAGTGCTCCGAGGCCTAAGTGAGGAACCCCTAATACTCCGCCCCCACCCCCACATTTCCCCATGCCTCACATCTTTGGGGTGAAAGTCCTGTCCTTCAGAAATCTTACTTGGTGCACCTGCATGAGAATAGTGATTAGGTGGAGCGATTGGAGTGCCTTTAGGTGTGATGTGAGCCCTGCCCCTGTGTAAATGAAAAGCATAGTGTCAAGCAGTGCTCACTAAAACAGAAAGAATCCTATCACATCAACAATGTCCATTACTCACTGAGGATGGAAGAAGGGGGCAGTGAGGGGGGAATTTGAGCAGTGTATGAAAGGGCAGACTCAGTGAGAGTCTGGAAGAGAGATGAGGCGAAAGGGATGGCATGTAGCGATGGGCGAACCAACAAATCAACAAGATGAGCCCATAAATGTCATCAAAATTCAGAAAAGCATATTCCTTTAACACACACACACGATTTACCTTAGTACATAAACTTATATCACTCCATTGAGATATGTTTAGTGAATGTGAGAGTTTTTAAACATGAATTAAGAATCTTTTCCTGCCCCCACCCTGATAATTGTATTAGTGAGCTTAGAACAGTGCCACGGGAATATGCGCTAGGACAGGACCAAATTATGTGACGGAGTTTGTTATATCCTGCCTATTTACTAATGTTTCTGCCATTTTACCTAGCTGCTCAGCCAGTTTGAGAGTTCTCAGTGGAATGTTGGTGTGATGGAGATGCATGGAGTCTTTAAGGACCTGTGTGGTGTGGCAGTTCAAGATGGGCTGAGCAGCAGGCAGGCTTCTCCGGGTGGGGCTGCTGTATATGGACACCAAGCTGTAACGTATCTAATAAAGAAACAACAAAGATACTCCTCGGCTACGTCTGATACATCTCAACATATTTTTGGCGATGATCTGGAGACAAAATGGAAGCACGAGCCGGTTAATGCGCATGCAGCTTACCTCAGGCCTGGAGTCGCGCAGAGCAGCTGACGGATCTCCTGTGACTAGGTGCAGCTTCTAAGGTGATGGCACTCGCTTTACTCCTTGGATGCGCCTTGAGCCATCTGGCGAGCGTCACCAGTGGGTGCCGCCATAGTTTTTTTTAGTTCAAGATGCTTTGCAATCTTTATTTGTATTTTGACGAGTTTTCCAGCCGCCACAGCCTAGTGTTCATCATTTGGTTTTTTGACATGAAGACTGCAGTGGCATGATTTCTTCGACGGTAGGGTGCACAATACTGTTTCTTGCTACATAACTTCTCACTAATGTACTGAGTGTCTATTAATGGTGTTGGCAGCTATTTCAGCTTGTCTTTTCTGCCTCTTTTGAAACATTCATGTTTGCAGCATTCAAGATACTGCCCTTTGGGGTCACAAAGCTTGATAAGGTGTCTCTTTATCTGGGTTATGTGTGACCAGTGTGTAGCCTGATTAACTTTTCTTGTGTGAGAGGTCGCTTACCGGCGAGGGTTTCCTTGTTTATTGTCATTGTGTTCATCTGGCCATGTTCTACAGTGTATTATTGCTTCGTTTTATTTTTAATGTCTCTGACGCTGTCCTAACATTATTTGTTCTGGGTATATGTTTCTAATTTGCAAGCTGCTTATCCTACATGGGATTGTTGTTGGGTATTGTCTGCCTATTTTCTTATGGTGTGTGTTCGTACTGACCCTTACAGGAAGGTGATCTATTGTTTTCATGGGTGGTGGTCACTCATTCTCAGGGTTTTTAATACCACACTCTTTGGAGTCCTAGTTTTTGGTGGTTTTGACTTGTTTTAATTTTCAGTATCCCTTTCTTGAGGAATAGGAATGGGTTCTAGTCCCATTTCCACACAGTAAGTCACATTACCCTTACACGAGGAGTGGCTTAATGGGTGTCATTCCCATTTACACAGGTTATCGGTTGTAGTCCCATTTCTACGCGGTTAGTCACGCGACCCTTACAGGAGAGGTGGCTTAATGGGGATTTTTCCATTTACACAGTTTTACAGAAAAAGAAATTACCCTTCTATGAGGGATGACAAATGCAAAAACAACAGTTGATGGACAGAATGTAGAACAATGTCATACATTCACCCCAGTACAGAAATCTGGGCCTAAATCCATCGTTCTTATGCTCACCATGCCATTTCAGTTTGAACCCAGCCATATGCAAATCAGTCTTGACCCTGTGCCTCATGGGAACGGTCCAGCCCGAACTGCCAAGCCAGGTCCTCCCTGGACTGGAAACAAGCATCCTAGGACGGGTTTCGGGGTTTCACCCCTCTTCAGCCAGGATAGCTTGATTCCAGTGGCATGGAGAGCACGGGACCCACGTCTGGGCATGCCCTTCCCACTCGGGGTGACAAATGCAAAAACAACAGTTGATGGACGGATTGTAGAACAATGTCATACACTCACCCCAGTACAGAGATCTGGGCCTAAATCCATCGTTCTATAAGGGATGGTTAGATGCATTATTTGACCCTTACAAGATGGGTGACTGAAAGGATGTTCGTCCCATCTACACAGTTTGCATTGTAAATCCCCACACGTGGGCGGTTCTTTTGGGTCTCGGTCCCATTTTAGTTTTGTCCCTTACATGAGGGGTGGCAAGTTGGGTTTTAGTCCCTTCTTTACAGTTTTCTTTGTTGTTCCTTACATGAGGAGTCTATACATGGGTGCAGTTCACCCATAGGGATAGTGTCCTGGGGGTGCGTGTCACCCGTGGTTTCTCTTCACAGTGCTTTTCCCTGCTTTGCGGTGTATGGTTGGATGCTTCTTTTGCATCTGATGTTTCACTTGTCTTTTCATGTGTTGGTATCTCACTTAGTACTCGTGAGCTTTACGTTCTTGTATCCTTTCTATTTTAAAAAAAATAAATCAAGGGCGAGGTCTTTGTTCCCTCTCAAGATGTGGTGTTTTAACTTGCATCCCTGGGTTCTGGACTATTTAAATTATGTGTACATTCTTTGTCTATAGTTTTTCCCACATAGTATTATTTTAGTTTTCATTTAAAAGGAGGGGGATATGTTATATCCTGCCTATTTACTAATGTTTCTCCCATTTTACCTAGCTCTTAGCCAGTGTGAGTGTTCTGTGTGGAATGTTGGTGTGATGCAGATGCATGGAATGTTTGTGCGCCGGTGTGGTGTGACAGTTAGAGCAGGGCTGAGCAGCAGGCAGACTGCTCCTGGTGGGGCTGCTTTATATGGATGCCAAGCTGTAACTTATATCTAATAAAGAAACCACAAAGATACTCCTCGGCTACGTCTGGTACATCACAACAGTTTACTAACTCATGCAGCTAGAAAAAGGCAAATTATTTGATAGTATTGCGTCTTTATTTTGTCATTTTACCATGTTATCACTATCTGTAATAAGGTTACATCTTGGAACTAGTCTCCAAAATACAACAATAAGCAACAGAAAGATGAACAGTCAACCTTTGTGAAGTGCCTTCCACTGTGCATTAACACGTTGCTGTGTATTTAGTAATCTTTTATCTATTTGAGCTAGAAACTATTTTGTTAAAAGCTGGTAACAGCTGCAGATTATGCAGCAGATGGCTTATGTACCAAATGCGGAAAATCCATAATTATGTGGTCAAGCAGGTAAACCGGGGTTGACACTAAATTTTTCAATTTCTCACTGTGCAGTTCAGCCACTCCATTGTTATCTCTTTATGACATCAAAACTCAATACTTTAGTCTCATCCTCCAAGTATTAAAGACAGAGCGTGGATAAAGAGCAGGGTCTACATATGGATATAAGAGCACTTCACAACAGACTGTGTAATTCTTTTCCAGTGCACAGACTTGCCTGGATTCACAGGTTGCTTAGCCGAGGCTGGGATTCAAGCCTAGCTCCCCATTATGCATGGTGGGAAGCTGTAGCCAATAGGCCATATCGCCTCCTGTGAAAGTTAAGGTCATTTTGGGCTTGAGTTTCCAAGAGGACCTCGAGCTGAGCAGAGCCAGGCCTCTGGCTCAAGCTTTTATTGGCATGACCACCTAAAGAGAGTAATGTTAAGAGGAGCAGAATCCATGCAAAAATGTGACAACCTTTTGTAGAGTAGGAGGGTGTAAGGGAACAGCTGAAATAAGGTAATAGGTTAGGGGTAGAAGAGTGGTGGAGAGCAGCGTATGGAGGGCAAATGTGAATGTAAGTGAGGCAGAAGCAGCAATAAGAGGCTGGTGAAAAGTGAGCGGTTGATGTAAAGGGGGCAGAAACAATGAGAAAAGTTGAGGCACGAGAAGTTTAGAGGTTGGGTGGAAAGATGAGAGGAAAGGAGTAGAACATGGAGGGGGGAGATGGATGTAAGAGTGGAAGAATTGGAGCAAGATAATGCAGGGGTGAAGTTGATATAAGAAGGGGCTGAGCCTGCAAGAGAGGATAATAGGTTGTCAAAGAGATGAGGTAAAAATTAGAGCCTGGAGTTGGATGTAAGAGGGTTGAATCAGCAAAAAAGCAAAAGGCTGTAGTAGAGTTAAAATTGTTGTTGAACCAGTGTGTGCTGCTAATTCACCAGCTCTTTATTTCTCCTTTTACAAAAAATATAAACAGTTTGTATTAGTTATGAGATGCATGTGTCATCCTTCACAAAGGGTTCTGATCTTGAGCCACTCTTTGTCCCTGCTGAATGTCAGCCTGCTCTCTGTGTACGCCATTACTGCTCTTGACCTTTCTATTAAATCCGACTCCGAGAAAGACTCTTCCCTGCCCATGTCCTAACCGGAGATCTAGAGATCATAGTTCCTGCCTTGATCTCGCTTTGTGGTATTTTGCTTGTCTCTTCATTGGTTCCTACGAATGTAAAACAAAAAAAGTTGTGGTCGTTTCTCTGCTCAACAAACCTTCAGCTATCTCAATACTTCACGGCATCTCTTTGCTACCCTTTTTTTTATGTCCCACAGTATTTTTTATGTAAAAGGTAAAAAGCAAAAGTATATTGCGAGTCCTTTTCTTTGAATCGGGGGTAGTAGGTGATTAATTGACAACATCTATGGAGGATACCGCTGGTTATAGTTGCTGTTTCAGGATGGACTATTGTATATGGATAAGAGTTTTTTCTTTTTGAAACGTGTTTCTCCAAATGTGGCAATACCGAGCAGTCAAAGCTTACTCCAGAAGGTGCTAAAGTTATTGGAACTCTTTTACAAGATGTTATAAGAATCCTACCCAATTAGCACCTTACTCAAATGAATGATTTAGGAAGGTAGTTATGGGATGAAACACCCAAAAATGTGTTTTGTGTCGAATAGTCATTAAAATATCTCTGTGTGCAAAGTATCCTGCAAAGTGATAACGGACATTAGTCCACCCTGTAAGACTTAAGTGTTGCAAGGCACAGGAAAAGGGTCTAGTTTCAGGAAGTAAAGGCACATTTGACCGAGAGGCCTATGGAAAGATTATTATTTGTGTTTTTATTGCTGTGAATAAACCAGGTTCCTTACTTGATTAGGCTTGGCCACTGGTGCACAACTCAAAAGGCTGCTGCAGCCTTAAGGTTCATATGCATAGAGTTAGTCTTTCTGTCCTCGCAAAGCCAGCCACCTCTTTGTCTTGTACAAAATGACAATGGGCCGGCCTGGGAAAGCACAGTATGATGTGTGGCTCCTCCCACAACAAAAGATCCCAAACCTTAGGGAGTGACAGCGAGGCTTAGAGAAATGGCTGCTTTTCAGGAGCACAGTTAAAATTGGCCTCTTGTGTTAGGTGACGAGAAGAAGGGAGTGCGTACACATGGATGTAGGTGCACCAAAATGTCAGGGGTAGCGGAAGTGACATCACAAACCTTTTGACTCCTGGGTGACTTTACCGGAAGTGTCATCACATAATCTTGGCCTTCATTGCATTACAGGGAGTGATGTCACATTACCTTTAACCCGATTACATCAACAGGAAGTGACATCATCAAAGTAAGACAAAATCCCTTAAACTTTAAGTAAATTGTATTAATAAATTCAATAGAATATTATAGCAAAACAGTTGCTAAAGATGGTAGCTGTAAGTCTACTTTAGAATTTAAAAAAAATTCCCACCTAAAGAAAAAAATGTATTATGCATTAATTTTTTAAAGCAATGTATAGAAGTATTTGCGATCATTTAGCTACATTTTCATACAAATGATTACACTAATTTTAGAATTCAAACTAGGGTATTAAAATATTTTTGAATTCAGTAAATATATTTTAATATTCAATTATATTTAGTTTTTTAAGTATTTAAAAAATATGTATTCAATTTAACATTTACTATGGGATTTTATTTTAATTCCCTTGCTTCCTTATTTTCAATAGGAGGGTGTTGCAGCACCAATGGTTGGCCATGCATGGTCAAGAACTTACTACTGTTGTTTTAACAGAAACATTTACAAAAACCACTGGTAATTACTCCGGCCGCATCCCAATCCATCCTTATTTTGCACACCATGTCACCTCAGTTTGCACCCAGCTAGACGCAAATCAGTCTTGACCCTGCTCCAGTCAGAACAATCCAGCCCGAACTGCCAAGCCAGGTCCTACTTGAACCGGAACACAAGCAACCCAGGACCGGTTTCACCCTAGTTATGGGCTCATCAGCTGGGTACAGCATGAATCCAGTGAAATAAGCTTACCGTTCTACTGAGCCAGCCAAAAACCTTGCCGTTTATTTTAGATCCTTAACACAGTTTGCTTGTGCCATTGCTCCACAAAGCACTATAGCTCCTCAAGCAAATAAAATCAGCACAACTCTGTCCTTACCAAGAACGACCTTACCCTTTACACCTAATAGACGTATTATCTGATGCAGTCCTGCCCTGATGGCATGTGAAGACCGCAGCTTCCAGGATGTACTGCTGAGTGCCACCAGGGGTGAGGCTATCATTGGTGAAACAGGCGCAGCGGCACTGCAGCCCAGGTGTGTGAGGTCAACGCACCCCAATTATGGCTGTTTATTGCTATCCATCCTGGGTGAGAAGTGCAAAACGGTGCGTTAACTGCAGGCTGTTTGCTTAGTTTGAGCAGTATAACCCCAATCTCATGCCATACACGCTTAAAGCAGTACCAGAAAACACTATTGGAATTTCTTTTCTGAAAACAATGAATACAATAACTTGGGTTGATGCAAAATGAAAGGATGTGTGAGAGCACACATTTTTTCGGTGTCAAAAGCCTGAAACTTATTTTTTAATACCTCTGAACTTATCTGAAAGGCACAGACAAACGATCCATTTCAACTCGAAAACCTGGATATTATGTCAGATAAAAACAGAATCCTTTATGATAGTGGTAAACTTTTAAAAGTAACCAGACTATTGTTTTCACTGAAGATCATTGGTGTGACCTGTGTATATTCTGGCAAGGGGCACGTTTACAATAATGGCTAGATAAAACAAAGCATTTCAGTGCAGTAACTATTAAACAGGCAAGCAACATATTTCAAAACTACAGCCGAAAGTACCAAATGTAAATGTTTCCCTTCCTAGCATGAGAGGTGATCCTTCAAACTTGATTTAAGTAGTGATTCTGCACACAGACGCTGAAGATAGCATGAGTACTGAGCAAGGCTCCCTGTGGTGCTAGTCCTTGGATCTGTTACATGCCACCCATTGCCCAGCGGGATTGCCGCCGAGGTAGATAGCTGCTAGATAGTAACGCTTTGGCTCTAAAAAATTTTGGGGACTAAATTTTCACTAATTTTTTTTGGGTTTATTTGGTGATAAAATCACCAAAGGGGGGATTGCTAGAGCAGAGTTTTCAGTTTGAAAATAACTGGGTTTTGAAGCTCTGGTATGTCTATTTGTTATATTAATTTACTAATTATTAATTATTAATTATTTGTCTTGTGTAAGTGTTTATACTTACTAATCAACTCGTTTGTTTTAACAAGAGAGAATTACACGTGGGAATGCATAAGTGTGCTATTTAACAATAATGTGCATGTTTTCATGTTTAAACGTTGCTGAGTGCTGTTTATTTTTAAGCACGAAACGCTTTTCGAATTAATGCTTTTCTATGTTGCAAGAGCTAGATAATTGCATACACATAAGGGTATTAGTGGGGTTAACACTGTTCAATCACTATGCTGTGGTAACGTTGTTTTTGTCTCTTTTAATTAAGATGGTCTATTGTGGCCTATTGTGGCCTAAATAAAGATGGCCGATACGTAGAGCCTGGCCTCGAGTAGAATTCGTGACGAGAGAGAGCCTTGCTGAATATGGTCCTGAAGTCAGCTGACCACAGTCCTTGCTTTGCCTGATTTAAATTTTCCGTGAGGACAGCAGCAGTTTTGGGCAATCTCCAAATGAAATGAAGCGTCCTTGGCAGCTTTGGGAAACAAAGGAGCTTTAAAGAAAGACTCTGAACTGTGATCTCATTGCCGAGGAGACGTGGAAGTTATAAGATACAAATGTATTTTTTGGTTCCTGTTCCGTTATGTTTATTTTGTGATTTTTCCTGAGCGGAGATTTTTAAATGTAGCGATGCTACATCCTTTCCTTCTCGCTTTGCTCAGAGGTTTGACGGAAGAAGTTAATTACAAATTATGTTTTTCTTTATTCGACTTGCTATAAGAATTGTTAGCCTAGAGAGGGCTTTGCCACTTGCCATTTGCCTTTTGCCGCGTTCCGAATCTGCGTTGGTGAGGATCGTTGCTGAGAGGACTTCGTCTTGAGAGACTTTACCGAGAGACTTGTCCTGACCCGTTCTGACATTTAGCTAGAATAGGTAACTATGAGAAAAATGATTTATTCTGATTGATTTTCTTTGACTAATTTTAGATAAAGCAATATAATTTGAATATGGTGTTGGTTATTATTTCTTGTCAATTATTGAGTATCCTATTTTGATTATTATTGTATGGATTGTTTAGATTATGTTTAAGGGCAGTCTCAATAACCAGATCTTATCGACCCCGATATAGATGCAGGGTGTTTAGGAGTTTTTCTTTCCACAGGTTATTGCTGGTAGAGTATTTGAGTGTATGTTAGTGAAATGGGCCCTAGTGTATGAAGAATGTATGTGCGTGTAACTGTGAGATTACTCTATCTGTGGAAGTAGGGATATTATATGCATCCTGATCTCTATCACTGCCACCTACCCACTCGTATGTGGTCACAGCTGAAACCCATTATTTGCATTTTGTGTGTTTTAATAAAAGTAATTCAGCGGTCTACCAGTCGCAGCACATTTATGTTTTCACAGCCGAGCGTCCCACTTCAGCCCAGTCCTCAGTCTCACTCATGGTTGGTAGCCAGTATGATCAGGTAGGCAAATCTTTCATTGGAGGATGGAAGACAAAAAATGTTTTACTAGCTACCTGAGAAGTGACTTGTGGATGATGGAAATGGTTTTGCATTCAATTATCTCTTTGACCAAGATCCAATGGATTAACCGGAGGGCAGGCACAATTTGGTTATTTCTACTTAAGCTTACTATGAGTTGAACTGCATTGTTCTGGACCCTTTTGCAATCTGGCAAGTGTCTTCTCAGATATGTGGGGCATGTGACTTGGTATTTTAAAATGTAAGTCTTTACCCTTTATTTTTGCAAGTCAAGAACCACCTCCCCCAACCTACCTATTCCAAGTTGCTACATTTCCTTTCCATATAACTGTAAACCGCACAGAGTCTACTGTAGTAAACACTTTTTCTTTTGTTGCTTTAATGTATCTCTTTAGTGACTAGCTCCCAGAATAGCTTTGATAGTCTTTTTCTCCTTGGCCACAAACTGTTTTCCCTTTTTAACCATCTGTTCTTCATATCTTTCTTAGTTCATCTCTGCATCTCTTAAACAGGACGCTTGTGAGTATTTGCTGTGTTTAGGTGCTCAGTGTGCAGGTGTGGTGCAGATTTTGGTGCTTCTGTCTGCCAGTGTGTCGGTCACCTCACTTGTGTATGAAATGTGTGCTGTCTCCTCTTCTTATCGGAGTCTGTGCTTTCGGTTGTTTTCTGCAGCTCTTGCAGGTCCCTCACCCTACCAGTATGTATCTGTTGTGTTGATTCCACCGTGCTTGCTCAAAAGCCATATGCCTTATCTTGAACTTCACTGGCATAAATGGAGGTCTGTCGAGTCACTTAAGACCCGCTGGATAGTTCTGGGACAATCTGACTTGAAATTTTAATACTGCTGTGTTAGAAATGGGGTTTCTGGTTGGCAAGGGTATGCACCTAAGCTAGCAGAGCCCACCATTCTAGTCATGGCAAGTAAGTTACACACCAAAGAGAACCTGTGCTCACCCTCTGGTAGCTTGGCATAGTGCAGGCAGGCTTATCAGAGGCAATTTGTAACGCGCTTGCGCAACACACTCTCACAGAAACAGAATGAATACACCACAAAAGAGACTCCACACAAGATTATATAAAAATGTCATAGAGCACATAAAACTACATCAAAACAACAGGAATCCTAAATACTGTGCATACTATGCAGTCACTTATATAGTACTCGTTATCCTGAACAAGGAGAGACCAACATTACCTAAATCGCATAGATACTTCTGGAGATATGCTCCTTTAGATGAATATCCTGGTAAAGGGATATAAATCACATAACAGCCTCAGAAGCACCTACACTTCTATTTGGCATTTCACAGTAATTGCTCAGGATAACTCTCTGGCAGCATTAGGGCACCCGTTCTGCTGTACAAACAATACAGACTGTTAAAGTAATCATACAAATTACACTGTGGTCATAGGGTGCAGTGACCCTGTGCTCAGATTTCACTTTATATTGTATGTCCTATGATCCCTGTTGCAAGGGTTCTATGCAAGCATAAAACATAGGCGGCAGGAGCACCTGCTACACATGATAGTCATTTTTGTGGATGTCCCCTCAACCCCCGCAGGAATCCAACAGGAGGACTTTTGCTTTAGTTCCGCCCACGAAGGAGCGCAGTACAAAAGGGGGTGGTGATGGACGGAGCATCAGAACCAATCAAACACTCACACCCAGTCAACAGATCTGGGTTTGATCCATCACTGTTCTGTAGCTCACTCTGCCACCCCAGTTCAGACATGGCCATATGCAAATCAGTCTGACACTGTGCCTCATGGGAACAGTTCAGCCCGAACTGCCAAGCCATACCTTCCCTGGACCGGAAACAAGCTTCCTAGGACCAGTTTCTGGTATTTCAGCCGTCTTCAGCCAGGTTTGCTTGAATCCAGTGGCAAAGTGAGCAAGGGACTCGCGTCTGAGCATACCCTGCCAACTTATGACGAACAAAGCAGTACAAAAGTGGGTGGTGATGGACAGAGCATCCGAACCAATCAAACACACACACCCAGTCACGAAGGAGCGCAGGACACCTGCACTGCTTTCCCCCCCCCCCCCGGGTCCCCACTCACCCACAGTGCTCCTTGTAGGGACAAGGCCTCGAGGATCTGGATCCGGAAGGGAGATACCCTCACACGGGGCCACAGAGGAGGATGCTGGCAGATTGGCCTCGGAACCGCGGCCCGAATTTGTAGAATGTAGCCTTCCCTCTTGGCTGGTCTGGCACAAGGCTACACCAGGGGCAGGGCCTTGGTGCTGGTCCTCGTGCCTGGCACATCCCTAGTTGCAGAGCAGCACATCGAGGGGGAAGGGCCACCTATGCCAGACTTCCCTTTGGCCGGCGCGGTCCAGAACAGTGACCAGGGACTTCCCGCTGGTTCTCTTGTGCCGGGAGTGTTGGTGTTGGCGGACTCTTAAGCAGGATCATATTCTCAGCACACTCTACTTGCGACAGTGAAGCGCTCACCCTGCGTCATGTAAGACTAAAAGCTTGCGATGGCCGAACTCGCATGTCTCACTGCTGAGTCTAGGTTAATTACTGGGATCTTATTAATTCCCTGAGATCCCCACAAGAACAGGGAGGGGCGAACCAACACGCCCCTGGAGAGCACTGGGGCCACAAAGTGTAGATGGACAGGCAGCAGGCCAGCGCTTAAGGCAATATGCAAAGTGGCAGCACCTCCTTCGGCCCAGTAGGCCAGCAAAGCAAGTAGTCCAAATGGCATTTTCTCCTGGTTGCACAGCAGTCCTCTGGCAATATGCAGTTTGTAGAGCCAGCAGCATCTTGTGAAAAGTCCAACACAGTGTCTGTTTAGACCACGGAGCAGCAGGCAGCAAGGCAACAAGCAGAAAGTAGTCCAATTGAGTCCTTTAAGCAACACAGCAGGTATCAGGGCAACAAGCAGAAAAGCAGACCGGATAAGTTCTTTAAGCAGCGCAGCAGTCCTTTTGACAGAGGTTAAGTTTCAGATCCAAAAGTGCTTCAAAAATATGGGTCAGAGTCCCTGTACTTATACTCAGAAATGTCTTTGATGAAGGAACACTTAGAAGTGTGCAACAATCCCTTTCAAACCAGCCATGGCTTCAGATCTTCAGTAATGGGTAAATGAGCCCTTTGTGTGGAGGGCAGGACACAATCTATACAAATGTAAAGTGTGAACGACCGCTCCCAGCCCAGGAAGACTATTAGTGTGCAGATGTATCCCCCTCCCCCCATCATATCTTAAACAATGAGAAGGAGCTAAAGGTATTTACTTGATCAGTTGGAAATTCTTGCTTATCCAAGGGATATCCTTCCCAAAAAATATTTGCGTTTTTTAAGAAGTACCCTCATCCATCAACCTAGTTAGTGGCATGCTTCATCATAAGGTCCCCAACCAGGGGGCCGAATGTCGCCTGGGTGTGCGGCGACGCCTGATTACAGCGGAGCAGGGTTGTTTTTCCTTTTTTCTTTTTTTGTGTGAACGTGAAAAATTATAACAACCTCCAGGATACTAAGTTGATTTCTTGTGTAGTTCCTGGGGTGGGATTAAAAGATTTGTTTAGACTTATGTGGGCAGAAATGATCTTGTACGTCCCTTAAGATTTGTGAAAAGTTCTCAGGAAATAAAAGGGTCTACATGTTTCAGCCAATACTTGCCCAATAAGTTAGCTGTCTTCAAGACCAGAAATCTCTAGTTGAATTCTCAGCCTGAGTTTGTGAAAATGGCCACACGTGCTAAGGTGTGCTCATATGTAGTAAGATTGAACTTGCAGATCTTGTCACCATAAGTACCTTACCTGTGGGAAAAATCAAATAAAAGAGAAATGGTAAATAGTTTCATAAAAGTGTCAAAAACCAGGGTAGGGGTACCTCATCCATCATGCACCCTCAAATTAGTGCTTAATATGCACGAGTAAGAATGATTGTGAGTGTGATGATCATTCTCTCATGCAAAGGTTTTTATTTTATAATATAAAAGCAGTTGTGAATGGGCATTATGATGGTGTAAGAGTAGCTGTACGTGTTAGTTATTTCAAAATAGTCATGCAGCAATATTCCAACAGTAATGGCAGTGAATTCTAATAAAGAATGTCCCCCAATCATAACCAGCCCTTCCGGTGTTGTGGCTGTCTGGAAAGTGTGCACAGAATCAAAATGGTCTCCTAACACACGACACTCAACTTCACTCTCGCTCACAGAGGACCCCTCCATGCCAAAACTACCTTCTGCAACGCCATGACTAACGTAGCCAAATGGATGAGAGACAACTGCCTCCAACTCAACAATAACCAATCTGAATACTTATCTTCGGTAAGAACACCTCTGCATGGGACCAATCCAATCCAAAAAGCTTTATGCGATTGTTGTCATAAAAGCGCATTTACATAAAAATTGAAGTTTTTCCAAACATAAACCACTGTAAATACAAGAGGTTAAAAACATTTTAGGGGTTTGTGTAAACTGTCATGAACAATAATAAAACACATTCATGTGATTAAAAAGACTAAAACAGATGAGGCAAGTAAAAACAATTGAAATTCATGACACATGATAAAACGATGATACCTAAAGTGGCCTACAGGAGCTTTATACATACAAACATATTCTATTCATTAATACGGTATGTATTTAATAGGTAGCAGACTTCATTAACACAGGCAAAGATAAAACATTAGAGATTCTTCAGTTTGCAGGGAGTGTATATGATCTAATAACCCACGTCCAGCTCAAAACTTTGGCTTCTGCGATAGCAATACCGGGTGATTTATCTGTGTGCAATATTCTTAATGCATCACTGCTCCTTCTGATACCCAATGACCTGCAGATTGCCACACTCTGCAGGGGCCAGCGTATGCTAGGCAGACAAACAGTAGGTGGGCCAGTGACTCTGGGCCTGATAAAATGGACATGTTTTGTTGCCTATTGTGACCCATTTTGCTATGTATGATCTTATTGGTAGTGAGTCCACTCTGAAGTGGAAGTACAGCTTTCGGACGTGCGGTTTGGATATTAGATCCCAATAATGCTCCAAACATGGCCGCGGTTTGATGTCTAAGAACCCTCCCGTCAGTGTTGACGTGTCACTGTTTCTGAGTACATTTTGAGACACCAATTCCCAATATTTTTTCTTTAGGATCTACCTTGAAGGAAATAGGGCACTCTGTGGGTTTTCACACAAGGTAAAAATGCCAATGCTAACTAGGGAGGCTCTTACCTCTCGTAACCAACTGATTTTGTGGAAGCAATCTGCCTTAATTAAATCACTAAGGCTTGCAGCATAGGTTGCCAGTTCCGGTGTGCACCAGATTCTGCGCCAGTATAGAATGGGACGTAACCTGGCTATGTTAACTAGTGCTTTTCTATCGAAGTCGTGTAACAATTGGCACACTGGGGTGCTTTGCGGGAGACTGGTGATCTTTCGTAAGAATTTTCTGCGATGGTTAGCTGGGAAAGATTCTCGTACCCCCAGAGCTCTGCACCAAATAGAACAGAGCTCACAACTTTCATGCTGTAGTTCTGCAACACTGCGCTAACTGGCTTGGTAAAAGAGGTGTTGAACTCGGTTTCTTAGGTGCCTGATAGTTGCCGATGTTTCAATGTTGCCGTATCGAGCTGGCAATTCCACCACATATCGTTTTGCAAAATAACCCCCAAATAGGTGAAGGTGCTAACTTGTTCCAGGGGTCTGTTATTCATAAGTATGCCTCCTCTGAATGATCTATGCTGATTGAAGGTCATAAATTTCGTTTTAGATACATTAATTTCCAAACCCTGTCGGAGACCAAACTCCTCAAAGAGTAGCAAAGCACGCTGAAGACCGCTAGGGATTTTTGAAATGATTAACGTGTCATCAGCGAATATTAAAATGTTTTTTTCTCGTACCCGATAAAACTGGGGCGTCAGTAGAGACAGATATTAGAAACTTGCCGATTCCATTGATGAAAAGGGAGAATAATGTAGGGGTCATGACGCAGCCGTGGCGCACTCCTTTCTCTACGGTAAAGTGATTGGTGACGTTCCTCTGAGAGCCCCACCGTATTTGGACAAAATTACCCTTGTGAAGGCGAGAAATGAGGGGGAAGTAGCTCTGGTGACATCCCTAGCTCCTGGAGCACTGCCCAAAGTATGCTGCGAGAGACCAGGTCAATCGCTGACTTGAGGTCAACAAAGGCAGCATACAAGCTGCCCTTGCCCAAGACCACAGTTCGCCAGTGTATTAGCATGAACCGAAACACCTGGTCAATGGTGCTGATGTGATCCCGAAAACCTGCCTGTAGTGGAGATAAAATATCCTGCTCATCTAACCAGTCTTGGACCTTGTTTAATACCAGCCAGCCCATCACCTTTTGCATAGTCTATTAGGCTGATGGGCCTATAGTTGCCTGGAAGGGATTTATCCCCTTTTTTGTACACAGGGATGATCTCTGCCCCTTTCCAGGAGTCAGGTTCTGGGGCACCTAGAGCGATTGCATTTGCCAGTAGCACAATATACTGGTTCTACTTGGGCTTATCGTAGACGAAGATGTCAGGTGGGATGCCATCTAGGCCTGGCGCTCTTCCCCCATTACTGCTCCTAGGGCAGCATTGACATCAGCCAAAACAAAGGCTGTGTCATGATAAAATGAATGGGGAGGCTCAAGAGGGTCTCCCTCATCTGTGCTACTTGCATATTGGGGTTCAAAGTGATTAACCCATTGTCCTGAGCTACATGATTTTGTGGCGGTAATGGCTGTCCTCCCCTGTCCCATTTTACTATATTCCAAAATTGTTTGGAGTTGTTACTGGCACATGCCAATCTAAAGTCCTGCCATCTATTTTCATTCCATTGCTTCTTAGCATTTTCCTGGGTCCTCCTGTAGTTTCTCTTGGCTGTCTGTACACTGCCTGGATCCCCTGCTTTGATCGCTTCCCCCAGAACTCTACGTGGCAATCTACATTCCTCATTAAACCATTGGCTTGATTTCTTTTCTTGGGTGCTCATGGCCCTACATTGCTTAAAGAAATAATAGCGTAGCTGGGCAAAAAATGTATTATGAGTGGTGGTTATAACCTCAGAGAAATCGGGGTTAATGGAACAGGCCTCTAGCTCAGCTATCATGAGGTTGGTGTCCATAGCAATAGTGACTAACAATTTGGGTTTCTCTAATATCTTTGCCCATTTCAGTCGCCGCATTTCATTTGTGGGGACCAAATCAAGAGTGATAAGTGCATCAACTGGCTGTATAGGTTCCCACTGTGTTTGTAATTCTAGGGTCGAGTATAGTGGGTTATGATCACTCCCAAGACGTTCCCTCTCAACCATGTCCCGAAGGGCATAACATAGCTTTAGATTAATTAATAAATAATCTATATGGCTTGCACTATGGCCACTATTGAATGTGTTCGCCCCATGTCTGTCTGAAACAGTTCTCACATTTGCCGCCCTTAACCCTTTTTCTAGACAAATGGATTTAATTTGAATTGCCACATCTGACCCATTTTTTAATAGGTGCTAATTCCAGTCTTGTGATACCCCACTGGGCATCTTCCTCCCTTGCAAGATCGTGCTCCTCATTACCAAGGGGCTCAAAGGATGAGTTAAAATCACCCGCAACTAACACTAGGGAATCCAAGGAATGCAGGTCTAGAAGAGCGTCGAGAGCTGTAAAATCCAGTACTTGTATAGCGCACAAATCATCCCCAAAGGGGTATCTCAGCGCTGGGGGTCGTTGGGAAGATTAAGCGAGCTATTAAGCGAGCTATTGCCCAGAGTCGCATGGTGCTGGGCAGACCCCTGCTGCCGGAGCCAGGGATCGATCTGTGATCCCCAGCGTCAGTCGCTGTTAAAACTTCCGACCTCTTCCCCCCGCTAAGTCCCCTTGTATAGACATTGTAGATGTCGATGTTACATTGCGGACCCGTCTTCAACCGAAAGGCAAGAATATCATTGCTCTGGAGTTCCTGGATGTTACAACTGATGGCTTGACGAACCCAGATTGTTAATCCCCCCCGATCAATCAATCAATCATGGTATTTGTAAAGCGCGCTACTCACCCGTGAGGGTCTCAAGGCGCTGAGAGGGGGCGGGGGGGGGGGGGGAGTTTCGCTACTGCTCGAAGAGCCAGGTCTTGAGGAGTCTTCTGAAAGTGAGTAGGTTGTCGGTCTGCCGCAGGTGGGTAGGTAGGGTGTTCCAGGTCTTGGCGGCGAGGTAGGAGAAAGATCTTCCGCCGGAGGTTGTTCGTTGGATGCGGGGGACGGCGGCGAGTGCGAGGCTGGCGGAGCGGAGCTGGTGGGTGGGGGTGTGGAAGCTGAGTCTGCTGTTCAGGTAGACGCTACGGGAAGCGCGGAACAACACGGTTGCAGTTCGGCAAATTACGACTGCACGCAAGATGATTAAATGATCTCCGCCCAAAAAGGTCCGTGATACTGCAGAATTGACTGATCCAAACGGCTGCAGTTTGGCAGTCTAGGAAATTATACGAGACAGGACTGCATTCCATGTAGATACATGAAGTTTAAAGTGATTCTTACACGTTACCACTAGGAACGGGAATTATACCCGACACACAGTCAAGTCCAGGACTGCGTCAGGTTGCCCCACCCCTCCCTTGTCTTGAAGAAGACCCGCACGGTCAAGGCTTCAAATTTCCTTTGTGCCAATAGACTGGTCGAAACGTCGACGCCCCCTTTTTGCAAAGCCTGGGATACGCAGTTCCTCTAACGTGCCACATCAAGAATTAGATTCTGTTTTGTGAAATACTTAATTGTCTTGTGATATTCCTAAACGTGACCAGGCTCGTCTGAACGGTGATTTATAACCGTTCCCTCTGTAAAGTATATTAATGTCTGTTTTACTGTCTCTCATATCATCCCCTTTTCTCTCACTCACTCTTCAGCACTCTTGCTTTATGCACGTTCCCTCTGGAGAAACTATGTGCCAAATATCATAGAACCTATGAGATTGTGTAAATAAATGTATGGTGATTCAAGAATTGGATGTTGCTATTTTTTCATGTTATAATGTCGTATTGAATACCATGATCTATTATAAATAATTTCTGCTCAATTAGCTCAAATCTGTAGAATGATTTAACTGAATAGGATTATTGCGTTGTGTCAATAATTGGTCTGGGACCACTGTTTTCTGTACTGAGTTCACACCCAGGTCCTTGACTTTTGGGTTAACCCCATTTTTGTAATGTGCTGTTCAGGTAGGCTGGTCCGGTGTTGTGGAGTGCTTTGTGTGCATGGTTGAGGAGTTTGAAGGTGATCCTCTTGTCGACGGGGAGCCACTGTAGGTTTGTCAGGTGGGGGGTGATGTGGCTGCGGCGGGGGACCTTGACGATCAGTCGGGCGGAGGCATTTTGCATGCGCTGTAGTCGTCGTAGGTGTTTGGCTGGGATTCTGGCGTAGAGTGCGTTGCCGTAGTCCAGCCTGCTGCTGACGAGGGCCTGTGTCACCGTTCTTCTTGTTTCGGTCGGGATCCACTTGTAGATCCTGCGAAGCGTGCGGAGGGTGTTGTAGCAGGAGGAGGAGACGGCGTTGACCTGTTTGGACATGGAGAGGGAGGAGTCGAGGAAGAATCCTAGATTGCGTGCATGGTCGGTGGGTGTCGGTGCTGTCCCGAGAGTGGTCGGCCACCAGGAGTCGTCCCAGGCCGAGGGGTTGGGTCAGAGGATGAGGACCTCCGTCTTGTCGGAGTTCAGTTTCAGCCGGCTGCTCCTCATTCAGTTGGCGATAGCCTTCATTCCGTCGTGGATGTTGGTTTTGGCGGTGCGTGGGTCTTGGTGAGGGAGAGGATGAGCTGAGTGTCGTCAGCGTAGGAGATGATGTTGAGGTTGTGGTGGTGGGCCACTTGTGTGAGGGGGGCCATGTAGATGTTGAACAGCGTTTGGCTGAGGGGGGAGCCCTGGGGGACGCCGCAGATTATGTCGGTGGCTTTGGATCGGAAGAGTGGGAGGTGGACGCTCTGGGATCTGCCGGAGAGGAAGGATGTGGTCCAGTCGAGGGCCTTCTCTTGGATACCGGCTTCTTGGAGGCGTGTTTTTAGAGTGCGATGGCAGACCGTGTCGAAGGCGGCCGAGAGGTCCAGGAGGATGAGGGCTGATGTTTCGCCGTTGTCTAATTGGCACCTGATGTCGTCTGTGGCGGCGATGAGGGCAGTCTCGGTGCTGTGGTTTCGCCTGAATCCGGATTGGGACGGGTTCAGTATGTTGTTGTCTTCGAGGTGGCGGGTCAGTTGCATGTTGGCGATTTTCTCGATGACCTTCGCCGGGAACGGGAGCAGGGAGATGAGCTGGAAGTTCTTGGGGTCCGCCTTGAGCTTCATGAGGAGGGCGTTGATTTCGGCGTGCTTCCAGCTTTCCGGGAATGTCGCTGTTTCGAAGGAGATGTTGATGACCTTCCGTAAGTTGGGGGGGCGATGGCTGCGTCTGCCTTGTTGAATATGTGGTGCGGGCACGAGTCTGTCGGAGATCCTGAGTGGATGGAGTTCATGACCTTGCGTGTCTCGTCGTCGCTGATGTTAGACCAGGAGGTAAGGCGGTTGGCGTTGTTCGTGTTCGGAGGAGGGGTGGAGTCTGGCGTGGTCTGGTCGGTCATGGTGTTGAAACTGTCGTGGATGTCAGCGATCTTGCGGTGGAAGAAGATGACCAGTGAGTCGCACAGTTCCTGTGAGGGCGGGATATCGTTGGTGTTGGCGCTGGGGTTGGATTGTTCTTTAACGATGCGGAAGAGTTCTTTGCTGTCGTGTGCGTTGTTATCCAGGCGGTCTTTGAAGGAGGACCTCTTGGCTGATCTGATGAGGTGGTGGTGTCTGCGGGTGGCGTCCTTGTGGGCTGCGTGGTTGTCCAGTGTACGTTCGTGGAGCCATTTCTTCTCCAGTTTCCGGCATGCTCGCTTGGAGGCCAGGAGCTCGTCTGTGAACCAGATGGCTCTCTTGCTGGCGAGGCTGTTGGAGGGTTTCTTCAGTGGGGCGAGGGTGTTAGCACAGTCGTCGATCCACTGTCTGAGGTTGCGGGCTGCGGCGTCTGGGTTGGTGGGGTCGGTGGGTGGGTTCTGGGAGAGGGTGGTGAGCAGCTGGTCTTCGGTGACTTTGCTCCAGCCGTGGCGAGGCAGCTGTTGGGTGCGGTGGTGCGTGGTTGTTTTTTTTAAGGTGAAGTGAATGCAGCGGTGGTCGGTCCAGTGGGGTTCGGTGGTGTGGTTGAAGGTGACGTGGGTGCTTGTGGAGAAGACGGCGTCCAGCGTGTGGCTGGTGGCGTGGGTGGGTGCAGTGACGAGTTGTCTGAGCCCGAGGTTGGCGAGCTTGGCGATCAGCGTTGTGGAGTTGACGTCGTTGTTGTTCTCGAGGTGGAAGTTCAGGTCCCCGAGGAGGATGTAGTCCGTGGAGGCAAGTGCGTGGGTGCTGGCTAGGTCGGCGATGGAGTCGCTAAACTGGGCCCGGGGTCTGGGGGGGGGGGGGGGTCTGTAGATGAGCGTTCCTCTGAGGGTGGTGTTGGGGTCGGTATGGATCCGGAAGTGCAGGTGTTCGGCGGGGTTGAGGGTGTCTTCTGCGTGGGTGGTGACCTTGAGGGTGGACTTGTGGATGATGGCAATTCCTCCTCCGATGCCGTTGGCGTGGTCCCTGCGGGTGATCTTGTAGCCGTCTGGGATGGCAATGGCAATGTCTGGTGCAGAGGAGTCGTTCCACCACGTCTCGGTCAGGAAGGCTACGTCCGGGGCAGTGGCGTCGAGCAGGTCCCAGAGCTCGATAGCGTGTCTGCGTGTGGAGCGGGTGTTGAGTATGCAGCGGAGGTGGTTGGGTCTGGTCCTTGATGGGTTGGTGGTTCTGTCGCAGGTGAAGCTACAGCTGCGGCAGGAAAAGGGTCCGTGGGTGCGTTGCGGGGCGGCCTGGTTGCAGCGTTGGTCTCGGCCGGTGTTGAGAGCGTGGACAGAGTCGGCGTCATAGCTGAGGCTGGGTATGGTGCAGTGGGGTGCGCGGGGTCCAGGGGTTCTGGCGCAGGGCGCGGTCCAGGTGCGGACGGGTGCAGACGGGCTTGCCTCTGGCGTGCCTCCGGCGCACCAGCGGCGCGGCCGCGCAGCGTCCTGCATTAAGAAGGGGTGGAGGGAGGGAGGAGCAGCTGGGAGGTGGGTGGCGGGAAGCGAATGGGAGAGGAGGGGGGTGGGGCCACAGGTGATGCAGCGGCGGGAAAGGAATGCGGGGAGCACAGCAGAAAGGAAACAGGCAACAAATACAGGCAACAAATACAATAAAAATACGGGGATCAGTCACTAAAGCAGCGCACAGAGAAAACAGGCAACAGATATAATCCAAATATGGGAAACAGTCACTAAGGCAGCGCGCAGAGAAAACAGGCAACCAATACAATACAAATACGGGAAACAGGCAGCAGATCCGACCGAATACTTACCGCCCACCACTGGGCCACCACGGATGAGGCACAGGCAGGAGCCTGTGGGTGGAGGAGGGCCTCGAACTCCCAGCAGAAGCGAGGGGCAGCAGCCAGAGGACACGGCACCAACAGGGAACGCTGGGGCGGTGGGGTAGCATCCTGGCCTGAAAACAGGCCCGATGGGCGACCTTTTCCCTCACTGGTAGCTGGAATATGGAAGTTTAAGTAACCTGGACAATGGAGAGAGTCCACCAGCCAGGTTTCCTGAAAGAAGCAGATGTCGTATTGCTCAGTGAAAGTGTGCCAATCAGGAGATGTGACCTTTGACCTCAGCCCTGCTATGTTCCATGATATTACAGGTAGCCTAGGTGAGACGAGATGAAATCTGCCCATTACACCTAGTGGCTACTTTTACTCTTATGTCCGTCCTTCCCGCCAGTGGGGGGGGGATGTTGTGGGTATGTTTCTTATCACAGTTGGTGATGGGGTTGGTTCCACAAGATCTTCACACTCGCTGGCAGATGTTTGTGTTGTGTGCTCCTCGGGGGCACCAGTGAGTGATGCTAACCTTCAATCTACCTCCCTTAGTAGTGACAAACTGGGATATATATCCAACTCTGGGGGATTATATTTGAATTTGATGTTGGAACAGCTGAGGTGTTGGGTACGGATATCGAAATTTACAAGGTTTTCAACCAAATGGTGAGGGAGTCTCAGGGCAATATAGTCTAGGGGGGCATTAGGGGGAGTATGTCTCTTAGCCGTAATTATGTCGTCCTTTATTAGGGACCGACAACCTCTACCGTGGCGAATCCACTGAATGCACTTGTTTAGGAGGGAGCCCTCATCTTCTCTAGGTGATTCTCCAGGATACTTGGGAACGTTAATCATGTACACTACATTGCTCATACCTGGCATGCTACTTGCACTGCCTGCCACTCTCTGCCCACCACCTCGGGTAAGGTAAGGGATTGGGGTGTGGGTGCCACAGCAAGATGTGATAGAAGCCTTGGGGTAGGCACACTTTTACGCTTCCTTTCAGGCTGCAGGTGGCTCTTGCTAGTACTACCCGTAGTTGATACCCTAGTTAGCCCACTTGCACTTGATCTGTGCGATGTTTAATCTTTGCTATATGGCGCTTGCCGGTTACCACGTCCTGTTGTACAGAGGGACTATGTCTAGGGTAGGCTGCCAGTGAGGATTTAACCTGCTCCACAGCTTAATGTACCTTGCTTAGAGAGTCAGTAAGGTTGCCAACAGACACTTTAAGGACACTAATTTCATTCATCAGGGCGATTAGCTGAGTGGACAATAATCTTTGGAAAGAATCTTCTGTGGGCCTACTAGGTTGCCTGGCACTAGCGCCTAGAGCTTTACTGCTCTCACTGGCTTTTCCTGCTTCGTATGGGCCCGAGTGTTGTAGCATATACTACTCTTTCTGCCTTCCATGC